>NC_057410.1:20573843-21252593 GCF_019320065.1 Cervus canadensis | reverse complement strand
ACAGCAAGGAGATCCAACCAGTCCATTCTATAGGAAATCAGTCCTAAGTAGTCATTGGAAGGACTGATGTTGAAGCTGAAACTCCAATACTGTGGCCACCTGATGCAAAGAGCTGACTCATTTGAAAAGATCCTGATGCTGGGAAAGACTGAAGGTAGAAGGAGGGGATGACAGAGGATGAGATAGTTGGTGGCATCACTGACTCAGTGGGCATGAGTTTGAGTAAACTCTGGGAGTTGGTGATGGACAGGGAGGCCTGGCGTGCTGTAGTCCATAGGGTCACAAAGAGTCGGACATGACTGAGCGACTGAACTGAACTAAACCTCAACTTAAACTCTCCTCCACAGCCCCGTGCTTACCCTCTACAATAATCAAACTGCTGGCTGGTAGACAACCTCTTCACTAGACTTAAGATCCAGGAGGCAAAAACTGTTTTGTTCACAGCCTCATCCATAAAGTCTACCTCATAGTGAGCACAGTAACTATTTGTGAATGTGTGCTAGCAAAGGTTTCCACGTCAATTCTGCCTTGTGGAGTATCATGCAGCTATTAAATGTGGTTAGGGAAGCATTTTTTAATATAAGGAATGCTGATGATGAAAAGATCCTAAAAAACAAGAGCAGTGAATGTATACAATGCCACTGAATCATACATCTGAAATTGGATATGTGTGCTCAGTCGCTAAGTCTTGTCTGACTCTTTGAGACCCCATTAACTGTAGCCTGTCAGGCTCCTCTGTTCATCGGATTTTCCAGGCAAGAATACTGGAGTGGGTAGCCATTCCCTTCTCCAAGGGATCTTCCCGACCCAGAGATTGAACCTGCATCTCCTCCATTGGCAGGCGGGTTCTTTATGAGCTACCTGGGAAGCCTGAATTTGGATAAAAAGGTCAATTTTATGTATTGTATATTTTTCCACAGTGAAAAATAAATATTAGGAAATGCTTATGAGGCAAGTTAAGTGAAAAGATAGGATACTGTGTGTCTAAACTCTATATAAAATTCAGTTTTTTAACTGGAGAGAAGTACACCCAGGTGCTCATGTTTGCTTTATCTTTGAGCAGTAGCTTTATGGGTGATTTTTGTTTTATTTACAATTTTCTGGGGTTTTTTTCCCCAAAATATCTACAATGGCCCACTTACAGTTGCCCTCTGGTCTCTGTGGGTGACTGGTTCCAGAACCCCCTGAAGTTACCCAAATCCAGGATTCCCAAGTCCCTCATATAAAATGGTGAAGTATTTGCATATAACCTTCACACATCTCCTATATGCTTTAAGTCATCTCTAGACTACTTATAATACCTAATGCAGTGTAGATGCTAAGTAAATAGTTGTTGGCTTGTGGCAAATTCAAGTTCTGCTTTCTGGAGCTTTCTGGAAATGTTTTTTGGATTATTTTTGATCCACGGTTGATTGAATTTGTGGATGCAGAGCCTGTGGATATAGAGGGCTGACTGTAACACTCACAATCAGAAAAATATGTGGTATGGCAGCTGGTGGGGATAGGAAGGTTTGGATACCAGCAGGTTTAATCTGGACGGGAATCATTCACCTTGCTATGATCCTTGATATGCTTGTGTACTGCATACCATCTGTGCTTGCCTACACTGTGAAGACAACCCAAAAGGCACGCAAACAGGATTAAAAACTTTATTATACTGAAATGTCTTTTTCTTCTTGCTATGCTAGAAAGCACATATTACAAATTTTCTTCTCCCTAAGTATGTTTTGTCCTGGCTGAGAAATAGCAACAGATGATTGTTTTTGGACATTCAAGTGCCAAACTGGATCAAATGCACAGTTGTTCTGAGAGGGGAAAGCTTTCCGGATCTGGGATGGGCCAGTCTGGAACGCCTCACAGAGAATGAGGCATCCAGAAGGCCTCAGTAAACATGAGATTCATCACATTTATGGATAAATTAGAAGCAAGGCCTCTGGCATTGCACAAACTCATGAGTGAAGCAACATAACAAAGACCTAGGACTGCCACCTACCATTGTCATCTTGAGTGTTCCTGGCCTCAAATAAAGAGCAATAATAATACCTGCCCCTTGAGTATTAAATGGGATGATATCAGCAAATCCAAGACATAAGAAAACCCAGAGCAGAGCCTGATGCCAGTAGGTGCTCAATCTGTATCATTGGTTTTCTTCTGTTTCCTTCTTTCCATCAAGTGTCTAATCTGGGAAAGCAAAAGTATAAATGAAAT
The DNA here is from genome assembly GCF_019320065.1 of Cervus canadensis. Taxonomy (NCBI): domain Eukaryota; kingdom Metazoa; phylum Chordata; class Mammalia; order Artiodactyla; family Cervidae; genus Cervus; species Cervus canadensis. Next base: position 21,250,385 of record NC_057410.1, on the reverse strand, counting down.
AAATAATCAACTGTCTATAACTCATCGAGTTAACACAATGTACAGGAAGACAGTTTCAACAATCTTTTAGTTTATCCCATTAATTCAGAAGCCCTCATGATAAAGTTCAAAACAATTTTCTATTCTCTGTTCCTTAGTAATGTGTGCTATGTCGCTTCAATTGTGTCCAACTCTGTGCAACTCTATGGACTGTAGCCCACCAGGTTCCTCTGCCCATGGAATTTTCTAGGCAAGAATACTGGAATGGGTTGCCATTTCCTACTCCAGAGGATCTTCCCAACCCAGGCATCAAACCCACATCTCTTACAGTCTCCTGCATTGGCAGACGGGGGTTCTTTTACCACGAGCACCACCTGGGAAGCCTTCTTTAGTAACAGGAAAATACTAATCACTATACTCTGTGTACTTCATACACCTGAGATCATGAAGCCACCCTTCAGTTCCTTCTCCAATGTTCCCATCTTAAATCTTTCACTGCTTTAAACACGCTGTGGCTCCTCTGAGCCCCCTGTGAGTTCTCCCCACACTGTAAGGAATCCTCTGAATTCTTTCACACAAGGCAGTCACCTGTGCTATGCATCCCAGTGTTGCCCTTGGAAAATAAAACCAATCATTATGTTTCTGAAGGCCACTTGACTTGGGGTAACTGATGGGGGCGTGTGGGTACTCCCGAGATAGATCCAAGTGTGACCAAGAGTGCCCTCCATGTCTGCTTCCATTGTAACCTTTGTCCCTTCTTCTGCTTCACCATTATCAACAGTGTTCGGCAAGCTGATAGCTTCTGAGATTGCATCAGATTCAGCATTGCATCAAATCCCTTCCTTCAAAAGAGCGGTCCTATCTATGCAGATCTGCTCCCTTCCTTGATTAGCTCTTTTACTTCAGTGCCTCACGGGGCAAAAGAGGAAAGGAACCAAGCAAAGATAATGGAAATCTTCAGTTGTTCAGGTTTTCCTTTGTACAGGCTAAACTCTGAACCCCACTACCTTCAGGCTAGAAAGCTCAAGTCCATTCTTTCGATAAACATGTCCTGGGCTAGTACGAAAACCTGGGCATTCAAAAAGAAGCTAGTCTTGACTTATGGAAGAAAAGAGTACTACCCAGTTCACCATAGTGCAACATGTTCTACAACAGAGGTATGCCCAGGGTGCTACTATAGCTGAAAAGAGCAGGAGAGGAGGACACTGGGCCTGCCCAGAGAGGATTCTAGGAGTCAGCAATTCACACAGCTCTTTACTGGCTGCTGAGCGATGAAGGAGCTGGCCCTGTAGTGTCTCTGGGGGGTTAATGATGTTGCAGTCTGTTTAATACCATGTCACTGAACTGCTTTGGTTACTGCATATGCATTCATGTTCTCCTCAACATATTCACCTCTTTATTTTCAGAATAAAACATATGGTGCTTCCATTCCCTTCCGAGGCTTTTAACCTCATCGTGTTTCCTGCCCTGGAGAGTTGCTTTGACTATCAGGAAAAGAACACTGTAATAACGTGAATGGAGCAAACAAAAAGGCAGGGACGGCCTGCTCGCTGAAAGGAACTAGAAAAGCGGGTGTGGAGCCTTTACCAGAAGTTCCAACGGTGACCAGGCCCTCGGCGGTCCCAGCCGGGGAGTGACTGCCCTGTGGGTGCCCACGTGCATCCCCATCAGCTGCAGCTAGGCACAGTTCATCTTCTGATCATTTTTTTATCCCCCACCCCGGCCTCGCCCATGTCTAGTGGTAGAATATTCACCAAGAGTGGTTTTTAACCTTTCACAGGCCATGCAACTCTTTGGGAAAATGGTGAATTTCAAGGATCCCTTCTCTAGAAAATTTCTCAGAAGCACATAAACATAAAATAGTATACACACCTTTTGGAGATTCACAAACTCCTGAAGCCCATACATGGATTACGAGGGGGGGCATACTGTTCAGTTTGAGTGTTTTTGAATTTCTATCTTGTGTCAAGCACCTTGGAGAACCCACCTCAGACTCAACTTGCCACCCTTCTCCGTGTCGAGCTCTTTTCCTTGCCCAGCTACATTATCAGCAACCAGAGGGTAGGTACGGATTGTAACTTAATCATCTTTTATTTCCAGCTTCTAGTAAAGTCCTTATTCTGGAGAAAAAGCATTCACTGAGTGGAACAGACACAAATCCAGATGATTTTATCACTGAGATCCTAATGGTCAACGTGATGGGATGAGCGACTTTAAGCTAAATCCCAGAGGAGGGACAGCAGTAAATGAGAAAAGTTATAGGTGGACTTTACAGGCAGAGGGGCACACAGACAGGAAATAGCATGTCCAAGGAAAGAAGTAATTCAGGATTCATGGCGACTAAAAAGTCAGGCAGGAGGAACCTGTAAGAGTTGAGGAGGAAGCAGTAAAGAAAGCTGAGGTTATGGAAGGCACTGAATGCGGTGGAAGGGAGCCCAAATTTATTTTGTAAAGGTAGGAAGTCACTGAAAGACATTTTTTTCTTTCCTACTTGCAAGTAATAGATGGTAGTTGTAGAAAATGGGGAAAAATCATAAACATTTAGAACCCTACCATACTGAGAAAACCACTAATACTATTGTTTCGTCATACACATGTATGGTTGCCTCGTGGTTTGGATCACTGGCTTTCACTACCGTGGTGGTAGTGGTTTAGTCCCTAAGTCATGTCCAACTCTTGCGACCCCATGGACTGCAGCCTGCCAGGCTCCTCTGGAGATGGAATTCTCCAGGCAAGAATACTGGAGTGGGTTGCCATTTCCTTCTTCAGGGGATGTTCCTGACCCAGGGATTGAACCCGGGTCTCCTGCATTGCAGAAAGATTCTTTACCAACTGAGCTACCGGAGAAGCCAGTGACCCAGATTAAATCACTGGTTGGGGAACTGAGATCCAGCAAGTTGTGTGACCAGAGGGAAAAAAAGAAAGAAAAAAAAAAGATAGTGAGAACAAAAGCGAACCCAGATTGATACTTTAAGTAACACCAGGGTTTCAAGTCAAGCAGAGGAAGCAGGAGACCAAGAAGGAAGAAACAGTCAGACACAGAGCAGAAAGAATACTGAGACCATCCTGCCCTTGAACTTCTTAGGAAGAATGTTTTTGTTTTTTTTAATTCGAAGGTCATTCAGTCGACTTCAATGATTAAACAAAATCAGATTAAAAAGTCCATGATGAGGATAAGAATTTATATCTCCTGGCTGCCTCTCTGAGCTTTATCCACCAGCCATATGGAATTGACAATTAATATTCAGTAGGAAGTAGATTTATAATCATGTGCCTGCCATTCAAATGTGAGAAGAAATGTTTTCTTCTCAGTACACCCAATAATACATTAATACATCTCCAGTTTAAAATACATTTATGAATAACATTATACATTTTATAAGTTTCCTGGCAAGAATGATAATAGAACAATCTATTTTCACTGCTATGTGAAACAAAAAAAGAGGAATGAAAGGTTCAGTTAATCAAGGAATTTAATATGCTTTATAATAAATATCAAACAGTCATTACTTGGCCTATACAAAGGGTGGTGGAGGTCAAAAGACGATTATAACAGCAAGAGTTTGTGCCCATATTTATTCTCTGTCAGTTGCTTACATTTGCATAAAAAGTCTCCTCTACTCATGAATTTTTTACCACATTAGAATGCTAGAAATCAAATTTGCTTTTTCTGATTTATATATGGGGAGTAATAATAAGATTTTGTAATGATTAACAGTGGGAACAATCAAATAAATGGAAAACACCAGCCCTTCCAAGGTACCAACACAACGACCAACAGACAGATATGAAAATAAATTACCTTCACTGCCTTAGATAAAGACTGGAAGGCTTAGAAAGCCAGGAAAGGGACAGAATTTGAAAGGATTACTGTGTCAGTTTTTGATACAGCCAGGAAAGGCCAAATACTGTGAATTCTTCATCTTCTGTCATTTCTGCCAATAGTATGTATGTGTACACAACATATGCATGCACAACTTGATGGCATTGTGATCATAAAAAGAGAGGCAATAACTTCAAGATTATAGTGGTGAGATGCAGGCTAGAAGGAGATGCAAGCACTATCTATCCAGGAACTGATGGAGTTATAATTTCCTCTCTTGATAACCACCTAGAACTGGGGGTCACACCTAGTAGATAGCAAAATTTAATAAAATGACTTGTACAAGTGAGCTTATTTACAAAGCAAAAATAGAGTCACACATGCAGAAAATAAATTTATAGTTACCAAGGGGGATACTAAAGAGTCAGGTACGACTGAATGACTAGCACACAAGGGGGTTAGGGGGAGGGATAAATTGGGAGATTGGGCTTGATATATAGATACTATCATATACAAAATGCTGCTGTGTTGTTATTTAGTTGCTAAGTTGTATCTGACTCATTGCAACCTCATGGGCTAGAGTCCACCAGGCTCCTCTGCCCATGGGGTTTCCCAGGTAAGAATACTGGAGTGGGTGCCATTCCTTCTTCAGATGATCTTCCAAATCCAGGGATCAAACCTGTGTCTCCTGCATTGGCAGGCAGATTCTTACCACTGAGCCACTAGGGAAGTGCCCCCATACATAAAATAGATAACTAATAAGAACCTACTATATAGCACAGGGAACTCTACTCAACACTCTTTTAATGACCTATAAGAAATAGAATGTAAAAAAGAGTGGGTATATGTGTAAGTATAACTGATTCACTTTGCTGAACAAACTAACATCGTAAATCAACTACACTCCAATAAAAATTAACTTTAAAATAAATAACTTTAGGATGATCTTCCCAAATTGAGAATCCTAAGATTCCACAATGATTCCTTTAGGAATAACGTCTGTTACAATTACCACCAGCAACATTTCTGCTTTTCATGAAGGAAAGAATTCCAAGAAGAGGGAAAGTATGGTAATAATGGCTAATCACCTCTAAGTGTTCAAAGGTGAGCAAGATTAAGGGCTTCCAATACATTAAATATTCAATAAATACCAGAATAATAAAATCAGGGAAGGAAGGAGCGAGGAAAAAATAAAAAACTAAATGATAGGGGGAAAAAAGGAGCTATAAAATTAAGAACACTTTAGTAAACAGGAATAAAGTTTTATTGAGTTTGAAGATCTGGACAGTAATTTTTACTGTCTACAATGTAAGAAACATTTATCATGGCAAGTTTAAGTAAAAAACGAGCTTACTCTAAACTATAAAGTATAAAGTATGTAAAGGAGTTACTAATTTGATAACTCAAATCTTGACAGGGTTATAAAATATGATTATCTCATGGCATAATATTTAGATAAAAATATACACTAAAACCACAGAACTAGGAAACTTTATGCATTCAAATATATTGAGTTTATCTGTTTATAGAAGAACTTGGCCATAACGGAATTTCTACTTCATTTTCAACTGATAACTGGGTTTCATTGTTTGTCTTTATAATTTTGAGAAATATCCACAATTCGTTTAATCATAAGTATAACTAATAAAAAGAGTTAAATGTCACCATTTTATGTTCACTCCAAAGTGTGGTAAACACTTGATTAGTCAAACGAAAAAAAAAAAAAAAACACCAATTATCGATACTACACTTATCTTCCAAAAAAAAAAAAAAAACTTAAAATGTGACAATAAAGAGTTGGTTCTTTAAGTACAAGTAGTTTTAGAACTTTCATGCCTTCAAAGAACCTGCCCAGCCCTGGGCAGCCCAGTCTTCTGGGAAAGAGGCTGCACCATGGTTAAAAAAATGGCCTCTGGAGCCAGGTGGCCTGGGTTCAATTCCCAGCCCAACCACTCGCTGATATTATGACCTTGACATGTTACCTCATCTTTCTGTGTCTAAGTTTCTTCACCTATAAAAATGGAATCATAAGAGCACCTAACTGACCAAAGCTGTTGTGAGGAGTAAATGCATTAACGTGAAGGACATAAAAGAGCTCCTGGCACACAGCTGTTGTTCAGTCGCTCATTTGGGCCTGACTCTCTTTGTGACTCCATGGACTGCAGCACGCCAGGCTTCCCTGTCCCACTGTCTCCCAGAGTTTGTTCAAACTCATGTCCACTGAGTCAGTGATGTCATCTAACCACCTTATCCTCTGTCAACCCTTCTCCTCTTGCCCTCAATCTTTGCCAGCATCAGGGTCTCTTCAAATGAGTTGACTCTTTGTATCAGGTGGCCAAAGGATTGGAGCTTCAGCTTCAGCACCAGTCCATATAAAGAATATTCAGGGTTGATTGCTTTTATGACTGACTGGCTGGATCTCCTTGCTGTCCAAGGAACTCTCAAGTCTTCTCCAAAACCACAGTTCAAAAACATCAACCTTTTGGCATTCAACTTTATGGTCTAACTCTCACATCAGGACAGGACTACTGGAAAAACTATACCTTTGACTGTATGGACCTTTGTCAGCAAAGTGATGTCTCTGCTTTGTAACACACTGTCTAGGTTTGTTATAGCTTTTCTTCCAAGGAGCAAGCATCTTTTAATTTCATGGCTTCAGTCACTATCCACAGTGATTTTGGAGCCCAAGGAAATAAAGTCTGTCACTGTTTCCATTGTTTCCCCATCTATTTGCCACGAAGTGATGGGACTGGATGCCATGATCTTCATTTTTCATATATGAGTTTTAAGCCAGCTTTTTCACTCTCCTCTTTCACCTTCATCAGGAGGCTCACAGTATATACTCAATAAAGACTGGCTTACTATTGTAGTTTATTATAATTATTATCATCATCATTATTAAAACTATTAACCTATTTTGTGGGCTTTCCATGACATAAAAATCAACTCAGGTCTGAGTACTCCAGTCTAACTAAAAAGCAGTTCTCACAGAACACCATGTGTCCACCATAGCGTAATTAGTGTCTAGGATCTGTGCATGCTTTTCATGAACTGTAAGACACTTATTAGTCAAAGGCTAGTAAGGGGTAGATACAGGTCTGGACCCGGTATTCTGACTCTTGCTGATGCTTCTCTTTCTCATGGTGGTTTCTAATCTTGGTAGGCTTTCAGTAAACCACAGCAACAGGCTCAAAAATAAAGCTATAAGTAAATAAATAACCCACCAACGTATATATTTCCCCACAGATCACAGTAAAAGCAAGGGAGATATACTGAAAACATCCAATTGGAAGTTTTATGGCCTCAATTCTTTGGCCATGTGTGTTCTCCATGTGAAAGTAAAACAGGAAAAGTAGTCATCACACAGCCAAAGCCATGTTCTAGCACGTACCACCCTCAGGCAATCACCAGTAACACCCCATTCTTTCTCTCCTCCTACTTCTTGGCATACTTCCAAGAGGTGTGTACAACTGTGTTACAAATTTGAGTTTCCAGAAGCTTGGAGTAACCTTCCCCAACCCTTCAACTATAACTCATAAGTCTTTCCCTACTGACTTCTTTCTGTACCATCCAGTATGCATCAACCCCCTCATTCATAAGACAAGTGAGTTTTCTGGAATAATAACATGCAGAGTTCTGAAGTGCTTTTGAAAATCTAAAGTGTAAACCAAATATGACTAGCCTCATTATAGTTTATGCAATCAGCAAGCTGGTGGGGTTGGAATCAGATATTATCTAAACTCCTTATTGTATAGGTAAGGAAACTACGACACTGGTCACCTATAGCCAAAATAACAACTCATTCAAAGCAACTTAATGTGTTCATATAACTTTTAAGGCACTCGTTAAGGAAAAACTTAGGTCGGGAGGAGCCAAGATGGCAGAGGAGTAGGACGGGGAGACCACTTTCTCTCCTACAAATTCATCAAAAGAATAACTGAACGCAGAGCAAACTTCACAAAACAACTTCTGATCGCTAGCTGAGGTCATCAGGCACCCAGAAAAGCAGCCCATTGTCTTTGAAAGGAGGTAGGACAAAATATAAAAGATAAAAAGTGAGACCAAAGAGCTAAAGACGGAGATCCGTCCCGGGAAGGGAGTCTTTAGAGGACGTTTCCAGACACCGGGAAACCCTCGCACTGGCGGGCCTGGGGGAAGTGTTTGAATCTAGGAAGGCAACCTGACTGGGAGGGAAACAATAAACAAAACCCACAGATTACCTGCCTAAAAGCAACTCTCAGCAGAAAAGTACCCCAGATACCCGCATCCGCCACCAGCAAGTGGGGGCAGCACGGAGAGGAGCGGGCGGCATTGCTTGGGGCAGGGTCCGGGCCTGAGTGCCCTGAGGACAATCGGAGGGAGCTTTTGTGAGTTGCCAGCTTGAACTGTGGGAGAGCAGGGAAGAGAGAGAAAATTGACCGGCCCGAACTCGCTGCCGGCCGTTCGCGGAATGGGGGGACCGAGAGAGTCCGGAGAGGGGCTCGCAGACTGCGGGCCGGCCCGGACCCGCCGGAGGCGGGAGCAGGTCGGGTAAGACACAGCGCGCAGGCACCCGACCGACGCGGGCGGGGACGGGCTGGGGGCAGAGGGCAGAAGGCGCACACACCCGACTGGCGCCGGCAGAAACCGAGATTGGGACCATGGAAGGGAACGGGTGCGCCGCACCCGGAGAGAGTGCGCCGGTCAAGCTTCTGGCTGCCTGGAACGCTCTGACGGGGAAGGCATAAGAGCGGACTCAGCCTTTTGTTCCGCGCTTTTGTGGATCACCCGAGGGCTGAAGCTGCGCGCTGCGCGCTCCATGAGGAGCGGCTGGGATTCTGAGCAGCGCAGACCGAGAAACCAGCGCCAGCCTCTCCCGGCAGCGCCAGCCCATCCCCGCAGCGTCAGCCCATCCCCGCAGCGTCAGCCCCTCCCAGCAGCGCGACAGAACTAGCTACCTGAATAAGAGTCCACCTCCGCCCGCCTGTGTCAGGGCGGAAATGAGGCTCTGAAGAAACCGGCAAACAGAAGCCAAATAAACAAAGGGAACCGCTTCAGAAGGGACCGGTGCAACAGATTAAAATCCCTGTAGAATACACCGATTACACTATAAGGGGCCTGTAGATATCGAGAAGTGTTAGCTGGAACGAGGAGATATCTGAAACTGAGCCGAACCCACACTGACCGCAACAGCTCCAGAGAAATTCCAAGATATATTTTTACTTTTTTTTTTTTTTAAGTAAGGGAAAAAAAAATTATTTTTTCTTTTTTATTTTTTCTCTTTTATTTCCTTTAAAATTCCCTATTACTCCCCCATTACTTCTTAGCTTTCATTTTCATACATTTTTACGATTTTTTTAATTAGGGAAAATTCTTTTTTTTTTTTCTCCTTTTTCTCTTCTATTTTCTATTTTTCTTTTTCTCTTATTTCTTTTAAAGTCCTCTGGTACTCCTCTACTACTCCTTAATTTTCATTTTCAATACACTATAACCTTATCAAAAAAAAGAAGAGAAGCCCTATTTTTAAACTGAACTTCATATATATTTTTTAAATTTTTTTGTTTGTGTTTTGGTTTTTGTTTTTAATATAGTATTTTTAAGAGTTTAACCTCTCCTCTAGATTTTTAATTTTTGTTTTTCAGTATATGATATAAATTGTGAACATTTAAGAATCCAATATTCAGTTCCCATTTTTATTCAGGAGTGTGTTGATTATTCTCTCCCAATCTTGACTCTCTCTTTTCTACCTCAGAACACCTCTATTTCTTCCTTTCCCCTTCTCTTCCCAATCCAATTCTGTGAATCTTGGTGGGTGTCTGGGCTACAGAGAACACTCTGGGAACAGACAACTGCGTAGATCTGTCTCTCTCCTCTTGAGTTCCCCTTTTTCTCCTCCTGCTCATCACTATCTCCCTCCTCCCTCTCCTCTTCTTCATGTAACTCTGTGAACCTCTCTGGGTGTCCCTAACGGGGGAGAATCTTTTTGCCATTAACCTAGAAGTTTTATTATCAGTGCTGTATAGTTGGAGACGTCCTGAGACTACAGGAAGAATAAAACTGAAATCCAGAGGCAGGAGACTTAAGCCCAAAACTGGAGAACACCAGAAAACTCCTGACTACATGGAACTTTAAGTAATAAGTGACCATCCAAAAGCCTCCATACATACACTGAAACCAACCACCACCCAAGAGCCAATAAGTTTTAGAGCAAGACATACCAAGCAAATTCTCCAGCAACGCAGGAACATAGCCCTAAACGTCAACATACAGGCTGCCCAAGGTGACACCTAACACATAGACCCATCTCAAAACTCATTACTGAACATTCCATTGCTCTCCAGAGAGAAGAAATCCAGTTCCACGCACCAGAACACCGACACAAGCTTCCCTAATCAGGAAACCTTGACAAGCCAATCGTCTAACCCCACCCACTGGGTAAAACCTCCACAATAAAAAGGAACCACAGACCTCCAGAATACGGAAAGCCCAGTCCAGACACAGCAATCTAAACAAGATGAAAAGGCAGAGAAATACCGAACAGGTAAAGGAACATGAAAAATGCCCACCAAGTCAAACAAAAGAGGAGGAGATAGGGAATCTACCTGAAAAAGAATTTAGAATAATGATAATAAAAATGATCCAAAATCTTGAAAAAAAAATGGAGTTACAGATAAATAGCCTGGAGACAAAGATTGAGAAGATGCAAGAAATGTTTATAAAGACCTAGAAGAAATAAAAAAGAGTCAATTAAAAATGAATAATGCAATGAATGAGATCAAAAACACTCTGGAGGGAACCAAGAGTAGAATAACGGAGATAGAAGATAGGATAAGTGAGGTAGAAGATAAAATAGTGGAAATAAATGAAGCAAAGAGGAGAAAAGAAAAAAGAATCAAAAGAAATGAGGACAACCTCAGGGACCTCTGGGACAATGTGAAACGCCCCAACATTCGAATCATGGGAGTCCTAGAACAAGAAGACAAAAAGAAAGGCCATGAGAAAATACTCGAGGAGATAATAGCTGAAAACTTCCCTAAAATGGGGAAGGAAATAGTCACACAGGTCCAAGAAACCCGGAAAGTCCCAAACAGGATAAACCCAAGGCAAAACACCCCAAGACACATATTAATCAAATTAACAAAGATCAAACACAAAGAACAAATATTAAAAGCAGCAAGGGAGAAACAACAAATAACACACAAAGGGATTCCCATAAGGATAACAGCTGATCTATCAACAGAAACCCTTCAGGCCAGAAGGGAATGGCAGGACATACTTAAGAGTAATGAAAGAGAATAACCTACAACCTAGATTACTGTACCCAGCAAGGATCTCATTCAGATATGAAGGAGAATCCAAAAGCTTTACAGACAAGCAAAAGCTGAGAGAATTCAGCACCACCAAACCAGCTCTTCAACAAATGCTAAAGGATCTTCTCTAGACAGGAAACACAGAAAGGTTGTATAAACGTGAACCCAAAACAACAAAGTAAATGGCAATGGGACCATACCTATCAATAATTACCTTAAATGTAAATGGGTTGAATGCCCCAACCAAAAGGCAAATACGGGCTGAATGGATACAAAAACAAGACCCCTATATATGCTGTCTACAAGAGACCCACCTCAAAGCATGAGACACATACAGACTAAAAGTGAAGGGCTAAAAAAAAATATTTCATGCAAACGGAGATCAAAAGAAAGCAAGAGTCACAATATTCATATCAGATAAAATAGACTTTCAAATAAAGGATGTGAAAAGAGACAAAGAAGGACACTACATAATGATCAAAGGATCAATCCAAGAAGAAGATATAATAATTATAAATATATATGCACCCAACATAGGAGCACCGCAATATGTACGGCAAACGCTAATGAGTATGAAAGAGGAAATTAATAGTAACACAATAATAGTGGGAGACTTTAATACCCCACTCACAACTATGGATAGATCAACTAAACAGAAAATTAACAAGGAAACACAAACCTTAAATGACACAATGGACCAGCTAGACCTAATTGATATTTATAGGACATTTCACCCCAAAACAATCAACTTCACCTTTTTCTCAAGTGCACACGGAACCTTCTCCAGAATAGATCACATCCTGGGCCATAAATCTGGTCTTGGAAAATTCAAAAAAATTGAAATCATTCCAGTCATCTTTTCTGACCACAGTGCAGTAAGATTAGATCTCAATTACAGGAAAAAAAATTGTTAAAAATTCAAACATAAAAAAAAAACATTAAAAAAAAAAAAAGAAAAAAAAAATTCAAACATATGGAGGCTAAATAACATGCTTCTGAATAACCAACAAATCATAGAAGAAATCAAAAAAGAAATAAAAATATGCATAGAAATGAATGAAAATGAAAACACAACAACCCAAAACCTATGGGATACTGTAAAAGCAGTGCTAAGGGGAAGGTTCATAGCATTACAGGCTTACATCAAGAAACAAGAAAAAAGCCAAATAAATAACCTAACTCTACACCTAAAGCAATTAGAGAAGGAAGAAATGAAGAACCCCAGGGTTAGCAGAAGGAAAGAAATCTTAAAAATCAGGGCAGAAATAAATGCAAAAGAAACTAAAGAGACCATAGCAAAAATCAACAAAGCTAAAAGCTGGTTTTTTGAAAAAATAAACAAAATTGACAAACCATTAGCAAGACTCATTAAGAAGCAAAGAGAGAAGAACCAAATTAACAAAATTAGAAATGAAAATGGAGAGATCACAACAGACAACACTGAAATACAAAGGATCATAAGAGACTACTATCAGCAGCTCTATGCCAATAAAATGGACAACTTGGAAGAAATGGACAAATTCTTAGAAAAGTATAACTTTCCAAAACTGAACCAGAAAGAAATAGAAGATCTTAACAGACCCATCACAGGCAAGGAAATCGAAACTGTAATCAGAAATCTTCCAGCAAACAAAAGCCCAGGACCAGATGGCTTCACAGCTGAATTCTACCAAAAATTTAGAGAAGAGCTAACACCTATCTTACTCAAACTCTTCCAGAAAATTGCAGAAGAAGGTAAACTTCCAAACTCATTCTATGAGGCCACCATCACCCTAATTCCAAAACCAGACAAAGATGCCACAAAAAAAGAAAACTACAGGCCAATATCACTGATGAACATAGATGCAAAAATCCTTAACAAAATTCTAGCAAACAGAATCCAACAACATATTAAAAAAATCATACACCACGACCAAGTGGGCTTTATCCCAGGAATGCAAGGATTCTTTAATATCCACAAATCAATCAATGTAATACACCACATAAACAAATTGAAAGATAAAAACCATATGATTATCTCAATAGATGCAGAGAAAGCCTTTGACAAAATTCAACACCCATTCATGATTAAAACTCTCCAGAAAGCAGGAATAGAAGGAACATACCTCAACATAATAAAAGCTATATATGACAAACCCATAGCAAGCATCACCCTCAATGATGAAAAATTGAAAGCATTTCCCCTGAAATCAGGAACAAGAAAAGGGTGCCCACTCTCACCACTACTATTCAACATAGTGTTGGAAGTTTTGACCACAGCAATCAGAGCAGAAAAAGAAGTAAAAGGGATCCAGATAGGAAAAGAAGAAGTGAAACTCTCGCTGTTTGCAGATGACATGATCCTCTACATAGAAAACCCTAAAGACTCTTCCAGAAAATTACTAGAGCTAATCAATGAATATAGTAAAGTTGCAGGATATAAAATTAACACACAAAAATCCCTTGCATTCCTATATACTAACAATGAAAAAACAGAAAGAGAAATTAAGGAAACAATACCATTCACCATTGCAACAAAAAGAATAAAATACTTAGGAGTATATCTACCTAAAGAAACAAAAGACCTATACATAGAAAACTATAAAACACTGATGAAAGAAATCAAAGAGGACACAAACAGATGGAGATACATACCATGCTCATGGATTGGAAAAATCAATATTGTCAAAATGGCTATTTTACCCAAAGCAATCTATAGATTCAATGCAATCCCTATCAAGCTACCAACGGTATTTTTCACAGAACTAGACCAAAGAATTTCACAATTTGTATGGAAATACAAAAAACCTCGAATAGCCAAAGTAATCTTGAGAAAGAAGAATGGAACTGGAGGAATCAACCTGCCTGACTTCAGACTCTACTACAAAGCCACAGTCATCAAGACAGTATGGTACTGGCACAAAGACAGAAATATAGATCAATGGAACAGAATAGAAAGCCCAGAGATAAATCCACGAACTTATGGACACCTTATCTTTGACAAAGGAGGCAAGGATATACAATGGAAAAAAGACAACCTCTTTAACAAGTGGTGCTGGGAAAACTGGTCAACCACTTGTAAAAGAATGAAACTAGAACACTTTCTAACACCATACACAAAAATAAACTCAAAATGGATTAAAGATCTAAATGTAAGACCAGAAACTATAAAACTCCTAGAGGAGAACATAGGCAAAACACTCTCCGACATAAATCACAGCAAGATCCTCTATGACCCACCTCCCAGAATATTGGAAATAAAAGCAAAAATAAACAAATGGGACCTAATGAAACTTAAAAGCTTTTGCACAACAAAGGAAACTATAAGCAAGGTGAAAAGACAGCCCTCAGATTGGGAGAAAATAATAGCAAATGAAGAAACAGACAAAGGATTAATCTCAAAAATATACAAGCAACTCCTGCAGCTCAATTCCAGAAAAATAAATGACCCAATCAAAAAATGGGCCAAAGAACTAAACAGACATTTCTCCAAAGAAGACATACAGATGGCTAACAAACACATGAAAAGATGCTCAACATCACTCATTATCAGAGAAATGCAAATCAAAACCACAATGAGGTACCATTACACGCCAGTCAGGATGGCTGCTATCCAAAAGTCTACAAGCAATAAATGCTGGAGAGGGTGTGGAGAAAAGAGAACCCTCTTACACTGTTGGTGGGAATGCAAACTAGTACAGCCACTATGGAGAACAGTGTGGAGATTTCTTAAAAAACTGGAAATAGAACTGCCATATGACCCAGCAATCCCACTTCTGGGCATACACACTGAGGAAACCAGATCTGAAAGAGACACGTGCACCCCAATGTTCATCGCAGCACTGTTTATAATAGCCAGGTCATGGAAGCAACCTAGATGCCCATCAGCAGATGAATGGATAAGGAAGCTGTGGTACATATACACCATGGAATATTACTCAGCCGTTAAAAAGAATTCATTTGAATCAGTCCTAATGAGATGGATGAAACTGGAGCCCCTTATACAGAGTGAAGTAAGCCAGAAAGATAAAGAACATTACAGCATACTAACACATATATATGGAATTTAGAAAGATGGTAACGACAACCCTTTATGCAAAACAGAAAAAGAGACACAGAAGTACAGAACAGACTTTTGAACTCTGTGGGAGAAGGTGAGGGTGGGATGTTGCGAAAGAACAGCATGTATATTATCTATGGTGAAACAGATCACCAGCCCAGGTGGGATGCATGAGACAAGTGCTCGGGCCTGGTGCACTGGGAAGACCCAGAGGAATCGGGTGGAGAGGGAGGTGGGAGGGGGGATCGGGATGGGGAATACGTGTAAATCTATTGCTGATTCATGTCAATGTATGACAAAACCCACTGAAAAAATAAATAAATTAATTAATTAATTAATTAAAAAATGAAAAAAAAAAGAAAAACTTATTTACACATTTTGACATTTTAATGTTGTGAGAGGCTAATCATATAAATTCAGGTTGTTAATAATACTGTATACCTTCTAACTTGTAATCATGTGCAAATTTAGAATAATACTTAAAACTTTCTAAATCCTGGGCTTCTTCCATGGACCCACATTTCACATTTTGTCATTACTAATGGCATCAATGCACTTCTCAAAAATTATTTTCAAACAATGAATAACTGTATGTTTAAGCTTTCTGAATTCTGTCTTCTCTTCTCTGCAACTGGATCAGGGCAGGAACCTGGACGGATGTGAGATGCACGCTCTGGACTCCTGACTTCAACCAAGAAAGCGCAGCGGGACATAGCAGGGTGAGCACATTCTGCAAGATGGTGAAAGAATCGGCCTCCAATGCAGGAGACCTGGGTTTGATCCATGGCTTGGGAAGATCCCCTGGAGAAGGGAACGGCTACCCACTCCAGTATTCTTGCCTGGAGAATTTCATGGACAGAGGAGCCTGGCAGGTTACAGTCCATGGTGTGGCAAAGAGTTGGACACGACTAAGCGACTTTCACTTTCACACATCTTTTCCTAAGATGTTCTCTGCCTTTAACAAGATGCACATAGCCTCTTACATTTACTAAAGGGAACTCTTTCATTATTATATGTTTGGCAACCTACGCGCATGCTAAGTCGCTTCAGTCATGTCCGACTCTTTGCGACCCTATGGACTGTAGCCCTCCAGGCGCCTCCATCCACGGGATTCTCCGAGGCAAGAATACTGGAGTGGACTGCCATGCCCTCCTCCAGGGGATCTTTCTGACCCAGGGATCAAACCTGAGTCTCTTATGTCTTCTGCATTGGCAGGTGGGTTCTTTAGTGCCACCTGAGAAGCCTAAGGTAAGTCAAAAGTAAATTCATAGACAAATAAACAAGGAAAAAATTATTTTTCAGTTCTGTATTTCTTACACACAAATTGAAGTTGGTAGAATCAGACTATGAAAACATTCAAACACTTTTAAGGGGCAGAAGTAAGAAAGCTAATTGTTTAAAATATACAGCATGTCTACATTTACATGGGGAAATATCCAGAGAGATATAATCCAAGACCAATTTTAACCAGACAATAGAGATCATGAAAGACCAATCCATTCTGATTAGCTGGTGCCTGTACCATACTGTCTCTTAAGTATTTTTTATTTAATTTACATTTTATTAAACATAAGTGTTTAACTCCTGATATAAAGAAAATGTTGGTAAACATGTTTAGGTACTATCATTTTGTGTCTTCCTCTGTGTTTTCTCATCTTCTTCCAGTGACAATGTAATTTTTATGCCATTAAGCAAATGTGATGTTAAATAATCCACAGTATAGAATGTTCTCTACTCACTGAAAGGATCTTAATTTGTGTTATGCTCATCTATAGAACATCTCACTATAATAAAGCAAAGAAATTTTTTTGACAGAACAAGGAAGGGTGGCCACTTTCAAACACAGACACAAAGAGCTTTTCATAAAAAGCTAATTACTAAAAGACAATAAGTGTTAATAAAAGGTTAATCAATAAAGGCTAATAAAAGTGTTGATATCTTCAGTATCTGCAGAGAATAAAGCAAGAACAATACAATGGTAATTTTTCCCCTGAGCCAGTCTCAAGAGAAAGACATCAGCATCTGAATGAGCCAGGAATCCCCTGTTGTGTGAAGTTTCCACACATCTCCAAAACTAACTTAGAGAAAGAGGTTATAAAGATCAGGTCCTTACTGTAACTTGTCCCCTCGGGGACAAAATTTTTATTTATATTTAGGTGTGTCAATGAACAAGCCATTATCTATAAAGTGTAATGAAATAAGACAACATAACATTTTTAAAAAATAAAGTAATTGTTGTTTCCCCCACTCCTTGGACAGAGGAGCTGGCAGCCTACAGTTCATAGGGTTGGAAGAGTCGGACGTGATTTCCCAACCACCACCAACCGTCACCATCACCATGTCCTAGCTCCCTTTGAGCCTCAGTAAAAACGTACGAGTTCTCTGGGCTCACTGAGGGTGAATGAATGCCCTGCTGTGGTGGCTGGTGTAAGTACCCTGCTCTCAGATTTTTATGGGCCTGGGTAACAAAATCCCTTCACAGCAGCAAAATGAGTATTTAATGAGGACATTGACTGTCAGCCAATTTTCAGCATGTGCCTCTGTCTAGGAAGCAAAGGAGAGATGTCATTTCTTATACATTATAGCTAATAAAAACAATAGCTTAAAAAATAACCGGAATATAAGATTAAAATTTAAAAAATCACCTAGATTTCTAAAAAAATGATTGAACATCTTTGGAGATACAGGTATGTTTGTGTTTAGAGATTTCTGACCACTTTCCTAAAATATTTGGCTATTAATTTCTTTAAACCCTTTACAACATCACCTGTTATGTTCAGAATGAATACAGGTCTCCAGGAGAGATGAGTTCAAAGTGTTTCATTTAACTTCAATATTACAGAAATATGATGCATCAGATCAGGCGGTTTGGCTGTTTAACGACAGATTACCCTCAATTTTCCAATTGCTGAAAAAATCGCTTCATGATTATCTGTGTGCTCAGCCACATAAAGCCAGCACTTCCCCCAGGCTCTCCGCTTCAATTAACCACACAGAAATAAGAAGGCTGGATCATTAACTATTAGAGAAATGCAAATCGAAACTACAACAAGGCACCACATCACACAGGTGAGAATGACCTATATTAAACACTCTAAATAAAAAATGCTGAAGAATGGAGAAAAAAGGAACAAACCCTCCTATACTGTTGATGGGAATGTAAACTAGTGCAACCACTATGGAAAACAACAGTATGGAGGTTCCTCAAAAAACTAAAATGAGTTACCATATGACCCATCAATCCCATTCCTGGGCATATATTCAGACAAAACTATAATTCCGAAAGATACACACACCCCTATGTTCGCGGCATCCCTATTCACAATAGCCAAGACATGTTAACAACCTACGTGTTCATCAACAGATGAATGAATAAAGATGTGGTACACATATACAATGGAATAGTACTCAGCCATAAAAAGAATGAAATAATGCCATTTTCAGCCACATGGTTGGACATAGAGATTATTATACTAAGAGAAGTAAGTCAGAAAAAGAAAGACAATACCATACGATACCACTTACATATGGAATCTTATTGTCATGCAAATGAATTTATCAATGAAAGAGAAACAGACTCACAGACATAGAGAACAGACTTGCCAAGGCAGAGGGAGTGGGGGAGAGATGGATTGAGAGTTTGGGATTGGCAGACACAAATTACATATACGATGGATAAACAACAAGATCTTACTCCATAGCACAGGGAAGTATATTCAATATCCTGCAATAAGCCATACTGAAAAATATGGAAAAGAAGTATATATGTATAACTGAATCACTTTTCTGTACAGCAGAAATTAACACATTTGTAAATCAAATACACATCAATAAAATAAATTTTTTTTAAAAAAGAGAAAAATAAGTTTGGGAAACACCTTGTTCATTTCACCCCATGTCAAACCTTTGGAAATATGCTCTCAAGCTCCACTTTTCAAGATCTCAGTACTCTTTATATTGTATAATAATAATAGTAAAATTTAAACAGTGGTTGAGGGACCTTGAGATGTAAACTGAACAAACAAAAGTTTATAAAAATTAAATGAATACGAAAACATTTTCCAGAGAATGGTCAAGAAAAAATGAATGGAGAACAGGGTATTAATTTTGGTCATCAGCATTCTCTCCTAGGGCATAAGGATGATTTTTCTATCCTGCCAAGATTTTGAGAAGGCCAAATTTAAAAGAGCGAATTTTACCACAGGTGAACAAACTTTACCATCCATGGTGAATGAGACTGTAGCAACTTTAAAATATGGCCATTAATTCTCTGAAACTTCTCTCATTAGGTGATGGAGGCTGTGTCCCCTCCCCTTGAATCTGGGTGGAATGGTGACTGCTTCCTCCAAATCAAGTATGATGGAAACGGTGCTTGTGAACTCAAAGGTCACACAGGTCCCTTCTCATCCACAGGAACATGGGGCTCTGAGCCCTGAGTTCCCCTATCATGAGCCCCACTACCCTGAGGCTGCCAAGCTGATGGACAGCTCCAGCTGAGCTCAGCCTTCCAGACTCCCTGCCAAGGGTAGACAAACATGAGTGAAGCCGTCTGGGACATGACCATCTGCCAGGTGGGCACTACTCACCGAGCTGTGGCTGAATGTCTGTGTAAAATCACATGGCTCTTATCCTAAGTCACTAAGCTTTAGGAGAGTTTGTTATGTAGCAACTATGCAAGGAATCACAGAATTTGGAAGATGCTTTGAAGATCTCCAGGTGAAACACTGTTTGCTATTTGCTTTCGAGGAAACAGATCCAGATTAGTTAAGTGTCCAAGGTCTCTTGTTAGCAATTGGGTTAAAACTAAAAACCAGGTTTTGGGGCTCCCAGGTCTGTTCTTTCAAAGAGCCCACCTTGGTTTCATCGCATCCCATCTCCACATTTTTATCCTGTTATTGTGGGAACTCAAAGAGTAGTATTAGGGCACGCCCTTAGAAGTTGTGTCTTCCATTAAAAATTAAGGACAATCTGACACGTTTTCTTTCTCATGCCTTTATCTTAAACATTTTCCTTGGGTGAAACTGGGAAGAATTACTATTTGGAGAGTCTGAAATAAAACTTCTAACCAGAATTTGCTTCAGTAATGTGGACAGTAGTGTTAGCTTCCAAAGGTATGACTAACGTTTCACCTCTGTTCTCATTTCATGTGAAATATCTTCAGGGTAAACCTTGGTGGTGTTTTTGATAAAAGAAATTTTCACATATCGTGATACAGGGAAGATATTCTGGCTTCTTCATGAGTTAACTTGAATCTGATACTAATTAGAACAGCCTGTTTGTGGCCTATCAAACACACATTGTACATCTGCTTTAATTATTAAAGAAAGGGCACAATGACCAGAAGTAAAGAATGTCCACGTCAAAAATAAAGACTAAATGCCTCCCTTCTTGGGATGCAATGTTGGTCCACCTTCGATGATAAGACTCCCTTCCCAGGTGCCAAAGCCATACTGATACACTGTGTATATGGTAATCTGGTTTTTCGTTGAAACCTTGAAGGAAGGTATCCTGGACTTGTTTGATGTTCTTTGTTCTGACAAGATACAAAGAAGGGCTGAAAACCATGCATCTTCAGAGCAGTCTCTCATAGTTATCTGAGAATCTGTCTTCTAGGCTGTAGTCTTCAGTTTGGCCCCAATAAAAATCTTTCCTATTTCTATTATAGATAGATCATTTTCACTGACATTTTCTTCTAGTATTTATATAGTCAATGTTTTGCTCCAACTTGTTAAGACAATCAATGACCTGTGATTAGCACTAGTAACCCAATTCTTGAGCTTTATTTATATCTTTTCAGTTAGCAGCAATAGATGTTAAAAGTCAACACTAAGCTTCACAAGGTTGGCCTTCTGTGTGGCATTTTCACAAGTTCTTCAGGCTCCATATGAACCTGAAGGTACAGATCAACAATCTGCTCAGTCAGAAGATTTCTCATGAAGTACTTCAGTCTTTTGGATTCTATGGTTCATTAAACTGTTAATTAGCAAGGAAAAGAAGATAATACAAAGATAAAGAAACAGGTGCTGGCAGCCATCTAAAAGGAAAAGTAGACAAGATACTGATGTGTAGGTAACTGGCACTCTGTAAGTATCTAAAGGTCACTGTAAGTATCAAAAGGTCAGACAGTCAAAAATAACTGAATCATCTGGAGGATCGTCAGTATCACTTTCCTCCAGAAGAAATTTACTCTAAAATTCCATGAAGTATCATCCAAATTTTTGAAAATCAAGTTTAGTATCTGATGGCGTCCCTCTTCTTCCCTTAATAAACCTATATCCTCCATGCCCTATCCCAAACACACAAAAAAGAGATCCCTAAAATGCTTCAAAAGGGGAATGTCTTGCCCTGCCAATGCATTTGTCCTGAAGGGGGGAAAAAAAGAAAAAAAACTTCTGATTTTGCAAACCTTTATAAACTGGCAGAATACTTAATAAACCAAATTCAGAATGGCAGACTGTTACAGTTACTTACTCTTGACCCAAGATATTACAGCAGTTGGGATAATGCTCTGTATTAGGTTGAAATTCAGTATTTTTCGAAGCAGTTTCACACCTACTCTATCAATTCATTCCTACAAAAAGTCCTATGTGGTACAACCAGTATTATTAAGAGTTTTAAGACAATCTGAAGACCAGTGAGGTTGAGCTCCATCAGCAGACCAACAATCCTGACCTCAGAGTACCAGCTTCCGTCTCCACAGCAGACTCATTCTCAAGAAAGGAAGTGTTATAAACAGCAGGTCTTACTTTTGACTTAAGGCTGGCCCAATGAGCCCAGACCAGATATCCTTGCAGTAGCATCAGTCAATGAAAAAATGTTGCCTGCCATATCAGTAAACAAAGAGTGCTGCAGCCATCAAGCCATCACATTATAGCTGCCCTATGGTGAGCCCTGAGGAACCTCAGGATAGAAACCAGATGCCCATCATCCAGCCATCAGTCAGCAACGTACCCCAAGGAGATTCAGGATGAGAAACCACAGGATGCTGGCCACAGAGAGCTGAGGTACATATCAAAGGAACGATTTCAGCAAGCTCAGACTCTTGCATCTTCCCATACATAGCTAGTGGAGGTGATGGAATTCCAGTTAAGCTATTTCAAATCCTAAAAGATGATGTTGTGAAAGTGCTGCACTCAACATGTCAGCAAGTTTGGAATACTCAGCAGTGGCCATGCAACTGGAAAAGATCAGTTTTCATTCCAACCCTAAGATAGGCAATGCCAAAGAATGCTCAAACTACCTCACAATTGCACTCATCTCACATGCTAGCAAAGTAATACTCAAAATTCTCCAAGCCAGGCTTCAGCACTACATGAACCGTGAATTTCCAGATGTTCAAGGTGGATTTAGAAACGGCAGAAGAACCAGAGATCAAAATTCCGACATCCACTGGATCATCGAAAAAGCAAGAGAGTTCCAGAAAAACAACTATTTCTGCTTTATTGACTACGCCAAAGCCTTCGACTGTGTGGATCACAATAAACTGTGGAAAATTCTGAAAGAGATGGGAATACCAGACCACCTGACCTGCCTCTTGAGAAATCTGTATGCAGGTCAGGAAGCAACAGTTAGAACTGGATATGAAACAACAGACTGGCTACAAATAGGAAAAGGAGTACGTCAAGGCTGTATATTGTCACCCTGCTTATTTAACTTATATGCAGAGTACGTCATGAGAAATGCTGGGCTGGATGAAGCACAGGCTGGCATCAAGATTGCCCGGAGAAATATCAATAACCTCAGATATGCAGATAACACCACCCTTATGGCAGAAAGTAAAGAAGAACTAAAGAACCTCTTGATGAAAGTGAAAGAGGAGAGTGAAAAAGTTGGCTTAAAGCTCAACATTCAGCAAACTAAAATCATGGCATCCGGTCCCATCACCTCATGGCAAATAGATGGGGAAACAGTGGAAACAGTAGCTGACTTTATTTTGGGGGGCTCCAAAATCACTGCAGATGGTGATTGCAGCCTTGAAATTAAAAGACACTTACTCCTTGGAAGGAAAGTTATGATTAACCTAGATAGCATATTAAAAAGCAGAGAGATTACTTTGCCAACAAAGGGCTGTCTAGTCAAGGCTATGGTTTTTCCAGTATCATGTATGGATGTGAGAGTTGGACTGTAAAGAAAGCTGAGTGCCGAAGAATTGATGCTTTTGAACTGTGGTGTTGGAGAAGACTCTTGAGAGTCCCTTGGACTGCAAGGAGATCCAACCAGTCCATCCTAAAGGAGATCAGTCCTGGGTGTTCACTGGAAGGACTGATGTTGGAACCGAAACTCCAATACTTTGGCCACCTGATGTGAAGAACTGACTCACTGGAAAAGACCCTGATGCTGGGAAAGATTGAGGGCAGGAGAAGGGGACAGCAGAGGATGAGATGGTTGGATGGCATCACCGACTCAATGGACATGAGTCTGGGTAAACTCCAGGAGCTGGTGATGGACAGGGATGCCTGGCGTGCTGCAGTCCATGGAGTGGCAAGGAGTCGGACATGACTGAGTGACTGAACTGAACTGATACACAGAAAAATATTAAATTCCTCATCTTGAGATATCTGGCTTTCTTTTTTTTTTTAATTTTTATTAGAGGATAGTTGATTTACAATGTCAAGTCAGTTTCAGGTGTATAGCAAAATGAATCAGTCGTACATATACATATGTCCACTCTTTTTTAGATTCTTTTCCCATATAGGCCATTAGAGAATATTGAGTAGAGTTCCCTGTGCTATACAGTAGGTTTTATCAGGTATCTATTTTATCCATGGTAGTATGTATATGTCAATCCCAATCTCTCCATTTATTCCTCCCTACCCACCTTAACCCCTGGTAACCATATCTGTAACTCTATTTCTGTTTTTTAGATAAGTTTACCTGTACCCTTCTTTTTAGACTCCACAAATAAGCTATATAGATTGTCATACTGAGTGAAGTAAATCAGACAGGGAATAATGCACAACTTTAAATGCTGAGATTAACTAACCATAGCAGTAAATGCTGGCATCATCAAAATCCTCCAAGATAATGTTACAAGCCATGACTTACACATATTTTTTTTTTTAAATCGGAGTACAGTTACTTTCCAATGCTGTGTGGGTTTTCTCTAACAGTAACCTTTTGATGTTTCAACTACCTGGTCTTTGTTGCAAAAACGCCCGTGAACACTGGCTCCTGCCTTACCTCTCGGGAGCAGTCTCTCAGAGTGACCTGAGGGGTTATCTTCTGGGCTTAAGTCCTCAGTTTTGTCTGCCAAATAAATCATAATGCTCAACTTTCAGGGTGTGCTTTTTTTTTCCCCCAGTCGACACATTCTAAGACTGACTCAGTGGGGACCCATAATACCAGCTATTGGTATAACCGTTTGCTTAAATGACTTTTGCCAGTGTCTTCTTCCATATTCCTTCAGGTCAACTGATTCCAAATTCCTTTTTTTTTTCTTTCCTAAAAAGTTTACTTACATGAAATACATTTACTTCACTATCTCATGTATATTCCCTATAAACACACACACAAAAATGCAGCCATACTGTTTGGCAAAAGGTTTCTAAACTGAGCAACACAATAGTGTAGTGACCAAAGTTCAGCGTAACATAGCAGGTCAGTTTCATCATCCATTAAACAGATGTCCTGCCAACTCTCCATGATTGTTGTAAGAATCAAGTAAGACTCAAGTGCTGTGTTAACTGGAAGTGCCACAGTTACACAAAGTGAAGTTATAACCATTACATATGCTTGCCAAGGGGGGGAAAGGGTAACTTTATAGCAGTATTTATCAAACTCTTTCCTTCATTAACTCCAAGGACTCACTATTATATCCAGATCAGCCTTCCACCTAGGGAAAAATTAGCAGGGTTTTTAAGCAGAAGAAACAAAATTAATGGCAATGAGATTCCTTATGAAACAAGATCCATAGTCCCCCAGTACATTAGCTAATCAAACATTTATACTGTTCTTATTCCATTTGCATTTTTGTATCCATAACTAGACTGTCTAGGAATCAGCATAATGATTGAGCCTAAGTTCCAATTCTGCTTTCATCATTTACTAGCTGTGTGACTTTGGTGAATTACTTAACTTTCCTGACCCTCTTTTATCATCCACAAAATGGGTATTATCATAATAGCACTTATCTAACAGTGGAACAAAGCAGAACTCTGTGGGCCCTCCACCCCCAAGTACAAAGGCCCGTCCATGTCCCCTGCCTCTTGTTTGTAGAGAATCTGAAGAGTCTCCCGGGCCTCCCTGAGTCACAAAGGACCAGGCTCAAGCAACTATTGATTAGGTCAACAGAATCACAGTATCTGATGCACATACCTGAGTTGTCTTCCAAGTACTTTAACTGACACCAGAGGAAAGGGGCTGGCTGCAAGATGACAGACTGCAGCCATAACATGAGCTTCCCCATCTGGAGCAATACTAAGTCACTGGCTAGAACAATCCTAGAACTGGCCTTAAGAGAATGGGGTTAACACTATTGCTCATAATAATCTATATTTTTGTGGACATCAAAATAATCATAGCTTGTCCTGTCTGTATATGGTACAGCCCTATGTCAATATCTCCCACTCAAAGAATATAGCATCCTATGTCAGCAGGAAGAAGTTACTGAAGACAGACCTCTGCCCATTACCCCATGGAAATGGAATGATATTCTGACAAGTGGGGGGTTTGTAAGCAACTTCAGGCTGGAAAGAGCTTTTTGCAGAAAAGAGCTCTATGCAGGAGGCTTCTTTGTCTTGTCACTAAACCTTAAACCAGACACTGCCAGGCTCTACTCATCTCAGGTCCAAGCACATCTTTCAAATCTTTTAATTATACAATACTTTGCCTAACTTGTTAGGTCCTTCCACAGACCAAAGAAGTAAGTAAGTAACAGATAACCAGATCTCTTCCCCAGTTCCCCCTTCAGTAATCTCAAGAATAAACTGTGTGAACACGAAAGAATCTAAAGAAAAATCACAAGCCTGCACACCGTGGGGAATGTAGATGACTCTGACCCCCTATTCGATGATTAACTGAGATTACTTTCCTTTTTCCTTTTAAAAGCTTTTATAGCTGAGAGGAGGGACTTTCCTGGTGGTCCAGTGGCTAAGACTCTGTGCTCCCAATGCAGGAAGCCTGATTTGATCCCTGGTCAGCGAACTAGGTCCTGCACACCGCAACTAAAGATTCATCATGTCACAACTAAGACCTGGCAGCGTCAAATTAATAAATAGATAAATATTTTTCTTAAAAAAGCTTTCATGGACTAGCAGAATCTTTGAAGGCGGTTTTAAGGGAACATTGAGTCCACTATCTCCCCAGATGGTCAGCATTTTGATTAAAGCAACTTTCCTTTCTATCAACATTTCCTTCTCCCTCCCTCTCCCTCTCCCGTACTAATTTTTGAGCAGCTAGCAGCCAGACTTGATTTGGTAACAGTAGCATTATTATAACCAGTAAATGTATTAATACATATAAAATATGTATTATTATACATGGTGCTTAATATATATTCCTCTTTTTATACAACTGCTTAGTGTTTAACACTGATAAACATACAGCAGACAATTAAATTCTGGTTGATGGATTTCACTAGAAAGTGGGATGGAACAAACCCACATGGAATCATCTGGTATACCATCACCACCAGCAAGGCTGTAACAATCAGACCAACCCAACCCCTGCTTGGTCTACTTTTAAACATTCTTAGGGAAAAGTCTATAGATGGAACACGTTAAGTGTTTAACAATCTATACCACTGTCTTAATTATAGGAATGAATTCCCTAAATCTGCTAGGATTCCCTCTATATCCATTTTCCACAGCTGGCCTCTCTACATTATTACAGGCTACTGGTCAGCTTTCTTTTTTAAAGCCCAACAACCTCAGCCCCATTACTCTGGCCTCAGGGTAAACAATGTTTATTTTGTTTGAATTCCCAAGTGTAAAAATGTTTCAGGCACTATACTGACCCAGGTTAAAAAAATCCTGAAAAACTCAAAGAGGATTACACTGGAAAGTGCAAGAAACCCAAAAACCACAAAGTAAACTTCCAATAGGTTTCAGTCTTGTACTCACTGGCACCAAAGGATGTCGCTGATACAACAATTCTGATCAGAACTATTTACTGCAGAAAGTAAATGAATATATTCATTTTCATTCATCCCTATTACAATATTATGAAAAGTGAGCCCTAGTACAAACTGAATAAAGTCCCCCAAGGAATAAAATCAATTATAGACGTACTGTGTACTTACACTCAGACTTGGAAATTCAGCACTTTAAGCTAATTTCTCTCTTGATATTTTCAGATTTAATTCAATAACCAAGTACTGCTTATTAGTAATATTAATGTACCATATGCTATCTCTGTCATCTTAATAATCTTCTTGGTTTTTTTTTTTTTTCTAAAATGTCAATCTAACTTCTGGAATCCTACCCAAGAGAATCTATGCAAAATTACAATGAACATATTCATTCTATAGACATAATAATTAGCCATGAACCCACGCATGAATACCTATAGTTAATTTCCTGTATACATTATAATAATTTTACTTGAAATTATAAAATTTGCATAATTTGGCTAATATAAACAGCTACTAGTTCAAGGCACTGTACAAAGTCCTTTAAATACATTTTCTCATTTTATCTTTACAAAGAGAGAAAATAGCTCAGGGAATCACCAACTTACTTAAGTTAGCACAAGTAAGCATCAGAGTAAAGATTTTAATTCAGTCATCCTAACATCAAAAAACCTTCCCAACAAGACTTTTCCACTGCTTTACACTGGAGAGGTATTTGAAAAACATTTGTGGTAACACAGTAAAAAATAAGATTAAGCCAGGGAAATATCTTTTCTATAAAGAGCTGTCAACACCACCAACACAAGGAAAGAGCGGAGGGCTCTAACGAGCCTCCTCCCTCAAAGAAAAATTAGTTTTAATGTTTTGTTTGTTTTTAAGACAGAATAATAGAAAAGATATTATGACTCCAATTTTTATATTAAGAAAAAGCAAACATAAAACTATTAAGTTACTGTGACTACTAAAAATTACACTTCAGTACTGTGAACTAACTGATTATTTCACCACAGTTTTAGTTTCAGAATTTAACAATACAAAAGTTCAGAAGAAATTTTTCTTTATGTGGCTTAAATAACTCCACTCTTGGGGGCTCATCAACGGACCCTGTGACTCAGGTCCACAATGGTGGTTACAGAGGTGGGTATATAATCTCATCAGTGTTATTTGGTGGGATTTATAGAGCTAAGAAGTTACCCGAATGCTTTCTTTCTGTGGATGATGTGGCAAAAGGTAGGAAACCACCACTGTCCTCAGCTACAATGGGAGAGCTGGTGCAGCTGAGAGTCCCTTCCATAAGACCCGAGGGCAAGGCTGGCTCCTGGAATTAAAACCACCCGAGTCTTTCGCTTCTTGTACTAATAAATTCCCTTGATTATTCAGGCCATTTGATTAGACTTCCTGTCCCCTGTGACCAAAGATTCCTAATTAAAACAGAAAGTCAAAAGTCAAGAGACATAAAAAACACATATATAATAAGAACATTCTCTATTCCTTCTCTAGTCTTCCCCCAGTACAGCCACACAAGGGAATCCACTGTCATGAACACATTTTAAACCAGGTGGACCTTAGGATTGCCAGTGTGGGAGCAGATGACAGCACATTCCAACAGGCAGCACTGTTAGTGAACTTACAGCCTGTGAAGTTGACAAATCTTAACACAGGAGTGCTCTATCATAATCCTCCCAGTCTCACTGAACTGGCAATTCAGTCCTTTTGGATCAACAAGTCCCTTAAGAGTCTGATGAAACCAATGAGGCACCATCTCACACTGGTCAGAATGGCTGCCATCAAAAAGTCTACAAACAATAAATGCTGGAGAGGGTGTGGAGAAAAGGGAACCCTCTTACACTGCTGGTGGGAATGCAAACTGGTACAGCCACTACGGCGTACAGTGTGGAGATTCCTTAAAAAACTGGAAATAGAACTGTCATATGACCCAGCAATCCCACTGCTGGGCATACACACCGAGGAAACCAGAATTGAAAGTGACACATGTACCCTGATATTCATCGCAGCACTGTTTACAATAGCCAGGACACGGAAGCAACCTAGATGCCCATCAGCGGATGAATGGGTAAGGAATCTGCGGTACCTGTATACAATGGAATATTACTCAGTTATAAAAAAGAACACACTTGAGTCAGTTCTAATGAAGCAGATGAAACTGGAGCCTATTATACAGAGTGAAGTAAGCCAGAAAGAGAAACACCAATACAGTGTATTAACACATATATATGGAATTCAGAAAGACGGAAGGCGAGGGTGGGATGATTTGAGAGAATAGCCCTGAAACACATATAATACTGTATGTAAAATAGATGACCAGTGCAAGTTCGATGCATGAAATGGCACTCAAAGTCGGTGCTCTGGGACAACCCAGAGGGATGGCGTGGGGAGGCAGGTGGGAGCGGTTTCAGAATGAGGGGACACATGTACACCCATGGCTGATTCATGTTGATGTATGGCAAAAACCACGACAATATTGTAAGGTAATTAGCCTCCAACTAAAATTTAAAAATTTAAAAAAAAAAGAGTCTGATGAAAGTTATGGATTCCTTTCACCAGAGACCTGTAAATATGCAAATAAACTCTTTTCTCATACAGTTTAGGGGATCTAAGAGTCTTCCTACCCCCAAGCCCACCCATGTCAATCTACTGACCCAAGTCAAGAACCTAGTCAGTAGCTTGAGCAATAGGGACAGAAATGGGGCAGCAAGCATCTTCCTGCTCAGTTTCTCAAAAAGTTCATCCTCAGAAATTCCCTGGTGACCCAGTGGTTAAGACTCTGCACTTCCATTGCAGAGGGCACAGGTTTGATCCCTGGTCAGAAAACTAAGGTCTTACGTGTCACAGAGCATGGCCAAAAAAGAAGAAAAGAAAGGCCATCCTCCATGCCAGATACTCCCATAAGCCTCTCCAAAGATGCTTCACAGATACTGTCCTTCCAAGAGCCTCCTGAAAACCCATCCACTTACAAAGTCTTTCACTCACTCATCTTCTAATGGCTACAATAAAAATAAGGCAGGAATCATGAAGAACATTGGAGAAGGCAATGGCAACCCACTCCAGTACTCTTGCCTGGAAAGTCCCATGGATGGAGGAGCCTGGTGGGCTGCAGTCCATGGGGTCGCTAAGAGTCGGATATGACTGAGTGACTTCACTTTCACTTTTCACTTTCATGCATTGGAGAAGGAAATGGCAACCCACTCCACTGTTCTTGCCTGGAGAATCCCAGGGACAGTGGAGCCTGGTGGGCTGCCGTCTATGGGGTCGCACAGAGCTGGACATGACTGAAGGGACTTAGCAGCAGCAGCAGCATGAAGAACATGAACAGAAGTTTTTACTATTCTGTCATCAAAAAACAAGTATGATTTTATACGGTCACTGGATTTCCCTGACCAATCAATTTTTAAGTTACAGGGAAAGCTTTATATAGCACTTATACTGGATTCAAGTATATTGTGATTATTTCTATAAAACACAGGACAAAAAAAAAAAAAACCCTTAGTATAATCTTCCTTTGTATACTATTCCTACAAGAAAATAAGCTTCCAAGTTAAGTTATTTAAATATTTCTTTACAACACACTCTTCCAGGAGATTAAATGAAAGACAACGTGTACTATGTCTGAATCTCTCTTATTTAAACTGCAGTAATGAATTACACCAAAAAGTGTGTCTATAATCATCTCTAATAAAAACAGAAAGCAGGTAAATTCAATCACTCTTTTATATCTGAGGAAAGAGATTTGTAGAAAAATAAAATGCTGTCATGAGCAGATAATATTAAGAAAGTGGTGCTTTTAAAAGTTCAGAATGTGGGCCTTTCCTGATGGTCCAGTGGTTAAGAGTACACACTTCCACTATAAGGGGCACAACAGGTTTGATCCCTGGTCAGGGAACTAAGATCCCATATGCTACATGTTCTGGCCAAAGTAAAACAAAAAAAACAAAAACAAAAAATGAATGCACGGATGGACAAGGTGACTCCTATGTACAATAAATTCATTTAAACTTCAAAAAGTTACAGAGCTATTTGTCACCATATTTTATTCTCCAAATAATCCCTTACTACTTGTGGACAAATAAAGTCATGGATTATGGATTTTCTACATGTGTTTACAAAATATTAATACATACATTTCTATTCCAGTAGCAGATTAAAAGGCAGCAGTCACATCAGCTTTTTTCAAAGGCATGTGAAACATTGTAACCTTAGATATTGTATAAAATTTTAAATTCTGAAGGGAATCTTTCTCAATCTCTCTTCAGCTTAACATGTGAAAGCTTAATAAAATGAATGACAAGGACACACGCTAGTGTCCTCCGAAGCCTGATAATAAACCTTAAATAGTCTGCCTATTCACAGCATTCATCACTTCTCTAAAACAATTAAAATGTGAACCTGATGTCTTCTAGGTTCTGTCCCAACAGGGTTAGGGCTATCTTGCCTGTGTATTCACCTTAGCTAATTTGCCTCACCAAACGCAGGTGAAGAACCCTCTTTCCATCACATACAGCCTCTGCCATTTCCAAAGACAGTTAACCTGGCCCAAGGAGACTCAGGATGAGGCTGTGGAGACGGCCTGGGAGGAAGCAGGCCTGAGAGCAAGTGCCTGGACTAAGCCCAGTGCAGGAGCCAGGAGGCAGGCCACCTGTCAGAGGATGCGGTGACCCAGGAATGTGAAGGCAGACAAGCAGGCTGGCCCAGAAATGCCATCAGCATCAGGAAGGGAAGGGGAAGCTCGGAGTGGTTCTCTCCTTTTTAGATTTTCAGCACATTTTCAAATACTGGAAATTTTCACCAGGGACTTTTCTTAAACGTGTGCATGTACAAGGCTGAGAAAATATCCACTTTCCATATCGAAGAACAGGGAAAGAAGGGCTCCAGCCCCAGCTAACACACTCTCAGCTGAGCACCAGCTCAGCTCAGTTACCCCGATGCTAAACTTGGCCCCTTCTCAGCCCTGGGAACTGCTTTTGAATAGAATTGTTTACAGCCAGGCACAGACTCCTACCAGGGCCCAGAAGGTGGTGTGCCCACATTCCAGTACACACTTGATCTTTCTTAGGTGCTGGGCTGAAGTTACATTTCCTATCTCTTATTGCTGGAAACTGTATCCCACTCTTACTCACAGTCAGCATGCGTGACTGAAGCAATGGAGTGAAAAGAAATACATTTTGATGGAAAACTGCCAAAATTTAAGGTACCACTGGTAAAACAGCTCAAGAAAGGGACAGAGATACAGCTGGTGTTACCAAATCTGGGGACACGAGCAGGCCTATGGGGGCCTGGCAAGGGGCAGGGGGCAGCACACAGGAGGAAGGACTTCACTTCCCACGAATGGGAGAAACGAGGAGACGCTGATGAGACTAAGACAGGACTGAACAGCTCGAGAGACTGGCGTTCCAGGCACGTTTCCGAGAGGAGCTTAGGCAACTAGGGATGATCAAAGACTGAAAAGAAACGTAAGCAAGAGGTTGACACCGCACTGATACTAAAAGTTCCGTTATAAAATCCTGCTTGCCTGGAGTCAGAATTGGTTCCAGACTGCTGAGTGGCTGAGCCAGGAGGTGGGAATCAAGGGGGTGGGAGCAGGGGTGGGTTGCAGCGGCGGCGGGGGGGCGGGGGGGGGGGGCTTGGTATACTGTGAAGGTTGGAATCCAGCGGAATCTAACAGCCTGGTTTAATCCGAGCAGTGCAGATGACTAACAGTGGAAACCAGACTCAAGAAATCATGAGTCACCTTTAAGAGGAACCAGCGTCAGTGTCAATAACTTCTCTGGGAACTTGGAACACATGTGCTAGAACAAATATTTTGGAACTGAATATCTTGCACCAACATTGAATCACTCCTTCATTTTGGATAGATCACTATAAATGTCCTTGTTTTCAGAGCTCTTCAATTACCAAATGAGGCTAATAATATCTGTTTAGATATTTTTACCAGTTAAAAAAATGTCAATAACAACTGACCTTTTGGAAAAATGAATTATTATTATACTTGAACTTCTTACCCTGGAGAAAAGTGCCCACAGTCCACTCTGGACTGTAAAATTCTTAGTGGGCTAAAGCTCAGAATGAACATGCTGTTTGTTTTCAAACCACAGCAGGGCAATTAAAATCTGAATTTCTATAAAATGAGATATGAGTTCATTTTCCTCACACATTCTCTCCCAACTTAAAGAAAACATTCGCTAATTTCCTATTATAGGCAAGGCATTGTATGAGCTTCTAAAAAGATTACAAAAGTACAAAAATAATAAAGATCAAAAAATACTTGACCTTAAAGACAGGATCAAAAGGCTAAGTATTGTTAGTTTGCTCTTTATCAGAGATGTAATATGTTAAGACTTAAATCAAAATATTTTTCCAGATATTCTTACAGCTAAAATATACTAAACTTCATCCACAACATGGATGAACTTCAAAAAGTACTATGCTAAGTGAAAGAAGAATACACAGAAGACTAAATTCTCTATGACTTCATTTATATGGAGTTTAAGAACAGGTGAAACCAATTTATGTAGTATATATCCTTAAGTGTTTGCCTGGATTGTGGGAGGGGGTGGTGACAGCTTGAATTGAAAGGGTGATGAAAATGTCCTCTGTCTTATTTGGGGTGGGTGGTTATACAATTGTCAAGACTTACCAAACTGAACATTTAACTGCATCTTACAGGATGTGAAATATGCCTTTTACATGCTAAAAAAAAAATACTACTTAACTAAGTAAACATTACCAGGAGTGGAGGGTTCAGATAAAAAGCATGGCAAAGGGTTAATGGCATCTCTAGATCTCAATGGCATTTATAAGAAAACAGTCTCCGTCTGTAAGGAACTAGTTAGTTGTAATGGATATGACAATAAGTTTAACAATACAACACTAGATTTCAGTCACGTATGAAAGATTCTAACACAGAAAAACAACAGGATGTTTTAAGAGTAAATGGAAACAATTTGCATCTGTTTCTTTCTGCCCTATCAACCGAAAACACAAAAGTAGTTTTAATTTGCATCTTCCCTACTACTCCAGGAACACAGTTGGTAAAGAATCTGCCTGCAATGCAGGAGACCTGGGTTCGATTCCTGGATCAGTAAGATACCCTGGAGAGGGAAATGGCAACCCACTCCAGTATTCTTGCCTGGAGAATTCCAAGGACATTCCTGGCAGGCTACAGCCCATGGCGTAGCAAGAGTCAGACACAACTTAGCGACTAAACCACCACCACATACTACTCTAATACCAGGGTGCTCTGGCTATTCACAGGGAAGGAATTCTAGAGAATGTTTCTTTTTTATATTTATTTCAGCTTCAATATTTTTTCTATTGATGTGTAGTTGGTTTACAATGCTGCATTAATTTCTGCTGTACACCAAAGTGATTTTTTTATATTCCTTTCCATGGTTTAACGTAAGGATACTGAATGCATTTCTCTGTGCTATACAGTAGGACCTTATTTATTAGAAAGTGTCACAGGAGACCTCCTGCGGTGCAGGAAATCCAGGTTCAATCCCTGGTTTGGGAAGATTCCTTGGAGAAGGAAATGGCAACCCACTCAATTATTCCCACCTGGGAAACTCCATGGACAGAGGAGCCTGGCGGGCTGCAGTTCACGGGGTCACAAGTGTTGGACACAACTGAGTGACTAAACTGCCACCACCAACACACTAGTTATAGGATTTGTCAAGGGGAGAAATTCTTGAATATGTGTCTCAGAGGCTCGGTGAGGCTTTTCCACCCTCACACAAATTCTGATTCATGCCTCAGGGGCTTGGTTATGACTCCCAGCTAACATTGGTCACTTCCAAACAGGAATGAGTCACACCCCTCCGCTGGTGGGGCAGGAAGACAAGTTTCTGGCTGAGAATCTAGAAAAGAGGAAAGGGTGGGGCACGGGGAACAAGAGGTACGTGCCCCACCTCCCCATCCGTCCTCCTCCTCTGGAAGCTCAAGGAAAATACACAGAATTGCTTGGGCCATACCTCACCTTCTCCTTCAACTTCCATCAGAACACTAGGCTAAACTGAGCCACAAAGAAAGAGAAAAAGGAATTGCGAGTGACCCACTAAGTTTTTGCTCCTTTCCAATCCAGTGCTTGGGCTTCCCTGGTGGCTCGGCTGGTGAAGAATCCGCCTGCAATGTGGGAGACCTGGGTTTGATCCCTGGGTTGGGAAGATCCCCTGGAGAAGGGAAAGGCTACCCACTCCAGTTTTCTGTCCTGGAGAATTCCATGGACTGTGTAATCCATGTGGTCACAAAGAGTCGGACGTGACTGAGTGA
The DNA here is from genome assembly GCF_019320065.1 of Cervus canadensis. Classification (NCBI taxonomy): domain Eukaryota; kingdom Metazoa; phylum Chordata; class Mammalia; order Artiodactyla; family Cervidae; genus Cervus; species Cervus canadensis. Next base: position 21,214,905 of record NC_057410.1, on the reverse strand, counting down.
CTTTCCCTTTCACCTGACTTCCCTCGTGGCTCAGACGATAAAGAATCTGCCTGCAATGTGGGAGACCCGGGTTCAGTCCCTGAATTGGGAAGATAACCTCGAGAAGGAAATGGCAACCCACTCTAGTATTCTTGCCTGGAAAATCCCATGGATGAAGAAGCCTGGAGGGCTACAGTCCATGGGGGTCGCAAAGAGTCGGAGACAACTCAGTGGCTAACACTTTCACTTTCAATCCAGGGCTAACGTTTTAGCCAATCTACCAAGGGGTACAGAGACACAGGCCCCCTGGCACAGCAGCAATGCCACTTGCTCGCCTTTGCAAGGTGCATTAACAGCTACTGAAATCACCACCAACAAAGCTGCCATATGGAGGATCCCCCCGTAAAACTGGAGTTGTGAGCCTGAAACCACGTGTGGTGTTGTACACATTACTCTAATGTACATCTTGAACCTTCTCGAAGACGTGCCTTTTAAAGACTGTAGTCTAAGGTCATGCTATTTTAAGAATTACGAGAACAGCAGCTGCACTTGTCAGCCATCCCCCAGGGAGGGCCCAGTCCTCTGACCGGGCTTCGGACATGCCCCACTTCTGTTCTTGGCCGTGCTGTCCTGGTTCTGCCTCTTTTTTCACAATCTTTAAATATAAATTTGCTGGTAACTAGTAAATTTGCTGGTGACTGGGTGGCATGTCTGTCTTCCCTGCCAGCGGGCCTACTCATCAAGGGCAGAGGCTGTTTCTTCTGTCTTGTATACTGAATTCCTAGTGCCCAGCACAACGCCTGGCACAGAGAGTGTGTGGAATAGACATTAGGTAAATAAACGGATTTCCATGTGTGTGTTGGGGGGGTAGTATTTGATTATTTATTAGACTATAAGCTCCATCAGAGATGGGATCTTCTCTACCTGGTTCTGTGCCCTCAGACCTTAAACAGCACATGACCTATAGAAGGTCTTCAGAAAATATTTACCGAATTAATAAAAATTGTGAGATGAGATCAAGCCAGCTCAGAGCTAAATGAAATCTCTGCACATGACTTTTTAAAAAAGCAACAAACCTGATCTGATCTATGAAGGCCCCTGCTAGCAATACCATGATCAGCTTTCAAAGGGATTTTTGTGTACGTGCCAAATAAGTTAGTCAAGATTGTGATTGAACTCTTCCAAATAAGCGTTTTGAAGTACAAAACAAGCCACTAGCCACAGTTGAGGCAACTGTAAGCCTCAAGAAAACCATGATTACCCCATTGCTCAAAAGCCATTTGCTGTGTTGCTCACCATTAAGGGCAGATGGCAAGGCATGTTAGAAATGTTCCCGTCTCCTCTGTGACTTGGAAGCTGCAATATGCCCGTTATAGAAGCATGTACCCAGTGAGCACCAAACTCTATCTAAATTTAAATGGAGGCAGGAAATATGAGCCAGCCAGGCATCTTGTGGATGGAGCACAGGCTAAAATCCAGGGGACAAGAAACGCAGTTCTAAGTGCAGTAACTGAAGGATGTAACTCTGGCTTTTATTGAAAAGTCTCCTCTAGGGAAGACTTACGTATAATGCAAACAACAGTAAACTCTATTTGGGGATCAAAGAAGCCTTCCTCCCTTTCCTTTGCTCTCGCCTACCCAAAAGGAATGGAATGTCTAACTTTTCTTAGGTCTGATGCTGCTGGAGGGGGACCTGGCAGTGTTCCATTTCTAACAAACAGATATAGGCTGACTGATTCCCAAATGTCAAGCTTATAAAATGAGAAATCTTATTTCATATACCTATTTTGCAAATTATATATGGTCTATTTCCTTATTTTATATCACTAAATTTAAAGCAATTCAAACCAGAAGGGTAACAATTTCTTTACGTGTTCATGTTTTGTCATTTTGAGCTGTGTCACATCCATCTCTTTTAACAGGTTTTTTTATTTGACTTCAAACTTTTCAATAAAACTCAACTAACAGAAATTTTAGTCTTGTGGGAAAATTAAACATTTCAGAATTTTCCCATTAAAAATAACTGATCATTCATATGATAAGTAAAATTACATATTTCTTTAAAACTACCTATCTTATTAAATTGTTATTTTATTAAAAGTTCACATGATCAATATCAACAATTACTTTTTAGGCCTTGATGAAAGATACTTTAAAAAATCTTAAATTTGTCAGATTAAGAGACGCTATTTCTTACACATTTTCTTTAGTGTAAAGCTTATCAAAGTATCACTTAAATTTCATTATGAATTTTTATCCTATATTCTCCTACCCTTCTTACTAAAATTATATATATTCATGATATAATTCTACTGTGAAATGCATCTACTGGAAAATCCAACTTAGGTTATGCTAGTCACTTGTATTTCTTCCGGTGGCTCAGTACTAATGAATCAGCCTGCAATGTGGGAGACCCAGGATCGATGATCCCTGGGTTGGGAAGATCCCCTGAAGAAGGGAATGGTAACCCACTCCAGTCTTCTTGCCTCATGTACAGAGGAACCTGGAGGGCTACGTACAGTCCTGAGGGTCACAAAGAGTCAGAGACAACTGACAAGACTAATGCACTTTTTATATTTCTCCATTTTTAATTGTTTTACAATGAACGCCACTATTATTTATTGGCCTATTATGTGCCTGGAACTGTCCCTCATCCTTTGATATATCAGTTTTAAACTTTATAAAAATCTCATAAAGTATATATCATTACCCCATTACCCCTTCTGTATTATCCTCTCTACTCATTTTTCTGATCTGGAAACCAAGGCTCCACAGTTACACGAGCCTATCCAAGGGTCGATCTGTATCCAACGTCCCACCTTTCCAATTATACCATACCACTCTTCAATAATCAATATCTTTCATTCATTGCCTAACTCATTCACCAAGATTGTATTGATCACCTACTTTGTGTCAGGCATTATGCTGTTCACTGAGATAATGGCTCTCAAGATGCCCTTAGTTTAATGAAAAAGACAAAAACAACAATGAGCTGTATAAATGGAAGAGTAGTAAAATCTCTAATAAAAAGCAAAAGAGATACACCTGAGTTAAAACACAGGAAAAAAACAGCTAACCACAATGCTAACATTAGTTCCTAATTATGGAGGGCTTTACTCTATTAGACATCACAATCCTGCAAAGTAAGCTTTTTAAAATTATGTCATTTTTGACATAATCACCCTTGAATAGGTTCTAATATTAACTCCATTTTACAGAGGAGAAAGTTACATTAATCACTCAAGGTCACCCAGCTAGTGAATTTATAGGTTAGAATTTGAACTTCTATCTGCATAAAACTTAAGGTTAAGTAGTGGTGGCCTCCATCTCTGCAGACCCAGGCTAAGGGCCTGATGAAAATACTGGGACAGGGGCAAGACAACAGACCCTGAGGAGAATGACCGGCCACTGAGGAGCAGGAGGAGCTGGTGTGGGCTAAATTAAAAGGACCACAAACCAGCAGAATGGCCCCTTTCTCCCTCATCACAGACATTCGCAGTCCAACAGGAAACAGGTCCACAGCCTTGGCCAAGGTCAGGCTATCTGTAAAAGACGGTGGAAATAATCTTTCAACACAGGGAAGAGTCATCCTCTTTTACCTCCAACATAAGTACCTCTAATGAAAGTGAAGTTTTCATCTGCAAATCCAAGCCACAAGTAAAGACCACTTTCACCTGATCCCTAACATCTACACTTACGCAGGGCTTGGTTGGTGGTTAGGGATCCCGGGGCCTCATCTCTCCTCCTCTCTGGATCAAAGAAGATGTCGATTCCCAAGGCATCCCCCAACCCTGCGAGAGTGGGTTTGAGTATGCCGGGCCAACAAAGGCCGAGAAGGTCCTCTCTCAGAGACCCAGGGATACTCTCCGAAGATATTAAGAGAATGTGGGGCCAAGACTGACAGTGCCTGCAAACACAACGGTCAGAAATTGGGAAAGGGCTGGTAGGAAGAATGTCCAAGAGGTTTTTTTTTAATGTTGTGTTAGGCCTTCTTTGTTGCATTCAGGCTCTCTCTAGTTGCCATGAACAGGGACTACTCTTCATTGTGGTGCACGGGCTTCCCACTGTGGTGCCTTCTCTTGTTGCCGAACACAGGCTCAAATGCATTTGAGCTTTAGTATTTGCAGCATATGGGTTCAGAAGTTGTGGCACATGGGCTAAGTTGCTCCAAGGCATGTGAAATCTTCCCACACCAGGGACTGAACCCATGTTCCCTGCATTGCAAGGCAAATTCTTAACCACTGGACCACCAGGGAAGCCCTCACAGAAGTTATTAACATCAGGTCCATAATCGTTCCTTCATTGCCTTGTGACTGCCCTTTCTCCACGGAACGCTGAACTCACTGAAATCCTCCAGGATCCACCATTCAGTAGAGACAAAGGGATCATGGAGAATACTGAGCACCGATAATCTCATCACCAATCATTCCCTCCTCAGTCCTCCGGTGATATTCCAAAAGCTCAATTTGTAATAAAAGCTATTCACCTCTTACTTAAAAGTCTCCTTCCTCTCTTCCTGTGCATACAATTACATGGTGACACACGGGGGCTGACGGCAATTGGGAGAATGGGAAAAGCCACAGGTGCTCCCGATGAAAATACAATCTTACATTTATGAGTCATTTATCGGGAGCCCACGAAGTATCCGCTGTTGGAATCTTTTGCTAAGATTCCCTGAAAGAGATTCCCTGGAAAATGAAGAACATTATCATCCTGTCTGAAGATCGGTAAGAATATAGGAAAACACACAGTAATTATCTCTTTGCAGAAACCACATGCTATCCTTCAACTCTTTTACCTTTAAGTACATGTGTCTGCAGCACAGCCACGGTCATGATCTCCCTTAACCTGACACTTCGTGGGCAGTTTCTGCACGCACAATGCGACAGAGCAGCACAAACCAGACAGCGGGGAAGGACTCAGGGCTCTCCGAGGTGAAGAGGAGCGGTTCCTACGACTGCTGTTAAGTGAAAGAATTCACTATGATGGTGATATTGTAACTGCCACTCAGGCAGGATGAGTGAAAAGGCCCCATACCCAGCCCTGCTGGGGCTTCCCAGGTGGCACGAGCAGTAAAGAACCCCCATGCCAGTGGAGGAGACATAAGAGACATGGGGTAGATCCCCGGGAGGAGGGTATGGCAATCCACTCCAGTATTCTTGCCTGGAGAATCCCATGGACAGATGGCCTGGGTGGCTGCAATCCGTAGAGTCACAAACAGTTGGACACGCCTGAAGCCTCTTCTTAGCAACCCCACAAGGCCGAAAACACAGGCGGTGAAGTCAAGAAACTTGCTCCAGGTGATAGATTCTAGGGGGCCAAAGCCAACCGCTAACTCAGGTCTTCCAACTACAAGCCTGTCTTCCCTCCTCACAGTTCTGTCTCAGCACAGGCTTCATAGGCTCTTTCTTCCCTCTGCTTTAAACTGTCCTCTTCAGGGAGTAACTCACCCCCAGTGAATCCAAGAGGCTCTGTCTTTAAAATCTTCTACTTTCCCTAAGGAACATCTATGATCAGTGAGCTTACACTCTTTCTTCACTATCTGTATCCCTTAGAAACAAAAGTGGGTTTGATTTGTTGATTTTTGTTTTTTTGCTTGTTGGCTTTAGAAAAATAGAGTAGCTTATGTTTAACACAGATTGAGCATTCAGGGCTTGTTTAATAAATAACAGGAGAAGGAAATAAAAATACAACAAATGACTGCAATTGTTTAAAATCATAATATAAGTTAGAACAAAACATTTATAATAATGTTAAGGGTTTACATGTGGGGAGGTTGTATTATTTTTGTTTTAAATTTAGTGGGGAATAACTTTTATTAGAAACAGCGCAAATCAGAAAAAAGTAAAAATAAAAACTTGTCTTAGTTTATGTCTGTGTGATGCCACAAGAAAAATCTCACCATCATCTTGTCTGTGCCAAACCAAAGATTATTTTTCAAACATCTAGATAGAATGTCTGAAGAAATCATAAAAAAATAAATTATGTAAATACAATGTTAGTTTATGTAAAACAAGCTTTATAAACAAACCTATAATTTGCATAATTGTACTTTGTGAAAGAACATCTATTTACATGACTTTGACCTCTGGCTCAAGTTCTGCCAAAGTTAAAATAAAAATTATAGAAAAGAGAATTTTAATGACTAATATCCTTTTTTCCCCCAATTACAAGTATTTGTATTTTCAAATAATGTAGGAGACAGTAGAGTTTCAATGTTCTAGATTGAATGCATTAAATATAAAAGCAACATCTGGACTTCACAAAAGAATACATTTTCTTCCATTTGTACTTTTGGCTGCTGAACAACTTACTGTAGCAAGTTCTTTCAATTAATATTCAGACATGTAGCCAGGGCAGTAATAAGTACCATGGCAGAGAAAGTTGCCTATTAACCCTTCAACTTGTCTTCTGTGTAAACATTCCATCTGATTTGGGGCTGAATAATGTTTGGATTGCTCTTTGGCACATGTCCAAAATATTCTATTGTTGACATTTTCATCAAGCAGTCTTTTTAAACTGGCTACTTCTTAAGATGGGTGCTAAATAATTTTAGTTGCATTTTAAAAAGCAAGACAAAATTAAAGGAAAAGCAGTAATGACATAAAACAATGACTACACTGTATTAAAATCTCACAACCTCTACATTTACATATGAGTTACCAGTCAAGAAGTACATTTCCTTGGTTGAAGGTGACTGTAAATATATTTTTCTGTTCTAAAACTAGTGATTTTTGCATAGACCCAAACCCTGAGTGATCTGTATCAAAAGCAGATCAACCAGCTTATAACTTGTAACAAAAAGGCTTCAAATTACAATCTAAAATGTCATCTCTTAACAAATGTTTGGGACTCTGTGAAAAGCATTATGATATTTAGGCTGTAGGGTCAAAGGAAATAAGCTAGCACTTCTCCCTCTAAGGATACACAGTTTGTTAAAATGTGCTAAAGTAACTGGAATGCAAAACACAAAGTGATGTGTATGATAGAAGAAAACCCAAAGAATTAGCTAGAGTGGAAACTTCTATAAAATACAATGATTTTAATCTAACTTGCTACAAATAACACCGAGAGTTCAAGACCATCCTTTAACTAAACACTAGACTGGGACTTCCCTGGTGGTCCAGTGGTCAAGACTCCATGCTTTCACTGCAGAAGGAACGGGTTGGATCCCTGGTCAGAGACCTCAGATCTCACATGCTCCTTAGTGTGGCCAAAAAGTATAAATAAAGCTAGACTGTGGCGTTCTTAACAATATATTATAATCTTCCTCCAAGAATGTCAGAATTTAAATAGCATCTCTGAGGGTAATCTTTATAGAAGTCTAAATTTCTTGGTTTCTAAAAGAAAGGAAAAAAAAAAACACACGGCAATCAACGTATGGGATTGTTGCAACCTCTTGAGAAAAAAATAGGGGTAGGGTATGTGTGTGTAGAACTCTTTCCCTCTTTTAGTGCTGTTTGTGTCAGATCCAAAGAACAATGAGACAGCTAAGAGGAGACTGGGGAATCTTTTGGAAAGCAATTATCTGACTTGAGAGTTAGAACATGGAAGATACATTGTGACTGTGGATTTAAAACTGAAAATAACAAAAAGTTTATGCAACAGGGTAAGACTGACTATGCTCAAAGAGGATTTTAAGAATAGTTTGCTTTTTAGCCGTCATACCCCTGGTAGGGAATACACACACACATACATGCACACCATATACATAAGAGCCCCTTGTCAGAGCAAATAAGGCAAGGACAGCATCGAGGATGATTTGCTGAGAAATCAGGCAATGTTTAGGAATGCTCAGAACCCTCCACTATTTTAGCCCCATCCCCTCACCTATCTGGCCATTCCTTGAGGGCCAGCACTGCATCTGTAGAGCCAGCCTGGATCCTCCTAAGCAAGGTTACATATTTTGTCCTTGGTGCCACCGTGACCCTGGTACACATCTTGATCACAGTCTAGCATTAATCACAGATGACTGCAATTATCTATTCACATATCCACCTCCTTCCCAGATAGCGAGGAACCGGAAGGTCAGGGACCACAGAACCTAGCAGAGAGCCTGGAAGAATATGTACAATCAGCACTTTTATGACAGATGACTGGGGGCATCTCCAAGTGCCAAAGAAAAGAACTGCACAAAAAAAAAAAAAAAAAAAGAACTGCACAAGGGCCATAAAAACCACTAACCATTATGCTTATTATTCACTTAATTAAATTTACTTAACTTACATAAATTTATTTAATTAATTCTTTTAATTATTCAGAGTAATTCATTTCTTCTTCCTTTCAACAATGATTTACTTGGTTTCCACTAAAGATATCAAGCATCATTCTAGGCACTGAACGTGACCCAGTCATGTCCGACTCTTAGACCCCATGAGTCATACAGTCCATGGAATTCTCCAGGCCAGAATATTGGAGTGGGTAGCCGTTCTCTTCTCCAGGGGATCTTCCCAACCCAGGGATCGACCCAAGAGGGGATCGAACCTCCTGCATTGCAGGAGGATTCTTTACCAGCTGAGCCACCAGGGAAGCCCAAGAATATTGGAGTGGGTAGCCTATCCATTCTCCAAGGGATCTTTCCGACTGGGGTCTCCTGCATTGCAGGCGAATTCTTTAGCAGCTGAGCTACCAGGGGACTAGCTTAGAACAGAAAACACACAAAACACCACAGAAAGTTTATTACATTTTAGAGGAGGGTGAGGAAGAGAGAATTTTCTTAAATTACAGGAATGGAATGTCTGTAACATTTGGGATATTTTACATGACCTAGTCCCAGCCCTCAAGAAATTTACATTATAGTTGGTGGAATTAATTAATGCAAAGATAATGAACAACAAAAATACAAGGTGAGTGCTAATTGTGTGGAATAGAAAAAGTAGGGATGTGAGCATCCACTGGTGGGCACTTTGGGCTTAGAGAGATCAACAATAGCTTTCTGGGATTGTAATGGGTTTGGAAGGGGAGGGAGCTACTGAGAAAGAGAATGAGAGTCTGGTATTGCTGGGAAGGGGAATGGTCTGAGCTACAGCAGAAGAGAAAAGTGCAAGGCTTGCAGAACAATGCAAAATTCTCCTCTCCTGCACATCTGTTCTCCTCCTCCTGCCATTAATTTCCACCTCATCTCTCAGCTCAAGTCCCCACCTAGGACTCCTCTCTGTTTGCCGGAAGCCTTCAGTCTCCAAGACCTTTTAGGTGCTGCCTCTCTCACAAGCTCTCAGCTCCACTTCTACTCCCATGACCACCACTGGCCATTTCTGAACCTGACCACCAGAAAGGCTTACCTCGACCATCTCCCCCTCTCCAACCCATTCCCAATGCACTGCCAGGAGACCTTTCCAAAAGCAAATTTGATTCTATCACTCCTTTCCTAATCATCTTTCATGAGCTCCAGATCACCTATAGCTGGGGTCCCCAACCCCTGGCCTACAGACCATCCCTTGCATTACTGCCTGAGTTCTGCCTCCTGTCAGATCAGCAGCAACATTAGATTCTCAAAGAAGCATGAAACCTATTGTGGTGAACTACGCATGCAAGGGATCCAGGCTGCATTCTTCTTATGAGAATCATCCTATCGTCCCCCACCCCATCCATGGAAAACCTGTCTTCCTCGAAACCAGTCCCTGATGCCAGCTGGGGACCACTGACCTACAGGGTAAAATCCAAAACCCTTAAAATGTTTGGAGAATTCTTCATGGTGCCACATTTTCCCGCCTTCCCAGACTCGTCATTGCTCTCCTCCACCACAGGCAATACTTGGAACTCCAGACTTTCTGCCTGCTTGCTTCTTCAACACCTGGCTCACCAATCTCTGTGCAGCTGTCTCCCATCCTCCTCCATGGTTGTGGATGTACTTCCGTAACAGCACTTACTGCAAATCGCTGGTTCCGTGGAACCCACTCTCCACGGCCAGGACATGCACCTTACTCTCCCCACAACAAGCTCAGCACTTAATCCTACAACTAGCACAGGTTTGCTCAACTAATGGTGACAAAGCAAAACTGGTACAAGAATCAGATTTGCAAGTCATTAAAGGTAAAGTCTGTAGTGAGGGGACAGAGATAGTGCAGAAGATATGTCCATATAAAAATGCAACAGTAAAAGGTAAAGCTAACAAAGACACTTGAGAGGCAGAGCTGGACTACTGCCTCAGAGGTAACAGGCCTCTTCCCACCCATCCTCCATTCCAGTGACAGGACTTTAACTGTGGGCTCGGAGAGTAAACTCTAGCATAGGCAGTCTGGAATCCAAAGTAGTCAAAACATGTCACCAGCCATTTCAGTAAATGAAGTTGTTACTGCCATAAACTCATCAACCACTGTAGCCACCCCATGATGAACTCTGAAGGGCATTCAGGATGGAGGAAAAATAGGATAGTGGTCCTAGATAACAGTTAAGATGAATACCAAAGGAATGATTTCAATAAGCCCAGATTCTTGCATTCTCCTATACACAGAAACGCACTAAAACCTCTAACTTGAGATGTCTGGTTTTTGTGATTAGCAGTCATCTTTTGATGTTCTTGTTTTTTCTTGTTTCTTGTTTTTCGTGTTTTTTTTAAGCAAGAAAACTCCTATATACCCTGGGTCCTCCCTTGCCTCTTTGAAACAGTCCCTCAAAGCTACCTGAGAGGCTGTCATCCCAGGCTATCGTCCTCAGTAAGCTCCCGAACAAAACATAATTCTCAACTTTCAGGTCATGCTTTTTTTTTTTCCAGCTGACCCAACCAAGCACCTAAACAAAAACCTTTTGTCTGAACCATCTGAAGTGTTCCTGATAAGCCTTCCTTTTGGAGAACACTTTTCATCCCTCAGCTAAGTTTGAACACTGGAAGTGCAAGAAACAAAACAGCATACTAAATATCTACATTCTGACTATAACAGACATTTGTATCACTTTCTACAGCAACAGGAAGAGATGTTAATTCAATTCGCTGATTAATGAGGTGGCAGGATGTGGGGGTAGTGCTTCTGGAGGCAAGGCAGCTAAGGACCCAGACACACGGAACCTACCTCGACTGTGATCTCCATCGGCACCAGTGCAATAAAGGCCATGAGCCAGATACCTCCTGCCATCACTGCCCGGATGTAACATCTGTGGTTTGTTGTTAGAAATAATTAAGAAAATAAGTGCCATTTCAACAATGCTCCCATGCCATTAGGCTCTTTCACAGACCTCTGGAGATTATTTCATGCTAAACAAGGAAGCAAGCCTTACACTTAAAGCGGGGCAGAGCAAATCCCAGTCTACTAGAAGGCACACTTCTGTTTATGTATATAAAACATTTCTATGATGTAATCAGGGGCCACATCTAGTTTAAATAGTTTTTTCTTTTTGTCTCTTGCCAATTAATTGATGATAGAGGTTTTACCCAGGAAATTGCATCAAAATAACTCTTCTGCTCTGAGTTACAAAGTTAATAGCTATAGAGAAGTTTCATAGAAATCGTCAGTAACTGAGTGGGTTTTAAATGATCACACAACTCTCAGTAGTGACAAGTGCTGGGAGAAATATGTCAATAGGTTTAGCAGAGCCCTACATTACGAAACTAGAGGTAGAGCACCAGAGTCTTCTCTCCCATAGTTGGCAATTATAATTATTTCATAAAAGGTTATATACCATTAGCCTACTTCTGGTAAGCTCTAAAAAAGCTTATTTTACAATGACAAACTTTCCACTGGTATGCTAAACATCTCCGGATATAAAATCACTGCAACCCACATTAAATTTGTATAACAACTCCAAATTATTGAAACCTGGTATTTGTTGACTGACACAAAATATGTTGACTTGACCCCTGTATACACTAAAGTATTAATATCAGTAGACTCTGAAGGGTGGAATTAAAGAAGAATAGACATGTTTATTTTCTTAAATATATCTACACTGCCTGACTTGATACAACCATCAGGTAAATACAGACTAGGCCAAGTTAGCTTTTTTCCCCCCTAAAGTGAAATCTCCTGATGGCATGGTTAACAAAGCTCAGTCTTGCTTACTTTAATTTTTATTTGCGAAGGAGGAGATCCAAGCTCAACCCCTGGTTCCGGAAGATCCCCTGGCAAAGGAAATGCCAACCCACTCGAGTATTCTTGCCTGGAGAATCCCATGGACAGAGAAGCCTGGTGGGCTACAGTTCACGGGGTCGCAAGAGTCAGACACAACTTGGTGACTAAACAATCAGTGTTAGTATACTGAGGAAACTGGGTCAAGCTGGAGGAATAGAGGGATATGTGCTCATCTTCTCCTGCCTGAGCACCAAATCACAACTAGCTGTTGAACAACCACTGACAGGAAGACACCTGAACCCACCAAAAAAAAAAAAAAAGACACCCCACATGCAAGGACAAAGGAGAAGACACAACTAAATGGTAGGAGAGGCACAATCACGATAAAGTCAAATCCTGTATCTGCAGGTGGGCAACCCACAAGCTGGAGAACAATAAGACCAAAGAAGATGTCACCCTGTTGTGAAAGTTCTAGGCCCCACATCAGGCTCTCCAGCTTGGCGATCCAGCCAAGAGACTGGGAATCCCCAGGGAATCTGACTTTGAAGGCCTGCAGGATTTGATTACAGGACCTCCACAGGACTGCAGGAAACAGGATTTACTACCACAGCCTGCTAAACAGTAGTATAATAACACCCTGACAGCTGGAGTGACCAGGTGGAAGGGCGTCAATCTACACAGGTCTTGCAAGTCAGAAAACCTGGGTTTGAATCTTAATAAGCTGTGTGAGAAGTTAGGCAAATCAACCTGTGAGCTTCAGTTTTCTCTCCCATCAAAATGAACACAACTATTTGTCCCCTCCATATGGATGAATACCTAGTGAATTATTCTCAAGTAAATGAAAGTATGGAGTATATAATACCTTCTATTCAATTTGTCTCTGGATTTAAATGAGCAGTGCCTACAGCAGCTAAGATATGGAAGGAGAATAGTTATCTGTCCACAGGTGAATGAAGAGAGATGATGTGATATGTATAGGTATACACACATGCATATAATATGGGATATTAAGCCATGAGAAAGAAGGAAATCCTGTCATTTGCAACAACACAGATAGAACTTGAAGGCTTTAAGTGAAATAAGACAGAAACAGAAATACTGTGTAACTTACATCTGAAATATTTTAAAAAGGTGAACTCACAGAAACACTAAAATGTGGGGGAGACTGGGGAGATGTTAGTCAAGGATACACTTCCAATTATAAAATGAGTAAGTTCCAGGTATCTAAGCACAGTGCTTGGAGTCAATAACACTGTATCTTTGAGATTAGACCCTAAATGTTCTCACCACAAAAAAGGCATGGTAATTAAGTGACATGCTGGAGGTGTTAGCTGTGGTGGTGATCATCCTGCAATAAATAAATGTGTCAAACATGTTTTACCTTAAACTTACACATTGTTAAATGTCAATTATATCTCAATAGAGTTGAAAACAACAGAAAAATACATGAGCAGTACCCAAAATGTGAACGAAAAACGACACCTAACTCCTAAAATTACTACTAAAGTTATTACAGAAGAATATATTAGAATATATTAGAGAAGAGTGTTAGTACATAAGCAGGAACTGTTACGTTATTGAAACTGATTTGGCGTCCAGGAAACTGAGTCGGAGTCTGCCTGGTAATTTAATTGCCAGTCTTCCGGATGGGCTCTATCTGTCATCATTAGCTGACAGTGTTCTCTTTAGGGACCTGACTTTCCACTCCTCCAACTGCTTTCCCCTTCCTCATTTCCTCCCACCCCTTTCGGTTAACTCTTAAATAGCTCTCCCTCAGCTCCGTGCACCACTTCTAAAGCATTTTTAACCAGAAATAGGGCACGCAGGGCTTCCCCCCGAGTTCCGGGGCCCCCTGGACCGGTAGGAAATGCCCAGCGGTCTACCCTGCCTCAGGGCTTCCTCCGCCGCATCACTTCCCCTGCCAGCGCCGCCGATAGAAAAAGGATCCCGGCCCACGCCCAGCGGACTCAAATCAGTCCCGGGCCGCCCCACCCAGCCCCAGCCCTCCGTCCCAGGGCCGGGCGTCTGCCTTCACCTAGAGATGGCTTCAGGCGGGTCACACCCCTGCTCTCCTTACCAGGGCGCGCTCCTTGAACCCCGCCCTCGGGCTGGCAGCCCGCGCTGGCTCCCCGGAATCCCCCGTGCCAGTTCGAGCCGGAGAAAATGACCCAAACTTGTTGTCCTAAGTCAAGGCTTCCACGCGCGGGGGCTTCCCTGTATCTACGATGCCCGATCAGGGCCCTCGTCCCTCGCCCGTCCCGAAACTGACGCGGAGACCCGCGCCTCCCCGTCCTCTCCCGGGGCCGCCCGCTCGCCAGCCCGCCCGCCGCGAGCTGAGCCGGGAGGCGGCTGGAAGCGACCGCATTGCGGCCGCAGGCGGGCGGCGCGGGCTTCCTTCTCCCGGTCCCTCCGCCCCCGACCTGCCGAGGGTCCCAACACCCTCCCTCGCCGAGGGTGGGTGCGGCGCCCACGCGCAGTCCCCTAGTCCTTGCTGCGTGGGCTGAGGATTTCGGGGACGGGCGCCCGGGGACGGGCGCCCGGCCCCGCGCCGCCCTCCTACCCACCCCGGCCCCGGGGAAACTCCTCGCTCACCGATATACCCATCCTCTTCGTCGTCCTCCTCCAGCTCCATTTCTAGCAGAACGTCCCTGGTCATCATGGGCATGTCTCCCCCCGCAGCTGGGAACTTGGCGCAAAGTTGGGGGCTCCTTGGAGTCCGGAACTTCGGCTCTCTAACGGGGCGGGCGCCTGGGCAGGGACGGCAGGGCGCGTCTCACTCCCGGCGCAGGGGCCGCTGTGCTCAGCCCGCGCTCGGTGAATCCGGACCCGAGTGGTGCGCCCAAGACAACCTCTGGCCGCCGGAGCCGGGCCGGGCCGGGCCACTGAGCATGCCCAGTGAGCGCCGGGGATCGCTGCGGAATGATTGAACTGCCGCGGCTTTATGAGCTCCCAGAAGGAAGTCAGGCGGAGAGAGGAGGGAGTCGCTGGTGCTCGCGCGGTGCCCGCCAGTGAACTCGCCGAAGGGGGAGGCGAGAGCGTGAACTCCGAACGAGGCAGCTCTCTGTTTCAAGTTCATATATGGGCACGTCCTGGGCCCGCTTTCTTTGATATCTGCTACGCGAGAGGGGAGAGACGCTGCTGCTGCAGCTCCCAGGAAAGACCCTTTAGGCGAGCGAGTCTGGATGGTGTTTAAAGGCGAAGTGGAGCCCATGGCGGATCTTAAAGTATCAATTCCTCTGACTCCAAGTGGGGAAACGTATTCTGTAGGGGAATGGGGAGGTGGCAATTACAGAGAAGAGGCCAAACTCGCAGATAAGAAACAACAGAAGAAAACAAGACTAAGAGAGCGAGGTCCAAAGAAACACGTTCGCAAGAGGCAGGATTTCCGCATCTAGTGAGGCTAGGTTAGGGACGGGAGAAGCGCCCCCTACTCCCGCCCGGGGGGTGGTCAGAAATGATTGCCAAGAGGTCATCTTGAAAGCTTCATCCTCCGTGTCACAAGGGCAAAAGAAGCGAAGACCTCCATTATGGTTAGGTGTGAATTCTACTCTCAAGCAATGGTTAGGTGTGAACTGTACTCTTGAGCAGTGTGAAAAACCATCATAACCAGAGGAAACAAAGTACTAAAATAAAGTTGAGGCAAAGAGTATAAGAATGCATTCCTGGTAACAAGAGGGAGCAGTAAGACAAATACAAAGGGATTTCTGCTTTCAGACACATGGGGTAATTTGAACTGCGGGTTCCTGGGGTTGTACATCAGCAGAACTTTTTTCCAAAGAAGCTGGTGAGTTCCCATGGGTCCATTTTGACTTCTCCAAAGGGCTAGAAGGTGCATTTGAAATCCTTGTTATATTCATTGTTCCCCTAAAACTTATTGAAACTTTTTGTATTTTTTCCACTTAAGTCCAAAATTGTTATGATAATGAGAAAATATTCAGACGACACGAAATCTGTGCATTTCATTCTCCTATATACTTATTTCTCGTATTTTCTTATGAAAGAAAACATTGAGATTAACTGTCAGTGGGAATGGGAAAGCAGCTATGAATATGCATTATAAGACATGAAGAAATTACTTTTAAGAAAATACCCAGGGAACATATTTGCTTCTTAAGGAAACTTTTGGTGGAAAATTATTTTTAATATAAAGAGAAACCAATACAGCATTTTAAAGATAGGAGACTGAAGGGGAAAAAATGAGGAGAAAAGATTATTTTCTTTTAGTAAACTTTGCCCCTAATGCTTATAATATGGTTCCTACTAAAATAGAAATTCCAGAAGTATTTTGGTTACATGTGAATGTGATTAACATTCTTTGGATGCATCAGGTCTTAGTTGCAGGATGCAGTATCTTTAGTTGCTCCATGTGAACTCTTAGTTATGGCATGTGATACCTAGTTCCTTGACCATGAATGGAACCTGGGCCCCCAGCATTGGGAGCATGGACTATGCATCAAACCTGGGCCCCTTGCATTGGGAACATGGAGTCTTAGCCACTGGACCACCAGGGAAGTCCCTCCCCACCAATTCTAAAGCTTTAAAATTCTCGTCAACTCCCTGCTATAGTTCTTTCACCAAACAGTCTAGTTCTTTGGGCCTAGGATTTTGTTCAGTGTTAATCAGTAGTTAGAAAACTCTTGTGATTGATTTTCCATTAGGTTTCACTGAATCATTTGAAATTCTTCACAGATTTTGAAGTTTACATTTTTCTTGCCTGATAAACGTTGCAGAGACATTACTAGACTTATATGTAAAGGTGACTGTTGCTAGAAGGGAAATGAATTATTTACTTTGGTTAGCTGTAAATTTATTATTAGTAGTCCATTATTTCATTTAATCCATTTTATTTCCAACAGCTTCTTTCCTGCATTATTTTTTTCAACTGAGTAATATATGCTTCAAAAATAATCAGGTAACAGGCCTGGGTAAGAACCGCACCTTTGACTCTGAAAAATTATCATCTATATCATGAATAGTTTATGAAATAAATTTGTGGCCAGGTGATAGAACTGATAGATCCAAGTCAGGGATCATAGACCAAGTATCTTCCCCTTCATTGGTCTTCTAATTAATTGCAAGCTTTGTCTGGCCACAGAATGGCCCATCTTTCTCTGCCCATGCCTTAAATGTTGGTACTTTTCTGGCTCCCATCCTCAGACCTCTTTTCTTCCCTACTTAACTCATTCAGTCTTATAACTGTATTGTCTTTTCCAAGCAGGGCTAGTTTCATGGGCATACCAACAGTTCATTCACACACGGCCCAGCACTCAGAAGGGCTTAATATACTTGAGGTCTTGAGGTCTTAATGCTCTGTGGTTGCCAGCTTGAAGATTTTACTAACAGTATCTTTGGGTTTTTGTTTTGTAAGTGAAGTCCATTGACAGAGTGGAGCATGCCTCCTGCCACCTCTCTGCCTCTCGGGGATAGGTTCAGCTGCCAGCTCCTCTCATTTTCTGGCATTTCACTCCTATACACTCTCCCTCTCACCTCATCCAGGACCAGGGAGAGACTTGGGCAAGGGTGCAGGGAAGGTCAGGTTCATTTGTGTGCAGGGCATGGTGGCAGCTGTCCTGGATTGTCAATGCCACAGTGCACCTAGGCGTGACTTGTTAGGAATGAGCCTCTGACCCATGTGCAAGTGCATCCTAGCCTGGAAATTGTAGTCTCTTGGAGGTGTACCTCTGATGTGGTTTAGAGATTAGAGGCCATAGGAAGGGACTCAACTTCTCCACCCCCATCTAGAGCATTCAGTTCTGCAGATTTTTGGGAGGAAGACCAAGCAGCTCATGGATCTCAAAGGCTCTTTGAACAAGGGACCCTGAATTTGCATTTTGCACTGAGCCCTCCAAATTGTAGAGTTGGCCTTGATGTCAGGATATTTATTTCCAGCTCAGCTTTCTCTTCTGTGTTGCACATGGTGTATCTGCCTACTTGTTTGAACATCTTCACTTGGATATTTGTTAAGACATTTCAGATTCAGCAAGTTTAAAACTAAATTTATAACCTCTGCCCAATATCTGTTTCCCTAAACTAAGAATGGCACCACTAGTTACACAAGCCAATAATTTGAGCCTCACTTTGATTCCTTCCTCTCTGTCTTTTCCCTCCTATTCAATCAGTTGCTAAATCCCATGGCCTCCACCCTATTTTCAGGGTATCTCAAATACATCTCGTGTTTTTTGCCTTTTGTTACATTGTTCCATAACCACACAGTTTGACATTTTAGCAGAGACTTAAAGGAAGTAAGAGATCAAGACATAAAACTGAGGGAGTTGAGTTTAAGGCAGAAGAGAAACCAAGAATAAAAGTTCCAAGTCAGTTCAGTTCAGTCACTCAGTCATGTCCAACTCTGCACCTCTGTGGACTGTAGCACACCAGGCTTCCCTGTCCATCACCAACTCCCAGAGTTTACTCAAACTCATGTCCATTGAGTTGGTGATGCCATCCAACCATCTCATCCTCTGTCATCCCCTTCTCCTCCTGCCTTCAATCTCTCCCAGCATCAGGGTCTTTTCCAATGATTCAGTTCTTCACATCAGGTGGCCAAAGTTATGGAGTTTCAGCTTCAGCGTCAGTCCTTCCAATGAATATTTAGGACCGATTTCCTTTAGGATTGACTGGTTGGATCGCCTTGCAGTCCAACAGACTCTCAAGAGTCTTCGATAACACCACAGTTCAAAGGCATCAATTCTTTGGTGCTCAACGTTTTTTATAGTCCAACTCTCACATCCATACGTGACCACTGGAAAAACCATAGCTTTGACTAGACAAACCTTTGTTGGCAAAGTAATGTCTTCACTTTTAATGTGCTGCCTCGGTTGGTCATAGCTTTTCTTCCAAGGAGCAAGCGTCTTTTAATTTCATGGCTGCAGTCACCGTCTGCAGTGATTTTGGAGCCCAAGAAAATAAAGTCTGTTACTGTTTCCATTGTTTTCCTGTCTATTTGCCGTGAAGTGATGGGATTGGATGCCATGACCTTCATTTTTTGGATGTTGAGTTTTAAGCCAGCTTTTTCACTCTCCTCTTTCACTTTCAAGAGGCTCTTTAGTTCTTCACCTTCTGCCATAAGAGTAGTGTCATCCGCATATTTGAGATTATTGATTTTTATCCTGGCAATCCTGATTCCAAGCTTGTAAAGTTCCATGGAGAACCACAAAGAGGTCATGGCAATGGTGGCATAAAAGATTAGCCTCAAATGTAGTGACTTAGAGTGAGGTGGAAGCTATAACATCTTTTGTAAATCATGCATTATCATTTCTGCTGTTGGTCATACAGGGCAGTCAGCTCTAATCATTGAGGGAGCTTATACAGAGGATGAAGACCAGAGGTGGGGATCTTCGGGAGCCATCTCCATTGTCACTGTTCTGATACATACCACCATTCTCCATTCTTAGTTCCTGAGAACTGACTGTTTGCTGGCCACTTTCCTGGATGTTGGGGATTTAATAGAAAAAAACAAAGACAGATGACATCACTGCCCTCATGACCTTCCATTCCAGTGGATGAAGACAAATAAGACAAATGTACTTATTTATTTGTCTCTTTCAGAAAGCAACAGTTATAACCCTGTCTGGAACAACTGATAGGTTCAGGTCTGAGAAAGGAGTATGACAAGGCTGTCTGCTGTCACCCTGTTTATTTAACCTATACGCTGAGCACATCATGAGAAATGCCGGGCTGGATGAGTTACAAGCTGGAGTTAAGATAGGCTGGAACTATTTACAATTGCTATACATGGAAGCAACCTAGATGTCCTTTGGCAGATGAATGGATAAGGAAGTTGTGGTAGGTACATATACACAATGGAATATTCCTCAGCTATGAAAAGGAAATGCATTTGAGTCAATTCTAATGAGATGGATGAAACTGGAGCCTATTATACGGAGTGAAGTAAGCAGAAAGAGAACAATAAATACTGTATGTTAACACGTATATATGGAATTTAGAAAGATGGTAATGATGATCCTACATGCAGGTCAGCAAAAGAGACACAGATGTAAAGAACAGACTTTTGGAGTCAATGGGAGAAGGCGAGAGTGGGATGATTTGAGAGAATAACATTAAACATGTTTATTACTATATGTTAAATAGATGACCAGTGCAAGTTCGATGCATGAAGCAGGGCACCCAAAGCCAGGGCTCTGGAACAACCCAGAAGGATGGGGTGGGGAGGGAGGTGTGAGGGGGGTTCAGGATGGGGGGACACCTGTATACCTGTGGCTGATTCATGTTGATGTATGGCCAAAAAATCACAATATTTTAAAGTAATTATCCTCCAGTTAAATAATTTAATTAAAAAAAAAGATAGGCAGGAGAAACATCAACAGCCTCAGATATGAGGATTATACCACTCTAATGGCAGAAAGTGAAGAGGAACTAAAGAACCTCTTGATGAGGGTGAAGGAAGAGAGTGAAAGAGCTGACTTAACACTAAATATTAAAAAAAAAAAAAAAACACTATGATCATGGCATATGGCTCCATTACTTCTTGGAAAATAGGAGGGGAAAAGGTGGAAGTAGTGACAGATTTCCTCTTCTTGGGCTCTAAAATCACTTTGGATGGTGACTGCCGCCATGAAATCGGAAGACGGTTGCTTCTTGGCAGGAAGGCTATGAAAAACCTAAACAGTGTGTTGAAAAGCAGAGACATTACTCTGCTGACATAGGTCCATATAATCAAGGCTGTGGTCTTCCCAGTGGTCACGTACAGTTATGAAATCTGGACTGTAAAGAAGGCAGAGTGCCAAAGAATTGATGCCTTCAAACTGTGGTGCTGGAGAAGACTCCTGAGAGTCTCTTGGAGAGTAGGGAGATCAAACCAGTCAATCCTGAATACTCATTGGAAGGCCTGATGCTGAAGCTGAAGCTCCAGTATTTTGGTCACCTGATGCAAACACCTGACTCATTAGAAAAGTCCTTCATGCTGGGAAAGGTTGAGGGAAGAAGAAGAAGGTGTCAGAGGAAGAGATGGGTGGATGGCATCACCAATGCAATGGACATGAATTTGAGCAAACTTTGGGAGATTGTGAGGGACAGGGAGGTCTGGTGTGCTACAGACCATGGGATCACAAGGAGTCGGACACAACTGAACGACTGGACAGCATCCACTGGAATTCCCAAATAAGTACATTTGCCTTATTTGCCTGGGCAAGGATAATAGGGAATGATGGTTCGGGGATGGATTTACAGAGTGGTTAAGGTAAACCTCTCTGCTAAGGTGACATTTTTAGCAGAGATCTGAAGAAAGTGAGGGAATAAGACATGTAAGTATCTGAAAGAACAGTTTTAAGGAGAGGTAAATGCAAGTGCAAAAGCCTTGATGACAAGTATGTTTAGTGTCTTCAAGAAAAACAGAGAGGCCTTGGTGACTGTAGTGTTAGTGATGGAGGAGGAGAGAGGTAGGAGGTCAAGCTTGGTGGGGAAGGGGGAGTGCTGCAAATCACTTTTGCCATCAGAAGACTTGGGTATTTACTATGAATAATGTGGAAAAACTTTGGAAAGTTTTGAACAAACGGATGGCATAATTGGACTTATATTTAAAAGGATCCTTCTGACTTTATCAGACTATGCAAGAGGAAGTGTAAAAGAAAGAAATCAGTTAAGAGATAAAGTTCTTTAATTTTGACAAGGGGTGATAGTCTTGAACCAGAATGGTAGTGGTAGATGTGGATTATAGATATATTTTAAGGTAGATCTTAAAAGAGTTTCTGATACAGTGAATATGAATATTAGAACAAAAGGGAGTTAAGGATGACTCCAAAGTTTTGATGTGAGTAACTAGGGGAATGGAGTTGTGGTTTTGAGATGTGGAAGGACTAGAAGGCAGTAAGGGATACGGGAGTTTGAGTTTGGATCCATAAATCTGAAGTCAATATTAGATATTCATGTGGAGATGTTCAGTAATCATGGGTCTGGAGCTTGGAGGAGAAATCTGCACTGGAGATATAAACTTAGGACTGGAAAAGACTGCTTGGAAAATTAATCTATATAAAGAGATAAGTCCATGGGATTGAGCTCTAAGACTCTCCACTCCAACACTTGCATTGAGAAAATGAGGAAAAACCAGCAAAGGAAACATGGAATGAGAGTCCATTGAGGAATGAGGAACGACAGAAAAGGGTGAGGTTCACTTAAAATTTTTTTTCCAAAAAAGGCGATGTGGGGAACCCGATGCTAAACCATTCGTAAACAACCTGCTTCTGGATAGGGGTTTCGTATGTAGCAGAGCAGCTCCCTCGCTGCGATCTATTGAAAGTCAGCCCTCGACACAAGGGTTTGAAGAAAAAACAATGTTTTAATAAAACAAAAATGAGAAAAAAATTTTTAAAGTAGAAAAAATATTTTAAAAATGAGTTAATGAAATTAGAAAAAAAAATTTTTTTGAAAAGGATAAAATGACCTCCTGTGTCAAATAAACTTGATAAGATGACTTTGCAAAGACTTCTAATTTTTCTGTACCTGGAATAGTTTTCTTTGGATGTGAAGAGAATTGGTCATTGGATTTAACAATGGGAGGTCAACAGTGACCTCAGTTGCAAAGAAGTGGTAGGGGACAAAAATCTGAAACTAGTTCTCCAATATGTTTTGTCCAAACCACAAGTAAGTCTGAAGCTCTCAACAGGCACTTGACTATGTGTCCTACAATTAAATCAATTCTGACACTATTTACCTAGAGAAAGCATCAGATCACATAAGCTAAGTGTTTAGTCCCACAAAATTGCATCCCCTCCTCCATTTCAGATGCCAATCACAGGTCCAGGTTGTCACCGAAGCTTCTGGCCAACCTGCTATGGACTGGAGGTTCCCACAGCCCCAACTTGGACTTGATTAATTTGCTAGAACTGCTCACAGAACCCAGAGAAACATTTATTTACATTTATCAGTTTATCAAAAGAATTTTCTAGAGGAAACAGATGAGCAGGTGCACAAGGCAAGATCCAGAAGCATCCCAAGTGCAGGAGTCTTGTCCCCATAGAACCGGGGTGCACCATCCCCCCAGCCTGTGCACGTGCTCACCACCCCCAGAAACTCATCAGATCTTGTTTTCAAGGATTTTTATAGAGCTTAATCTGCAGCACTTTCCTTCCCCTCCTCAGAGGTTGGTTGTTGGGGCTGGAAGCTCTAACTCTAATCACGTGAGTGACTAGCCCCATCCTAAGGCTACCCAGGAGCACCACCCTAAGTCACCTCATTAGCATCAGCTCAAAAGGGGGTCCTGATGAAGGACAGAAGACACTCTTATCACTCAGAAAATTCCGAAAGGGACTTCCTTGGTCATCCAGTGGCTAAGATTCCATATTCCCAAGGCAGAGGGCCCAGGTTCAATCCCTGGTCAGGGAACTAGATCCCACATGCCACAGCTATGGCCTGGTGCAGCCAAATAAAGGGAAAAAAAATTTTTTTTTAAGGTAAGTTCCAAGGATTTGAGGTTTGTGCTAGAGACTAGGGGAAAAGACAAAGTGCATTTCTTAACATACCACAAGTGCACAGGGGAAGGAAGAAAGAGGAAGTGATAATGATGCCGGCAGACAACCCTCTCAAGGAGACATGAAACTGTCTGAGACACGTGAACTCTAGACTTCTATATCCACTCCACTTGGATTCTAACAAGCAGTGAAAATTTCGTATCCAGTGTGAAACTTCCGGTCTTCCAAACTCTGGTCTATGCATAATCTCCATCTCAAATAATCAATTCATCCTCTGATTGCTCAGGCCCCAGACCCTTGAGTCATCTTCAATTCCTCTCTTTCTGGTATACCCCATATCCATGCCATCACATTCTTTTAAGTCTATTAAAATATACATCTAGAGTTGAACCACTAAACACCACCTTTACCACAAACATCTCCTCTGACATCATCCTCTCTTCCTTGAGTTATTTTTCTACCTGGTTTCCCTGCTTCCACCTTTGTCTCCCTGGGGTCTATTCTCAACACGGTAGTCAAAGTGATGCTGGAAGCATCACCAGAGTCAGATCATATTGCTCTCTGCTCAACAACAGCTCTTTATTCTAACACTAGGAAAATCCAAGGTATTTACAAAGCCACTCTATTTAAATTGCAAAATCTCCAGAGTCACTCCACATGGTTGTGCAGGATGTTTATTCTATACAGGTGTCTGGTCAAGGGGAATAAAGTGAAGCCTGAATTCTAGCTGAGGCTTTGCTTGCCAAGTGCCTTGGTACAAGGTTCTGTCTATACAATGTTTCGTACAGGTCTTTAGCACACCTGGATACATCTACACACGTACTCCCTCTTTCTTAATTTGCTATATTTTCTCTTTATTTCCTAGCCTCCTCTCATACATCATTTGTTTACTTATTTTGTTTATTATCTGTGTTCACCAACTAAAAGATGAGGTCCACGAGAGTGGTGGTTTTGTCTTTCGTTCATTACTACATCCTCAGCACATAGTAGGTATTCATTAAATATTTATGAAATTGAATTGGGGTTTTTTGTAAAAGGTAGTGGGAAAATGCATTAGTAGGTAGAACGGTATGTGGGCCAAAAGAGGGAAAATTTTTCATGTGGGAGAGAAAAGGAAAAATTGCTGACATGATGTCCTCAGGTAAGTGAAAGTGATATGCTCTGCTAAATCACAGCGACAATGACTGTACAAAGCAAAATAAAACTTCCATCACAAAAACCACAGGAGAGACACAGTATATGAATGCAGATGCAGGTGTGCTGGTAAATGTTTAGGTAGGAGCTGTAGAAGCTATCATTTTCCCCTCAAATGTTTATTTGGAAAGCTTTCAGACATACAGAAAAGTTGAAAGAACAGTGTAACAGACATCTATACATTCATCACCAAGTCTCAGCAATTGCAAATATTCTGTTCTATATGTTTTATCTGTTTGTCTCTCTGCATATATTTCACTGAATCATGTTATTCCTGGAGACCTCATAATATACCATCCCTACGTAAATAACATGTTCACAAAGAAGATACTTCTCTCATACCAACTAATACCTAATCCATATTTAAACCTCAGAGATTTTAATGGTCAAGGCTTTTATACATCTTATACATTTCACACATGCAACTGATTATATTCCTTGATGTTTCCAGGAGAAGAGAATGTGAATGATTTTTTCCCCCTAATGCTGTTCAATGTCTAGCATATGCTGTAGACTGGACATTAAATGAGAGGTTATTAGATTCAAGCAAAATATTTTTGGCAAGAATCTGTCATAGGAGATGCTGCTGTTTCCATGTGGCATTACAGTAGGAAGTATACATGTGCAGATTATTCTACCATTATTGGTGCTAAGTTAGAGCACCAAGCTACCTAACAAATGCCAGATCTTTCCATTAGGTCAAGGTCTGAACCCAAACAGTGTGACTCCAGGGTCTTTGCCTCTAACCACCTTACTCTAGGGCCTCTTGAGGTAAGAGCACTGGCCTCAAGGACCAACAGCATATACACAAGTAGCAAGGCTAGGGTGCAAAATTGCTGTCTCCACCCACTCGACGTGGAAATGACCTGTCAGTTTATAATCTTAAAAAAGGGCCCTGGGAACTTGTACCTCCTGGTGAAAGTAAACTCCTTCTTCACGTGTTCTCTATTTATTGAAGAAAAGACAAATACATGTGTCAGCTTCCGAGCTAGTACCAAGGATTGGGTTGATTTGCTCCAGGGAAGAGAGAACTCAGATTGTAACTGATTTTCTGAATTCTATATTGATTTATTATCATCCCCCAAGATCCATCTTTCTTATGTACAGAAAAATGAGTAAATGAAGTGGGAAAGTGGCCTTTGATAAGGACATTAATCTCTTTGATTCTGTGATAATCTGAGTTCTGAGGAAAGCATGTTCTAATATTGGCAAAGTAGAAATTTGAGATTAGAATTGTCTTCTTAAGGGCAATTTAGGTCAGATTACCTGTAGCTCTGCTTACAAGCAATGAATTAATCCAGATAATTTTTAAAAATATTTATTTATTTGAGCTTCCCTTGTGGCTCAGTGGTAAAGAACTTATCTGCCAGTGCAGGAGACGGGGGTTTGATCTCTGGGTCAGGAAGATCCCCTGAGAAGAAAATGGCAACCCACTCCAGGATTTTTGCCTGGGAATCCCATGGAGAGGAGGCTGGCAGACTACAGTCCATGGGGTCACAAAGAGTCAAACACAACTTAGTGACTAAGCAACAACAATAAATTTATTTGTTTATTTACTATTCTGGGGTGTATGGACTTCTCATTGTGGGATGTCTCTTACTGCAGAGCATGGGCTCTAGGCACATGGGGCTCAGTAGTTGCTGATTGTGGGCCCAGTAGTTGTGGCACACAGGCTTAGTGGCCCTGGAGCATGTGGGATCTTCCCAGACCGGGGGTCAAACCCATGTCCCCTGCACATTAGCAAATGAATTCCAGTGAGCCACCAGCAAAGATCCAGATAGCTTTTTGGTTACTAAATTTTCAGAGGTAGATATTTTTGGTTTTATTTTGCTAGGGAAGATTGACAAATGGACTTCACTTGAAGAGGCTGGAATAGAGTGAAAAAAGTGCCTCCCCTCTGGCAGTCTCCAAAGCCCCAACTCAGGGCTGCCTCACTTCCCTGCAGTGGCAGAAGCATCGCAGCAACATCTAGGATAAGGATTACCTACAATCCTGGCTTAGGTTGGAATCACAGTGTCAGGACAGGTAGATTCGTGGTGGGCAGGACGCTCTCTTAAAAAAGAAACTTTCCTACTTGGCTTTTGTTCTGTCTTGTTTTGTTTATGTTCTTTGCCTATGAAACTGCGCGGAGGCTTCAGCTTTGCCTACAGCTGGTCCTCAGCTGCTGTACAGAATGGGAAATATCAAATATCCCTAAATGTTCACACAGCCAGTTTGATACTACGGAATCTAAGTCATTGCTAGTGAGGAGGGGGATTTCTATAACAAAATTTCAAAGTTATTTTGATTTGAATCCCATTTGTAATGCTTGTGTATTTGTTTTGCGCTGTGCTGGGTCTTTCTTGCCGCACACTGGCTGCCTTAGTTGTGGCAAGTGAGGGCTACTTTCTAGCTGTCGTGCACTGGCTTCTCATTGCGGTGGTTTCTCTTGTTGCAGAGCCTGGGTTCTAGGGCTGAAGGGCTTCAGTAGTTGAAGCTCACAGGCTCCAGAGCATGGACTTAGTAGTGTGGTACACAGGCTTAGTTGCCCCATGGCATGTGGAATCTTCCCAGACCAGGGATCAAAACTGTGTCGCCTGCATTGGCAAGCAGGTTCTTAACCACTGGACTACCAGAGAAGTCCTTAATCCCATTTTTAAAATATATAATACTCTGCTAAGCTAGGTGTATGCGAAGTCACTTCAGTTGTATCTGGCTTTTTGTGAACTTATGGACTGTACCTGCCTCCTACCTCCTCTGTTGATGGGATTCTCCAAGCAAGAATACTGGAGTGGGTTGCCATGCCCTTCTCCAGGAGATCTTCCCCACTCAGGGATGGAACCAGAGTCTCCTGCATTGGCAGGTGGGTTCTTTACTACTGGAACCACCTGGGACCCAAGCTAGGTGAGGCATCGGGAAAAAATGACACTAGGGTCTCACACTTCCAGAAATTAGAAACGACTTTCTATAACAACTAGAGCAATGGTTTAGGGAAGTGACAAACATGAAGGCATGATTCCCCACGGTCCATTGACTGCCTTATAATCTTCATTTTCACTAGCATTTAATTCACAAATAACTTTGTGAGTGAACGTGAGGTAAAATCCCTTTTGCTAGAACTTTGCTAGATATTTTTGCAACTCACAAGAAGGAACGCATTTTATGAGTGTAGTCAACGCAGAGAATTATCTAAGCCTTCTTGGGATCATTTACTGAGCCAAATGGCCTGCAAATCTTTAAATATTCACCTTGACAGAAAGTTTGCCAACCCTGGTTTATACTCTCCCTTATCTTGACCCAACATTTGGAAGGTGTATTGTACTTCTGAGACAAAGCTGTTTTAGCAGGTAAACAATCTGCACTAATGGGTATCTATAAAGGAACATTTATTTGTGTGTTGATTTTCATGTGTTACTTTCAGCAATTACACATTTTTGCCCTGTAGATTGTCATGGAAGAAATCACAAAAGATGTCCTAGAATTAGCAGCCAATTCAAAGTACGTGCTCTGCTGGGGTGTTTTGACAAGTGCTAAATCTCATTCTGGTTGCATAGTACAGGCAACAAATACATGCCCAAGAATGGAGTGGTGGGTCCAGCTGAACATTAAATTTCCCCCCAAACTGGCCTTGAAGCCCCTCAACATTATTGAATTTTAAAAAAGAGCCAGATACTTGGGTCTTGGCTCTATCCTCCAGGCATTGGGGGCAGTCAGTTCTCACCCACCCCAAGCAGCACACACGTCCCCATTCCTCCGCTTCCCGAGTTCCTTGGCATAGATTCTGGTTGGTAATGCTGAGATTTGTTACTCACTGTGCCACCCCGGTCAGTCCTCCTTCACCTGCGTTCCGTTCTTAGTATCTTCCTCAGACTTCTTCAGGGGTCCCAACAGCTTCTCTTCAGGGACGGGTTCATGGGGCAACTTCCTCTGTAGTCTGGGCTGCAGCCTGAAAATTCTGAGACTTTCCGCTAGATACTTTGATGTTTCTTTCTGTATTGGCAGGGTTTTCTTGCGGCAGTAGCTCTGCATAGATATCTCTGTTTTGTCTTCATTGGCACTTTTGTTTTCCTTTAATTGTGATAAAGACCATGTAAGGTAAAATTTACCATCCTAAGCATTTCTAAATATAGGTCCTGTAGGGTTACATATATTCACGTTGTTCAACAGATCTCTAGAATGTCTTCTTGCAAAACTGAAATGCTATGCTCATTGAAAAACTCCCATTTCCCCTCCCCTCAGCCCTGGCAAGCACCATCCCCCTTTCTGTTCTATGAGTTGAGTTACTTTACACACCTCATGTACATAGATTATATAGTGTTTGTCTTTTTGTGATTGATGTAATACAATGTGCTTAAGATCTGAAAGCTATCATTTAATAATTCTATTTACTTGTGCCTGCTGCATGCTAGCATGCTCAGTCACTTCAGTCGTGTCCTACTCTTTGCTACCCTTCGGACTGTAGCCCACCAGGCTCCTCCGTGCATGGGATTCTCCAGGTAAGATTACTGGAGTGGGTTGCCATGCTCTCCTCCAGGGGAGCTTCCTGACCCAGGGATCGAACCCTCATCTCCTGCATTGCAGGCAGATTCTTTACCCACTGAGAAACATGGAAACCTCTAAAATAGAAAACACAGGTCAGTAGCAAGCATGAGAATGTGGAAGGATGTTTAAAGAGAGAGAAGGCTTGGAAAGTAAATGTACTAGTGAAATAGCATAGGATCACACTAGAGACCCATATGAGGCCAAGAATCTAAAGTAAAACCTGTTAGCATGCTCATATTTTTTTCCAGGCACATTCTGATACTCAGGTCCATGTATCAAATAGGTGGACAGTTTGATATAACTAGGATTGAGTTTTGGAAGATAAGTTCAACAGAGGGAAAGAAGGGGTGGAAATTGATGGTATAATCAAAGGAATGCTTCTTCATTCCTCTTTTTTTTCTCGAATCCATATCCTATCTATTCAACAGATCTGATTCATTTTACTTCCAAAATGCATTAAGCATCTTGTTATCTCCCATGATGTACCCTGATCCAAGTAATCATCATAGATGACTAAAGTAGTCAGAAAAATTTTATCTGATCTTCTTAATTTCCCTCTTTGCTACCCTACAACCCATTCTTCATTCAGTGACTAAAGAGATTCTTTGAAAATCTCTAGATGAATATATTCTGTCCTTGCTTAAAACCCTCCACAACTAAGGAAACTGGAACACTCCCTAGATGTTTAATGATATTAAGACATAATTATGAGGTAGTTACATACGGATGTGAGAATTGGACCATAAAGAAGGCTGAGCCCTGAAGAATCGATGCTTTCAAACTGTGGTGCTGGAGTAGACTCTTGAGAGTCCCTTGGACTACAAGATCGAACCAGTCAATCCTAAAGGAAATCAGTCCTGAATATTCATTGGAAGGACTGATACTGAAGCTGAAACTTCAATACGTTGGCTACATGATATGAAGAGCTAACTCATTAGAAAAGACCCTGATGCTGGGAAAATTGAAGGCAGAAGGAGAAGGGGATAACAGAAGACGAGACAGATAGCATCACTAATTCAACTGACATGAGTTTGAGCAAACTCCGGAAAATAGTGAAGGACAGGGAAGCCTGGCATGACGTAGTTGCAAAGAGTTAGACTCGACTTAGCGACTAGACAACAACAAAAACAACAATGAATTTTTAAAGTGTGATAGTAGTACTGTGGTTAAAAGTTTTTATGTGCACGCAGACAACTTTGTAGATGAAATGATACGATTTCTGGGGCTGTTTCAAAATAATCCAGAAAGAAGGGGTATTGACAAACAAAACTAGTCAGGGACTGAGAGGGGTCAGTATACTCTTCTCCCTATTTTTTGTGATTTTTAAATTTTATTTAAAAAAAAATTTTCCCCTTTAAAAAAGGGGAAATCCTTCAGTGTTTTTTTTTTTTGGTCCTCTCTTCTCTTCCCTTATTTTTGTCTTTAAACAAATTCATTGCTTTTCTTCCTTTTCCTTCCTTTGAGGTAGCCATGGCAGACCTCCCGCTAGAGTGGAGCTGCATCAGAGAAGGAAGGGCTGGAGGAGGCGCCTGGTGCAGTCGGAGCACGTGCTGGGTTGGCACAGGAAACCGGCCGGAGCTCCAGGGCGTTTCCTCTCCTCAATCATCCTCCCAAGAGTGAGCAGTTATGTGTGTGCGTTCTTCAGGAGTGGACGCTTAGTTTCTGACAACCCTCCTCTATGTCTCACTGGTTTTCAAATTAGCTGGGATGACTTTTCTTCCTGGTGTTGAACCCCAGGGCTGGGCTTCCCAATATGTGGCTTGAATCCCTCACTTCTCAGGGAGGATCTCTGAGCCCATGATATTCACCTTCTCTTCTATATCCCTTGCTAGGAGCAAGGTACCTACCTGATTGCTACTTCTCCCTTCATACCTGACCCCATGTGGATCTTACCTTTCTGCCTTGGCTGTAGGAAAACCTTTCTGCCAGTCTCCAGCTTGTTTACAGTGAGAGCTGCTCCACATGTAGATGTATTTTTTGTTGTTGTCAAACTTTTTATTTTATATTGGAGTATAGCCAATTAACAATGTAGTGATAGTTTCAGGTGAGCAGCAAAGGGACTCAGTCATACATATAAATGTATCCATTCTCCCTTAAACTCTCCTCCCATCCAGGCTGCCACATAACATTGAACAAAGTTCCCTGTGCTATAAGTAGGACGTTATTGTTTATCCATTTTAGATGTATTTTTTAATCAATTATAAAATGTTTATTAGTAAGATACAATTTCTGTGTGTGTGTTAGTCACTCAGTTGTGTCTGATTATTTGCGACTATGGGATTTTCCAGGCAAGAATACTGGAGTGGGTTGTCACTCCCTTCTCCAGGCGGATCTTCCCAACCCAGGAGATGAACCTGGGTCTCCTGCATGGCAGGCAAATTCTTTAGTGTCTGAGCCGCCAGGGAAGCCCTGCAATTCCTGGGCAACATATAAAATTAACCTTTTGGAAACCATCCCCCTGACAGAGGAACATAATTTTTGATGTTAAGAAACATGCAAACTCTTCCCTAATACAAGTAAGTCCCCATTACCAACTCCATAAGTGGGAGATACTCCTTTAGAGCATGGAATTGTCATAACTAAGATGATGATCCATTTGTCTTCCAGTGTATTTTTGATGTGCTCATGGGGGAAGATGAATTCTACATTCTCCGTTCTGCCATAATGATCGCCTCCCAGAATGCAACTAATAAATGTTGAATGAATGGTGAAATTAAGAAACCACCACTGACCAACCCCAATGATAATGATTCAGGCATAAATCATCAATGGACCCAATAAAACCAGGCAGTAAAAGTTTATTGAGGAGTGGGATATTTACATAACCTGAAAGTTTTTCTTTCACAAGATAACTTATTACCTGGGTTAAAAATATTCATTTTAGAGTGAAGAAATAGGAATATATCCTCCTTAGTCAAAATTAACGTTATTAGGAATGAGACAAATTAATGTCATGCACTCTATTACATGTTGGCTGAGAAGAATACAGCACAACTTGTGTGAATTTCCTACCAAAAAGGCATAATGTGAATCTACTTTGAAGAAACCTCAGAGGAAACCAAACTGAGGGGCATTCTGCAGAATAGTTGGCCTGCAACCTTTCAAAATGTCTAGGTCTTGGAAGACAAGGAAAGACAGAGGAACTATTCCAGGTTGAAGTAGATATGACAATTAAATTAAACCCATGGTTTTAGATTGAATCTTCTACCTAAAGATGACAATTTTCTATAAAGTATATTATTAGGAATATTGTAGAAATTAAATGGGGTCTCTTAGCTTATAGGTTTGTATCAACTTCCTAATTTCAATGGTTATGCTATGGTTTTGTAGGGGCACATGGGTGGAAGGTATATGGAAGTTTTTTGTATATTTTTGCATCTTCTCTGAATTTTGAAAGTAGCTCAAGATAAAAAATGAAAAAATGATAACAAATTAACAAATCCCAAGCAAGAGGGTCCAGTGTCTTATTGCCACATTTAGCTGGACAAATATATTCCCTTACTTAACCATGCTGGTCGCTGCCTTTATCTCCCTTCACTCCGCTCTTGTTGGAACCACTCCAGACACTTCTACTTCTTTCACTTCTGCAAACATCAGTCAAACGGGTTTCCATGTCAAGGTCTTTACATTTGCTGCTCTTCCTTCCTCAAAGTATTCCTTCCAGTCTTCACACGGAAGACTTCTTTTTCATTCAGCTCTCAGTTCAAATGGATCCCATAAGGCTCTTTCATCTTCTTCACTGCACTTGTGAAGCTTCCTTATTTATTTGTTATTGTTACCTATCTCTGTTCAGTAAATGTAAGTTCTCTGAGGGCAAGCACTTTGTCTATTCTAACCCCCTGGGCTTCTCTGATGGTGCTAGTGGTAAAGAGCCTGCCTGCCAACGCAGAAGATGTGACAGATGCAGGTTCAATCCTTGTGTCAGGAAGATCCCCTAGAGGAGGGCTTGGCAACCCATTCCAGTATTGCCTGGAGAACCCGTGAACAGAGGAGCCTGGCTGGCTATGGCCCATAGAGTCACAAAGAGTCAGACATAACTGCAGTGAGTCAGCACACACGCACACTCTCAGCAGCTAGGGTAATGCCTGGTGACTAATAGCTGCTTATTCTTCATCATTGTGTCTGACTGATTCTGAAACGTCTGTTGAATCACTGACATACAGAGACTTTAAAACAGTCTTTCAGTTTAGTATTCCAGGCCTTTGACATGTCCTGGTTAAAAAAGAAAAAAGTTAAAAACTAAAAAGTATAAAAGAGACTTTGGTGGTTAAACATGTGATGGAAATGCTCCATTCTGTGCCTCCCTTAGAAACTCACTGAAGCCCTACTGAAATGAATTCTGCTTCCCTTTTTTTCTTTTTTTTTTTTTTTTTCTCTGCTTCCCTTTATTTACCAAAACATGTCTTAATTTTTGAGCATTGAGCATGGGATCCTTTTTTCAATTTGGTATGAGAATGTAAAACACTGTGCTGGGATCTTTCTGTACTCCATTAATATGCTCCAGTAATGGAGGCAAAACCCATGGTGTATACATATGTGAAGTGAAGTGTTAATCTCTCAGTCATGTCCAACTTTCTGCGATCCCATGGACTGTAGCCTGCCAGGGTCCTCTGTCCACGGGATTTTTCAGGCAAGAATACTGGAGTGGGTAGACATTCCCTTCTCCAGGGGATCTTCATGACCCAGGGATTGAACCTGGGTCTCCTGCATTGCAGGCAGATTCTTTACTGTCTGAACCATCAGGGAAGCCATGGTGAAAAAAATGAAAAAAAAAAAAAATTCTGAGCATATTAGAAGATGTCTCCTGTTTGACCTTACAGTGAAGCCATGGATGCCACACTGTGTTCACGGCAAACTGGGGCTGCCTCGTCTTTGACAGTCAGATGTACTATGTCCCTCCCTCCTCCAGCAGCTCTCCCCCCTGAAGCGGTCACTAGATGCTGTGCCAAAAGATCATGAGAACAAGCTGGGGATCCCAACCCAACTGCCGACACCAGTGGAAGAAGTGTGCAAGCAATAAGGAATTGTTGTTTATCTCCTGGATTCCAGAAAAGAGAACTCAACAAAGCAACATAATTAAAATTAATTTTGTAACCAATAATAAAGTTTTTGCTTAGTAATTTATGAAAGGTATAGTGTTCCTAAATAATCATAACTGTATTACACATTTTATACTTTTTTTGCAATGAGTTTTGAGAGTATTCATTCTCTTCCTACATGCAGATTGCAAGTGTGGATTACTAAGGAAGTTTATTTTATACCAACTAGTACCGCATTTGGCACAGTTTGGTTTTACTAGCTGTTTGGTACTTTCATATCTCCTGAAAGTAGAAAATTGACTACATTTTAGAAATGAGGTGTTGAAAGAAGACATCACATAGCTACTTCTTCACGAGGAATTTCTCTGATCTAAATCTGCTTCCCTTTTCTCTTCTGTCCTTGGGCTATACCCAAGCTGCCCTATCCACTCGTCCCCTGCCCAACTCCTGTCTCCCATAACAGCAGTAAGAAACGGAAAAGAGGCTTACTGTTTGCTACCAAATGCCTACAAGTTGCAAGATAAAGATGCCTTCATAAAATGTTTTTATGAAATTGCAAGATACAAGTTGCCTTCATAAATTTTTTTTTTCCCTTTTTCACTAAGTCAACAATTTAAAGTCCCTCCTCCCCAAGGTCTCCCCTCCCCAAATACATTTCTGTTCCCTTATTATCTTTCCATATATGTTCTAATTTGAGAAAAACATTTTTTCTATCAGGATATAATACATATCTTAAAAGACCCAAAGTTCAGGTGAGGGAAGGTTGTGTAGGGTAGGATCTTCCTTGTCCGTATATCTCATCACCACTGGGGTAGCTGTGGGGGGTAGACTTGATTTCTATGTGGATGCAAAACTGTACAGGTACAATCATTGCTCCAGAAAACCAAGTGGGATTGAAGGCAAATTCTACCACTGTTTTTTGCAGCTATAGTTTCAGTTAAGACTCATGATGGCAAAATCTAAGAGCATTTTTCTTTCCCACATCTAGGGGCAGAATTGGAAGGGTACTGAGATGGTTTCCAAACACTCACCCTGAAAAGAGTCCACCTTTGTGATTCAGGTTAGAGAAAAAAGGGAGTGAGTGGTAAGAGAAGGAAGGGGTTAAAATGAAAGAATGGAGACAGAAAGAAAAAAGTATTAAGTCCTTATCATCATGAATATCTAAGACCCAATACAATATTTACAGATAGTACTTGAAGAACCTTGTGAACCTGGGAATACGTACAATATTAAATGCAAATAAATATTAATTTAGTTTATTTGAGTTGAGTGGATCCTAAGAAGAAATATGGAAGGATGGTCAATTACAAGTTTATGCTTTTCAAGTTAGTAGTTCAGAGACAGCATGGAGGAAGCGCTTCTGAATCTAAACAGAGAAAAAATTTTCACCTGGAATTCTTCATTCTCATCTGATTTTTTAATATGCAAATATCCCTGCATAAGCATCCAAGTATAATGTACTTAAGCCAATATCTTTCATATCAGTTGCAAAAAATAACATGCCTCTAAAAATAGCAATGGCGTATAAAAGTAGAGATGTTGGAAGGGAAAGTACGTTGGGAAGAAAAACTCTGCCCCCTTCAGAGTTCTGAGTCTTGAGTCAGTTATAACCAGCCCTTTATAATCAAAACCTCAGCAGCCATTAGCACAGAGAAACTAGTTCCGCTTATCCCCTCGCTGAAGAGCAGTGACTAATCTTGTCGGGGATCAGTGACTCTTCTGTTGCTCTGATACTCATGATGCAAGGGTAAACAGTGTTGCAAATGAACTCCAGTTAAAACATGATAGCTCTGCTGGTGGCTTCTCTCTCTTTTCTTTCCTCTCTAGTGTAAATACCACCCAGGGTTGAAGGCTGGAGATTTGCTAGTCTGGCTATTTAACAAGGATCTTTTTGGAGAAAATTCTATAAACATTTTTTCCCATAGGGATCCCAAAAGTTCAAGTTATACTATAAGATCTTTGGAATAAAATGGGAGGGGTACTTCAGAACAGTTTATACCCTCTAAGAAGTAAAGAGTAGGAAAAATGACCACTGCTATAGGGTTATATAGTACCTAGACAAGTTTGTAAAATATACAAAAATATTTGAAATGCTTTCTCCTTCAGATTGTTTTTCTTCATCTATTAGTGCTCAAATATATTTCTTGTCTCAAAGTCTGCTCTCAAAAAAAGTATTTATCTAGATTGAAAGTGGAAAGATCTCAAAATGTGGAGCCACTAAAGTCCAGATTTGGGGCAAATCTTGACTCTGCTACTTAAAAACCGAGCCAGCTTGGAAAAGTTGCTTAACTTTGCATGTCAGTTTCCTCCTTCCTTGGGTTGCGGGGACGGAAGAGACGTGATGAAGATAAAAACAGCTAACTCATTTTGTAATGTATCAATGCTAGCTACACTCAACAAATATTGAGTCTTACTGTGTTCTACGCACTTGGGATTCACTGGTAAAAAGACACAGTACTGGCCCTCCAGAAGCAAATGGTCTTGCTCCTCAACAACCAAGGCCTGAGGTATCTGGACTTGAGGAAGAATGACATCAGGCTCAATGGCATACCTCTCTTGCCATTAAGCCATTAAGAAACAGAAGTGGAAAGCCAACGTCATGCTGGAAAAGAAACACAGCAATGGTGTGGATATGGTAAGAAGGCTGGAGGGCCGGTGGTGAAAAATGAAATCCTGAAGACAGTTTAGGACTAGAATTTTGACTGCTATGATGGGACATCATGGATGAATTGACCTAGTGACCCCCTAGATCATTTTTTTCTTGATGAAAAATTAGGAGATGGTTGCCTATTCTATGGGCCATTCTGAGTGTAGAATGGCTCAGTTAGTTCTGGGAAATTGTGGAGGGTATGACATCCAAACAGCCACCTTGGAGATATTAAGGGCCACATGTCATACCTAGATTAGTCACTGAACTGCAGGCCCCACAGTAAGGAGAATTCCAGCTCAGTTGTACACTTAGCTTCTAGATGTCTTTGTATATGCCATGTTAATGTTGTCTCTGGAATATATCTTACCTACCTACTGGGGTATTGGGAGAATTTAATTTAAAATGTGCATGAATGTAAAAAAAAAAGTCAGGGGGAGCATACAGTGTGATGAAAACTTCTGAGTGCTTTTTAAAATTTTTTTGAAAACTTTTGATTTGCTAGGAACTTTCACACATACAACGTCAACCCACCCTCACAACTGCAGAGCCATCACTAGAGCTTCTGAGCACTCACAGCTTGAAATTTATCAGAGGCCACTGTTGTGCTAGACACTGGAGATTTAATAGGGAACCTTGTTGCTGGACCAACTGGACTTCATCTGATTAACACAATGATTTCCTGAGTTTATTCAAACAATACTTGGAGTGTCTTAGACTGGAGTGTATTTTGTACTGTGCAAAATATACAGCTGTGTGATTCAGCTGTATCATTAACCCTGACATGCAGTCTCTGTACTTGAGATTCAGAGAAAAAGTACAAGAAACACGTGCTCCTAAGTTGTTGAAGGGAAGACAACAAATATTTATCACGCTCCTTTCATTTGCCAGGCTCCAGTCCTCCTGTGTATTTTCTCACTGAGGCTTCACAACAAAGATGAGGTGTAGGCATTATCCTGTTTACACAAGAATTGTTGAAGTTACAGTCTGAACTGCTGTAATGAAGAAAACAGAAGATATAGAGGCTTAATTAATTAGTGAGTGAGTCAAATTTGCTCAGTCATGTCCGACTCTTTGCGACACAATGGATTGTAGCCCACCAGGCTCCTTTGTCCTTGGAATTTTCCAGGCAAGAATACTGGAGTGGTTTGCCATTCCCTTCTCCAGGGGATCTTCCTGACCTAGGGACCTAACCCAGGTCTGCATTGCAGGCAGATTCTTTGTCATCTGAGCCACCAGGGAAGCCCTTATTTCTGTTTATTTCTTAACAGCCCCACTGTGAGCGTTCCAGGTTGCTGGAGCAATTCTACCCTATAGGGTCATTCTGGGGCCCACATTCCCTTTCTATTGCTACTGCCATCTCCTGCTTGGCCAAAGCTCAGTCACCATCATACACATGTTCCAGGTTATGGGAGAGGAAAGAAAATAATGTTTTGGCTAATGAATTTGCTGTTTTTTTCCATAAAATGGCTTTAGTAGCACTTGGTTTTCTTTAACTTCATTCAAAACAATTGTTAGATTGTATTGTGACAGCTGCCATATCAGCATACATTTAAAAAATTATCAAAATTGGTGAATTTTTTTGTTGCCATTTTAATATTGGTGATGGAAGAAAAAAACATTTAAAGCGTACTATGTCTTATTATTTCAAGAAAGGTAAAAATGCAACTGAAATGCAGAAAAGTTTTGTCCAGTTTATGGAAAATGTTCTGTGAGTGATCAAACGTGTCAAAAGTGGTTTGCAAAGTTCTGTGCTGGAGATTTCTCACTGGACGAAGCTCCACCATCAGGTAGACCAGTCGGAAGTTGATAGCTCTCAAATTAAGACATTAACTGAGCGCAATCAACATTACACCATGTGGGAAACAGCCGACATACTCAAAATATCCAGATCAAGTGTTGAAAACCTTTTGCACCAGTTTGGTTATGTTAATCACTTTGATGTTTGGGTTCCACATAAGGGAAAAAAAAAAAAAACTTCTTGACTGTATTAAACCTTCTTGACTGTATTTCTACATGTGACCCTCTACCTAAACATTACAAAAATGTACCATTTCTAAAGCAAATTGTGACAGACAGTGAAAAGGGGATACTGTACAATCATGTAGGATGGAAGAGATGGTGGGGCAAGCAAAATGAATGACCACACCAAAAGTCGGTCTTCATCCAAGAATAGTGATGCTGTGTATATGATGGGGATGGCACGGAGTCCTCTATTATGAGAGCCTACCAGAAAACCAAAGGATTAACTCCAATAAGTACTGCTTCTATTTAGACCAACTGAAAGCAGCATTCGACAAAAAGTGTCTGCAATTAGTCAACAAAAAACACATAATCTTCCATCAGGATAACATAGGACCCCATGTTTCTTTGATGACCAGGCAAAACTGTTATAGCTTGGCTGGGAAGTTCTGATTCATCCACCATATTCACCAGACATGGTACTTTAGGGTTTCCATTTATTTCTGTCTTTAAAAAATTCTCTTAATGGAAAAAAAATTTCAATTCCCTGGGAGACTGTAAAAGGCACCTGGGAGAGTTGTTTGCTCAAAAAGATGAAAAGGTTTGGGAAGCTGGAACTATGAAGTTGCCTGAAAAATGGCAGAAGGTCATGAAACAAAATGGTGAATACATTGTTCAATAAAGTTCTAGGGGAAAATGAAAAATGTGTCTTTTATTTTTATTTTAAAACTGAAGGAAACTTTTGGCCAACCCAACATATTGGATAAGTGGCTTTGTCCTGAAGGGGATAACCCAGAAACCGAGCAATCTTTTCTGCTCATATCCTTTTAATCTGAATTTAGATGCACGGCCACATCTAGCTGCAAAGGAGACTGAGAAATGTAATCTATAGATGGGTAGCCCTGGACTCTGCTAAAACATAGGGTGTTCTATTTTAAACAAGATAGTTAGTGGGAAGTTGCTATATAACACAGAGAGCCCAACCCGGAGCTCTGTGATGACCTAGAGGGGGGTGGTGGGAGGGGAGGGAGGCTCAGCAGCAGGGGAATAAATATATAATTATGACTGATTCACGTTGTTGTATGGCAGAAACCAACACAATGTTATAAAGCAATTTTTAAAAATAGGGTGTTTTATGTTCAACTAAAACATAAATTGACAATGAACATTTAGAGTAGTTAGTAGACTTTGGCATAGGTAGTGGGTAATGAAACAGGAATTCATGCTTAGATTTGCTTGAATCCAATACCTTGCCACTCTCTCTTAAACACAAGAGCTAAAGAAGTCTGCCTCACCATCCATTTATCTGGAGAGAATAATAATAATATTTTACTGTTATAGTTTATGAATGAGCAATTAAAATTAGGTGTCAACTTTTCAGAAACATAGGAGCATTTTTCTATAATATTAATTTGTCTTCTATAGATGCCGATATCTCCCTCTCCCACCCCTTCAGTTTTCTTGGAAATATCTCAAGTTTTAAGCAGCCTGGCCTTGTGACTCATGTGAACTACTTGTTGAATAAGTTATAGAAGAAGAAAGAAAAATGCAGTAACTTCAAAAAACTTCCATTTCTTTGCCAAATCTGTCAGAGGAGATACTTTAAAGATAGTACAGTGTAGCAAAGTATAGGTTTGGTCAAAATTGGATAATACATAAAAAGTCAATAAGGAAGACTGAGTGAAATGCCTTTCTTTAAAAAATGGTTTCTTTGCTCCCATCACACTTGCAAACAGAGATCCTTGAAACTACTTCTGAGGATAAAAAAGGAATAAGCCATGTTTTCATATTCTTGGCCAAGAAAGAAACACTGGTTTCTTTTTAAAGGGAGGAAAACTGCCTGTAATTCAGAATAAAAAACAAAAGCCACGTTCATTGTAAGCTATTGTTTCTGTAATTCAGAAAGCATTATTTGTTTTTGCTTATTTTTTATCTTTATAAGTAAATTCAATTCTTATATAG
Organism: Cervus canadensis; assembly: GCF_019320065.1. Taxonomy (NCBI): domain Eukaryota; kingdom Metazoa; phylum Chordata; class Mammalia; order Artiodactyla; family Cervidae; genus Cervus; species Cervus canadensis. The sequence goes on along the minus strand of NC_057410.1, from coordinate 21,174,170 downwards.
AATGTATAGGGTAAACAAATAGAAACCCTCAATGCTGGCCTTCTCATTGTAAAACACATACTTTTTTGTTTCCCTTTCTCTCTGCACTTGATGGGTAATCACTAAGCATAAGGTAGTTGTCTGGATCACAGTCACCACAAATCCCTTTTCCTTCTTTCACTTTTTCTTAGTCCCTGAAATCTTGGACCTCTATCTTTGATCCAATCATTCTAGAATGCTTTCTATAATCTTGTGAAAGAGCTTCTAATTGGTAAATGTAACATTTATACAATCCTACTACACTTGGCTTCCTTGGTGGCTTCGATGCTAAAGCATCTGCCTGCAATGTGGGAGACCTGGGTTCGATCCCTAGGTCGGGAAGATCCCCTGGAGAAGGGAATGGCAGCCCACTCCAGTATTCTTGCCTGGAAAATCCCATGAACAGAGGAGTCTGGTAGGCTACAGTCCATGGGATTGCAGAGTCGGACATGACTGAGCGACTTCACTACGCTTTGAAGCTTTGATTCTACTGACCACACTCTTTCTTCTTGCAACTCTCATTTTTCCAGACCTTGACTTCTAAAATATTTTGTTCTTGACCCTCAGTTCTCTCTGTCTTTCTCTCCAACAGCCCATTCCCATCTGATCTCGCCTCTCCTATTGCTTCAACCTGCAGCTTTACGCTGTGGTTTAGGATTTAACATCTAGTCCCTGGATCACGGAAAGAATGAATTTGCTAACACATGTCCTATGTCAGATCTCTTTGCCTTCCTGCACTTTGCTTCTACCTGAATCTATTCCGCACTGTATTCCCACTCGAATCTTCTTAAAGCACTACTTTCATTCAATCAATTACCCTCAAGAAATCTTCTAACTCTCTGATGACTAAAGTCCCAATACCTTACTCTTCTTTTAATTTCAGCATATGCCAGACTTGCTTTTAACCATTAGGCGAAGGTATCTTTCTCATCCCATACCCAAGTTCATGAACTTCGTTTTACATTCACAGCTACCACCATAGTTTAAGCAAGCACCAGCCCTTACTGGGATATTGCTAGTAACTCCTGTTTCTATTTTTTTCTTACTGTATTGCACTCTTCACAGTCAGAAGGGTCTTTAAAAAGTGAATGGCTTGTGCAACAACTGGCCTATGTGCTGACAGGTTTTTTTTTTTGTTTTGCTTTTTTAAGTTACTGATTCAACTTCCTTACTGGTAATTGGTTTATTCACGTTTTCTATTTCTTTCTGCTTTAGTCTTGGAGATAGTAATTTGTAGAAATTTGCCTGTTTCTTCAAGGTTGTCCATTTTATTGGCATATAATTGTTGTAGTAATCTCTTATCTTTCCTATTTCTGTGGTGTTGGTAGTAACTGCTCCTTTTTCATTTCTGGTTTTATTGATTTGGGCCTTCTCCCTTTTTTTCTTGGTGACTCTGGCTGAAGATTTATCAATTTTTCTCATCTTTTCAAATAACAGCTCTTAATTTCACCAATCTTTTCTATTTTTAAGTTCTCATTTGGTTCTGATATTTATGAATTCTCTCCTACTTACTTTGGGTTTTATTTGTTCTTTTTCTAGTTCCTTTAGGTGTAACTTTAGGTAATTTGAGATTTTCCTTTTCTCCTGATATAGCCTTGTATCACTATAAACTTCCCTTTTAGAACCAGTTTTGCTGAGTTCCAAATATTTTTGGATCATTATATTTTCATTTTTACTTACCTCCAGTTATTTTAAAATTTTTTCATTTGATTTTTTTAGTGATTTACTGATTGTTGAGTAGCATATTGTTTAGCCTCCATGTGTTTGTGTGTTTTGAAGTGGTTTTTTTTCTTGTAGTTTGTTTTTAGTCTTGCAGTGTTATGGTTGGAAAAGATGCCTGATATAATTTCAATTTTCTCAAATTTACTGAGATTTATTTTATGGCCTAGCATGTGATCTCTCCTGGAGAATGTTCCATGTGCACTTGAAAAGAACGTGTATACTGCTTTTGTTTGGAATGTTCTACATATACCGATTAAGTACATCTGATATAATGTATCATTTAGAGTCAGTGTTTTGTTATTGATTTTCTGATTGGGTTGGTCCGTGATGTCAGTCGGGTGTTAAAGTCTCCTACGATTACTGTGTTATTTTCAATTTCTCCCTTCTTATTTGTTAATATTTGCTTTATGAATTTAGTTGCTCCTATGTTGGGTGCATATATATTTATAATTATTTTACTTTCTTCTTGTGTTGACCCTTTGGACATTATGTAATATCTTTTCCTCTCTTATTACAGTCTCTATTTTAAAGCCTATTTTGTCTGATATAAGTATTACTACTCTGGCTTTCTTTTAATTTCCCTTTACATGGAACACCTTTTCCCATCCCCTCACTCTCAGTCTGTATGCGCCTTTACATCTGGAGGTGGTGTGTAAGCCTGCTGGCGGGCAGGGCTAGGGCCAGGATTCGGGGATTCGGGACTGACGCCTGCCCACTGGCGGGTGAGGCTGATTCAAGTGTTAGTGCTAGTGCACTGGGGGGTGGATCTGGTTCCATGATCTCTGACTGCAGGTTCCTGGGGTTCCCAGAATAGGTTATCAGGGCCAGGTCCTGGTCCCTCTGGGGGGTATAGTTGGGTCCTGGGGCAGTGGTGGTCTCAGGTGGTCTTAAGGCATCAGGCCTGTTGGTGGGTGGGGCTGTGCCCCTTCCTGTCTAGCAGTTTGGCCTGAAGTATCCCAGGATTGGTGTCAACAAACTGGTGGGTGAGGCTAGGTCCTGGAGCTAATAAAGTTAGAGGGAGCAATCCAGACTGGCAATTACCAGCACCAGTGTCCTTGTGGTGGAATGAGCTCCCCAAATTGGCTGCCGTTCATGTCTATGTCCCCAGGGTGAGCTTCAGCTGCCTCCTGCCTCTCTGGGAGCCTTCCCAAGATGAACATGTAGATCTGATCCAGGTTCCCTTCAAATGCACAAGATTTTGTTTGTGCTATTCAAGAGTGTAGTCTCTATTTTCCACAGCACTCTGGGTTTCCTGAAAGTAATATCTGCTGGAATATAAGCCAAATGTTTTAGGGGCTTATCTTCCCAATGTGAGACCCTTAGTCTTGGGAGCTCAAAGTGAGACTTGGACCCCTTACTCGGGGAAGAATCTTTGCAAATGCAATTATCCTCCCATTTGTGGCTCACCCAACCAGGAGCATGTGTCTTGGATATAATGTGACTTAGCCCTCCTACATGTCCTGTTATGGTTCCTCCTTTATATCTTCAGCTGTTGAAGATGTTTTCTGCTAGTCCTCTGGTCTTTCTCATCAGTAATTGCTCCATAATGCCTATAATTTTGTTGTGCCTGTAGGAGGAGGTGAGCTCAGGGTCTTCCAGCTTGGCCATTTTGGCCACTCTCTCCTTATATTTAATTTGGTATTTGTAATTTTGTACTCTTTTTCTTAAAGAAGGATCTTCAAATTGTTTGAACTTCAAGCCCCATACAATCTAGCTCCACCTTTGTTAACTACTGTTTTCTTGGGGCCTGGAATTGTTTGCATCTTATAATAAACACTCAGTAAAGGAAAGAAAGATGCCTCACATTTTATAGGAATAACTAATGTGTCTTCCCATTCCAGGGAGGTAATTTCCATTCCTCTCGCATCTATTCTGTACTTTGCTTTTGCATTAAACATCTTAAAATACCACCTTCATCCTGCCACTTCCCTATTCTAAACATCTCCAATAACTCCAACATCAATGGAGAACAAAATTTAAATCTCTTAGCCTGCCATTCAAGACTTGAGACAACCTGAGTTACCTCCTACTTCTTGTCTTCATGAATACTGCATTATAGGCAGACAGATCTATTTACCACTTCAGGAACATCTTTACTCCTTCTATTCCCAAGCCTTCACATTAGCCATTTATGTTATCTGGAGGAACTTTCCTCTAGTCTTAGTGATCTGGAAACCTTATTCCTATGCAAGACCCTTTTCCATGAAGTCTGCCCAGCTGCCAGCAGATCCAGTGTTCTCTCCCTTTCTTGAACTCTGGCCAAACATGCCATTCTATGACTCAGAATTGTCTTTTATTACTAGTTATCTTCTCTTGTCTCTGGTTCTATCTACACATCTGGATTACTCAAGCACTTTTCTCAGGGACCATAATCTCATTGGAGCTATCCACAGCTTAAAGGCCTCAGTGGAGACTGAAGAGGTCATAGGGAGGCTTGTTGGGTTGTATATTTGCAGCCAGGGCTACGCAGATGGTGCTAGATGATGCTAGTGGTAAAGAACCTGTCTGCCAATGCGGGAGACACAAAATACGCAGGTTCAGTTCCCGGGTTGAGAAGATCTCCTGGAGAAGGAAATGGCAACCCACTCCAATATTCTTGCCTGGAGAATCCCACGGATAGAGGAGCCTACTGGGCTACAGTCCATGGAGTCGCAAGGAGTCAGACACAACTGAAGTGACTTAGCACACAGCACATCACTGGAAGAAATAATAGAATTTTACAGCTTCCTTAGAACCAAATAAAATCACCTAAAATATAAACAGAAATGAAATAAAGTCTTGTAAGAATGGCAATATAATACTTTAATCTAAGTTCCTAAACCATAAACTCTTCACGGGCAGCTATAAACCTGAAAAGTAACTGCAGCGGGCTGCAAAATTACACTTCCAAAGATATTACAGTATAGCAGTTGGTAATGTGATGATCATGGTGGTGGTGATGATAACAGCAACGTGAAGAAAGCTCTTGTTCTTTAAGCTGTATGAGGCATTGGTATTGCTTAATGGGGTCCTGCATGAGAAAAATTTACTCTTTTATTGCTTTCTATGTTAGACACCAAAGGAAGCAAACTTTTTCCAAAAGAAAGAACACTTTATGTGTCATTTTTAAGAAAATGGCTACATTTTCCCTGAGGCATAATGGAAGAGTCTTCTCCAAACAATACACTTCTAGAAAAGAAAGTACTTTTAGGAAATGAAGAGCTTTTGTTTCCTGTTAACATCAGGCTTCTTTGTATTCTTTTATGTGTGTTTCAATGATAGGCAAAACAACAGTACCTTAGTAGAAGTTAAAATTATAACTTTAAAAAATCTACTCAAATATTATACTTTATTTCAGTTTAGACTCATTACCAATTGTGCTTAATCTTTTCCAGCTTTGTTATTGCTTTCTCTTAGAGTTTCCACTGTGAAATGACATTTTTGGTCTCTTTTGCCCTCTATTGAATTGCCCTGGTAATAACAGTAACTAGCAAAATGCTAGTTCTGTAGAATGTGGGAGAAGACATAAATATTTGATCTCAGATCAGTGATGTGTGTAATTGTTACTATAGAGAAAATCTTTGATTGCTGTCCAAAACTGGAATCCTATTAAAATTTGACTTCTGGGTCTTCTTCATATATATAAAGCACAGAACATTTCATAGCATATAAGTTAACCCTTGGCTGGTCCTGTGACAAACTATTTTCTATCTCTACAGGGATGGAACAAGAAGAAACACAACTAATGTTCAGGAATACTATTTAGCTATTAGAGAGTAATATTATCTTTAATTTTTTAGGGTTCCTTCAATGAATCCTAAAAGTTAAGATTTAAATATCAAAGGAAACTGTACATTGCCTACACTAGATATAATTATTGAGTGTCATTTGTTTGCATATTTTTCTGTTACTAATATTGCTATTTTGATTACAAAACAAAGAAAAGCAAGATAATAGAAAAAATAGATATTTTAAAGCAATTATGTATTAGTTTGGGTTTATAATCATTTTAAAAAATTGAATCAATACTACAAAACTAGGAAAGCTATTATTTAACAGCAATTTAATCATAATTCATAAATCATATTTACAGAATTTCATTGTTAAAAAAGAAACATAAAGTGAATGTTCTTAGGGCAAAATGACAGAAATATAATACATGAAGTTTTACCCCCAACACTTAACATCACAGTTGTAAGTGGGATTTGGCTAATGGCTAAGTCATCTCATTAGATCCAGATGAATGAAGGACTAAAGTAGATAATCCTGAAGCTTAATTTTGTACATTAGTTCCTAAGTCTCTCAGCTGTACCCAAAGCTATTATGATAACACAAATAAGTGATCTATCTTCCACCTCTTCTAGGGCCCCTTCTTTGATAGCTGTGCTTAGTCACTCAGTTGTGTCTGACTCTTTGTGACCCCATGAACTGCAGCCTGTCAGGCTCCTCTGTCCGTTGGGATTTTCCAGGCAAAGGATACCAGAGTGGGTTGTCATGTCCTCCTCCAAGGGGTCTTCCCAACCCAGGGACTGAAGCCAGGTCTCCCGCAAGGCAGACGGATTCTTCACCAGCTACCAGGGAAGCCCCTTCTCTGATAGGGTGGGATATAAGTCCTGAAGGAATAAAAAGTTTAGCAGAGTGTAAAGATTGGTGAGCTAGGAATACATATATACTTATGACTATTCATATATATCGGCCCTAAGAAGAGTCAAGATTGACCAAAGGGGATAGCTAAGAAGAAATCTAATGAGATTTTTAGAAATCTAAGCTTCCTTTGTGGATCAGCTGGTGAAGAATCTGCCTGCAATGTGGGAGACCCAGGTTTGATCCCTGGGTCGGGAAGATCCCCTGGAAAAGGGAATGGCTAATTCACTTCAAGGCCCGTCTGGTCAAGGCTATGGATTTTCCAGTGGTCATGAATGGATGTGAGATTGGACTATAAAGAAAGCTGAGCGCCGAAGAATTGATGCTTTTGAACTGTGGTGTTGGAGAAGACTCTTGAGAGTCCCTTGGACAGCAAGGAGATCCAACCAGTCCATCCTAAAGGAGATCAGTCCTGGGTGTTCATTGGAAGAACTGACGCTGAAGCCGAAACTCAAATACTTTGGCCACCTCATGCGAAGAGTTGACTCATTGGAAAAGACCCTGATGCTGGGAGGGATTGGGGGCAGGAGGAGAAGGGGACGACAGAGGATGAGATGGTTGGATGGCATCATCAACTCAGTGGACATGGGTTTGGGTGGACTCCGGGAGCTGGTGATGGACAGGGAGGCCTGGCGTGCTGCAGTTCATGGGGTCGCAAAGGGTCAGACAGGACTGTGACTGAACTGAACTGAATTGAATCCACTTCAGTATTCTTGCCTGGAGAATTCCATGGCCAGAAGAGCCTGGTGGGGTACAGTCCAAGGGGTTGCAAAGGGCTGGACATGACTGAAATGACAACACACACACAAGATTCTCTAGTTGGCACGTGTCATGGAGCTAATTTTCCTACTGAGATTTAAGATAAGAAAGCCCCAAAACTACTAGTTTAAGAAACCAAGCTCTGGAGTCAATCCAAAATTCCAATACTGATTATGCCACTTAATAGCTGTATGATTGTAAGCAAGTTTTGTTTTTTCTTTTTTATCTTCCAGGTCTCAATTTTCTCATCTGTATAATGAGAAAGGTAAGACCTCACAGAATTGTTCTGAAAGTTAAATATAACAATATCTATAAAATATTAGGGAAAGACTTGGCCAGAAGAGACTTTTAATTAGTGTTAGTCACTATTAGTATCATCACAATGATTATAATTCTCAACATTGTCATTATTATTTTTAGCATTAATAACAAAAATAATACTGATAACCTTAACAGGGAAAATTGCCCTAGACATTTGCTGGAAAAGAAAGCTGAGAGGAAGTTTGACTTCTCTGCATGCTTCTTCCCAATTCATTATTGTGTTTGAGGCTGTGACGCAGAATAGGATCTACAGGATTCCTTGGCATCACCCAGGGGACACCATCTGGTCCTACGCCTCCTATACATTTTCTAAGCAGGACTCAGAGCTATTCAGGTAATTGATCGGTTAGGAGCCACAGAGGCCTTGAGCTGTCAGTTAAGTAATTCTTTATTTCTGATATGCACAGTCCTGGTTTGGGCCAAGAAGTAGAATAAGAGAATTATTTGACTTTAAAATTTTTTTCACATGGAAAAAAATTGCACAACCCTAGGCCCCCAAAGTCAAACAGGATGAGATTTGCATTGTCAGTAAACATGCACAATTCTGTAGTAACAAGTAGCATTTTATTTCAGATATAAAAATTTATAAATTGGAAATGAGGGATTTTTTTCCTTTTCTTTTTTTCTTTTCTTGTTGAAGATACCAGCCATCCACATTCACTTACCATTGCCTTTTTTCTTTTGGGGGTTCAGGAGAGGGAGATGTGTGGAAATATATTGTCTTCTCCATGGAGCATTAGCTGTTCTTTCAGATGCTCTTTGTGGATGATATATTCAAGTAAAGAGGGAGACTCTGAATTTGGAAGCGATTTTCTCCAAGAACAAAGAAACTGTTATTAATATGTACCTGGAGACACTTGGGGAGTCTGAGCAAGCTGACTAGGGTTGAGTCTCTAATGCCAGTTATTATGTAATCTCCCTAAAGAAAGGCAAACATATAAAGGGAAATGAAGGCTGAAAACCAAGGAGGCTAAAATAATCAATGCGTTTTCTTTTTCTCAAGAGACAAAATGGAATCTGAATTACTAGTATGACTAGTATTAACTAGGATATAAAGGGAATGTTTTTCTGAGGAGGTGGGATGGAATACCAAGCTTTTATGATTTGAAATAATCGCTTCCTCAATCTTAATCCCTTACTCTCTTTCCTTCTTTTTTTCTGTCCTTGTTTTCAAACATTTAGTTAATACCTATTGAATGGCTGCTACGTGCAAAAGAGCACATAGGCACCTTGGTCACACAAATGTGACACCATCCTTGGTCAGCTTGGATATTATGGTAACAAGTAAGAATACGTGTTTTTTTCACAGCAATCTAATTAACTAGGATTTCGATTTATGCATCAATCTGGGATGATTTGGTTAATGTGAGTCCCAAAGAGGCTGATTATCTAAACACATTGACCAAATTGAGCTTCTGAACCTACAGAGCAGAAGCTCAAAGGAGAGAACCAAAGAAGCAGAAAACCAAACCTGGTCCCTGGAAACCCACTGGGGCCCTGTGACCCAGGGCGCTGCCTCTGCTTGTTCAGTGGGCATCCTTCTCTCTGAAAACTCTAGCTCGTTCTCGTTAATTTCCCCAGGAGGAAGTTCCTATGCCAATTCACTCATATCACCATTCAGATACCCTTGTTGAAAAAGAGGAAAAATGGACATTGATTTTTGTTTTAGTTTTTAGTGGCAGTATATGTTGACCTGCCCTTCATGGTATTGATGTGCAATTCTAGAAAGGATAAAATGACAGGTAGAGTGTACTAGAAACAGAGGAAAGTGAGGGGAAGTTTTCAAATTACAAAAATTGGCATTGAGGCACTGGATATAATCCAACAACTAAAGAAACATATTTTTAAAACAATGATCTCACAGCATCAATCAAGCTCTTTAGATCCCACATTTTCAATAATTTGTTCTATAATATTTTTAATATTTTATATCCTGAAATTACCCAAGGCATGGGTCTAAATCTAACCATGTGATTATAAATTTATTGAAAAATCATGAAGTCCTTCATGAATTATTCATTTACTCAAGATTAAGTGTTACATTGGCTATTATATTCTGTAATAAATCTTAATATTGATTATTTGTACAAATGATTTACACATTTAACTACAGTTTAGCTTGCTGTTTGTTAAGTCTTAAACCCTAAAAAGGAGAGATTAAAAAATTGCTTGGGATAATATATTTTGCATGGATTAAATGATTTAAACAAAACTGTAAAAGAAGCAAAGCCAATTGTATCTACTAAGCATAGCAAAGTAATGCTCAAAATTCTCCAAGCCAGGCTTCAACAGTACATGAACCATGAACTTCAAGATGTTCAAGCTGGATTTAGAAAAGGTAGAGGAATCAGAGAGCAAATTGCCAACATCTGCTGGATCATCAAAAAAGCAAAATATTCCTGAAAAACATCTACTTCTGCTTTATTGACTATGACAAAGTCTTTGACTGTGTGGACCACAACGAACTCTGGAAAATTTTGAAAGAGATGGGAATACCAGACCACCTGACCTGCCTCTTGAGAAATCTGTGTGCAGGTCAGGAAGCAACAGTTAGAACTGAACATGGAACAACAGACTGGTTCCAAATCCGGAAAGGAGTATGTCAAGGCTGTATATTGTCACTGTGCTTCTTTAACTTGTATGCCAAGTATATCATGAGAAATGCTGGACTGGATGAAGTACAAGCTGAAATAAAGATTGCTGGGAGAAATATCAATAACCTCAGATATGCAGATGACACCACTCTTATGGCAGAGAGTGAAGAAGAACAAAAGAGCCTCTTGATGAAAGTGAAAGGGGAGAGTGAAAAGATTGGCTTAAAGCTCAACATTCATAAAACTAAGATCATGGCATCTGGTCCCATCGCTTCTTGGAAAATAGATGAGGAAACAATGGAAACAGGGACAGACTTTATTTTGCGGGGGCTCCAAAATTACCATAGATGGTGACTGCAGCCATGAAATTAAAAGACGCTTGCTCCTTGGAAGAAAAGCTATGACCAACCCAGACAGCATATTAAAAAGCAGAGACATTACTTGGCCAACAAAGGTCAGTTTAATCAGTTCAGTTCGGTTCGGTCGCTCAGTCGTGTCTGACTCTTTGTGACCCCATGGACTGCAGCACGCCAGGCCTCCCTGTCCATCACCAACTCCCACAGTTTACTCAAACTCATGTCCACTGAGTCAGTGATGCCATCCAACGATCTCACCCTTTGTCATCCGCTTCTCCTCCTGCCTTCAATCTTTCCCGGCATCAGGGTCTTTTTAAATGAGTCGGTTCTTCACATCAGGTGGCCAAAGTATTGGAGTTTCAGCTTCAGCATCAGTCCTTCTAATGAAATACAGGACTAATTTCCTTTAGGATTGACTTATTGGATCTCCTTGCAGTCCAAAGAACTCTCAAGAGTTTTTTCCAACACCACAGTTCAAAAGCATCAATTCTTTGGTGCTCAGCTTTCTTTATAGTCCAACTCTCACATCCATACATGACTACTGGATAAACCATAGCCTTGACTAGATGGATCTTTGTTAGCAAAGTAATGTCTCTGCTTTTTAATATGCTGTCTAGGTTAATCATAACTTTTCTCCCAAGGAGTAAGCATCTTTTAATTTCATGGCTGCAGTCACCATCTGCAGTGACTTTGGAGCCCCCCAAAATAAAATCTGCCACTGTTTCCACTGTTTCTCCATCTGTTTGCCATGAAGTGATGGGACCAGATGCCATGATCTTACTTTTCTGAATGTTGAGCTTTAAGCCAATCTTTTCACCCTCCTCTTTTACTTTCATCAAGAGGCTCTTTAGTTCTTCTTCGCTTTCTGCCATAAGGGTGGTGTCATCTGCATATCTGAGGTTATTGATACTTCTCCCAGCAATCCTGATTCCAGGTTGTGTTTCCTCCAGCCCAGTGTTTCTCATGATGTACTCTGCATGTAAGTTAAAGAAGCACAGTGACAATATACAGCCTTGACATATTTCTTTCCTTATTTGGAACCAGTCTGTTGTTCCATGTCTAGTTCTAACTGTTGCTTCCTGACCTGCACACAGATTTCTCAAGAGGCAGGTCAGGTGGTCTGGTATTCCCATCTCTTTCAGAATTTTCCACGGTTTATTGTGATCCACACAGTCAAAGGCTTTGGCATAGTCAATAAAGCAGAAATAGATGTTTTTACGGAACTCGCTTGCTTTTTTGATGATCCAGCAGATGTTGGCAAGTTGATTTCTGGTTCCTCTGCCTTTTCTAAATCCAGCTTGAACAACTGGAAGTTCATGGTTCACATATTGTTGAAGTCTGGCTTGGAGAATTTTGAGCATTACTTTACTAGCGTGTGAGATGAATGCAATTGTGCAGTAGTTTGAGCATTCTTTGGGATTGCCTTTCTTTGGGATTGAAATGAACACTGACTTTTTCCAGCCCTGTGGCCACCACTGAGTTTTCCAAATTTGCTGGCATATTGAGTGCAGCACTTTTACAGCATCATCTTTTAAGATTTGAAATAGCTCAACTGGAATTCTATCACATCCACTAGCTCTGTTCATAGTTATGCTTCCTAAGGCCCACTTGACTTCACATTCCAGGATGTCTGGCTCTAGGTGAGTGATCACACTATCATGATTATCTGGGTCATGAAGATCTTTTTTGTACAGTTCTTTGTATTCTTGCCACCTCTTAATATCTTCTGCTTCTGTTAGGTCCATACCATTTCTGTCCTTTATTGAGCCCATCTTTGCATGAAATGTTCCCTTGATATCCCTAATTTTCTTGAAGAGATCTCTAGTCTTCCCCATTCTATTGTTTTCCTCTATTTCTTTGCATTGATCACTGAGGAAGCTTTTCTTATCTCTCCTTGCTGTTCTTCGGAACTCTGCATTCAAATGGGTATATCTTTCCTTTTCTCCTTTGCTTTTGGCATCTCTTCTTTTCACAGCTATTTGTAAGGCCTCCTCAGACAGCCATTTTGCTTTTTTGAATTTCTTTTTCTTGGGGTCTTGTTCCCTGTCTCCTGTACAATGCCATGAACCTCCTCAGGCTGTCTGTCTATCAGATCTCATCCCTTAAATCTATTTCGCACTTCCACTGTATAATTGTTAGGGATTTGATTTAGGTCATAGTTGAATGGTCTAGTGGTTTTTCCCTACTTTCTTCAATTTCAGTCTGAATTTGGCAATAAGGAGTTCATGATCTGAGCCACAGTCAGCTTCTGGTCTTGTTTTTGCTGACTGTATAGTTTCTCCACTTTTTGCTGCAAAGAATATAATCAATCTGATTTTGGTGTTGACCATCTAGTGATGTCCATGTGTAGAGTCTTCTCTTGTGTTGTTGGAAGAGGGTGTTTGCTATGACCAGTGCGTTCTGTTAGCAAAACTCTATTAGCCTTTGTCCTGCTTCATTCCGTTCTCCAAGGCCGAATTTGCCTGTTACTCCAGGTGTTTCTTGACTTCCTACTTTTGCATTCCAGTCCCCTATAATGAAAAGGACATCTCTTTTGGGTGCTAGTTCTAGAAGGTCTTGTAGGTCTTCATAGAACCATTCAACTTCAGCTTCTTCAGCATTACTGGTTGGGGCATAGACTTGGATTACTGTAATATTGAATGGTTTGCCTTGGAAATGAATAGACATCATTCTGTCGTTTTTGAGATTGCATCCATTTATTGCATTTTGGACTCTTCTGTTGACTATGGTGGCTATTCCATTTCTTCTAAGGGATTGTTGCCCACAGTAGTAGATATAATGGTCATCTAAGTTAAATTCACCCATTCCAGTCCATTTTAATTCACTGATTCCTAAAATGTTGATGTTCATTCTTGCCATCTCCTGTTTGACCACTTCCAGTTTGCCTTGATTCACGGACCTAACATTCTAGGTTCATATGCAATATTGCTTTTACAGCATCAGATCTTGCTTCTATCACCAGTCACATCCACACCTGGGTGTTGTTTTTGCTTTGGCTCTGTCTCTTCATTCTTTCTGGAGTTATTTCTCCACTGATCTCCAGTAGCATATTGGGCACCTACTGACCTGGGGAATTCATCTTTCAGTGTCCTATCTTTTTGCCTTTTCATGGGGTTCTCAAGACAAGAATACTGAAGTGGTTTGTCATTTCCTTCTGCAGCGGACCATATTTTGTCAGAGCTCTCCACCATGACCCGTCCGTCTTGGGTGGCCCTATACAGCATGGCTCATAGTTTCATTGAGTTAGACAAGGCTGTGGTACATGTGATTAGATTGGTTAGTTTAGTGAAGGATATGGTTTTTCCAGTAATCATGCATGGATATGAGAGTTGAATTATAAAGAAAGCTGAGTGCCGAAGAATTGATGCTTTTGAACTGTGTTGTTGGAGAAGACTCTTGAGAGTCCCGTGGACTGCAGGGAGATCCAACCAGTCCATCCTAAAGGAAATCAGTTCTGAATATTCATTGGAAGGACTGATACTGAAGTTGAAACTCCAATACATTGGCCACCTGATGTGAAGAACTGACTCATTTGAAAAGACCATGATGCTGGGAAAGATTGAAGGCAGGAGGAGAAGGGAATGACAGAGGATGAGATGGTTGGATGGCACCACTGACTCAATGGACATGAGTCTGAGTATCTCTGGGAGTTGGTGATGGACAGGGAGGCCTCACATGTAGCAGTCTGTGAGGATGCAAAGCGTTGGACACAACTGAGCGACTGAACTGAACTGAAGAATTGCAAAATGAGTTCCTTCTATGTGGTTTAAAGCTCTTCTCTATTCTTATTTGACAACTTTTATTCAGTACTTAGGAATGATTAGTGTTCCTTAATTACTCTGACCCTACAGTTGGAATAGGAACAAGATAGCACAAACAAACCCTGACACATTTCTGCAGAAAGCTCACCTTGGACTTGGTTAATGCATGCAAAAGCAACTTCAAGGGCTTTCTTTTTTTCTGGTCTTTTTCTCTCTGGCACAATTCTGGTAGTGATCAATAGATTGTCTCCCTTTGAAGGCCATGGCTCTAGTTGAAAAAGACTTCAGCCAGGAGGAGCTATCTATTTTCTTTGTGCCTAAGGAATACATGCTCATTAGTTTAAAAAGAAGTTTTATTTTAGTGCGGCTAAGTTGCCTCAATCATTTCCAACTCTTTGTGACTCTATGAACTATATCCTGTCAGGCTTCTCTGTCCAAGGGATTCTCCAAGCGAGAATATTGGAATGGGTTACCATGCCCTCCTCCAGGGGATCTTGCCCACCCAGGGATCAAACTCAAGCCACTTTATATCTCCTTTCATTTGCAACCAGCACCACCTGGGAAGCGCACAATGCTAATAGTGATATTAATACTACTGTTAAAAAATTAACTATGTCAACCAGGTAATCAGCTTGAAAGTGAAAGTCGCTCAGTCACGTCCCACTCTTTGCAACCCCTTGGACTACACAGTCCATGGAATTCTCTAGGCCAGAATACTGGAGTGGGTAGCCTTTCCCTTCTCTAGGGGTTCTTCCCGACCCAGGGATTAAACCCAGCTCTCCCACATTGCAGGGGGATTCTTTACCACCTGAGCCATAAGGAAGCCTTATATATATATAAAATAATTCCTACTAAAAAACTGGCTATGTCAACTGATTAATCAGCATGTAAATATTAAGACTAGATTGTGTTATAGTACACCTTGTCTTGAAATACAGTCTAAATTTTAGACTCATTAAGTCCACAAAAAAATTACAAAGAAAACAGGTAAGAACAATCACAAAAGAGTTAAAATTGAGGGACACGCTATGTGGCTGGCACCATGTCAAATGCTTCATGTGTTAACTCATCTAACCTTGACGACAATTTTGGAACATAGATACTATTATTCTTCCCATTTTAGAGATGAAGAAGGAGTCACAGAGAGATTAAGTAACTTAACCAGCAGGGATAGCAAGCCACAGCAGCAAGATCTGACACCAGGCAGTCTGGCCAGAACTCGTTCACCATTCAGCTGTCCTAAGTCTTGGTGACATCACAAACTCACAAATCCTAATTCAGAAGGGAAATCCGGGATCATTCATTCAGGTTCTTTTTAAGACACATAATCACTGTTTTCCCAGGCCTGTGGGGAAAATAATTGTCAAAAAACAGCACTCATGGGCAGTGTGTATGCCACACCAAGAGCAGCAAGTGGGCTTTAGCTATCAGATGTCAAATGTTCTGGTCCCACCAAGTCTGTTTGTGGAAGACAGATGCATCATACCCAGATGCTGGACAACAGTTGTCACCTTATGACCTTCTGGTTGCTGCTTGCTTTTCCTGTCCGCCTGCCTAAAGGAAGAGAATGCTCTGACCACAGAGATATGAGTGTTTTGATTCCTGAGATGTCCAAGTCTTCTTATAAATGATCAGATTGATATTTATTCGCAAATGCCCTGCAGATAAAATTGGCCACATATCCTGCTTTAGATGTAAGGGCAAGTAGCACATCCTTGGCTGTACGCAAAGTCCCTCCCTTTGCCCACCTTCCCACTGTCCTTGGACCCAGACACTGAGCCTTGGGATGCAGCCTCCCCAGGAGGCTCCATCTTTCCTCAAATATACACTGGCTGGCCCACTTTTGGGTTCCCAGCCCATGTTGCCCTGCATGTCAGGCTCTCCAAGTGGGTCACTGTCTCAACAACATCCTAAAACAACAATAGATAAGTCAAAATTCTGGCATGGCTATGATAAGGAAACTGAAGCTCCTTGCCTAAATGACGGTTAAGGAGCGGAGATGAGCTATGAAGAGCAGGAACAAACCCAAGGTTCCTGATTCCCAGGTCCGTGCTGCCTCCTAGTGGTCTAATGTTAATAGCCCTCTTACCCAAGGTAGGGAACAGCAGTGTTCTTCCCTTCCGCTTTTCCTCTCCTTCAGAAGAACTAGAATGAACGAACAGATTCACAGAACAGCGCAGGAGTTGGATCAGAAAGAAATCTCCTAATTTTGATAGGAATTACGACCCTATATCAAAAATTCTTCTGATTTAACTAAAATGGCATGACTGCTTTACACATAAATTTAAAAGGCTCATTTGAGGATTATTTGGTGCTTTAAAAGGTTAGAACAATTTGGATAGTAGCTTTTGAAATACATTATGGTGTGTGCCCCTGGCAAATTATTTTCAAGGGATAGGCTAGAATCTTAGAACTCTGCCTTTCTAGACTATATTGTTTGTGAATTTTTATCGACCTTCAAGTTTGTGAGAAGGAAGCAAATATTGATACATGAAACACCAGATAAAAATATTGTTTCTCTTTAAACTATTTCAAAGGAATGGAGTGCATTTGGTACATGTTCTTTTCATTCCCTCCTGATATGTTCCTAATAATGCATATGCTTGCAAATACCATGTGACAGTATGTTCAGCGGAATTGCCACTTTCAATACGAAGTTTCAGTGATGTGTCCAAAATCTTACATATATCTATATATGCACACATGTACTCACCCATATCTATGTATGTATGTATACCTGATTATATATTAATTACTGTATTCTACAAAACATTACACAGATATGTGAAGGGAAAAATATTCTGCTCAAAAGCAAATCCACAGGTTGTGATTTGGGTTAGAGACCTGAGTATAACCTTCCCAACTTCACAAGCCAAGAACAAATTATCAATGCCCTATTTCTCCAGTTTATCCTAAGAGACGGGGGGGGTTCTGATCACTTAAAACTTGGCAAAATTGAGGTTTAAATCAAGTTTCACAAAACACTTGCTACGGAAATAAATTTGAACCCATGAGGAAATAGCAATTCTGTAAATGCCAACTCTTGATTGCAATCTACAATATGGTCTGGGATCAGCTGTTGTTCACAACAGGTGCCACAGATGATGTCAGCCTGCAGCACTCCCCAAGATGCCCTTGTTCTGCCCTTCTATTGTTGCTGCTGTTTGTTCACTAAGTAAGTCTGACTCTTGTGACCACCCCCCCACCCAGGCTTCTCTGTCCGTGGGATTTCCCAGGCAAGAATCTTGGTGTGGGTTGCCATTTCCTTCTCCCTTTTAATCAGCCGGCAAAAAAGCCACCACTTAGTTTGGTGAAATGTGTTCATCTTGGAGGGCAGAAGACTTTGTCTCCATTTTCAATGGCTTGGTAGTCCACAGTGGGGCAGCCAGGAAGTGTTTAGGTCATGCTGCTATCTCTAGGCTAAGAGAAAAAAAAAAAGAATACAGCAGTCTCTGCAGTGTTGATTTGGGATCTGTTGAGATGTGCTGGGCTTTGTGGGTTTTTTAAATTTATTTATAAAGTCGTTGGAATGTAATTTCCTCTGCTTTGGAAATATTGATGTCTGTCATATGGGATGAGAGACTTTCTACCTATTCAGTCTTGGTGACGTTTGCAGAATGCTCTGAGCAAAATCTGCTAAAAGGAGGAGTGCTGAAAATATATGATAAAGAAGCTCCAATTTAACATGATAGAAAAATCCAGGTCATTTGTCTAAATGGTCAAAATAATCTTGAGGAAAGCGAGTAGAGGCTTAAAAACAGGATTTATTTAAAAAGTGAGAATTTAGAATCCCTGATTTGAAGTCTGAATGGTGACTTAAATGATTTTAAATATGTGAATTGTTTTAATAAGTTCAGAGATGTAGGCAGTCACCTATTTTGCATTCCCATTATTTACAGATTACAGCAGGGAGGCTTCAGGATATGGACTACACAAAGAAAATCTTTCTTACCATAAGCAGTACCATACTTCATTGATTTACTAAAGGAACAGGCAGTGTAGGGACACAGCACAGAATTTTCGCATAGTTAAAATGCTTAGTGAGTTTGCAGGAATCCCTTATACAACTTGCTTCATGGATGTCAAATAACTTTCCCCTAAATGCTTTCAGTAATAAGAAAATCACTATCTCAAAGGGCAAGTCATTCTGTTTTCAAATAACTTGAATCATTAGGCTATTCTTTCTCATTGTAAGGTGAAATTTATCCCTGGAAACTTCCATTCCTTGGCATTCTCTCTGGATCTGTAAGAATAAGATTTTTTTCCCTTCTGTAAAATAATCCACTAGATACTCAAAGTTCACCATTATCAATATATTTAACCCAAGTCTCTCCTCTTTCCTGGATAAATAGCCTATTTTCTCAAAGCACCCATAATATAATCAATAATCTTTTTTCTTACCTATCCTCTCCTGATTGCACTCAAATTTAATGTTTTGAAATCTCTAATGTATTTGCCAGCAAATTTGGAAAACTCAGCAGTGGTCACAGGACTGGAAAAGGTCAGTTTTCATTCCAATCCCAAAGAAAGGCAATGCCAAAGAATGCTCAAACTACTGCACAATTGCATTCATCTCACACGCTAGCAAAGTAATGCTCAAAGTTCTCCAAGCCAGGCTTCAACAGTACATGAACCAAGAAATTCCAGATGTTCAAGCTGGATTTAGAACAGGCAGAAGAACCAGAGATCAAATTGCCAACATCCATTGGATCATTGAAAAAGTAAGAGAGTTCCAGAAAAACATCTATTTCTGCTTTATTGACTATGCCAAAGCCTTTGACTCTGTGGATCACCACAAACTGTGGAAAATTCTGAAAGAGATGTGAATACCAGACCACCTGAGCTGCCTCTTGAGAAATCTGTGTGCAGGTCAGGAAGCAACAGTTAGAACTGGACATGGAACAACAGACTGGTTCCAAATTGGGAAAGGAGTACATCAAGGCTGTATATTGTCACCCTGCTTATTTAACTTATATGCAGAGTACATCATGAGAAATGCTGGACTGGATGAAGCACAAGCTGAAATAAAGATTGCTGGGAGAAATATCAATAACCTCAGATATGCAGATAATACCACCCTTATGGCAGAAAAGGAAGAAGAACCTAAGAGCCTCTTGATGAAAGTGAAAGAGGAGAGTGAAAAAGTTGGCTTAAAGCTCAACATTCAGAAAAATAAGATCATGGCATCTGGTCCCATCACTTCATGGCACATAGATGAGGAAACAATGGAAATTGTGACAGACTTCATTTTGGGGATACTCCAAAATCACTGCAGATGGTGATTGCAGCCATGAAATTAAAAGACTCTTGCTCCTTGGAAGAAAATCTATGACTAACGTAGACAGCATATTAAAAAGCAGAGACATTACTTTGCCAACAAAGATCTATCTAGTCAAAGCTATAGTTTTTCCAGTAGTCATGTATGGATGTGAGAGTTGGACTATAAAGAAAGCTGAGTGCCAAAGAATTGATGCTTTTGAACTGTGGTGTTGGAGAAGACTCTTGAGAGTCCCTTGGACTGCAAGGATATCCAACCAGTCCATCCTAAAGGAAGTTAGTCCTGAATATTCATTGGAAGGACTGATGCTGAAGCTGAAGCTCCTGTACTCTGGCCACCTGATGTGAAGAACTGACTCATTTGAAAAGACCATGATGCTGGGAAAGATTGAAGCCAGGAGGAGAAGGGGATGACAGGATGAGATGGTTGGATGGCGTCACCAACTCAATGGACATGAGTTTGAGTAAGCTCTGGGAGTTGATGATGGACAGGGAGGTCTGGTGTGCTGCAGTCCATGGAGTCTGAAAGAGTGGGACACGACTGAGCAACTGAACTGAACTGAATCATTTTGATATCTTGAAGTGTGAAAATTGGAGAAGCACAGACCTACCGTGTGATATTTCTTGCTTCTTAAAACAGTTGATCAAGTAATACCTAGTGCATTGTTTCTCCCTTCTTTTAGTTATTTCTTTAGCTTTTCAGATAAAATTTTCTCCTGGTTTTCCTTCTATCTCTTCCATTATTCATTCTCAGTCTGATTTCCCCACCTCTGTAGCTAAGATCCTCTCTTGGGTTCTGCTTTTCTTCTATTTCCACTCTCTGTTCTTGTATTGTTTAAGATTAGATTCAAGTAATAGTAATGCCACTCCTTCCCCCTCCCAAAGACAGTGGTTTAGGCAAAATAAA
Organism: Cervus canadensis; assembly: GCF_019320065.1. Classification (NCBI taxonomy): domain Eukaryota; kingdom Metazoa; phylum Chordata; class Mammalia; order Artiodactyla; family Cervidae; genus Cervus; species Cervus canadensis. Next base: position 21,153,832 of record NC_057410.1, on the reverse strand, counting down.
AGACCACTTCTTTCTTATGTTTAAGTCCAGATATGAGCAGTCCACTGTTGTATGATGTCTCTGCTCCGCCAAGCTTTTGATTACTCACTCCTTTTACTCTGGTTCTTCATCCCTCATGGCAGCCACTCCTGATGTCACTCTTGGCTTAAATATACTCATCACATCTGCATTTCAGTCACCAGATAGCAGGAAAGAATGCAGAAAAAAAGGGGCAAAGGACAGCTCTCAGCTGCCTATTAAGGAATACCACTGGAAGCTGCCACCAGATACATCTGATTGTGGCTCATTGGCCAGAATTTACTGACCTGGCCAAATGTAGCTGCACTGGAGAGTGATGCTGCTGCTGCTGCTAAGTCCGACTCTGTGCGACCCCATAGACGGCAGCCCACCAGGCTCTCCCGTCCCTGGGGTTCTCCAGGCAAGAACACTGGAGTGGGCTGCCATTTCCTTCTCCAATGCAGGAAAGTGAAAAATGGAAGTGAAGTTGCTCAGTCATGTCCAACTCTTAGCGACCCCATGGACTGCAGCCTACCAGGCTCCTCTGTCCATGGGATTTCCCAGGAAAGAGTACTGGAGTGGGCTGCCATTGCCCTCTCCTGGAGAGTGATAAATGTACTTAATTTGGCTCAGCTAAAAAGTGAGGATATGTTTAATATGAAATAGATCAACTGGCAGTCTGCCACAGGTGCCACAATTCACTTGTATATTAGCCTTCCTACTGCATATAGAATACACTCAACTTCACCCTGGGGAGATGTGTTAGTTTGTGAGGGCTCTCATAAAAACGTGCCACAGGCTGGGCAGTTTAAACACTAAAAGTATGTTGTCTAGCAATTCTGGAGGCTGGAAGTCTAAGCTCAAGCTGTTGGTAGGGTTGGTTCCTTCGGAAAGTTTTGAGGGAAAGAGCTATTCCAGGTCTCTCTGCTTGGTTTGTAGGTGATCATTTTCATGTTCACATGGTGTTCTCTCTGAATGCCTATCTATGTCCAAATTTGCCCCTTTTGTAAGGATATCAGTCATGTTGGATTAGGGGCCCAATCTACTCCAATAGGACCTCATCTTAGCTTATTACTTCTTCAATGACCCTATTTTCAAATAAGGTCACATTCTGAGGGATTAGGTGTGAGGGCCTCAGCAAATGAACCTGGATGGGGAGACAATTCAATCCATAGCAAGATATAGTTGCTATTTCCTGTGCAGTTATTGAAATCAACCCCGAATCTAGGATACCTTGAGTCAAATGTCCATACCTGGTCCACAATGTTGAGACTGGCATGCTGGAAGAGGAGCTAGGAGATATTTCCATCATGACTGCTTATATCTTCCAGATGGCCAGTGATTATGTTCAAGGTGGTTCCCTTGGAAGGGATGCGGTTGGGCCCATCTACACAACTGATGTGATGGCTAAAGCTATCAATCATGCCATCTGCCTAACATCTTCCCTTTCTTTCACACAAACATATTTGTAGTACTTGCTGCTTTCTCTTCTTTTCTTTTTTCAATTATTGAGTCATCTGTTTTATTTATTTATTTTTATTGAAGCATGATTTATAGTATTATATTAGTTTCAGATATACAACATAGTGAATCAATATTTTTATAGAGTACACTCTATTTAAAGTTTAAAATATGGTCTATATTCCTTGTGCTGTATAATACAACCTGTAACTCATTTATTTTATACATAATAGTCTTTAAAAATTGAAGTAGAAAAAAAAAAATTGAAGTAGAGTTGATTTATAATGCTGTATTAGTTTCTGGCATATAGCAAAGTGGTTCAATTATATGCATATATTCTTTTTCATATTCTTTCCCATTATAGTTTTTTATAGAATATTGAATATAGTTCCCTATGGTACACAGTAGTACTTTGTTGTTTATTTTATAAATAAAATAGCTTGTACCTGCTAATCTAAAACTCCTAATTTATCCCTCTGCCACCCTCTTTCCCTTCTGGTAACTGTAAGTTTGTTTTCTATGCCTGTGAGTCTCTTTCTGCTTCATAAATAAGTTCATCACATTTTAGATTCCACATATAAGTGATATCCTATGGCATTTGTCTTTTTGCTTCTTACTTACTTCACTTAGTATGATAATCTCCAGATATACCAGTGTTACTGCAAATAACATTATTTCACTCTTTTTATGGCTGAGTAGTATTCCATTGTATGTGTGTGTGTGTATATATATATATGTACCCCACATCTTTATTCATTTGTCTGCTGATGGATATGTAGGTTGCTTCCATGTCTTGGCTATTATAAATAGTGCTGCTATGAACAGTGAGGGGTATGTATCTTTTCAAATTATAGTTTTCTGCAGATTTATGCCCAGGAGTGGGACTGCAGGATCATATGACAACTCTAATTTTAGTTCTTTGAGGAGCCTCCATACTGTTTTTCATAGTGGCTTCATCAATTTGCATTCCTACCAACAATGTAGGAATGTTCCTTTTCTCCACACTCTCTCCAACATTTATTATTTGTAGACTTTTTAATGATGGCCATTCTGGCTGTGTGAATTGGTAACTCATTGTAGTTTTTATTTCATATCACTAATAATTAGTGATGTTGAGCCCCTTCCAGATGACCTATTGGTTATCTGTATACAGAGTACTTTGTACCTGTTACTTCCACTATCTTGCCCCTCCCCTTTTCCTCTCCCGGCTGGTAAACCACTGGTTCATTCTCTGTATCTGTGAGTCTGTTTCTGTTATGTTCATGTTTGTTTCATTTTTAAGAATCCTCATGAAAGTGAGAGCATGCAGTATTTACCTTTCTCTGCCTGACTTATTTCATTAAACACAATGCCTTCTTGATACATCTTCACAGAGAAGTCTTTAGGGATCACCAGGTCTGCAATAGCCCTTTTCTCTCCACCACTTTCTAGCCCCTTACTATGTTTCATTTTTCTTTTGAAAAATTTATCACTGCCTGACATTGCATTTCATTTATCTGTGTTTTTTCTCTATATCCTCACTAGAAGGTAAATTCTATGAGGACAGGAATTTTGTATATTTTATACACCTCTGTAGTGCAAGCATCTAGCATGCAGTGCTCAGTAAATCATTGAAGGAATTGAACAAATCCTTCAAGATTTTGTTTCCCTTACCTAATGCAGATTTGGTAATCTGTAGATGAATACTATCCTAGAGTGAGAGAATGAATACTCTAAATTTTGCTTCTGGGCTAATATTTCTATAAGTTTATACTTCTGTATTAAATTAAATAGGTATGTAGGCATAATGGCCATTTGACACTTCACCTGCTTTGCAAATTCCTCTCAGTTTTCCTATCTTATTTGACAAGCATGCACTAAACCACAGGTTCTCATTAGAACAATGTTTTCAAACTATGAGTCATGACCCATTAGGGGGTCATGAAATTGATTTAATGTATCACAACCATTATTAATAAAATGAAAAGAAAACAGATTAGATGTCAGAGTTTGTCACCTGTTTTAAGAATAAATACTGTTTTGTGAAATTTCTCCTTTGGTTTTATGTATGTATGTACATGTGTACTGTGCTACAAAGTATACTGTATTTCTTACTTTGGGTGATGGTCAAGAAACAGTCTCAGCTTCTGTCCTTGAGTGACAGAAATGCAAGCTTGTCTTAATGTAATCTCTAGTGATTGCATTTTAACTCATTTCTTCAATTCAGTTCTTCTGAGGCAAGAACAATGGATTTGGTTAATACTTATTGTTTTTCAAAACAATCTTTGCCCTTCAAAATCTTAAATTGTAGCAAGGAAATCTTATATTGTACAATACACAGTATGAGAGATTCAACATGAAGCAAAATCTTATAGGAATCCAGAGCAAAAAAAAGCATTGAATTTTGCGAAGAGTTCCCTAAGAAATATGCTCACAGTAGATTTAGGAGATATAAAGTGCTATTATATATATGTGATATATGATACATAAGCACTTATATATATAAGTGCTATGATATCTAGCACTCATGACAAAAACATGGGAAACAAGTTTTGTCTCTTTCACGCTTTTGATTAACCCCATCCTGCGTGGAGGAATGGTCTTGGACAACCAGCTATGCATGCATACTCAGTCACTCGGTCGTGTCTGACTCTTTGTGACCTCATGGACTGTTGCCCACCAGGTTCCCCTGTCCGTAGGATTCTCCAGGCAAGAATACTGGAGTGGGTTGCTGTTTCCTCTTCCAGGGGATCTTCCCAACCCAGGCTAGACCCTGCGTCTCCTGTGTTGGCAGGCAGATTCTTTACAGCTGAGCCACCTAATCTATTTTGCTTAGAGCTTGATAGCATTTGGATGCATTTTAATATCATAAATATATTCTCTTTTCATAGTTTTGTATACAAAATTCTCCATAGGAATAATCAGATAACATATTTGTTCTGGTACCCACAGCAATATAATAACAATCGTAATGTAGATTTTAGGCATTGCAGGTTAACTCATTCTTTTCCAATTCAGAATTATTTTCTTTCATGGAGGAGAAGTCCAATTATGTGTTTTACTATATGATTATCTATTGCTTTCAGCACCCGAGATTAGGGCACCCATACTTCCTGGACATTTTCAGGAAGGTTATCCTCACCACCATACAGTTGTATTCTTTTGTAAAAAGATGACACATTAAATATTTGACACAGTATCACTAAGCATTTACACATTTGTAAGAATTTGATATAGAAGAATCACAAACATGAGAAATCCTTTATCAGGCTAAGTCTTGATTTGGGATCTCTCAATCATGGTCAATACACTCAACAGTCCAGTTCATCATGTGTTGAATTGTTCCTTGATGTCAGTGTATATGAGCCAGAGCTTTGGGTTGCAAGTTACAGAAGCTGGGACTCCAGCTGGTTTTAGAGTGGTGGGAACATGGACTTGGACTTGGCAGCCACAAGTTTGTTCTGTCTTCTTTCTGCTCTTCTCTGCATATTGCTGGCTTTCATGCCACAGTGGGAAACAAGTCAGTAGCTTTTCTCCTCATTCCTCTCCAATGTACTGCTGAGGAGGGTCCAAGATGCTCTCTAGTCCCAAGTTAATAAACAAACAAACAAAAACGATAGCCTAAGGAAAAGTTCAAATGACCTTAACAGATGTCATTTTCCCCATCCCAGACCAGTAAATTGCATCCAGGGTGTGGGATACACTTTCTGTCTGATAAGCATCTGTCAGCCAATCAATGGTGCTGACTAGTTGGGGTTTGTAAGAAAATGACAATTTCTCTTTCAGTCATGTGCTAATTCCAGAAAGAGGTATTATTTTGAGTGGATCTGAACTTCATTTCTTACTTAGATGTAATGCTAAGTATCTTATACATATTACTTCAGAGAATCCAACCACGTATGCAAACAATCCTTAGGATTCAACTCAGCTTATTATCAAATTGTTTTGTCTTCAGGTATAAAAATACAGGTGCTTTCGGGCCCCTCTATGTGGGTCATTCTGGAAGAGAAGTCTGATAAAATCTACACTACCTGGCTCTTGTGTGCTAGTGGTTTATAGTGATGGAAGAACAGATTTTAGATGATATATCAAGAACAATCAAAAAACACTGTAAGAAGGTTTATCTTCTTCTAAATTTTCTGTGCAAAAATGCTGATTTGACCTTTTTTTCCCGTATGGCCTGACCCATTCTCTGCCATTCTTAGCAACTGCTCTGAAGGTTACAGAGTCTGTTGCTTACACAGTTGCTTTAGCAGAGTGGCCAGACTGAGCTCCAGCCTTCAGACAGTTTGTTAACCCCTTATCAGTTAGTTAGAAGTCTAATAAGGGTTACTTATTTTATAGACAGGCATTTCTGTTCCAGTTCAGTTTTGACCAGAGAAGCTGACGAAAAGGAAAACTCTTATTTCCTTCCTTTTTTCTTCCCTTTGTTCCCTTCTTTGCCTCCTTCCACTTCCCATTCCTCCCCCTTCTTTTCTTGCAATTACCATTTATTACAAATATGGGATAATAGGTTAATTAAAAAAAAAATGCTACCTGGTATGCCCCTTCCTCCCCTATCACAATTCTAGACTCAAGATATTTTCACTTTACTTTTCTCCCTTAGCAACATTTTAATTAAAAAATTTCTTTAACATTAAAAAAAAGCTCTGGTGTGTTATGACTTCTTTTAATATTTTATTTACCTATGGGAACTCATAACTTGACTTGTCAAATGTTATTGCTAGAAATACAAAAAGAAAAAGGTAGATTATTAACTGTCATTTCAGACTCGTGACGTCTTTAGATGTATTGTAGTGACAAGAATAGGAGAAATAAACTGAATTCTAGAGAGACATGAAAATTGTCTATTTCAGCAAAACAACCTGCAATTGAAGGACTTTAAAATACAACTTTATTGACTTTATTTGGTATAAATAAATACTGTGTAACTACTCTTTTAGTCTCCTCTAATCAAAGAACTGTGAGTGCCTGAAGTTGTCTGTTCAAGTGTTTACCATAATTGGCATGTACTAGTCATGAAGGAGGAGAAGGCAATGGCACCCCACTCCAGTACTCTTTCCTGGAAAATCCCAGGGATGGAGGAGCCTGGTGGGCTGCGGTCCATGGGGTCGCTAAGAGGTGGACACGACTGAGCGACTTCACTTTCACTTTTCACTTTCCTGCATTGGAGAAGGAAATGGCAACCCACTCCAGTGTTCTTGCCTGGAGAATCCCAGGGACGGGGGAGCCTGGGGGGCTGCCGTCTATGGAGTCGCATAGAGTCGGACACGACTGAAGTGACTTAGCAGTCATGAAGGAACAGAAGTAAATAAGACTGACATTGTCCTTGATATGATGGAGCAAGACATTAAATAAGCATTCCCCAAAGTAACAAATTATAATTTGTATGAATGTCATGAAAGAAATGCACAGTGTGAGGTGGAAACATGTAATATAGGGATGATTCTTAGTCTGGTGTTTGAATGAGGAAGCATTTTAGGGCTGGTTTCTCTGAGACAGGGACATACAAAGATAGACTGATGGTAAGTAGAGGTTGGCTAGACCAAGAAAGAGAAATAATATCCCATCCAAGAGAACAACATGTGTAGAGACTCCAGGCTGGAAAAGAGGTTTGGCAGATTTGAAGAACTGAAAGAGTGATTACAGCATAGTGTGGGGAGGAAAAAGAGGGAGCATGGTATAAGGGTATATTAAAATTTTTAAGTTGATTTTACGTGTAGCTGTATCAGTTAGCTATTGTTGCATAACAAACAACCATTGAATCTCAGGAGCTTGAGACAGGAAGTGTTTATTTCTTGTTTACACATATCATTTGAGTTGGGTTGGTTTGGCTAGAGGCTGCAGGTCTGATGGTCAGCTAAGAGGTTCTGCTTTATATGGATTGTTCCAGAGCAGCAGTCTAAGGGTCAGTGGCTGAGGAAGTTCTCTTCATGGTGATGGCAGAAGCACAAAAGAGCAAGCCTGGCAGCAAACAATAGACAAAAATTTTGCTATCACGTGACTGATATCTTGTTGGTTAAAGTAAATCACATGGTCAGGCTCAACATCAAGGGGGCTCAGAGTGTAATCTTCTAAAGGAGATGATAGGAGAGGGAGTGAGGGGTTTTTTTTTTAGAATAATATAATCTCCCACAGAGGACACAACAACTCTAGCCTGGAAGGGAGTAAACAGATTTGTTTTTAAAACAGGCATATGAGGGAGTGTGGAGAATGAATTCGAGGGTTCAGGAATAACTGTAGGAAAACAAATTAGGAGATTATCATGTTATTACAAGAGACATGCAATGGTAACTTGAGTTAGATGGTACTAATGGAGACGGATGTGATGGATTCACGTGATATATGGACATAGATTGTAGTTACAATAAGATGTGCTTAGAGTGAAGGAAATGTCAAGACCAACACTCTAGTCTTTGTCATAAGCTCCTGGGTGGATGGACATACTTCTCATTCTGATAGAAAAGAAAATCTTTATGGGGCAAGATGATGAGTTTAATTTTTTACATAGTTAATTTCAGTAGGGCAGTTTGATATCTAAGTCAAACATCATCTATGTCATCATTGTGAATCACATCTTAATCACCCCATGTTTATTTTCATAATTTCCCCAATAACAGCACATGTAGTACTTATATTTGCTAGTAACTAGAAGAGATTGCAAGTGGATATTTCAAAAGATACATGTAACAGGTAGCAAATAATTTTATGGTTTTGAGATAACAGTCTAACTCCTTCCCTTGACAAATAAATAAAAAAAGACCAAGAGAAGTATTTTATTCTCTCTTATTAGATGCATTATTTATGAAATCATAGCCTACATGGATCAATCACTAAACAAAAATTTTTGTTGGACATTTATGGAGCATTTGTATTTTATTCATTGATTTGTGGTATGAAAATAATTTTAATAACAATTATGAACATAAACAATATAAAATATTTCTTAAGTGTTATATGCAAAGCATTTAAAAAGTATTTTTCAAGAATTATCTCATTTATTCTTTATTAAAAGAGTGCATTTATTAAGAAACCTAGACTTAAAATGGTTAGTAAGTTGTCTGATGCCCATGTTCTTAACCATTGTATTATTTTGGTCCCTGACTTCCAGCAGTCAACAATATGATGAGAGAGACAAGTAATGCACAAACATAGAAAGCTGCAGAGAAAATATAAAATACTATTTATTAAATAGTAAGTTTGGAGGTTACCAACTAATAACTGCTATAAAATTGTATAAATTAGAGAATTCAATTTAGAGGAATAATAATGTAGGCTTTATGTGAAGTTCATTCACTTTGGAATCAGGATGGATATGATGGAATTTATTGTTGAGCGTGATAGAACTGCAGTCGCCCAGAGAATGGAGGCATAAGGGAGTGGGATTCCTTTACCATAAACCTTTGAGACAAGAGACAGATTAATTCCCCCTCTCTTTGCTCTCCCATGAACTACTCTAAAGTATGGTTTCTCACTGTTACCCTTCCAGAGAGTTTGCATGTGCTGAGTAGATCCATCCAATAACCTTTTTAAGATTATCATCCTGATTTTGAGATAATGCTTTGCACCTTGCCTGACTTTCCCTTTCCCTCGTGGCTCATGGCTTGTTCCTCTTGTATAAAATATTAGCATCTTAATCTTTGCTTTAGATTCTTGTTTCCTAGAAGATGCGGGTGAAAGCAATGTTTAAAGTTTTAACTCCTTGACAGTGACACAGAGTTTTCATTGCTTGCATTGATTTTTAATTTTGTCAAGGCAAGAGGATAAACCCTAAACTTCTCAAAGGTGGTGAGATTCTCAGAGATGGTGGGCTTCTCAAAGATGATGGAGGGGATCAAATCATTTAGAAGTGAGTGAACATTAAAAAGTACCAATAATCCATATCACAGTGGCACTTGATTAATTTATATTTTTTCCTTAGCACATTTGGGGGGTATAAATCACCTACTACATTGTTTTTATAAAGTATGAGGATACATCATGCCCACAATAATGCAAATAACTTTGGAATGTGAGGTGTATATAACTTGGGGATCCTAAGAACTCCGAAGTCTTTAGGATGCCCCAGTCATTTTAATAATCTTGGGATGATGAAATTCTGTATTTTATATGATAGAATTTTGTGGGTCCCATTTAGAGCACTATGGCTGGGTTTTAATGTATTTCATTCAGCTGTGACATACTGAAATAAATGGGCATGTTATGAAGTGGAATGCAAAAATATATGTGAGTTTGAGAAGACAAAATTCAAGACTCCAAAGAAATAATATGCTTGGCATAGGCTGTTTTGAGATAACATGCCCAGTTCCTCCTGGAATTCTTGCTTGTTAGGAATAACTACTTTGGAAATTTGAGAAATGCTGTGTGGGTGTATGTATAACATACTCCCCATCATATATATTTGTACATCTATAAAGCGAATAAAAATGTTATTTGAAAAACTGCCCTCATGTCTGGGGATGTAGCAGAATTATCTTTCAAAGGAAGATTATTTTTTAATTTGGAAGAAATCATTGCAGTGGGCCTCTTGGTTTACCAAGTTAAGTAAATTCCAGGGGCCAGTCTGGAAGGGACAGGCTGAAGCACAGAGGGTTAAACTCCTTTCTCTAGGAGTGTAAATAGCTGCTGTCATTCCATGTAGGCTGGAGACTTTTACAGATTATTATGGGGCTCCCTGGTGTAGCCCCTCCTGGTTGGGCTTAAGGGAAAGGAATGTTTGGGCTGCGGACATGGAGGGAGAGGTTGGGCAAGAGCCAGACCCTCATCTGAACCGACGTTGGTTCCAGCAACACAGCAGCTGGCTGGGGGCTATGGAGAGACTGCCAAGAGAGGACCCTACTTCCAGGGTATGATAACAGTGAGAGTTGGTAACCCAGTTGAAGCTCTATCTCTCTCCCCTGCAAATCTCCTCTGTTCTTGAATCCTCAGTTGTGCTTTGTGGAATAAAGGGGGTCTGCGTTTGGGGGCAATGTGCAGCTGCAAACTGTTGGGTAGGCATATAAAAGTGATGCTGCTGCTGCCAGAAATGATTAGGGAAATTAGGGGAGCAGAAGTTTGCATAAGAGGCCAACCACAGCAGAGTGTGAGCATTTTCTGGGTATGCTCAGAATTATGCAGAGGAGTTTAAGTTGGCTTGTTTGGATACAATAGGTGTCGAGTCATTTCTGTTTGTGTTCTCCGTTAGATGCGGCTCTATGGCAGAGAACATATCTGTCTCACTTACCATTTTATACCCCAGCGCATGGTATTGAGCATGGAACACTACAGATGCTTAGCACATACTTGTCAAATGAATGAACAGTATAGAAGCTGGAGATTCACTGGGGCTCATCATATCTGTAAGCTGGAGATCTTAAAACACCTTGATGGATAGTTTTAACACAGTAAATGGCATGAAATAATTAATCAAACTTGGAAAGCTACAAAACTTGCTAGGAATTATGACTGATGTAAAAAGGTAGCTTGAACTGATAGGGGAATACATTTCAGGTTTTCTAAGCCAAATATTGATTTTAAATGTTTTAGGAGGATTTGATGTTAAGAGAGCAGGAGGGCCCAAGAGCAAAAGCACATGGCCCCAGTGACTTGTCAGAGCCTTGGCTGGCCTCCACAAATGCTTACTGTCGGAAGCATTTTTAAAAAATCTCATGCTTGTTTGAGAGCAATCTATAGTTGTAGGATGTTTAGAATTTTTATTTCTTTTCTCTCTGTATCTTCTGGCATGAGGGAATAGAAATATATGGGAAAACTAATTTTGCTTTCAAAAGTGGATTAACATACATTCAAGATTAACACACACACCCCTAGTATATATAAGACATATAACCCTGTGTAGCACAGGGAATTCTACTCGATTTTCTGTTATAACCTATATGAGAAAAAGATCTGAAGATGAAGGAATATACGTATAGCTGAATCACTTTGCTATACACCTGAAAATAGCATATTATAAACCAACTATACTCCAATAAAATTAAAAAATAAATGTATTCTTTTGAAAATTAGTTTTCAACTACAAATAAATACTGGTTCTGAATGAGAAGTTTGAAAGAATAAAATAACTAATTCTAGACAACAAATTCCTTGAGGACAGGACATACCTTGAGTGTGAGGGAATACTCATCTTTAAGCCCTCAGTACTGAGCATTCAGGACTTCCCGGTGGCACTAGTGGTAAAGAGCTCGCCTGCCAATGCAGGAGACTTAAGAGAAGTGGATTTGATCTCTGGGTTGGGAAGATCTGCTGGGGAAGGGAATGGCCACCCAGTACAGTATTCTTGCCTAGGGAATCCCGAGGAGAGAGGAGCGTGGTGGTCTACGGTCCATAGGGTCACAGAGTCAGACACGACTAAAGTGACTTAGCAGACATGTGCACACTGAGCCTTCGATCTTGGCAATAATAAATTATTCAGAAGTATTGCTTTCTGTTTTCATGAATGAAGAAAGACAGTATCTTGAATGGAAAAGAAAAATCAGTCAAATTGCTTATCTTGGTTAGCATAGAGACCAAAAGTTTTTATAATTGATAGATTATTTTGATGTTGTAGATATAGCCAGAAGAAGGTAATCAAAATCAGTCAAATATTTCAATTAGATTGCATCATAATGTTTATTTCCAGCCTACCTACCTCCATCAGTTCAGTTCAGTTCAGTCGCTCAGTCATGTCCGATTCTTTGCGACCCCGTGAATCGCAGCACACCAGGCCTCCCTGTCCATCACCAACTCCCGGAGTTTACTCAAACCCATGTCCATCCAGTCGGTGATGCCATCCAGCCATCTCATCCTCTGTCATCCCCTTCTCCTCCTGCCCCCAATCCCTCCCATTCTCAGGGTCTTTTCCAATGAGTCAACTCTTCTCATGAGGTGGCCAAAGTTCTGGAGTTTCAGCTTCGGCATCAGTCCTTACAATGAACACCCAGGACTGATTATTTTATATATATATATATACATATATATATATATATATATATATATACCTCCACTCTTTTTTTAGATTCTTTTCCCATATAGGTCATTACATTATATTGAGTTCCCTGTGCTATATAGTAGGCCCTTATTATGAAAGTTGCTCAGTCATGCCTGACTCTTTATGACTGCATGGACTGTAGCCTACCAGGCTACTCAGTTCATGGAATTCTCCAGGCAAGAATACTGAAGTGGGTAGCCATTCCTTTCTCCAGAAGATCTTCCCGACCCAGGGACGGAACCCAGGTCTCCTGTGTTGCAGGCAGATTCTTTACCATCTGAGCCACTAGGGGCGCCTAGGTCCTCATTCGTTATCTATTTTATATATAGTATGTGTATATGTCAATCCCAATCTCCCAATTCATCCCTCCCCCTTTTTCCTCCCTAGTAACAGTTAAGTTTTTTTCTTACATCTGTGACTCTATTTCTGTTTTGTAAACAGGTTCATTTGTACCAGTTTTTCTTAGATTCCACATGTCAGTGATACCATATGATACTTGTCTTTGTCTGACTTACTTCACTCGGTATGACAATCTGTAGGTCCCTCCATGGTACTGCAAGTGACATTCTTTCCTCCTTTTTCATGGCTGAGTAATATTCCATTTTGTATATGTACTACATTTTCTTTATCCATCCCTCTGTTGATGGACATTTATATTACCTCCATGTCCTGGCTATTGTAAATAGTGCTGTAGTGAACATTTGAAAGCATGCATCTAAGGCTGGAATTTTTATCTGCTTTCTTCTCACTGTATCCCTGGTGCCCAGAACGGTGCCTGATTCATGATTGGTGCTGAGTAAAGATTTCTTGAATGAAGCAATATCAGTTGTTTTTAACGTGAGTTTAAAAACAACTACAATACTCCAGCAGTTTTGAGGCTATTTATAATATATCACCATGGGAGACACTTTTTGAGTGAATTTTCTTTGTCTCTCTGATTTATATGAGTTATAAGTGCATGATGCTCAATAAATTATACATATGTGTACATATAATTTATGCACATGGTATCCCAAATGGTATATTTAAAATTATTATATTATTAACATTTTGAAATGGTTTTAAACTACTAGATTTTGAATAATCATATTTAGAAAAAGAATTTCCTGCATGAGCATTTTCTGTATATTAACATAATTCAAATCATTAAATCATCTTTATTTCATATGTGCCTGATGTTACTGAGGGCTGTCTTATCTTCTTAAGTCCTTTACATTTTAATGCAGAAATAATCATAGCATAAAACGTCAAGCTCAACAACATTTATACTACTAAACTGGTAAAGATTTATCATGGAGACAACTGTTTTGAACACCCTTCTACTAGGGCAAAAAAAAGAGAAAGGTCAGTGATTTATTTGAATGGACAGATGGGTCATAATGTATTCCTTCAAAGTGATCTAATTTGGTCTCTGTCAAGCTGTAAAAAGAAGTGACTCAGTGCAGTGTCCTTCACTGGCATAAATGTGGCCTCCAGTGGAGGAATTTCTCTAGCCACTCTGACTCGGGGGCTGGGCAGGGATTCTTTAGGTACTGGGATCTTACACAACCTAGGAATTACAAAAACCAGGAGCAACACCTTGACTCACCTCAGGAAGTCTCTAAGAAAAGAGTGCCATCTGTCAGCATCAGACGAGCTGAACACAACGTGGCCAGAGTGACTGAGAAGATGAGCAGGTCTCTGCTGTCCTGGCAGAATCTCGTGATGTCTCAAAACTGGGGCTTCACAGGTGATGCTCCTTCCAAGGCAACTTGGTGATATTGCACCAGGTCACCATCACAGTGAGGGTGGCAAATTGTGTTAATGCTCAAAATATTTGCTGCCCCTCTATGGGATACTGCGCCCTGAAGGAGGGTTTCATGTTCCCTATCTGTTGGTATCCCCTGAAGGAGGGCATGGCAACCCACTCTAGTATCTTGCCTAGAGAATCCCATCGATGGAGGAGTCTGGAGGGCTGTAGTATATAGGGTCGCATGGAGTCGGACACGACTGAAACAACTTAGCATGCATGCACAGACGCTCTGTTGGTAGCAGAAGTGGCCATATGATTGCTTTGTTGATGAAATGGGGACAGAAGCTTTAAGAATGAGCTTGTGCTCTGTCATGCTTCATTTGCCTTCCCACAGACTTAATATTCCCCAGAGAGAATGCTCCATTAGCTTGGGTCCTAGAGTGAAGAGGGCATGGTACAGAGCTGAAGCCAATGCACAGTGAACATATAACACAGATGAGAAGTAGACCTTTGTTGTTGTAAGCTGCTGAGATTTGGGGTCATTTGTTACCACAGCTTAATCTAGTAGACCCGACTGATACAAGGAAATCACACCTCTCACTGTCCCTATTTGCCCAGCCTGTGGCAAGAAATGGCTGTTATTGTGGGCAGTCAGCTTGTAGGGCTCACCCAGCTGATGAAGGTAAAGCAAGAACTGTTGGACAAATGGATAGTAAGCAGTACACAATGCTTTGCTTCCTGAGAAACAATTTGAACTTGGAAGTTGCCCGAGCAAGGGTGTGCTGGTTTGTTCCAGAGGCTGACTGCTCATGCTGGTCTCTTTGGGCTTCCTAGATGATGCATTGGAAGGGGGCCAACCAGGGAACTGTTCCAGCAAGACTAAACCACTGGCACTTTGGGGCTGTTAAGTGCTGCCATGATGCAACAGTAACACCTGGAGTTGGCGTTCCTGAAGAACAAGTATGGGAAGCAGCAGGAGGCAGGAGCATTAATAACTGTCAAGAGCAGGGCAGACTGGCTAACTTAATGGGTGAGCTCAGTCCAGTTGGGGCTTGACGTGCCCCCATCACTCTCCCTTACACAGTCACTCCCCTAGGAGACATATAAATCATCCGATGACCTAATAAAATAATACGGTTTGTCTGAGTTTTGACAACGGAAAATAATAGAGGACCTCAGATTCAGAGGGAGAGATATAGGAGGCATTTTAAAATTGCTTTCTCACTGGAATAGAGGAAGTCTAGAGATGGACAAAAAGTAATGCTCTGTTCACAAAATTGTCAGTTTTCTGAAAATGCCCACAAATCTACAACACTTTACAGAGCTATAGAAAAGACTAAGGTTAAGTGACACTTTTCTGCTGGATATTGTCTCTGTTAGGTATTGATACCTGAATGGTTTCTTTTTGGCATGCAATTAATTTACTGGAGGTTAAACTTTTTTCTTCATTGTTGCATTGTTACATGTGCGAAGAGTGAGTTTTTAAGTGAAGCAGGGCTGAGTTTGAATTCCAGCTCTGCTTTCTAGATCCATGATTTTGACAAAGCACTTAATTTCTCTGAGTCACTTTCTTCAATAGTGTTGTTGTGAGGAATTAAATGAAATGGCAGTGTATTAGGGTATTTGGCATAGAGCCTGACACTTAAGAGCTCAATCCTTGTTAATTTCCTTTAATCTTTTAGAAATATTTATAGGTGGGAGGGAAGGCATTTGTGCTTCTGGTGCAGGTTAGTCCTGGAATGTTGATTAGTGTGACGCATTTGGTAATCATTATATTTAAAGTAATGGGCAACTACTGAGTGTCCCATTTGCTCTTTAGGTGAACTCACGGCTGATCCAGCCCAGTGTTCTGTTCTAAATATCTATTGATATATTACATTTCCCTGTAGCTGATTCCTGGATATTCTGTTTCAATGACATTTTTCCTTATTCACTAGGAGCTGGTAGTTTGTGTCACTAGTTAACAGCTACGTGTGTGCTAAGTCACTTCAGTTGTGTCCGACTCTTTGTGACTCTATGGACTGTAGCCCGCCAGGCTCCTCTGTCCATGGGATTCTCCAGGCAAGAATACTGAAGTGGGTTGCCATGCCCTCCTTCAGAGGATCTTCCTGATCCAGGGTTTCTTATGAACCTGCATCAGCAAGCAGGTTCTTTACCACTAGCGCCACCTGGGAAGCCCAGTTCAGTTCAGTTCAGTTGCTCAGTCGTGTCCGACTCTTTGTGACCCCACGAATCGCAGCACACCAGGCCTCCCTGTCCATCACCAACTCCCGGAGTTTACCCAAACTCATGTCCATCGAGTTGGTGATGCCATCCAGCCATCTCATCCTCTGTCGTCCCCTTCTCCTCCTGCCCCCAATCCCTCCCAGCATCAGGGTCTTCTCAAATGAGTCAGCTCTTCTCATCAGCTGGCCAAAGTATTGGAGTTTCCAATGAACACTCAGGACTGATCTCCTTCAGGATGGACTGGTTGGATCTCCTTGCAGTCCAAGGGACTCTCAAGAGTCTTCTCCAACACCACAGTTCAAAAGCCCAGTTAACCTCTATTGAATTCAGTAAGTATTTGAATTCCTATTACATACAAGGCACTGTGATCTTTTCTGTAAGGCTCTCCTTGCCCCCTGCTTTCCTCTCTTCTCTCCATTTAACAGAAGAAAAATGATGCTATTCCTATTCTACCTGTATTCTCAATTCTATATTTTCTAGACCTTCAGGGAACTTTCTTTGTCAAATTATTTCTTCTTTTGTTTACTGTCATTCACTTTTTTTTCCCTGCTGCTTCCTCCTCTGCTAGGGCAGAAAAGAGAAGAAAAAACACCACCCAAAATACCTATAAGGAGCATCTTCATACAACTCAGTCTCCTTCCTCAGGAAGCCTTGCACAAGCTCCAGCAAAGGTCCAGACACTACGAAGAGCGCGAAGGGTGTTGAGGGCACTGATCAGGACAATTAATTGTCACTGGTGGAGCTGACCTCTTTTCTCTCCCCCATACTGCGTAGTTGGCAGCAAGAAAACTTATGGCCTCCAGATTAAAGTTCCAACCACTTCTTAAATAAAGTGAGTATAATTCTTGGTGCTGGTCTAGCATGAGCTGTGGATGCAGAGGAAGACCTGCAGTTGTCTGGAACTCACAGTTAGGGGAAGGAAAGAGGGAAGGGAACAAGAGACTTTGGCATGTTCTCATGGTGTAAAATCTTAATAGAGTTCAGTAGGCTTTCTGACGGAGGGGACATTCAGCCAGATGTCAGCAGCAAAGAAGTGCAGGGAACTCCCCCTTCCAGTGGACTAGCCACTGGTACTCCCTGCCTTGTTGAAAGCTGGACCCCTCCCTCTTCCTTTCAGAGGAGGTGAAGAGTTGCAGCATTTGGGTGCTGAGTTTTTAAACAGACCCAGTATTGTCATTGTCTTTTTTGGATAGCTGAAGAAAATGTTCACGTAATGGGAAAGAGTCCAATGCACTACAATTTTGTGCTATTTGTTTTGTCATATTAAAAAATTCTGATGTCTTCACTTCTGATATCTTATTAAAAGTTCTGGTATATGAATCTAAAATATAGCACAAATGAACCTATCTGCAAAACAGAAATAGACTCATAGAGAACAGCCTTGTGGTTGCCAAGGGGGAGGCGGGAGGGAGAGGGATGCACTGGGAGCTCGGGGTTGGTAGGTGCAAACTCCTACATTTAGAATGGAAGAGCAACCAGGTCCTAATGTATAGCACAAGAAACTATATTGAATATTCTGTGATAAATCATAATGGAAAATAATTTTAAAAAGAATATGTATACCTGTATACATGAGTCACTTTTCTGTACAGCAGAGATTGGCACAACATTGTAAATCAACTATACTTCAATAAATTTTTTAAAAAAATTCTGATATCTTTTTTCTCTTTTAAATTAATTTTTATTGGAATGTAGTGGCTTTACAATGTGTTAGTTTCTACTGTCTGAAATCTTATTTTCGACATATTTCAGTCCTAAAATGTCAGGTTCAGGCTATTCAAGAGACACCTCTACTGTACCAATCATTCAAATCGTAAAAATATTTTAAAATTAATAAAATAAATCCTATTCTTTACTGAGACAGTTTTGACTCCTGTAGATTGTTTGCATTTCCATGGACATCTTTGAATCAGCTTGTCAATTAGTCTTAAACTTCTTACCCCTTCATCTACTACTCTTGACCCACTGATCCATTTTGTTGAACTTGAGTTCTAACACAAAAAACAGGATACAAAGTACCAAATGTAAACAGCATGCAAATAATGCACATAAGCTAATGATGTGCCAATGATGTGGGAAAATGCCAGCTTCCACAAGTAAAGCATACAGAGAAGACAGGTAGATGATGTCATGACTTTGGAGGCAAATGGGCTTCCTACCAGCTGCTGAGTATGGGGGAGAAAAATGGGGTCTAACTTGTCCAGCTCCTTTGGATTAGGTCTTTTAATTAATGAAAATGTGCAAATATGCAATTAATATATGAGTTAACAGAGAAAAATTTCATACTGTTATTACCTGAGGTGAGCTGACATGACCTTTTAAAAAGCACAACCATTTCTAGATAGTGATGGGATTTCTGTAAAAATCATTATTAAATCTACTATTTCAAAGTGGGGAAATGTATGTGAACAAAACGGTTTCATCATTTTTCCCATTTAAAATTGTCAAGCTACTGGAACGTAATTTGATAGACCCCTGGAGACCACCAGTTATCTATAAGTCACACTGTAAGAAATATTAAAAGTCTAGGTGACAGTGGAATTCCAGACAAGGTGGAATTTAAGGTTGAGAAATGCTGTACTGGAAGAATAAAGATGTATAATTTTCAACTAATTAGAGGAAATGAAATGATTAAAGAACACTATTTTGTAAGCATTTTCTCATGTCATAAAAATTTCCTTAGACCCTACTCTTGAATTGGCTGTTTAATTTTCTATTGTGCTCTTGGGCCAGCAAATGGAATTCAACAGTATAGAAAAAGATTTTCACACCACAAGAATGCAGCAATGATTTGTTATTAGAATTTTTATTAACACTATAAATCAAATCAATAGACTCTGAGAAAATAACATCAATGGATAGTGAAAAGTTACCTGATGCAATTCAACAAAAATTTCATGTTTTCCTATTTTCTTAATAGTTCTCTGTGCACAAGAGACTTATATTTCCTTGAAAGTTGGAAAACACTAGTAGGAAAAAATCCTGAAAGTTTTCTATTTTTTAAAATAATGATTTGATAACCCTCCATTTCTTGGTTATAGATGATTATTCCTCTATTCAGATTTTGTTGATTTTCTTAAATTTATACTTTCACAGAAAATTGTCTGTTCTTTAAGACTAAATTTTATAGGCAAGGAATTAGAAATGGCCCTCTACCGTCATTAATTACTCTTTTTCCTAGCTGTTATAATAGCTTTTTTTGTCCCTAGTTTTGTTTTATTGTAGTTTTCTACCTTTCTTGATTAGATTTACTAGAAGTTTATCCATTATATTTTTTCACCAAAAGATTCTTCATTTACCTGTTCAACCTACTTTTCAAAATTCATTAATTACTGTTTATTTTTATTATTTTTCTCTTCTTTACTTAGATATTTTATTAGATAATTGAGTGTAATTTATCTCTTTCAACTTGAGTTGGGATTATTTATTTTCATTTATAGTTTTAATAATAATAATTAAAATTATGCATTTGCCTTCAGAGGAATTATTAATTCACTCAACAATTTTATTGAAAGTCTACTGTGAGTCAGGCAATATTTCAAGTGCTGGGAATTTAATACTGAATAAAACAGACAAAAATCTCTGGCTTTGTGACATATACATTTTAGTAGGAGAAGGTGGAAATTAAGTAAAAGAGTAGATTATGTAGTATATGAGAAAGGGATAAATTTTAGGGAAAAAAGAAAGCAGAAAGGGTAGAAAAAGAATTCTAGGGAGTAGAATTGGTAATTTATCATATTTTGAAAATTCTCAATTTAGTATCTTCATTTTATTTTAGTCCCAGTATATATTTGCATGCTTATTTCCTGCTTTGCCAGTCATCATTGAGAAGAATACTCTAAATTTTATAATTGATTTAAAAACTCTTATTTATTTCTAGTCTTCTTGTATTTAGTTAAAGACTGTGTACAGAAAGATTTTGTGTTGTTATATTTGTTGATATTTCCTTTGTAGCCATTTAAGTCAGCGTTATACCTAGCAGCAAGTACCAGAAAACACAATCAAGGAAGAGGTTGACTTATGTCCCGGAACAAGGGGCTGGCTTCTGTCCCGGAACAGTAGGAAGTTCAGGACAACCATGGAGGACAAAGCGCTCTCTCTTCCCGCTCTCCTGATCTGCAGAGATGGTGCTGCCAGCTTGGGCATTTCATGTATGGGCTAGACAGTTAGGAGGAGCGAGGCAAAGAGGCAGCCCTCGGAGATTCATGCTGCTGTGTCTTCAGCCAGAACAGAACCACATGGGTACCCCCAGCCACAAGAGAGAATACAGATAGGCTTCTGTTTAGTTTCTGGCCTCAAGTAATAAAGTTCAGAAGGACTGTGTGGTAGGCCAACCTAGTGAATATAGTACACTATCAATTTTTATAAACATATTAAAAACACAGAAAACTATATATTTTTTCCAATTAAAATTTTTTTTTAATGGAAATATAGATAATTTACCAGGTTGTGTTAGTTTCAGTTATATAGGAAAGTGATTCAGTTATATGTACATACACACATATGTACATACATATATGTACATATACACATATGTACATACATATATGTACATATATATATATTGTTGTTGTTCAGTCCCTTAGTCATGCCTGACTCTTTGCAATCTCACGTACTACAGCATGCAAGGCTTCCCTGTCCTTCACCATCTCCCGGATCATGTTCAAACTCACGTCCACTGAGTCAGTGATGCCATCCAACTCTCTTGTCCTCTGTTGTCCTCATCTCCTCCTGCCTTCAAACTTTTCCAGCAACAGGGTTTTTTCAGTAAGTCAGCTCTTTGCATCAGGTGGCCAAAGTATTGGAGTTTCAGCTTCAGCATCAGTCCTTCCGATGAACACCCAGGACTCATCTCCTTCAGGATGGACTGGTTGGATCTCCTTGCAGTCCAAGGGACTCTCAAGAGTCTTCTCCAACACCACAGTTCAAAAGCATCAATTCTTCGGCGCTCAGCTTTCTTCACAGTCCAGCTCTCACATCCATTCATGACCACTGGAAAAACCATAGCCTTGACTAGATGGACCTTTGTTGGCAAAGTAATGTCTCTGCTTTTTAATATGCTATCTAGGTTGGTCATAACTTTCCTTCCAACGAGCAAGCGTCTTTTAATTTCATGGCTGCAATCACCATCTGCAGTGATTTTGGAGTCCAAGAAAATAAAGTCTGACACTGTTCCCACAGTTTCTCCATCTATTTGCCATGAAGTGATGGGACCAGATGCCAGGATCCTACTTTTCTGAATGTTGAGCTTTAAGCCAACTTTTTCACTCTCCTCTTTCACTTTCATCAAGAGGCTTTTTTAAAAGTTCTTCTTCGCTTTCTGCCATAAGGGTGGTATCATCTGCATGTCTGAGGTTATTGATATTTCTCCCAGCAATCTTGATTCCAGCTTGTGCTTCATCCAGCCCAGCGTTTCTCATGATGTACTCTGCATAGAAGTTAAATAAGCAGGGTGACAATATACAGCCTTGATGTACTCCTTTTCTTATTTGGAACCTCTGTTGTTCCATGTCCAGTTCTAACTGTTGCTTCCTGACCTGCATACAGGTTTCTGAAGAGGCAGGTCAGGTGGTCTGGTATTCCCATCTCTTTCAGAATTTTCCACGGTTTATTGTGATCCACACAGTCGAAGGCTTTGGTATTAAGCATCTTTATTGAGGTATAATTACACAACATAAAAGTCATCAGCATTAAATTTACAATTCTGTGAATCTTAGTTTGTTAATGGAGTTGCACAAATGTCACTATAGTCAACTTTTAAAATATTTCCATTACCCCAAAAAGATCTCTTGTGTCCATTTACACTCAAGCTCAAGAAAAACACCATTTTCTCTACCTCTAGATTTGCTTTTTAGGGGGAGTATTCCTCTGCCTTTTCTAAATCCAGCTGGAACATGCAGAAGTTCTCAGATTAAGAGCTGTTGAAGCCTATTTTTGAGGATTTTGAGCATTACTTTGCTAGTGTGTGAGATGAGTGCAATTGTGTGGTAGTTTGAACATTCTTTGTCATTGCCTTTCTTTGAGATTGGAAAGAAAACTGACTTTTTCCAGTCCTGTGACCACTGCTGAGTTTTCTAAATTTGCTGTTGTATTGAGTACAGCACTTTCACAGCATCATTTTTTTCACAATTTGAAATAGCTCAACTGGAATTCCCTCACCTCCACTAGCTTTGTTCATAGTGATGCTTCCTAAGGCCCACTTGACTTCACATTCCAGGATGTGGCTCCAGGGGAGTGATCACACCATCGTGATTATCTGGGTCATGAAGATCTTTTTTGAACAGTTCTTCTGTGTATTCTTGCCACCTCTTCTTAATATCTTCTGCTTCTGTTTGGTCAATACCATTTCTGTACTTTATTGTGCCCATCTTTGCATGAAATGTTTGCTTGGTATCTCTAATTTTCTTGAGGAGATCTCTAGTCTTTCCCATTCTATTGTTTTCCTCTATTTCTTGGTATTGTTCACTTAGGAAAGTTTGCTTATCACTCCTTACTATTCTTTAGAGCTCTGCTTTCAGATCTTTCCTTTTCTCCTTTGTCTTTTGCTTCTCTTCTTTCCTCAGCTATTTGTAAGGCCTCCTCAGACAGCCATATGCCTTTTTGCATTTCTTTTTCTTGGGGGCTATTTTGATCACTGCCTTCTATACAATGTTATGAACCTCCATCCATTGTTCTTCAGGCATGCTGTCTATCAGATCTAAACCCTTGAATCTATTTGTCACTTCCACTGAATAATTGTAAGGGATTTGATTTAGTCGTACCTGAATGACCTAGTGATTTCCCCTACTTTTTCCAATTTAAGTCCAAATTTTGCAATAAGGAGTTCATGATCTGAGCCACATTTAGCTCCAAGTCTTGTTTTTGCTGACAGTATAGAGCTTCTTCATCTTAGCTGCAAAGAATTTAATCATTCTGATCTTAGTATTGACCATCTGGTAATGTTCATGTGTAGAGTTGTCTCTTGTGTTGTTGGAAGAGGGTGCTTGCTATGACCAATATGCTCTCTTGGCAAAACTATGTTAGCCTTTTCCTTGCTTCATTTTGTACTCCAAGGCCAAATTTGCCTGTTACTCCAGGTATCTCTTGGCTTCCTGTTTTACGTTCCAAAATGACATCTTTTTTGGTGTTCTAGAAGGTCTTGTAGGTCTTCATAGAACTGTTCAACTTCAGCTTCTTCAGCATTAGTGGTTAGGGCATAGACTTGGATTACTGTGATATCAAATGGTTTGCCTTGGAAATGAACAGAGATCTTTCTATTGTTTTTGAGACTGCACCCAAGTACTGCATTTCAGACTCTTGTTGACTATGAGGGCTACTCCATTTCTTCTAAGGGATTATTTCCCACAGTAGTAGATATAATGGTCATCTGAGTTATATTCACCCATTCCAGTCCATTTTAGTTCACGGATTCCTAAAATGTCGATGTTCATTCTTGCCATCTCTTGTTTGACCACTTCCAATTTACCTTAATTCATGGACCTAACATTCCAGGTTCCCGTGCCATATTGTTCTTTACAGCATTCGACATTACTTTCACCACCAGATACATCCACAATTGGGCATTGTTTCTGCTTTGGCTCAGCCTCTTCATTCCTTCTGGAGCTATTTCTCCATGCTTCTCCACTAGCATATTGGGGACCTACTGACCTGCGGAGTTCATTTTTCAGTGTCTTATCTTTTTGCCTTTTAATGCTGTTCATGGGGTTCTGAAGGCAAGAATGCTGAAGTGATTTGCCATTCCTTTCTCCAGCGAGCCACATTTTTTTCAGAACTCTCCACCGTGACCCATCTGTCTTGGGTAGCCCTACATGACATGGCTCATAGTTTCATTGTGTCAGACAAGGCTGTGATCCATGTGATAAGTCTTGGTTAGTTTTCTGTGATTGTGGTTTTCATTCTGTCTGCCCTCTGGTGGATGAGGACAAGATGCTTGTGGAAGCTTCCTGATGGGAGGGCCGGGCTGAGGGGAAAACTGGGTCTTGCTCTGGTGGACAGGGCCATGCTAAATAAATCTTTAATCCAATTTTCTGCTGAAGGGTAGGGCTGCATTCCCTCTCTGGAGTTTGGCCTGAGGCCAAACTATGGTAGGGTTAATGGTACAATCACAAACTCCTTCAAAAGGACTTAGGCCAGGACTTATGTTCCCAGGACTGATGTATTCAGTGCCCCTGACCCCAAGGCAGGCCACTATCAACCCACGCCTCTGTTGGAAACTCCTGGACACTCACAGGCAAGTCTGGTTCAGCCTCTTGTGAAGTCACTGTTCCTTTCTTCTGGGTCCTGGTGGGCACAAGGGTTTGTTTGTGCCCTCCAAGCGTCTCTTTCCCCACTCCTGTGGAAGTTCTGTAATCAAATCCCACTGGCCTTCAAAGTCAAATTCCCTGGGAGTTCTCAGTCCCTTTGCTGGATCTCCAGGTTGGGAATATCATATATATGTATATATATGTGTGTGTGTGTGTATGTGTGTGTGTATATATGTATATATCTCATATATCTTAAATGTGGAATCTAAAAAAATTAAATGAATCTATTTACAAAACAGAGTCACAGATGTAGAAAACAAACTTATGGTTCCCAAGCGAGAGTGGGATAAACTGGCAGATTGGAACTGACATATACTCACTCAGGTCAGTTCAGTCACTCGGTCGTGTCCAACTCTTTGCGATCCCATGAACCGCTGCACGCTAGGCCTCCCTGTCCATCACCAACTCCCGGAGTCCACCCAAAACCATGTCCATTGAGTCGGTGATGCCATCCAGCCATCTCATCCTCTGTCATCCCCTTCTCCTCCTGCCCTCAATCTTTCCCAGCATCAGGGTCCTCTCAAATGAGTCAGCTCTTCGCATCAGGTGGCCAAAGTATTGAAGTTTCAGCGTCAACATCAGTCCTTCCAATGAACACCCAGGACTGATCTTCTTGAGGATGGACTGGTTGGATCTCCTTGCAGTCCAAGGGACTCTCAAGAGTCTCCTCCAACACCACAGTTCAAAAGCATCAATTCTTTGGTGCTCAGCTTTCTGTATAGTCCAGCTCTCACATCCATTCATGACCACTGGAAAAACCATAGCCTTGACTAGATGGACCTTTGCTGACAAAGTAGTATACTCACTGCTATATATTAAATAGATAAATAATAGGAACCTACTGTACAGCACAGGAAAGTCTGCTCAATACTCTATAATGACCTACATGGGCACGCATGTGTGCCAAGTTGCCTCAGTCCTGTCTGACTCTTTGCAACCCTATGGACTGTAGCCTGCCAGGCTCCTCTGTCCATGGGATTCTTCAGGCAAGCCCTGACCTATATGGGAATACAGTCTTAAAAGGAGTGGATATATATTTATATATGGGCTTCCCTAGTGGCTCAGCAGTAAAGAATCCACCTGCCAATGCAGGAGACATGGGTTTCATCCCTGGGTTGGGAAGATTCCCTGGAGAAGGAAATGGCAATCCAGTCCAGTTTTCTTGCCTGGGAAATTCCATGGACAGAGGAGACTGGTGGGTTACAGTCTATGGGGTTGACTATTCCAGTCTTGGCTGGAATATCTTGGTCCATCCTTGTATTTTAACCTTTGTCATTTTGTTTTAGGGCATGTCTTATTTCATCATATACTTCCTCATTTATCACAACTATTTGCACTGTTCCTATGATGGGCCTGGCAGTTCCTGATACCGGAGAGATAACAGGAAAGAAAACAAAGGGTGCAACTGCTGGATCACTACATACATTGGACAAGTATAACCCTTGGAATGTAATCATGGAGCAACTTTAGTTTTATTTATTGGCATCCCTTCAAATTTACTCATGGAGTTAATTCATCTTTATGCTGATTTCCTTTCTTCCTCTAAGTTTCAATAAAATTGAGTTCAAAAGAAAAACTACATTAGAAGATGGGGAGGATCAGTAACAGTGCCCAAACAGATTTTCTCAGAGGGTTAATTTGTAAAAGGCCTGAGTTGGGGAAGGGGGTTGTCTTTAAATAGTGTTTAAATTTTAATTATTATTTGACATATTAATTACTACCTGAAGGTAATGAGGAAAATCATAAGATTTGCATTAAATTTCATGTCAGGAAGAAGGAAGAGCCAGACCCATATGCATAGACTTCTCTCTCCTTTTCACATCCACCTATATTGTTAACATGATCTGGGGTCCAGATTACATTTATTATTAAATTGTAATTTTTACAAACCTTCTCTTTTGAATTATTCTTACCATATCAATTTGATTTTGTAACTATATTTTCAATGATTATTTAGAATAAGCTCCATTTTTAATTTCTTTTTAAGTTGCAACCACATTTTTCATATCACATATTTTCTCTTCTAAATTTTGATTTTTTCTCTGTAGGTTAGAACATAAGTTTTTACATATCTGAGATAACATATCTATGGCCTAAGTAAATTATCAGCAATTTATCAGGTTATTACATTCTTGAGCCTCACAGTCTCTCCCTTGTGACTTGTGATCTTCGATTCAGTGTCTTCCGGCATTAGTGGTACATGAAATTTGAAGTGAAGGTGGCTTTGTTCCTCAGTAGGAAACTAAACTGTTTGTGTGAAAGGCTACAAAAAATTTTCATTATTCTTGATGTTCAAGAAACTTGCCAGAATAGTTGATAGTTAATTTCATTTATTTTTTCTGGAATGTAGTGTGTCTTTTAAATCTGCATACTTAGCACATTAATAAAATTTTCATTAGTTTTGATGATATCTTTAGTTTATTGTTCCTGTAGATTTACAAGCAGATTGAAGAAGAGTCTTCATCAAATTTAAATTCAAATATATACTGCATAATTTTTCCACATTCATTTATTTTTATATAGAAATATTTTAGTAATAAGAATGATTTAATAATTTAGTTAAGTATTTTTTATATACAAGGCCAGATTTTAAAAAGTGTCTAACAACTCTTAATGAAGTCAAGATGAGGGTGTGGTAAGACAGACAAAAGGACAGTTAGAGTATGTTACAGTACTTGTCTTATTCAGGGAAAAATAAATCATAAGTTTAAGAAATTTACAGGAAAAGAAATCTAAGAATGAGTACTCACCAGAAAAATAAAAATAGAATGCATAATTTTCACATCAGACAAAATTTTACCTAAGTGGAAGACAGAATATCAGAAATAAAGTACAGTAAAGTATAAAATAAGATAGCAGAGTAAGTTTGAACACAGCACAAATTAAAATGAATATAAATGTGTTCAACCGATGATAGTTCAGATACTCTCAGATAGAATAAACAACAACCAAGGTCTGGCAACATTTGCTCCATATGTTACTGGGGACTTGTGCCAGACTCATTGCCTGTAACAGGAAATAGGGACTGTGGTAGGTTCCCCAGACTGTAAAGATAAGCTTAAAAAAGAGCAATGACATCTACCAGAGCTTTATAATTTGTATGGAAGGTGGTTTATATGGGGAGGCAAGGGAAGATGAGAAGAGAATGGCAATCCACTCCAGTATTCTTTCCTGGAGAATTCCATGGACAGAGGAGCCTGGCGGGTCATAGCCCACGGGGTCTCAAAGAGGCAGACACGAGTGAGCAGCTAACACACGCAGGAGGGAAGATGAAGTGTTACTTGCTCAGTACGGAATACGCGGGTGAAAGTGTTAATCGCTCAGTTGTGTCTGACTCTTTGGACTGTAACTCGCCAGGCTCCTCTGTCCATGGAATTCTCCGGGCAAGAATACAGGAGTTGGGTAGCCATTCCCTTCTTCTGGGGATCTTCCACACCCAGGGACTGAACCTGGGTCTCCTGCACTGCAGGCAAATTCTTTACCATCTGAGCCACCAGGGAAGCCCCATGGGATATGTGGGTAATTCTATCTAATCCTGGATTTCAGTATTGGAAAGTCTGTTTTTGTCTGGACCCATGTTATAGTTACACAGTGTAAATATAAGCAGTCCAGAATTCCTGCTCTTGGCTGGCAGGCAGATGCTCAACAGAAAGGAAGAGGAAAGGGCTATTTTTGTTTGTCCTGTGTCACCAAGCAGATACCTTCTCCATCAATCTGGTGGGCGAGTTATGTGAGAGGCCTGGAGTGTTCCTTTAGAAAACTCCCTCCGCAGGACAGGAAACACTGGGATTAAGAAGAGGTTTTCCTTATATTATTCTCCTTTTTAAAATGCATTTTAAAATTGTGGTAAAACTCACATAATACCAAACATACTATTTTAACCATATTTAACTGTACAGTTCAGTAACACTAAGTATATTCAGATTGCTGTGTAACTCTCACCATTATCCATCTCCCCAGTTTTTCACCGTTCTAAACTGAAACTCTGTTCCTATTAAACACCAAGTCCTCTTTTCCTTTCCCTCCTCGGACCCTGGCATCTACCAATGTACTTTCTGACTCCAAATTTGATTGTTCTAGGTATCTTATATAAGTGGAATCAAACAGTATTTGTCTGCACCTAATGTATGTTAGAACACATTTTTAAGCTTAACAATATATGTCCCACAGATTGTACCTTCCTCCCCCACCCGCTGTGCTACAGTAGGCCCTCATTAGTCATCTTGTTTATTCATAGCAGTGTATATATGTCAATCCTAGTCTCCCAATTCATCCTCCCTCCTCTTCTTGCTCCTATTCCCCTTTTGAAGCTGTTTCCCTCAATCTTCTTCCTCTCAATCTTCTGGCTTGCTCTAACATCTTGTCTGCCACCTGGGGGACCGCAAACAGGGTCTTCTGCTTTCCTGTCATTCACATGTGGCTTTCATCTCCTGTCTGGTTGGGTCTCTATTGAACCATCATTTGCAATCTTGTGTGTTTACCCTCCTCTTCTTGGACTTGAGGACTTGTGAGGTGCATGCAAGGGAAGTTAGAGGAGATAGTACCTACAGTGCAAATTAGGACCACAAGCAAGCACTTCAAAAATCACTCCACTGCACAATCTATTCCTTACAGCAGACTTGAGAAGTTGTTATTGTATGTATGTGTGTGTACGTGCTCAGTCGTGACCAACTCCTTGCAACCCCATGGACTATAGCCCGTCAGGCTCCTCTGTCTATGGAATTTTCCAGGCAAGAAACACCGGAGTGGATTTCTGTTTCCTGTTCAAGGGGATCTTCCCGTCTCAGGGATCGAACCTGAGTCTCTTGCATCTCTTGCATCGGCAGGTGGATTCTTTACCACTTGTGCCACCTGTGGAGTTATTAGCACCCTTATTTTATAGAAGCGAAAATTGAATTTTAGAAAAATTAAATATCTTATCCTCAACCACTCTCCAAAGTGGATGAACCAGAATTCTAAGCTTATTTTTCTTATTTTTAGTCCTTTGCTCTGCCTGCTATATAACATGGTGGTTCATTTTTTAAAAAGTGTTTCTTTTTCAGCATTCCTTGACTTGCTAGCCTCTTTCTCTTTAGCCTGCAGATAAGAGAATGCCAGAGTAATTCTAGAAAACAGACATACGTGAGAACATCTTTTCTTACAAAATCCATACAAAAATACTTTAACAATTAAGCATGCACACATTCCGTCCAAGTGTGCACATATTCTGTCCAAGTGTGGACACATTCCCTGTTAGTTGGTGCTGTTATCTTCCCAGTCCCTGATAACCCACATTTGACTGATTATCTCTTTAATCCCCACTTGTCAAGTTTGGAAAGTGGGTTGGAGCAAATGAAACAGTCCGTTTCCTAAAGATTCTTCTTTTAACTGGTAAATCTCTCTGGGAGGACAGACATTATTTCCATCACACTTTAGGTAGAATAAATTGGTCAACAGTGCTCTTTCCAGCTGGAGATCTTAGTGCTAACATCAGCTTCACTTTCTCCTCATCTACACTCTCATCTGGACCCAACTCTCTGAGTTTCAGGTTCTATATTGCCCAGTCCCAGAATTATCTTTTCAAACCATCAATTGACCTTTTAAGAAAAAGGTATCATAGAACATTTCAAACATACACAAAGGCAGAATAGTAAAATAAATCCCTCTATATCCATCATTCAGAATCAATAATTATCAAAATTATACAATGTTGCTATATATATTGTTTTTCTTTGCTGAAATATGTAAAAGAATACCCCAGGCTTCATGTCATTTCACTCCTACATACTTCAGAATGAGTTGAGCTCAAGTTTTTAAATATCAGCAACACTCCTCTAAGAAGTATGATCTTATTCTCTAGGTTCATGATTCACCAAATTATTTCATAAACACCCCATGCATTTGGTGTTCAAACTTCTGACTCAACTACATAAAATAATTTAAATGAATCCATTGGTTGTGTTTACTTCAATATCTATGAGGAAAAAAGTCTGCATGATTTAAAACAGTGGATCAGTGGCCAACAGTTAGGTGGAGTAAAGGCTCAGCTGGATGGAGGGACAGGGAAATCTAGTTGGAAAGGCTGCTCCCCAGCTGACGCCTGCAGAGCAGGAGGCCCTGACCTCCCTTCCCCAGCCTTGCCTCCAGAACGACTGCCATCGGCTCTGCTCCCCCCCGCACCATTGGCTCAGCCGCGCAGCAACAGGCTGCCAGCCACAATGAAGGCATTCTCTAAGGTCAGCTGGAGTCCCACCTGCTCAGGGAAGGCTTTCACAGATACGGTTTCCAGTTGGTACTCTCACTTTCTTTCCTTTTTTAAAAAATTTGGCTGCATTGGGTCTTAGTTGCAGCACACAGGACCTTCATTGCAGTGTGGCTGCTTCTTTAGTTGCAACACGGGAGCTTTTCTTTAGGTGTGCACTTTGGCTCAGGGGTTGCAGCGCTTGGGCTTTGTTGCCTTGAGGTGTGTGGGATCTTATTTCCCTGACCAGAGATTGAACCCTTGTCCCCTGCATTGGAAGGAGATTCTTAACCACTGGACCACCAAGGAAGCCCCCCAGGTGGTAGTCTCTTTAGCATACAATTTAGCCACTACTGTTTCCTACATACATCTTGTCTTCTTAGGTAAACTGCAGCTACATCAAGATAGAAACCATGTTTCATTTTCTGCCACGTAACTACCTATGCTCAGTAATGATTGCAAGCAGGTGCTCAATAAATATTTATTAAAGAGCAAATGAAGCTCAATTTGAGCTTTCATTTGAGTTGAAGTTATTAGTGGCCATTTTTCTGCTCAGCATCAAGGCATAAAAAGAGAGAGAGAGAAGAAAACCTGCAGAGGCCCTTGTGTCTGAGAACGTAGATAAAAGCCAAGTTGAGTTGGCCCTCACCCATCTACTTGTTCAGCTTGCCCTACAAGTCCTCTTAAATCCTGCCCACTCTCTGCTTAAACAACCTACAAACGCTCTTTTCTTTTTCTTCCCTTGTGCAAATGACTAGGGCAATTTTCTGTTGTTGGCACATATTGTGGTATGACCACATGTCTAAGAATCATGAAACCCTGCGTAAGAGATCAGTCCCTGAATGAACCTTTACCCGAATCAACAGGCTCGTTCCTGCGGCAGCACCATGATGCCACCAAGTGGACTGTTTTCAAACAACTCAACTCATCGTGAACTGGCAAGTCAGTTTGGAGTTGGAGCACGGATGCCCGCCCATTTAGGAAACTGCAGCTTTTATTCTCTGCATTCGTATGCCTTGAATGTTTGATGAATTTTGATAAATGCTTCACTTAAACTACTTGAAATTTTATTGTCTTTAACTTCTGCTTGATTTCTTTTTATTTTTTTCCATTTATTTTTATTAGTTGGAGGCTAATTACTTTACAATATTGTAGTGGTTTTTGTCATACATTGACATGAATCAGCCATGGATTTACATGTATTCCTCATCCCGATCCCCCCTCCCACCTCCCTCTCCACCCGATTCCCCTGGGTCTTCCCAGTGCACCAGGCCCGAGCACTTGTCTCATGCTTGATTTCTTTAAGAAAATCCCTAATGAAAGTGTCATGGCATACAGTATCATGTGTGGTTACCTTTTATTTTACTATATTTTGGGAAAAAATCAGATCCTCATGATTTTTTGGAGAACTTTTAAACACTAACTCTATCTCCTAGAGAGGTCTATTTAAAGGGTATGACCACATGTTTAAGAATCATGAAACCCTACATAAGGAATCAGTCCCTATCTGATGCACGTTGTCTATGTACAGTTTTGATGTTTAAGATTTTCTGGAGTTAGCCTATCTTATTATTCACAACAGCAAACGGTGCAGGAAGAACTGGACACCTGTATGCAAAAAAAATGAATCTCAAGTCGTACCCTACAGCACATACAAAAATTAACTTGAAATGGATATGATTGTCACAGGTATCTCAAGCCTCAGCTGACTGCCCAATTTGAGAAAATCCGTAAAGAAATTAGAGAACTCTAATATGCCTTACTCTCTCCTACTCTCCAGAGGCTAAAAATCTCTCACCTGTATTTTTTTCAGTAGAGCCCCAAATAATGAGTTTTCTTTCTTTAAAAAAGCATTTGGTTGATTTAATATTTAATTTTTCTAAAAGTGCCTCTTTACAGTAGTGTTAGTAGGGAAGTATATTGGACAAGAAACCAGAAGCCTTGTATTTCATCCCTCTAAGCACCTGATTACGGGGAAAATCACTTAATGTGTCTGAGTCTCTTTTGCATTATCTGCAAAATGATAGTAGTCAATTACCTGAACATGTTTAGTTATTCTAAGGTTCAAGTGAAATAAGGTTCAAAGTTGTTGTTGTTAAGTCCCTCAGTCATGTCCAACTCTTTGCGACCCCGTGGACTGCAGTAAACCAGGCTTCCCTGTCCTTCACTATCTCCCAGAGTTTGCTCAAACTCATGTCCATTGAGTCAGTGATGCCATCCATTCATCTCATCCTCTGTCATCCCCTTCTCCTCCTGCCCTCAATCTTTCCTGGCATCAGGGTCTTTTCCAATGAGTCAGTTCTTCACATCAGGTGTCCAAAGGATTGGAGCTTTAGCTTCAGCATCAGTTCTTCCAATGAATATTCAGGATTGATTTCCTTTAGGATTGACTGTTTTGATCTCCTTGAGGGACTCTCAAGAGTCTTCTTCAGCACCACAGTTCAAAAGCATCAATTCTTCGGCACTATTTAATACTCCTCAAATCTTTCTGAAAAAATGTTATAAATAGGTAATCTGGGTGAAAGGTATATGTATATTCTTTGTGCTATTCTTATTTGTGCAACTTTTCTGTAAGTTTGAATTTATTTCCAAATAACAACAATTTTAAAAAAGTGAGACAAATATTTTAATGAGGTCTTCCATTCATTCTCATCATTATTTTTAGTTATTATAATAACTAAACAACTGCATGGTTCCTCACCATTTACAGAGTACTTTCACACATTTTATTTATTTAATCCTCATTAAGAAAGTTCCATTTTAAATGCCATTTGGAGCAACACAGATGCAACTACAGAGTATCATACTAAGTGAAGTAAGTTAGAAAGAAAAAGACAAATATATATAATATCACTCACGTGTGGAATCTAAAATATGATATAAATGAACTTATCTATGAAACAGAAACCTCAGACTCACAGACTTGTGGTTGTCAAGGTGGAGGTAGGGAGAAGATATGTATTGGGAGTTTGGGGTTAGCAGATGCAAACTATTATATATAGAATGGATAAAAACAAGGCCCTACTGTGTAGCAGAGGGAACTATATTCACTACTCTGTGATAAACCATAATGAAAAAGAATATGAAAAAGAATGTGTGTGTATATATATATATGTATATATGTGTGTGAATAACTTAATCACTTTTCTGAAACAACAGAAATTAAAACATCTTCCATAAGATCTTTAGAAAAAACCTGAATGAATGTTTTGGCCAACTCAATAAATCTATTGTACTTCAATAAAATAAAAATTTTAAAAGCCTGATTTAATAAATAAAGAAACAGTCAGAGGCTTCTTGTGAGGCCTTTATTAAGTCATCTTTGTATTTTCACTGCCTTGCCCAGTGAATGAATGAAGGGAGGGAGGCAGGGATGGTGAACTGACTCACCCCAAATTATAAACCTAGAATTGCATGAATAGGACTGAGACTCAGAGCCTAGTATCCTCTTGCTATTTTGTGGCTATCAGACATCATAAAACACACTCAAATCTTAGACCAGGATTAGCCATTATTTAATTACTCTTTGATGATTCACAAGTTACATAGTTTTGCTGTGCCCTAGGCTAGCTTTTATATATGCCATTTATCATCCTGTAGCTAAGGGAAATAACAGTTGGAAAAAATGTTAATCAAATCCTGAAAGAGTGAAAACTACCCTGTAGTAAATTCCAACATATTGCCTTTGTCAGTGATGCTGCTTAACAGGAAAACAACAACAAAAAATCTTAAATAGACATTTTATTAAACATGAGAATAAAGAAGATGCTATCAAGATACCTACACTGCTTATTTTGATGGCAAAGCTCACCCCTAATATGAAATTTTGTGTACTCTTACTTGGAGATCTTGAAATTTAAAAAATATTTTTAGGATTTTTTCCCCCTGCATTTAAGGTGAAAATCCTGGAGAGCTAAAGGAAATTTGCTCTAACAGGTCAAGAAGAGACACGTTACCAGCAGTAGAAATGGTTTCTGGGAACAGGTTATTAATCTTCTTGGTTTTAATCCCTGTGAAGTATTTTTGACATTGGCTGAATTCAGTTTTTTTTTTTAAGTGTAAGAAGTTATACTAATGAAAAGCAACAGCAGCACAAGAATAAAGAAAAACAGAAATGTTAAGAACATGAATGGAATCCTAGGCTGCTGGAGCTAGAAAGGATTTCCTGGTCTAAATGTACCTATCTGGTGATGAAGAAAATTTGGTATCAGTGGCAGTTGTGGGAAAACATCATGACCAGACCTCCTGTCATGACTGGGCCTTCAGTCAGCCTGTATTGACTTCTCTTTTGTTATGTGAGTAATGAATCTAAATCTGGATACTCACGTGTAGAGAGGTGTTATGGTTGCGAGGTGACAAGGGTGTCATCTAGGGAGGATAGTTGTCCACTTGACCCAGCCTGAAAGGTGGTTAGACAACTGATTATGGCTTATTAATCACCCCCCTCCCCGCCCCCCAATCAGTCCTTTGGGACAAACAGACATGGCCTATGACCCCTCAGTCTGCATTCAGCTCTCCATCTCTTTTCTATGTTGTATCATCCTGCTCATCAGTGAACTGAAAATCAGATGCAAGTTGATTCTTAATGCTAAGGCGAAAGAAAATGGCTTGGCAGTTATCCTCATACAGATTTCTATTTGCATAATTCATAGCAAGAGAATCTCCTCCTGTGAGTTATCCATCCTCCATGAATGCTCAGTTTGGTCAATTATGTGAGCAGATTATGTGATGATGTGAGCAGACAAGCCTATCACTGTCATTTTAGGGACAACAAATTTACTCCTCAATTCTTTAGTCAGTATATTGTTATTGAGCACATTTATGGACTGATGGTTCAAAGATGAATAAGGCTGTCTCTCTGCTTTGAGGGAAACACGATCACCAAAAAATGATGTGCACTAAGATAGAATGGAGGTGAGCACAAAGTTCTACAGTACAATTTTTAGTAGGCTCCTAATCTATTCTATGATAGTTACTTGACTCCTTTATGGATCAGAAAAACTTCCTGAGAAGAAGATACCTAAGCAGAGCATTGAAGGACTCATAAAGGATAGCCACAATGAGGAAACGCAAGGGAAGAAGGGAATCCAGGTGGAGGGGCTAAAATATGCAAAGGACACAAAAGAAAACAGGATAGATTTTGGGAACAGCAAGAAGTTGGTACGGCTGGAGTTAAGAAAGGGTCACATCATGAAGTTAAGGAAGAGTCAGATCCTTACATGTCACTTCAAGAAGTTCAGATTTTATACTGATGGTTTTAAGACCACACTGAAGAGTTTTAAATAGATATAAAATGATCGAGTGTACAGAGAATGGATTGACATGTGGGTGAGTCTGGAAGCAACAATTCTAGCTAAGAAGCTATTGTGCAAATGCAGACGAGGAAGCATGGTGGGCTGGCCCCAACTTCAAACCCCACATGGCACACCTTTTTACAGCTGTGTGCTGTGGACTGAATGTTTACCGAGAAAGAAGAAATAGGGGTGGAGAAATCTGGAACTCATTTGTGCTGTCCACCCCTTTAAGAATTGTTAAATCATGTCATATTCATTTTTAAAGAATCGCATACTCAGAATGCTGTGGTCTCAATAATGTAATCTGATAGAGGGTAAAAGTCATGCTCTTCAACACTGGAACACTGAGCACTGACCTGTGAATACCTGAAAATTGGATGAAACCAGATAGGAAAATTATTAGAGTTGTTTATTTCACCAAAACTTGCTATTATATCTTCTCATAGTTATGTTATGAATTCTATATAGAGTATCCTCATGAAGTACATGTATTCATCAGTTTAGTTCAGTCACTCAGTTGTGTCTGACTGTTTGCAACCCCATGAACTGCAGCACACCAGGCTTCCCTGTTCACCACCAACTCCTGGAGCTTGCTCGAACTCATGTCCATTGAGTTGGTGATGTCATCCAACCATCTCATCCTCTGTTGTCCCCTTCTCCTCCTGCCTTCAATCATTCCCAGCATCAGGGTCTTTTCCAATGAGTCACTTCTTTGCATCAGGTGGCCAAAGTATTGGAGTTTCAGCTTCAGCATTAGTCCTTCCAATGAATATTCAGGACTGATGTCCTTTAGGATTGACTGGTGTGATCTCCTTGCAGTCCAAGGGACTCAAGAGTTTTCTCCAACACCACAGTTCAAAAGCATCAAATTCATATATTCATAGGTTAGAGCTGAAAATTATTCCTTTATTAATTCTTAGTTTTGAATCAAGAAGATTGTATCCTCTTCATTTTAGCACACTCAGAACCTCAGACAGGGACTGCTATATAGTAAGTGCTTAATAGGTGGTTGAAAATCAGGAACTAAAAACACATTGACTAGAACTGATTTTCTAGGACCTTTGATGACCTTCATGAAAATTCTAAAAAACTTATTTAGCACCAAACAAAATATTAATTGGAAGTAAAATAAATAAATACCATATTCATTGGTGATAAATACAGCTTTTGAAGTGTTTAATACAGTTTACAGAAAAGCAGTGCGAATCGTGTGGGTGTAACTGAGTGAAGAATTTGGTCTTTTGTAATTCTGAGCTATTTGAAATGAGAAGGGTTGAATAGTTTAAAAAATGGATGGGAAGAGCTGGGGGGGTTTAATTGCACCCCGCAATTTTCTTCTCATGACTGTGACTACAGAAAGAACACTTTCTAATTTTTTCTAATGTTCACAAAGATGATTCTGGATCAAGGACTGTGAGTACCTTTGAATATAAGAGCTAGAAAAGCTTAAATGGATTCATGCACCTACCACTTCATTG
This sequence comes from Cervus canadensis, assembly GCF_019320065.1. Lineage (NCBI taxonomy): Eukaryota > Metazoa > Chordata > Mammalia > Artiodactyla > Cervidae > Cervus > Cervus canadensis. The sequence goes on along the minus strand of NC_057410.1, from coordinate 21,116,176 downwards.
CATCCAAATTTTAAATATAATTAAATAATAATTAATAAATATCACTATGTAATTGTAATTTATAATTATATAAATCCTTTAGCTTTAGAAAAAAATCACATTATATACTTTTAAAATGCTAGTATCTCATTTTCCTTGGTCATTTTGAGCGATGCTTTTGTAACATGAAACTTCTATTTTTGCAATAAAAGCAAAACTTTTCAGCAAGTAGAGTGCAAATTACACATCTGTACCCTTACACCATAGTACTGTCATGAAATTTATATTATACCAACTAAATTATTTACTAAATGCATGCTAGTACTTTCTTTGTCTTTTTCTTTGTATTTTAGTCATGCAGATAAGGCAGAATATTTTCATAGAGATTTCTTACTAAATACTTGTTAATAACAGTGACCAGTCACTACCAGCGAAGCCCATTCTTGCACCTATACCCAGAGCATCTGCCTTTGTGTCTGTTATCCCAGGAGGCCTCCTCTTTTCTTCTTTTTGCTATTATAAGATGCAGTTTTTTTTTAATTTAAGTTTCATTCATCTAAGGAGCTCTCTTCCATTTTTTTCCCCATATTGTTGCCCATATTGTGCTTTAGTTTATTTCCTAAGAATTCTAAGTAGAGAAAATGGAGAATTTTGATTTAAGTGGAGGCACGGGGACTTGTATTTTCCTGTTGGTGGCAGCACTGCCTTTGTTTTCTTTGTCCACACAAGGAGGGCTTACACTGAAAACAATCATACTAAACTGAGCAAGTAGGGGAGCTTTAAGTACAGAATGTTTTGAATGAATCAGAAGAACAAAAATGAAACTACCTTATATGTACAGTAAAGCAACTTCATTTTAAGAAAACCAAATGAATTAAATCCCCAAAAAATAAATTTACATTACAAAAACATTGCAAAATCTTCAACTAGTGAGCTTTTCTATCAAATACACATTTTGATATTGATAAAATTTTTACTTAGTCACTCCACAGAGTACTGTATGATAATAAAATGTTTTGTGATAATAGAACATTTTGCATTAGATAGGATTTTTTAAGTTCTCAAAGCTTGTGACTAGTCTTTGTCTCACATCTTCTACCGACAATGTGTAATATTCTACAGCACAAGAAAGACAGCATAGGATTGAACGTGTAACTTCTAATTCAGCACCCCTTTCACAAACTCCATGCCTATGAGGGTGTTTTTTGTTTTTAGTCTGTTGGGTTTTTTTTTTAGTAGAAGCATATGTCTATTAAAAATAACATATAATTGTTTTGAACCCCTGGCTATATTAAAATAACTGTGTATTTAGCAGAATATTAAGATATATCATTTAAACTCTTAAATAATGGACATATTGTAACATATTTTAAAGTTATTTCCCTTTTATTTGAAAATGTTTTAAGCAAATCTATAAGATGCTGTATGGTAAATTTAGGAGATACCAATCTTCTTAGTATGTTAATGAACATTTTACTGATATTTTGTTTTATATTCTGGAGTAATAATTTGACATTACTTCTCCGTGTAATGTAAATTATTGGCTCATCAATTTATGCCAGGCCCCTTGATTTTTCTTTTTTTTTGAGGAAGTAGTATAAGCATGTCTTTGATCCAATAGTTTAAAGAAATAAGCATAACACACAAAAAGAATGAGTAGAAAATTTGTCCTCAGCATCACCACTTTGATTTTATAAGAGGGGCAGCATCTAATTTTATTCTCTTGAGAAAAGAAAGGGGGTGGAGGTGTGCAAAAGCACCAACACTTTGGAGACATGCATCCAAGATCAGTCATTAAACTGAGTGCTTTAAACAAATCCGATGTGACTGATTTTGCATGTAGCTGGTGCTCAATAGTACTGACTGATCAGTTAATTGATAAGTTATTAATTTGGCTGGTTTAGTTCATAATTTGTTTTCCTATTTGCTGCCTGATTGGTCCATCTCTTATTAGTTAGCTTCAGAGTAGGTTTTTTCCTTGAAACTAACCTTCTTCTGTTGTTACATATATATATATTTTTGAAATGGTTTCTTTTGGAAAAAGGGCTTTGTTTTTGAGCAGCAGAGTTGAGAACGGTGACCAGATTTCCTGTTAAGAAAAGTACTAGCTGCTCTGAGCTAGGAGGTATATCAATGCCATTGATGTAGGGAGGCAGCCAGCCAATTTCTCACAGGTAATTTGCTTCCTTTGTTATCGGGTGTCTGGGTATGTGCTCAGTAGCTCAGTTGAGTCCAACTCTGCGGCCTCAGGGACTGTAGCCCATCAGGTTCCTCTGCCCGTGGAATTTTCTAGGCAAGAACAGTGGAGTGGAGCGCCATTTCCTACTGCAGGGGATCTTCCTGACCCAGGGATTGAACCCATGTCTCTTGTGTCTCCTGCATTGGCAGGCAGATTCTTTACCATTAGTGCCTCCTGGGAAGCCCTCTGGGTAGTAGTTCTTAACCCAAAGGAAAGTGTGGAGTATCTACTTGGCCCCTTGCCTCTTGCTCTGCCCCATCTCCCAGTTCTTGGGTCGTTTGGCACTCTTTACTTTTCAGTCTGTCCACCTTTCCAATCTTCTCCTGGCCTCTAATGTTCTACTTAACCTTGGTCACTCCAAGGTGGTGTCCCATTTTCTGAAACCATCTCCATATCCTTGTCTCAAGATCAAAAATTTATTTCAATAGAGGTTTTGCTGCCTGGTTGTTAAAAGAGTAGCAATTAAGCCAATTTATAACAACAAGTGCAGTAATCTCTATAAGGGTATTAACATTTTAGAAGAATAAATTTTTAAACCAAAAAATAAAGCTATAATGACAGAAGTTCATACCAGTAAAGACATGTTTAAGCCAGGAATCTCCAGGTACTTATTAAGTGGAGATTTATTCTCATTCTTATTCTATCTAGATCTTTTAAAGAATGAGAAACAGTTTGTTGGGATAAAAGCTAACAGCTTGCCTATAAACCGGTGCCATACTTGGCCAAGTTTTACTTGGGCCTGACAGCCTTGTAAATGGTTAAGCAGACTTGTAGTTTAGTCAAGAGAATCTCAGTAATTTAATCTATCACCTTCCTTCTCCGATTTGAACAAAAGAGATGACTCATGTTGTAGAGTTTGCATCAGAGATATATCAGGGGCAGTTCCTGTCTTTTGCTGACTGTATGGCCTTGGGCAAGTTTCAGAAACTTTCTAACCTACAGCTTTCAAATTCACATCATATAGTTGATGTGTGTGATTCCTGGACAGGGGAAATCGCTACAATTCTTAAGTACATTTTTAAATTTCAAGTAATTTGGATCAGAGTGTCATCATTGTTATTGCTGTTTTTAACACATCAAAATAATTCTAAAGTTAATATGGAAGAAAAAGTGTACAAATATTCTCAAGAAAATTAAGAAAGATACAAATAGGGATGGGGAACCTACCATACCAGCCAGCAAAACTTCTTATATGACTAATACAATCAGAAATTATGAATATTGGATCAGGAATGAACAAATTGACCTATGAGGCAGAGAGCACAGAAACTGATTCAAGTATTCTTTAAAATAAAAACTTAGTATATGGTGATGTTAACATTTTAATTTAGTGAGAAGAGCGAGAATTACCTTACAAGCAGTGTTAAAGGAAAGGAATATTCACCTGGAAGGGAAACAAAATATGTTTGTATCTTACAACAAGTATAAAGAGAATATTAGAATATAATGAAGATGATTATCAATCTTTAGGGTAGGGTTGAGGGATTTATGGGCAAGATAAAAATTCATAAATCATAAAAAATGGACAGACTTGACTCCATAAAAACCTAAAATTTCTGAATGGTAAAAGGTACTATTACAAAGTTGAAAGGCAAATGATAGACTAGAAAATAATATTTGCAACATTGATAACAAGGTGTTAATTTCTTTTTTATATAAGAACTCCTGTGAATGAATAAAAAACAAGAAATATAATTAAAAAATAGGTCCTCAAGATGGTCTAGCAAATCTCAAAAGAAGGATACAAACAGCCAATAAATATTTTGAAAAGGTACTGTACCTCAATGGTAGTTAAGGATATTAATATTAAATAAATAAAAGATACATCATTTTTTAGGTATCAGAGAGGTAGAATTAAAAAAAAACTTTTCAAATCTACTTTGGCAAAAGGGTGGAGAAAACTGATATCTCTTAGGCACTCTTGGTGAATGTGTGAATTGTTAAAACATTTTTGAAAATCATCTGGTAACATGAATTTAAATGTGCTTATCTCTGACCTAGAATTGCATTTCTAGGAATATAACTTGTATAAATCAAAGCAGCAGTTTTAACGAAAAAGCTGAGTGAAACTTCATATTGCTGCTTTTAAAAATGGACACCTCCAAACCCTGGGAATACCCTGAATATTCACCAATATTGACAAGTGTTTGCAAAGATTATTATTCATACATACTATAGAATATTGTGCAAATATTTACATAGGCTTATGGTTTAGAAAAATGTCCATGATTTATTACAAAATGAAAAAAGCAAGGGGCTAAACAGTATGTGTAGTATGACTGGATTTTTATAACAGAAAAAGACTATATATGTGTGTGTCTAAATATAAGATGAATATGTGGTGTGTATGAGCATGTGTGAGTGTGTGTGTGTGCATGTGTGTGCAGACATAGAAAAACTTATGTAAGGATACATTACAAATGTTAAAAGCAGAGGAATGGAATTGGATTACAGGGAGAGACCATTAATTTTTTTTATTTCCATGTCGCTTGAATGATTACACAAAACTTTATGACTTATGAGTTGAATTGTGTCCCCTCTCCAAATTCATATGTTGAAGTCATAACTCCCAGTACCTCAGAGTGTGATATTATTTAGAATTAGTTGCAGATGTAAATTGGTTAAGCTAAGATGAGATCATATTTGAATAGGTGTCCTTATCACTGCTGTCCTTATAAAAAGGGGAAATTTAGATATGGAAACAGCCAGGCATAAGAGAAAAGACAATGTGAAGAAATCCATGGCTGATTCATGTCAATGTATGACAAAAACCACTACAATATTGTAAAGTAATTAGCCTCCAACTAATAAAAATAAATGGAAAAAAAAAAAGAGAGATACAGGGAGAAGATGCTTATCTGTATGCCAAAGAGAGAGGTTGAGTCATCTTTTCCTCACAGCCTCAGCAAGAGCCAACTGTCGCTGCCAACACCTTAATTTCAAACTTCTATCCTCTAGACTCATGAGACAACAGATTTCTGTTGTTTAAGCCACATTGTTATGGTAGCCCTGGCAAATGAAGATAATTGCTGTGGAAATTAAAAACCAATACAGGAGGACTTCTCTGTGGTCCAGTGGTTAAGAATCTGTAGGAAACATGGGTGCAATCCCTGGTCCAGGAAGATTTCACATGCCGTGGAGCAACTAAGCCCAATGTGCCACAACTAAGCCTATGCTCCAGAGCCCGCAAGCCGCAACTACCGAGCCCACGTGAGCATCTGCTGGAACCTGCGTGCCTCGAGCCTGTGCGCTGCAACAAGGGAAGCTGAAGCAATGAGAAGCCTGCGCACTGCAGTGAAGAGTAGCCCCTACCGTCCACAACTAGAGAAAGTCCATATGTAGCAGTGAAGACCCAGAGCAGCCAAAAATAAATCAATAAAAATATAATTTAAAAATGCGTGGAAAAGGATCTGCCTACCAATGCAAGGGACATGGGCTTGACCACTGGTCTGGTAAGGTCCCACATGTTGCAGTGCAGCTAAACCTATGCACCACAGCTACTAAAGCCTGCATGCCTAGAGCCCATGCTCTGCAAGGCAACACAGTCAGACAGCAGACCCTGCTTGCCACAACTACAGAAAGCGCTTGCATAGCAGCAAAGACTCAGCACTGCCAAAGAAAAAATAAATAAATGAACAGAAAAGCACAGAAGCTTAAAAAAAAATCCAATATAGTATTTTTGAAAAGGCAAGGAGTAAAAAGTTTATTCATTTAAGAAACACTTATTAAAGGTATTCCATATTAATTCTTTTACTTAATTTTCCAGAAATGTGGAAGGAGAAGAATTAGTGACCGCATTTTACAGAAGCTCAGTAACTTTTTCAGAGTCACGCAGTGAATAAATTTATGGGTAGGAGTCCAGCTGACTTCAAGTGCCTGGGGAACAGTTGCTTTTCTGTGCTGAATCCCACTGCTGAGTGTTTGATCTCTTCATTGTCCATTTCAAATCTGAGGTGAGCGTTCAGGGAAAAATTAGTTCTCCCCTTTGCATCTCTATAATGTCAACATGAGGTGCAGAATAAAAATGTCAGAATGACATTGCCCATAATAAATGATACCCAAGTGGAATGATTTTAGGGCATCTCGCTTTATCGTGTCATCTTGAAGGGAAAGACAGTGAACAATGGTTATAGGCTTTTCTTGGTTGTTCTCAACATTCCATGTTCATTTTTATCTAGCTAGTTATATAAACTGGAGAGTTTAAAATCCAGGAGGCTGGATAAAAGGAATATTTCACAAATCATAAGACTTAATAACAGATATGTGGTTTGGCTCAATGACATATTTCAGAGTTTTATCAAGGATAAATCAAAGAGAAAACATCTATGACCTTGTGATACAGATGTTATACTTTCCATATCTTCTAGTGTAGGGTTTCTTTGTTGCTCTAAATGCTTGGGAAGGGAACTTTGATTACCTTATCTGTCAGTTCTAGTGATAGCAATTATGCATGTTTAGATGCTTATTGTTTTATTGTATCATTTATAGAGAAACATTTAATTCACCCTTAACATCCAGCTCAATTATCACTTTCTGTCATACTCTCTCTGGTCAATTTGTTGTACCCTCCTCTTTGCACGAGAAACACATTTTTAGATACAGAGTATGTAATGTGTTCTCAATGACATGTATTCTCTTGTATTATTTATGTATCAGAATCTCTTGCTAAATTACAAATTCATTAGGGTTTGAGGCCACTCAATCTCTATGTTTATTAGCATCTCAAAAGCTCTTATGTAAGAAGTGACCACGAGAGCAGAGGGAATTAAAGGTACAGGATGGGTTAGGAATGAGATGGTGGACAAGCGCCTTCACCATCTGGGCCTGAGGCCACTTCATCGTTCATTTTTCACATGTACTTCACCTTCAGTTGGCATGATCACAGCTCAGTAGTTTGCATTCCTTCCTCAGAATGTACTTTTTCCTTCCTTCTTTTGTCTCTTTTCTCTGTGGCAAAAAAACAGTTATTAGTAGTAATATCAGTACCATTACTAGTACCGGTAATACTAACACTTAGCATGCATTGTGTCTGGCACTGTCCTAGGTGGTTTACCTGTGCTAAATAACTTAACTCTCAGAAAAAATCTCTTTGGTAGGCACTACTATTAGCCTCATTAAAAATAGATGATAAAACAAAAGTATCAATACAATGAGATTAACTTGCCTGAGGTCATGTAACTCCTAAATGACAAACCTATAATTCAACTCAGTCAATCTGGTTCCAGAGTCTGTGCTCTAAACCACTATGTCTTTACCAGGAATATCATACCTGTAATTGTAATGTGGTAGAAAAGGGGGATTGATAACAGATTCTTTCTTCCTATCCATCTGTGCTCAGTCATGTCCGACTGTTTGCAGCCCCATGGTCTGCGGCTCACCAGGCTACTCTGTGCATGGAATTCCTCAGGCAAGAATACTGGAGTGGGTTGCCATTTCCTACCCCAGAGGATCTTCCTGACCCAGGGACTGAACCTGTGTCTCCCGCGCCTCCTATCTACCTATCTATAGCTGTTTAAGCTAAAACATAAAAATGCCTCATTTAGTTGTCAAACTTTAGTACAGGGCCAAGACTTTTTCTTTGAGAATGACGCTGCTGATTCAAGTTTCTGCTGGTTCACCTTGCATTATCTTTGTCCTTTCTGCATTGTTCTATAATTTCCAGTTTTGGTTTCATTAAACACGAAGAGAAATTTAAGTGCATTTGCAAAGGAATCTAGGCTTAAAATCCATCTAGATGTTTACAGTGTTCTTCCAGTGATCTATAGGTGTCTTACCTACACCTAATGCAACACCAATTTCATTTTTTATAGTGACTAATTTATGAAGCCTTTCCAAAGCAATCATTTTTATAGACAAATCATTCTCTTCCTTATCATGCAAAAATAGAATGTTTACCTAATATTTAATTCAATTCAGTAATTACAGTAATAAGCATAATTGGCATAAACACTGGGGAGTAAACGCCCCTGACTCTTGATAAGCACTTAAGTCAGCAAGTGAGAGGGGAAGGCTGGCACATTCTAGAGGGTGGTTACTGCCCCCAGCAACCTGTAGCTATGATCATTAGGAAGTATGTTTACAAAAGGAATGGGAGGGAGTGTAAGTAAATCTGGTGTTGAGTGCAGGTGGTTGAGCAAGTGCTAATGTGTTCTGTGTCTTCTGAAGCCTCACTCAACTATTTCCTCCTCTGCAAGCCTTCTCTGGGCGTCTCTCCACCACACACAGAGGTGATCACTTCCTCTTCTGTGACTAGAGTACATTGTTTATGTTTCTATTATATACTTATAATTTTAAATATACTTTTCTCAATTGTTTATGGTGATAAAATACATGCAGTATAAATTTACCATTTAGTTATTTTTAAGTCTACAGTTCCGTGGCATTAAGTATGTTCACTTTGTTGTGCAACCATCATTACCATCCATCAGTTCTGTTCAGTTCAGTCACTCAGTCGTGTCCGACTCTTTGAGACCCCATGAACCGCAGCACACCAGGCCTCCCTGTCCATCACCAACTCCCAGAGTTTACCCAAACTCATGTCCATTGAGTTGGTGATGCCATCCAACCATCTCATCCTCTGTCGTCCCTTCTCCTCCTGCCTTCAATCTTTCCCAACATCAGGGTCTTTTCCAATGAGTCAGCTATTTGCATCAAGTGGCCAAAATACTGGAGTTTCAGCTTCAGCATCAGTCCTTCCAATGAACACCCAGGACTGATCTCCTTTAGGATGGACTGGTTGGATCTCCTTGCAGTCCAAGGGACTCTCAAGAGTCTTTTCCAACACCACAGTTTGAAAGGATCAATTTTTTGGCACTCAGCTTTCTTTATAGTCCAACTCTCACACCCATACATAACTACTGGAAAAAACATAGCCTTGACTAGATGAACCTTTGTTGGCAAAGTAATGTCTCTGCTTTTTAATATGCTATCTAGGTTGGTCATAACTTTCCTTCCAAGGAGTAAGCGTCTTTTAATTTCATGGCTGCAGTCACCATCTGCAGTAATTTTGGAGCCCAAAAAATAAAGTCAGCCACTGTTACCACCCATATCCAGAACTTTTTCCATTTTGCAAAACCAAAACTCTGTGCCTATTCAACAGTAACTCCCATTTCCTCTTTTCCCAGACCATGGCGGCCATCATCCTACTTTCTGCCTCTAGGATTTTGAATGTTTTAGATACCTCATACAAGTAGACTCACACAGTATTAGTTTTCTTGGTGTGACTGATGTATTTTAATTAGCATAATGTATTCAAGCTTCATCCATGCTGTAGGATGTGCTAGAATCTCCTTCCTTTTTGAGACTGAATATAAACATCGTATGGATATCCCACATTTTGCTCATCCATTCATCTGCCCACAGACGTCCGAGTTGCTTCCACATTTTAGCTCTTGTGAATATTGCAGCTATGGGCATGGGTGTACAGCCATCTCTTTGAGACCCTGCTTTCAATTCTTTGGGGCATTAAATATATATTTTTTAAAGGTAGCACTTCCCCAGTAGAATGTGAACCAAATTTTGCCTCTTCAGTGGATATCACATTTCCTGACACATAGTACTTTAATAAAGGCTCATTAAGTATAACATACTCCACACATAAGGGGAGGTTGTTTCTAAGACAGATCTAGAACTATGATTACTAGCTGTATGCAGTGTTGTACCTTGAGAACTATTCAAACTTGAAGTGAAATTGCTTTGTGAACTTTATATAATTTGTGTCCTAAATCCCAAGGTTTGTTGTCCTCCTTCCCTCTTTCCTCCATAGGTAATGGTGTGTAACTTGAACAATGTGTTTTCCTTCTAAAACTAGGTCTACTTCATGTTTCTAACTGTAGCTGCCTATGTTTAAATTCAAGCTGACAGATTTTCCCCAGGAAGCCACAAAACACTATTAATTCTTGATGTCTGTTTACAGAAGAGTCTAAGCCTTTAGAACACAACACGAACTCTCACATTTTTCACTTAACGTTTGATGCAGACATTTTGGATAACTACTGAGTGTTTATATCAGTTAACTGATCATCATTACTGCCACTCAAGGAGTCCATTTCCAACTGCCGAAAAGACTGTATGTAACTTCTATAGGGAAAGCATACATTTTAGAGTTTAAAAAGAAGAGAGAAAAGAAATGCTTTGAAGCACAGGTGCACACAAACAATTTAGTGGAGGAACATTTCAATAGAGAAAAGGAGCCAAACTTTGATGAGGCTGATCACTGTCAGGAGCTGTTTCAGCTAAACTGCTGACCTACTGAGGTCGATGGTGTAAGTGAAGTGTAATTAATCACGCTTTTAATGGGATGAGTCCTGCATTTCTTCTCCTTTTCTGCTCTTCTAAGGAAAGTATATATTTTTTTACTTTAGTCATGGTATAATAACTTTATTTTTACAATGACTTTCTGTATGTACATTTTTACTGGTATAATCTACAAAGAATTGTTTGAGATAAAGAGATTAAAGGAATGGAAAAGAAAAAGAACAAGGAAAAAAAAAAAGACCAGGACACACAGTAGCCTTATATTTATGAGAATTCTTCACCAACAAAACCATTTTCTTTTTGGTTTGGGTTTAGATTGTAGTTATCTAGCCAATTGTTTTTCCATTTCAGTCTTATTGAGCTAGAACAATAAATTTATCTCTAAAATTTTACATTTTATTATTTAGCAAATGATATTTTTGTATAAATTTATTTGAAAGGGTAAGGGCCTGATTTTGTAATGTGCTTATATTCTCATTCAAGGAAATAAGCTGAAGTGGACCAGAGAAGTTGAAAAAGAACATCAGAGGTTTCCCTCATTTTCTAATTACAGAAAACTGAAGAAAACTGTCAGCAAATACTTTTTATTTCTCTGCTCCCAAATTAAAATTCTATCAGATTTCCCTAGTTTTAATATTTAATTTTAATATGTACATACAAATCTGGAAAACACTTATACTTTGTGGTATTTGTCAGACATATCCCCAGGCAACAATAAATTGGTTAATTTTCCTGCAATCCCTGTATGTCCTTCTTACCAGCCAATGCTCTCTTTCTCACCTCAATACACACATCACACACTGCCCAGAAGTGACCCAGAGAAGAAAGGAGAAAGGACTACTTATTTACAGAGCTTGCAATCTAGTTGGGGAGACAGGCAATAAAAAATTAATTTCTAACATATGTCAAGGTAAGGATGAGTCTGCTGAAGAAAATTAAATCTGGAAAAGGAATTAGAGAACCATGAGCATCAAAATGTGTTCTTTTTAAAAACATTGATTATATTATTATTTTCCGATAGTGATATCAGTAAATTTACAAATTAAAGTATCTCTTATTTATCTTTGAAGTGAAGTTGCTCAGTTGTGTCCGACTCTTTGCAACCCCATGGACTGTAGCCTACCAGGCTCCTCTGTCCATGGAATTTTCCAGGCAAGAGTACTGGAGTGGGTTGCCATTTCTTTCTCCAGGGGATCTTCCTGACCCAGGGATCGAATCCGGGTCTCCTGCACTGCAGGCAGACGCTTTACCATCTGAGACACCAGGGAAGCCCTGCAAAACATTAAAAATGTAATCATCTCAGCCATGTTCAGAGATAGGAAGATTCAATATCGTCAAAGTGTCAAAGTTTTTCCCAATGTGATCATAGATTCAATGTAATCTCAATCAAAATCCCAACAAGTCATTTTGTGGATATTGATAAACTGATTCTAAAGTTTAGACGGTGAAACAAAAGATCCAGAATAGACAACACATTGTTGAGGAGAAAAAAAAAAAATGGAGGACTAATGCTACCTGATTTCAAGACTTACCATAAAACTATAGTAATCAAGACAGTGTAGTACTGACAAAAGACAGATCAATGTAACAGAACAGACAGCCGAGAAATAGACCCACAGCCATTTAGCCAACTCATATTTGATGACAGACTAACGACAGTACAATGGAGAGAAGACAGCTTTTCAAGAAATGGTTCTAAAACAACTGGACATCCACACACAAAAAAATGGATCTAGACACAGACCTTACATTCTTCAAAAAAATTAACCTGAAATGGAAAGTGGAATTAAATATAAAGTGCAAAACTGTAAAACTCCTGGGAGACAGCATAGGAAAAAATCTAGATGTACTTGAGCAAGGTGATAACTTTTTAGATACAATGTCAGAGGCTCGATCTGTGAAGAAATAATCAACAAGCTAGATTTCATTAAAATTAAAAACATCTGCTTTGCAAAAAGCAATGTCAAAAGAATGAGAAGTCAAGCCACAGATTAGGAGAAAATACTGGCAAAAGACGTACTAAGTAAAGAAAGGATCGCTATCCAAAATATACAAAGAGCCCTTGAGACTCAAGAGTAAGAAAACAAATAACCCGATTGAAAACTGGGCAAAAGACCTGAACAGATGCTTCACCAAAGATATATATAACAGATAAGCACATGGAAAGATGCTCAACACCATATGTCATTAGAGGGATGCATAACTAAAATAATAATGTGGTACCACTACACACCTATTAGAATGGTGAAAATACGAATCATTGAAATACCAAACACTGGTGAGGATGTAGAGCAACAGGTATTCTCATTCATTGGTGATAGAAATACAAAATGTTACAGCCACTTTGCAAGACAGTTTGGCAGTTTCTAACAACACTAAACATATTCTCACCATGTGATCCAGCAATTGTGTTCTTTGATATTTATCCAAATGAACTGAAAAGTTATGTTCACACAAAGACCTGCACATGGATATTTATAGCTGCTTGATTGATAATTGCCAACACTTGGAATTAGCCAAAACATCCTTTAGTAGGTGAATAGATAAATGAACTGTGGTACAGCTCAGCAATAGATTATAATTCAGTGCTAAGCAGGTATGAGCTATCAAGTTATGAAAAGATAATGGAGGAATCTTAAATGCATATGATTGAGTGAAAGAAGCCAGCCTGAAAAAGCAATGTAGTATATGATTTCAACTGAATTGAAATATATGATGTTGTGGAAAAAATGTGGATATGGTGAAAAATCATTGGTTTTCAGGGGTTAACAGGAAGGGAAAGAGGAATAGGCAGAGCATAGATGAATTTAAGGTAGTGAAACTTTTTAATGATACGACTCTGATGGATACATGTCATTACACATGGGTTAAAACCTACAGAACATACAACACCAGGAGTGAAAATGTACGCAATGGACTTTGGGTGTTAGCTGGTGTAGGTTCATCAGTTTTGACAACCATACCACTCTGGGGTGGGATGTTGATAGTGGGAGGCTATGTGAATGGAGGAAGATGAGGATATACAGGAACTCTGTGCTTTCCACTCAATTTTGCTGTGAACCTAAGACTAATCTAAGAATAAAGTCTATTTTTGAAAAAGATCATCATTTTGACCATTACTGTCCTTAATCTCCTAATGTTCAGTGTCTAGAAAATCACTGTTTCAATCATATATATTTATGATGGGAGGGAAATCTGGCCCCTGTTACTTCATCTTAGCTGGAAGTGGAAATGTTTCTTTTCCAACATCTGTGTTGGTCTCACTTCTAAAATTAGATCAGAAGAAACAAATTACACTTACTTTTAGTGTAAAAATTACACTTTATATGTTTTAAGCCAGAGAGTATAAATGCAAATTTCTTTAACAGCCACTAATTTAGGGAAACATTTATAAACACTTCACTAATAGACATAAGTAGGCTTTATGCCCAGTTTCATAAAAGGCAGTCTTGCGCATCACCCCCCAACCCCCACTCAGAGGTGCCTTACTTCTCTCTCTGACCAGTGCCTTAGGATCACCTGAATCTCCACAATTTCTTTCACGTCCTACTTTACTCCAGTCTGCACTCTTTCAGTTTGGACAATCTGCTCTGGACTGTGTCCTGTTTTTTTTTTTTTTTACTAATATATACTGGAGAGAGAATGGATATTATTGGGTAAATAGACTGTGTCTGCATTTTAATGGGCCTTCTGTGAATGTTTTATGCACAGCATTGACTCCGATGATGGAAATTCTAGGTATTTTGGCAGGTTTGTGGAAGTGATATTTTTAGGTAGGTCAGAGTTTTGATGTTCCTGCATCACATACATTCGGCTGGCTTGTACCATCTCTTCTTTAGAGTCAAAGCCATAAACAGATACATGCTTGCAGCTTTCTCTTTATTAATAAAAATTAGTTGGCTTCTACTTCTGAATTTCTCTGCATTGCCTTTAAAAATAGCAACAAGTCAAAGTAAAATGATTACATAAATGTCCTTTCTTTATGGCCTTGAACACTGAAACTAGTTATCTGAAACCTAAGAGGTTTTTCATTTATTTGAACCTGGTCTGGTTTTACAAATATGAAAGTGACATTCAAGTAACCTCTGAAAATTAGTGTATGGGGAAGAGGGCTTAAAATCAGATGAATAATGTAAAGTAAAATGGGGGATCAGAGTTACTATCTGCTGAAAGTGACTTCTTTTGTGGTCCAGTGGTTAAGAACCCATCTTTCGATGCAGCAGATGTGCGTTTGATCCTTGGTCGGGGAACTAAGACCCCACATGCCTCAAGGCCTTGTGCCATGCTAGATATAAGTCCACATGCTGCAAACAAGATGCCATCACAGCCAAAATCAAAATAAATAAATAAGTAATATGAAGCAAAAAGTAAAAAAATATATAAGGATGTTGAAAGTACATGATAGCATATGTATCTTCTGGTCTAGTTATTAATAGTTTGACAATATCCTTCCTGAACTTCCTGAATAAACACAATTTTCTACTTTTGTAGTAATCAAGTCATGGAAAAAAGAGGAGTTGGTAAGTAACAAGTTGTTTGTATCTGTCAAGAATAGCATGGCTTTATCTTTGGTGTTGGGAATGGAAATATAAAGCAACAGAAGTAGAGTCTGTTTGTGTGTGTGTGTGCACTCAGTCATGTCCGACTGTTTGTGACCCCATGGACTGTAGCCTGCCAAGCTCCTCTGTCCATGAAATTTTCCAGGCAAGATCACTGGAGTAGGTTGCCATTTCCTAGTCCAAGGGATCTTCCCGACCCAGGGATCGAACTCGCATCTCTTGAGTCTCCTGCCTTGGCACGTAGGTTCTGTACCACTAGCGCCACCTGGGAGGCCCAAAGATGGAGTCCTTGTCTTCAAATAATTTATAGCCTATGTGAGTCAGACTCAAAGAAAACTATTTTACCCAGCAGAAAATAAAAACATCTGAAGGTGCATAAACACATAAATGTTTTTACTGGCTCATACCCTGAGATCTCCCAATTTTACCCATGTGAGAGAGTGATGATGCTTTTAAATGTTAACTTATGAACAAAACCATGGAGTGTGGTGCTCTTAGACCTCAGGTCTGTGGCTTACATTGCATCATTTGAACTGAAGTTCATTGTAATAACAGACCAGGATTATTGTGATGAGCCAGCAACTACATGGACCAACGAGTGTGCTTAAAGTATCCTATATTTACACAAGTGGTTCTCTTCATGACATCATACTCAGTGTGACTATGTTTTTTATTTATTTCAAACCAAGGGACACCAGTCCTATCTTTAAAAAACCAGGCCACTAGAGGAGAAAAATTTTTCTGTTTCATTTAGAGAAAGTATATATTTAAGTGTATGAACTGTATAAGCAACACAAAAAGTAAATACATTGTATTTCCATTCAATGAATATTAGATACTGAGAGTATCCTGTTTATTTCTACGGGTAAGAGATTGTCAGCATCTAAAGTTAATTATAGGTAGCCACCGCAATTGCATAATTTTCTATTCTAATATTTTTTGTGGTTGGGAAGCAAATTCATGTATTGTAACCAACTTAAAGATGTGTTACAGGGTTATTTCATACATGGCAGATTTTCAAAGTCCTGCAATGATGACATTGATGTAGTGCCGCTACTCTGTTATAACCTTTGTATATTCTTTAAGTGTAACAAATACTTCATTCATTGCTTGCCCTAAACTTTGCATTTGGTGACATTCTTGCTGCTGTGTTAATATCAGGTCTATTAAGCTGGACCTCATGGTCCATTACCCTTTCTTTAGATTTGACCCCATGACGTTTAGGGGTCTTGAGCACAGTGTGAAAAAGCAAAGGGTTTCACTCTCACCCAAGGAGCTCATTAGGACTTTATAGAAACACAATAAATAGTCACGCAGTACTAACATTTGCACTGGGGGATGCTCACCAGACGCACAGCCTGGTGTCAGGAGGTGTTCTTTGTTCCCTTTATCCAGGTCTGCACACTAATTTAGCCCACTGACTAAAGAGAGCACTCATTTGTAATCTGGCATTTTTTTCTTTGAAGGAAAGATTCACTTACTGGTATCCTAGCTTTGTGGGATTTTGTTGGTACATTTCCCTGTCTTGGTTCCTTTCTTAAGGCTCTCACATACATTTGAGACTGCATAATTAAAATCAGCTCCCACAGTTCATGAAAGAATTCCACTGTGACCTGCTGACAGCAGTTTCGGGACAGGAGGCCTTCATTTGTTCATAAACTACATCGTCATACATTAATCCGTTTGCCTTATTAAGCACAGTTTAATCCAGGAAAATACTATTAGATCAGTTTAGGGGAGACCTGTCATCCACAGTACTACTTTAGCTTTAATTTTAAGGTCTAGTTGCATTAACTCTCTGATATGCCTTCTAATATTTTTAATTTTATAGTAAAGAGTTATGTCATTACAGAGGCCAGCATTTGATTTCATCATATTATTTTGCCCAACCACTGCCATAATCAGGTTTCCCTCTTTGAAATGTATTTCAGTCTGAAAATGTCATGACTTCCAGGGGCTTGCAGGCTGCACAAAATGGGATTTCTATCCAGAAGTAGAAGCAGCCTGTTAGTGCAAAGGGGGGCTTTTATGAGGTATGATTGGAGGCTCCAACTCCACTATTCAAATTAATCAGATTTTCTTAGGCAGAATGCCTCTGGAATCCTCTACAAATACTCTTTTCCTCCCCACTACATTGCAAATTACTTAATGAAAACACTGGATTATAGGAAACAAAAGGGTCTTTCCACTGATGTCAATCAAGCCACGATGGCTTTTTTTTAATTTGTTTGTTTCTAAAACAAGAAAATGAAGGGACAATTTTGTTTCACAAAGTCTGGATGAATCATCTCACTGCATAACTTTCCAAGAAAATTTCACTGAAGACTTGGAAAAAATACTGGCAACTCAACAATTTCCAATTCAAGTTCATGTGATAAGACTCAAATATAAGCCAAAATGAATCATCTTCTTTTACCAACCAGCTACTCTTTTTTTAAAATGTTTTATTATTATGGTAAAAGTCACATAATATAAAACATACTCTTTTAACCATTTTTAACTATCCAGTTCAGTGGTACTAAGTACATTCATATTGTTGCACAACTTTCACCATCATCCATCTTCCGAATCTTTCACCTTACTAAACTGCAATTCTGTCCCCATTAAACACTAACTCCCAATTTCCCCCTCCTTCCTCCCCTCCCTCCAGCCTCTAGCATGCACCAATATACCCTTTGACTCTTTGAATTTGACTCTTCTAGGTACTCAACCAACTCTTTAAAGAGGAAACTGATGTAGAAGATGGGGTATGCTTTGCTTTGGCATATGCCAAAAATACTCACTAATCCCTTGCTATGTGTTAGGAACTCAGTTATTCATCTTATAGATACAAAAATGAATAAAACTACTCTAGGTTTCGACAGCCTGGTGGGACAGATTCAACTAACCATCACACAACACAGCAATATGCACCAATGGTGGAGGCTGTGTTGGGGAGGGGAGAGGTAAGGAGGACAGAAGGGAGAACTAAGCTTTGAAACAGATTTCCCAAGGCAGCTCCTGGGGGAAAAGGCATTTCAAGCAGATTGCACAGCATGAGGGAAAATATATAAATATGAAAGTTTACGGTGTATTTAGGGAGTATCTTATACTCAACGGCTGAAATAGAAAGCTGCATGTTGGGGAAGTGATGAGAAATGTCCTTGGAAAAGTAATTTGGGGCTCGAATATGAGAGGCTCTGAATACTGTGCTAAGAAGGAATTTATATTTCTACTGGTGACACTGAAAGATTTTAAGGATCCATTGATGGAGACGAGGGAAACCACTCATATGGTCAGATCAATGCTTCAGGAAGATAATTGATGGCAAGGAGGAGAATGATTTGGAGAAGTGAGTAATTCATTCCTGGCTAGATGTTATTGTAAGAATCCAGTAGGTGGTCCCTGATGGTCTGACCTAGGAAGGTGGTAAAGGATAAGAAGTCACATATTTAAGAGACGTTTAAGAAGTAGAATTAATGTAACTTAATGATCAAACTCTTATGGAAATGAGCAGTGAGAGATAAGAAAAAGAGATAAGCCTAAAATCTCTAGGCTGGATGATTCCCAAGTAATTCGCAGGAGCAGGTTTTTGGAGAATATAATACATTTGATTTTGAACAAGCTGAGCTTAAAATACTAAGTGAACAAGGACTTTAGGTTATTGGAAATACAAAACTCAAACTCAGGAAAAATGTCAGATAAAGTTTGGGAACCAGCTTCATAGGTGTGAACATTGAAGTTATAAGAGGAGACAAAATCATTCAGGAGAGAGGTGAAAAGGAAGTAGATTTCCTGTTGCATATCGTCCAAATAATAGAGTTTCCTGAGGTATTGCATTGAGAAACAATTTGAGGTCACCTTCAGGTATAGTCGAAAGAGTGCCATGAATTATGGGCAGGATCTACGATTGTTTCTGGAGATGCAAGTGACTACCTAGGACAGATGTTAGCCATCCCCAGTAATTGAAGGAGGAGATTCAAGAACAACTCCCCAAAGGACACCAGTTCCTCAGAAGTTAAGTGAAGTGAGTCACTCAGTCATGTCCGACTCTTTGCGACCCGATGGACTATAACCTACCAGGCTCCTCCGTCCATGGAATTTTCCAGGCAAGAGTACTGGAGTGTGTTGCCATTTCCTTCTCCAGGGGATCTTCCCGACTGAGGGATCGAACCTGGCTCTTCCGCATTGTAGGCAGATGCTTTACCATCTGAGCCACCGGGGAAATTCCTCAGGGATGGTGGAAAACTTGTGGTTGCAAAAGTAAATAACCACTGTCAGAGTTAGGTGAAAAATGAGCCAGTACACAGTACTGTACTTATCTCAGTATCTCAGACATCATACTCAAAATAAATATTTATGGGAGGAATAAATGAGTTAATAAAGTGAAGTGTTAACAGCTATACTGCAATTGGAGCAACATAAAAAGTCAGCCCATAATTCATAGCAACACTAGCAACATACCCAGGTGCCGTTGGTTAAGGATATTAATGTTTTGGTTAACTTCTCCATAAGAGCTTGCCTTTTTTTGACTTTTCACGTTAAGATGGAACTTATTCTATTGCATAACCAGTTGGAATATTTGGAATAATTATAAAATTATCAAAATAGTAACATGGAAAAGTTTGTATGATTTGATGTAGAGAATTAAATTGAGAAATTAAATGTAGAAAAATAGTGGTTAATGAGAAAAAGGAAATGAAGGGTATTCTTTGGGACATATCCAGGGAAGAGTGAGCTAAATTCTCTCTTTTATACCCTAAAAGACAAATTCTTTTAAGAAAAAAAAAAAAAGATGCTCTATCTACCCAGATAATACATGGGTTCAATCAAATACTTGTAGCTTGCAGTGGGCAGGTAAATATCGCTATTCTGCTATTCAAGTATTTTTAATTCTAAAAGACGTTGCTCATGAAATTGGGGCCTAAAAATAATTAACCACTCACCCATTCAATACTGTACTTTTTACAAAGTATTAAACCTATGTATGACACTGGTCCACTTGTTATGAGCATGTGGCAGAGTAAACAAAAGGATGCAGGCACTTAGAAACAAGTGGAATGTAGTTGTTATCATGGAGAGACAACTTTTTGGAGTTGTATTATATCTGCTGAATGGTGACAGTGTATGGAGAGCAAGTGCCAACATAAAACCACGAATAACTAGAATATTCAGCAATTATAATACCTGGGCTTCCCAGGTGGTGCTAATAGTAAAGAACCCACCTGCCAATGCAGGAGACATAGGAGACGCGGGTTTGATTCCTGAGTCAGGAAGATCCCCTGGAGGAGGGCATGGCAATCCACTCCAGTATTCTTTCCTGGAGAATCCCATGGACAGAAGAGCCTGGTGGGCTACGGTCCGCAGGGTTGCAAAGAGTCAGACACAAAACCATGAGTAACTAGAATATTCAACAATTGGAATACGTAGGGTGAGATAAAGTCCAAAGAAGGAAGCCATCCCCTTTATTTTATCACAGGAAGGAAGATGATCTGAAAAGCTTCTTTGGAGAATGTAGAATCTGCACTGAGTCGTAAGGAAAAATACATATAACTTTAGTCCATGGGCAGTAGAAGTAAAGGCAAGGCAGGTAATTTGAGTGAGGGCAAAGGAAGAAAGGTCTGGTAAGTTCTGGAAGAGGGAATGAACCTGTTGAACCAAAGAAGACACCTAGGAATCTTGAGTCTCTGACTGCTCTTTACCTCCCCATCTTACCCAGGTCACCTCTCTATTTCTCCTCTGGCTTTGGGTCAGGCTTTGGCTGTCTGGGGTCCTGTCGAAGGAGAGAGAAGTCTGAAGGTGCCTTCATTTCTGCTTCCATTTCTCATGTTTCCTGATGCTCTGAAATGATGCCAGCACAAGGTTTTATAAGCCAGCTTCCTCCAGCTGTTGGAACAAGAATTTACTGATGCAGTCTCAAAACCTCAGAGGACCTAAAACAAAAGAACACTGCCTAAACATGGGAAGGCAGGAGTCAGCTATGTTACATGTGTCGTGAGGAAGTGCTAGAGGAGGGACTCCAATATTTCTGAACTTTTGTAGCTTTCAGTGTTGGAAAATATGATTTGTCGTTGGATAAAGATTTCAGTTTTTTTTTTCTGGGAATCATAGAGTTTTTTTTTTGAAGCTGTTTAATCAGGCAGATGTGATGCACTCTACTTATTGTTTTAAGAGAAGCCCTGAATCGGTTCTCTAAACGTGGCTATTTCTGACTGAGAGGCAACGCAGCCTTGCTTTGATTAAATGCTGAACTTTTGACTTTCATTTCCCAGAATTTGGTATAAGTTTCTTGATGACAAGATCTTTATTTTATACTTATTTACATCTGCCACATTTTATTTTATGTCACTTATTACATGATTCTGTGTTGAATGAACATTGCCTGTCCATCTACTTGATACAGTTATTTAAACACATCACAATGAGACAGAGGAAGCTCTGAGAAAGATTTTCATTATCCCTTAAGGCTTTTAATAGCTTTAATAAAACTTACTCTTTAAAGTATAAAATTAATTCATATGTCACAATAGTCAATAGGTAGATACAGCCAATTTGTCCACTGACAAATGGATAAACAAAATGTGGTGGGCACATATAATGGAATATTATTCAGCCATAAAAAGAATGACATTTTGATACATGCTCCAACGTGGATGGACCTTGAAAACATCATGCTAACTAAAAGACATCAAGCACAAAAGGTCACATCTTGTGTGACTCCACTTACATGAAATGTGCAGAACAGGCAAGTCTATAGGGACAGAAATAAGATTAGTGACTTTCAGGCACCATGGAGAGTGGAGTGTGGGGAGCGAATGCTTAATGTGTACAGAATTTTCCCTTTGAGGCAATGAGGAAGTTCTGAAACTGGGTAGTAGTAATGGTTGCACAACACTGGGAATGAACTTACTACCACTTAATTGTACACTTTAAAGTGGTTAAAATGTTAATTTTATGTTACATCTATTTTACTACAAAAAGTAAGTTTGAAAAATTAATTCATGATCTTTGTAGAAAATTTATCCTCCATTAAATTAAACTCCTTGAGAGTTAAAGTTGACAGATAAAATATTATATTTATACTAAAAAATATTATTTGCTTAAAGTTCAATTTTAATTGGATGTCCTGTATTTTTTATTTGGCAACCCTGTTTGGAGTAGGAAATGGCAACCCACTCCAGTATTCTTGCCTGGAAAATTCCATGGACAGAGGAACCTGGCGGGCTACAGCCCATGAGGTCACAAAGAGTCAGACGTGACTGAGCAGCTGAGCATATATTAATTTATATGCACTTATTATAGATCAGAGAGATGAATTTGTTACCTACCACTCTTTTAACAAATACTGCTTACTGTTTATTGTTAAATTTTGATTTTCCTTTTGTGAGAGAGGCTTTACTCAAGAATAAGACTACTGGTTTATCTGTTACTGTATCTTATGATTTCCTTTGGCCTGAAATATAGTGGCAGGGTCAACATCACCTTAAGTTCTCTGGATTTGGGAAGAAGACAAAAAGAATGAATGCAGAGAACAAGCAAGATAATTTGATTACTGGAGAGCAACATTAGCCAGTTGGCTTCCCTGTGCCTGCTAGGGTTTTGTTTGTTTCAAGCATAGGCTGAAGCCTCTACCTGCTTCGCTGTGTGTAGCTGTTCCTTACTGGAAAATTTTCTCAATTTTTTTATTTTTAAGAAAATTCACTTTACTTGTTTGATTCTGCACCTCATTCAGTGTTTTGGGGAGCTACAGACAAAGCTTCATGGCACTTACACAATTGGAGAATTCATTTTAAGATATGGTTACCAAGAATGCCTTATACCTAAAGTTTAGAACTGCCCTTTAGGACACTCAAATTGATACACTAAGAACAACTCAGCTCAGACAGACTGACAGTCTTGTAACAATAGGCCAGGGCACAAGGTGACCACAGGGGTGTGGGAAGAAAATATAGCTTCTAGTTACATTTAATGTAGTTTGCATTTTAAAGGCTTTGTTATTTATTCACCTTATAATATCTTTCAGTAAATAAACTTAAATTGGAAGAATGTACTAATTTTTTTTAAAGATAAAGATGAACAAAAACACCTTGGAAATGACTGTAAGAGGTGATTGGAAAGTGTAAGCATTGCATTAAAGAGGTATCAAAGAAAAGAGTAAGTATGAATGTAGAACTGAGTAGGGCTTCATTCACTTCTGTTGGTCCTCACAAAGCTGAATGGATCCAAAGGTTACCTTTTTGTCAGATTATTTCCCACTTCTTTAGAGAGTATCTGAACAAAATCTGATTGCACTGAGGAAACTTACTGAGGCAGAAGTTCTGAACTCTGCCAATGGTGAATCATTAGTAATTTTACAATAAAAAACCTTTATAAGTCCAGAGTGATGTTATTTTAAACCAATTCAACTAAGTTTTATTTCTAAGAGATGTCCTGCTTAGCAATTAAGGCAGACAAATAAGTGAACAATTAGGCTTCTGGAATAAGTGTTTCTGATATTTACTGGAAAGTGAAGGTCTGACTCTTTGCGACTCTGTGGACTATCTATACAGTCCATGGAATTCTCCAGGACAGAACATTGGAGTCGGTAGCCTTTCTCTTCTCCAGGGGATCTTCCCAAACCAGGGATCAAACCCAGGTCTCCCTCATTGCAGGTGAATTCTTAACCAGCTGACCCACAAGGGAAGCCCTGATATTTACTAAAGTGAAAGTGAAGTCGATCACTTGTGTCTGACTCTTTGCGACCCAGTGGACTGTAGCCTACCAGGCTCCTCTGTCCATGGAATTTTCCAGGCAAGAATACTGGAGTGGATTGTCATTTCCTTCTCCAGGAGATCTTCCCAACCCAGGGCTGGAATCCGGGTGTCCCAGATTGCAGGCAGAAGCTTTACTGTCTGAGCCAGCAGGGAAGCCGACATTTACTAAGTACATTGCATTTTGTGAATTATAAATTTTTTTTTATCATTCTGCATGTTTTTATCACAAGTCTAACCTCAGCATACAACAAGATATCCAATACTTCTCTCATTCCCTCTTCTGATTTTGTCACATGCAAAACCTAGGGATGCGGTGCTGTGTCTGCTTTGAGTCAATCCCTTCTCCAGTGTCTGCTCTGCTCACAGCGACTGATTCATTTCCTTCCCATCCCACTGAGGCTGGGTCCCTGGCAGCCATGGTAAGAACTATAACCTTACCTTTCAAATAAAGCTTTTATTATCTTTACAGTGCTGACTGCAACATGGTGGAAAGTTATAGTCCTCCATGCAGATTAAGGGAGCAGAGGAAATGAATGACAAAAGAGAAAAAAAAATGACAGAACAGAGAATGAAGGAGAGGTGGGGAGGGCAGGATAATGGATTTTCTCCAGATTCCCTTTTATAGTAGCCAGTAACCTTGTCTTCCCTTGAATTCTGAGAATTCCCTTGAATTCCTCTGAATTCCCTTGAATCATTACGTCCTTGTAATACAGTCCTCTTTATTTCTGTTTTTTAAAAAGCTAGCTACTTTGCTTGGCTTCAGATGCTAGCAAGCAGAGTCCTAAGGAGCCTACTACGTGTATCTTGGTCTTCACAACTGTAGAACATGGAATTATGTGCTGGCAGGGAGTAGGCGGTTCATTCTTTTATCAGAACTCACGCTGAAAACCCAAACGTGGCCTCTGTTTGGCTTAACTCAGCAGCTACAGTTTCCCCACAGGGTCTTTCACATACCTGCTCATAGTTCATGTGATTGACAAGATTGTAGTTGCTAAAGGGCTGAAGTCCTTGACTTCATCCTGATGACAGTTACATTTTAGTGTATCAAAGGTCCAGACCCTTATTCTCTGTGATCAATTGTACTGCCTTGAATGTGTCTGTAGTTCTGTGGGAGTATTTTTCCAGTGAAACTGTGGGCTCTTGGGATTCTTTTTTTTTTTTCTGCAGAAGTTGAGAAATGGAGATTTGACAGTGGCCAGTCTTGAAGATCATAAGGGCTTCTTCTCTGACGGCCTATAGGCGATGATAGCACCCTCAGAGGAGCACCCTCAGAGGAGCAATAAGTTCCTTATGGGCAACTGGGAGCTCAACTTAGGTGTGACTTGGATACATAGGAAATTACTTCGTAGTCAGAATGGTGAGGTCTGAACATACTGGTTACACTTCTACAAATAAGAAACTCTGCTTAACTCATCAGCAGACCGCTGCTCACATAATTTGGTTTGAAGGATACTGCAAGGTTTCTCTATCCAAAAAAAAAAAATTTCCTTAAGGAGGACATCGCCCACCCCTACAGGAAATTCCAACCCTCTTTGATCAGACAATTTAAGGAGAGCCAGGGTTTGTCCCCAGAAGGTTAGTGTTAAACTGCAGATGTTATCTGGGAGCAGAGGAGAATTCCAAGGGTTCTATTGATCTCATTGTACAATGGCAAGCATTGGTTTATTATTAGACTAACAAACCGTTGCCTAGGAAACTAGAAGAGAAGAGAGGTGGGGTGAAAAGTGCGGGTGAGAAATAAGGTGAGAGGATGTTATCAAATAGCCGGGGCTAGACATGGATCCTCAGGGCCAAGCATGAAAGGTTGGCACAAGCAGTGCCCACACAATGACCCCATTGTGGTTGGGATGCCAGAGAGACAATGAAAGAAACCAAGGGCAGTGTGAAAAAAACATCCTGGGTGAGGATACAAAAGCAGAATGTCTCAAAGACCTCAAAGGTTTCCCTGGGCTATCCTGTTGATCAGAACAACCAGCTATTTGAAGAATTTATATTAATACATGAAAATTTTCTCCTGGGTTCCTCAAATAGCCAC
The DNA here is from genome assembly GCF_019320065.1 of Cervus canadensis. NCBI lineage: Eukaryota > Metazoa > Chordata > Mammalia > Artiodactyla > Cervidae > Cervus > Cervus canadensis. The sequence continues at coordinate 21,090,376 of NC_057410.1, read as the reverse complement.
TATAATTGTAAGACTATAAGACTCAAGCTATAAATTTGCTCTTCTGCTCTTTTTCCCTCCCAAAACATTACTTTCCCCTTAACACCAAGAGGATTCATGGTGGCTATACACATATAGCCATGGGTCTTCCCTCATAGCTCAGTCGGTAAAGAATCTGCCTGCAATGCAGGAGACCCGGGTTCAATTCCTGGGTTGGGAAGATCCCCTGGAGAAGGAAATGGCACTCACTCCAGGATTCTTGCCTGGAAAATCCCATGGACAGAGGAGCCTGGCGGGCTACAGTCCATGAGATCACAAAGAGTTGGACATGATTGAGTGTGCGCGCGCACACACACACACACACACACACACACACTTATAGAAAGCAACTAAAACTGGTAATTAAAGATCCAATTCAATTCACAAAACAAATACTGAGCAGGCATTTCCTTTTACAAAGTATTTATTGTGCTATATAAGCTGTGGGAAAATCAAACATGATTAAAATACAGTTACCATTTCTCATATGCTTATAAGAATGAGTGTGAATAACCATCAGTACAAGGCAGAAGGAAAGATGCCAAATAGAGTGTGTCTTAAGACTCCAGAGGAAGGAATGATTAAATTTGATGGAAAGAATTTGGGTAGGATTTTGTGACCAGAGAAGCAAAGAAGGGACATGAGCAAAAACTTGGAAGAATGAGTAGTCGTAGTACATATTTGAGAAGTGATGAGTAAACCAATGTCTAGAGTGCAGAACGTACAGAGAAATGAGATGAAGTTGATGCTGAAAAAGGTAGGTTAGGGCTGGATGGAGAAGGTTCTCGGATGTTGTGCTACAAGTTTCATGGCAAAGATGTGGAGGTGTAGGAAGAGCCTAAGTACTTACTCTGAGAAGAGCATAATCCATCCTGTGTTTCAGGATGAAACATATCTAGCAAAGTAATGATGGTTTGGTGAAGCAAGAGGTTAGAGGCAGAGAGCTAGTTTAGCAGGATGATTGCAATTATTAACAAATGATATCTTATGATTTTAGTAAAAGGTAACCACTCTTTCTTTAATGTACTGAAAAGCCTACTTTCTGCTTTTGAAGTGGCAAAAGAGTCCTCTCATTGCCACCTCTGTTGTTGGTCCTGGCCTCTGAGGTCTCACTCGATCCATATCAGCATTTCTCTCCCTGGAGGGCTTCCCAGGTGGTGTATCCACCTGCCAGTGCAGGAGATGCAAGAGATGTGGGTTCAATCTCTGGGTCAGGAAGATCCCCTGGAGAAGGAAATGGCAACCTGCTCCAGTATTATTCTTGCCTGAAAAATTCCATGGACAGAGGAGCTTGGCAGGTTGCAGTCCATGGGGTTGCAAAGATTTGCAGAGGACCGGGCACAGCACAACAGAGCATAGCTGGCCACTCTGTGGGTCACAGGCTGAAACACTGCCCTGCACATCTAAGTGGGGCACAGGCCTGTTCCTGGGACAGCGTACTCCTGGGCATCTGTGGACTCACCACTCTGCTCCCAAGTAAACGGATATTCTTGTGATGGCTACAGGGACTGGGAGAGTCATGCATAGATTACTATCCAAGAACATCTTCCTTCCATAAATTTGTGATTTCAGGTTCTTTACTGAAGCGATACTTTTACTTTACAATTAAGCATGTATCTTCAGAGTAATAATAATGTAATCTTAATTTGAGTTTTTGTATTGACCACATTTATATCTCTAATAAGATAAGACAAATCAATACACATAATTATAACTAAAACTCAGTGGACACAACAATTTGCTGTATTAAGATGTCATTAAAAATGCCACTTTAACTTATTAATTTGGTAAAGATTAAGAATAAATTACACCAAATGTTGGTTTTGATATAGTCTTATGTACTACTCCTAAGATGAAAATTGGTAAGACTTTTATGGAAGGCCATTTTTCAGTAATTGGAAGTTTCATGCTCCAGAATTTCTAAATTATATGTGAGGGGATTCATGCCAAAGAAATAATTTTAAATATATAAAAAGATTATGGTATAATTATATTCATTACATTGTTAGTATTGGGAAGTGAAAAAGACCTAATTGCTTAACAATAAGAGACTTGTGAATCGTTTTTTGAAATTTACAAGGATATTTGGTTAGGAGAATAAAAAGTTATGACTTTCTTGTTCGTTCTTTAAATTTCTTTGGAAAAGTTATCAAAACATTAAAAAATGTTCCCTATGTAAGACACTACTTATTTTTCTTTATACTCTATCCAAACAGTGGAAGAATAAATATGGTTAAAGATTTAGCAGTTAATTTTTTGTTTTTTCAATTAACAGCCATTATTCTTCAAAGCATAAAATTTAGGAACTATTATATAAGTATTTGTATTTATGTAATTAAACCCATCAGATAAGTCTTATATTATTAATTATTTCATCTCTTCGAATCTTTTCCCATAAGTTTGGTTTAGGCTGCAGTGAGCCAGTTTTTTTTTTTAATCTTTTTTTCTTTAAAATTGGTTTTATTTTTGAATGAGGAAAGAGATTTGAGTATCTAGCCAACTCATTAAATTCTTTTTCCTTTGCTTAAAAGAAATAACAAAATTTTTTCTTGAATTCTATTGCTGATTTAATTTTCTCCTATTGAGTCTTTAGCTTTTATTCCCCTCTCAACACATAAATTTGGTTTCATTTAGTCTTTTCGAGTCTAGTGGGCTCTCAGTCTAAATTTTTTTTTAATCTACCTGACAGTCAAAAGAACTCCTGGTTTCTATAAGGATTAAGTCAGGAAGCAGTTTCTAACTACAACAAATTGAAACGTTTGCACAAGGAAGTGTTGCTTTTATAAGTGATGGGAAACTTCAAATTTGATTACAAGCAACCTTTGGCTTCCTATCTGTTCAACAATAGGCCATGTTGTTAAGGGCAATTTCCATGCACAGCATGTGGGTCCCATTTTTTCATCCTTAGACATGGTTGTTTACTGTTCAGCACTGTTTATGCATTTTAATCAGGCTTTTTCAGTCTCCCTTAATAAATCACTACAAAGCGAATGTACCAAAACAAGAACTATTATGCAGTATTGGTTGCCCTTACACATTATTTGCTGCCCTGGAGTTTCACTCAGTACCCAAATTTAAAACATAATGACCACAAGAACAAAATCCATAGCTAAGAGTATTATATTTAGAATTGCAACATTTCTGGCTAAATACCCTCTTAGAGCGCCATTCTTTAACAGTAGGAGCCTGACTTTAAAATTCAGTTCAAGCAAGAATGACTTAACAATTGGAACCTGCCATCAGTCTTGGGGACTGAAAAGTCTTTCTGATGGGATGAAGCTGACAGCCTAGTTCCTGCCTGGCAGGCATTCACATGAAATGTGCCTGTATTAGTATAGATAAATGTTTAGACATTCAGGTATCTTGCTGTCTGAGGAGAGTATTACCGGGTAAGGCAATGGTAAGCAGAAGAAAAGGGAGTTTTCAGGCATTTATGCCTGAGTGAGAAAAAACAATGACGTGTTAGCATCATCTGGCCAGCAGGCAAAAGCAACAGTGTGCCCTATCTCTCTTCCCTCTTTAAAGCTAAACTTTCATTTGCTTCTAAACAAAGACAAAAGTACAAATTTTCCTCCGAGAATTTTTTGTTGTTGTTGCATTAAGTAGCTTTTCTTAACTTTGGTTTCCAGCATCAAAGACAGGTTATAATAAGCTATAATATTTTAAAGCCCAGGCCGGAGGTAAGAAAGCCTTAAAGGAAAAAGCAAGCAAGGAGCATTGTACAATGTAGATTTGCATCTTAAAACATGACAGCACTTAGAATTTAGATCCACTGATGTATTTTAGAATAGTCACTGGAAAATTAACAGCATGAATATGTATTACAATTTCTTGGAGACTCAGGAGGAAAGTTTATCAAAAATAGGAATTCCCAGAAAATGTTTTAAATGAATAGATGGTCCCCAAACCAAGTAATTATTTGGAAATGTGGATGCTAACCTACTTTGCAAAATATCTTGTATTTCCCTTTGACATCACTGTGTAAAATTCACTGGAGTCCCATGGAATTCAGCAGAGGCAGATGCTGTGCATAATTCCTTACTAACGCAGCCAGCCAAAGTGCTGTTTCGGACATGGCCTGGAGAGAATATTTCATGAGTAGGAAATCAGACTGTCATGTGTTTAATTAAGAGGCAGAATAAAGTGTTTAAGGACCTTTTCTGAAAGTATTCATCATGAAAGCGACAGCCACACTTTAGAAGTGCTCTGACTTAAATTCCTATGCATCCAATGGTATAGTGCAAACGTATTCTACCTGAAAAAAAGAAACTGGGCATTTAATTGACAAGTTTTCTAAATTGTAGCAAAATCTCCAGAAATTCACTCTTTACCTCTTTAGTTTTGACTATAAATTTTTAGTCCTTTTTTTGTTCCCCCCCAAATAATTTTTTTTTTCTCTCCAGCCCAGGTCCTCAAGCATTGATTCCTTTCCTCAAGATGTCCCCCTGGCTGCTGGTTGCAGTAGGGATAAAGTAATCTGGAAAATATCTTTTCACAACAACTCAATTTGTCTTTCAGGAAATTCATCACAATCCTCTTTATTTCTTTGTCCATAAAACTTTGAAGCACAGACTTTTAACTCGTGACCTTGATTCACCCCTTCTCTTTAGGGAATAAATGCACTTATGCATGGGCAAAGGACTTCATTTCCCAGTCTTTTGTGGCTAGGTGTGATGATGTGACTATGCTCCAACCAATAAAAGACAAACAGGAGTACTGTGTACACTCTCCAAGAAGACTTCCTAAAAGGAAGGAGTTTCTTTAGCCTCCATGCTCACCCCAAAATCCAGCTGCTTAGAATATATATGTGATGTTGGAGCTCTAGCAGATATATAGACCCTGAGGATTAGAATCACATCCTATAGATGGCAGAGTGGTGAACTGCAAGGATTCTGAGTCTTGGATAATTTTATGGAACTATATCCAGTCATGAGCAGTGTTAGGTTTTTCTGTTACACACAACTGAAATACACCATTAGGATACACCTAACTGAAGTAGGGGGAAGTTTTTTAAATGGTGATTTTGATATAATTAGAAGAAATTTATTAAACTATTTTTTAAAAAAGGTCACAAAAAAAAGACAGCTTAACACAGATGGAATTTTTATGCTCAGCAATTTTCCTTCTGAGTATGTGTTTTTGATAGCTAAGTATCTGTTTGAACCCATAAATGTTTATGATGTGGACAAATTCTTCCTCTGGCCTATGGTAAAGTCATTGATTGGCCAACTATATAGAATTATTGGCATAAGACTTTGAATCTAATGCTGCCAGACATCTGGGGAACATGTTGGAGATTTGGGGTTTATATCTGGTTTGGTAAGTACAAAGCATTTCTTTAAAGTTCTGCTTGCCTTAATAGTTCTGTCTTGGACTGCTCAGGGCTAAAAAGAAACACATTTCCCAAATACATTAATCAGAATGATGCTATGATTATTTTATTATTATTATTATTGCAACATTTATTGAGCACTTACTACATGTAAATACTTTACTAAGCACTTTACCTGTATAATTTCACTTAATTCTTTCATCTATAAGATAGAGATATCATTGTTTTTATCATTTTACAGCTGAGGAGATCAAAGCCCAGAAAGCAAATCAGCAGCTTCTGGGAATGGAAGATAGGCGATTTAGACTTAGACAACTGGAAAAGTTGGGAGGAATGTTTGCTTGAACATAACATTGCTGATACTGCTCATGGGGTTCTCAAGGCAAGAATACTGAAGTGGTTTCCCATTCCCTTCTCCAGTGGACCGCATTTTGTCAGGACTCTCCACCAAACCCGTCCGTCTTGGGTGTCCCTAAATGGCATGGCTCATAGTTTCACTGAGTTAGACAAGGCTGTGATCCATGTGATCAGATTGGTTAGTTTTCCGGGATTGTGGTTTTCAGTCTGTCGGCCCTCTGATGGAGAAAGATATACAAAAAAGATCTTCATGACCCAGATAATCATGATGGTATGATCACTCACCTCAAGCCAGACATTCTGGAATGTGAAGTCAAGTGGATCTTAAGAAGCATCACTACGAACAAAGCTAGTGGAGGTGACGGAATTCCAGCTGAGCTATTTCAAATCCTAAAAGATGATGCTGTGAAAGTGCTGCACTCAATATGTCAGCAAATTTGGAAAACTCAGCAGTGGTCACAGGACTGGAAAAGGTCAGTTTTCATTCCAATCTCAAAGAAAGGCAATCCCAAAGAATGCTCAAACTACTGCACAATTGCACTCATCTCACACACTAGTAAAGTAATGCTCAAAATTTTCCAGGCCAGGCTTCAACAGTACATGAACCATGAACTTCCAGATGTTCAAGCTGGTTTTAGAAAAGGCAGAGGAACCAGAGATCAAATTGCCAACATCCGTTGAATCATCATTAAAGCAAGAGAGTTCCAGAAAAGATCTACTTCTGCTTTATTGACTATGCCAAAGCCTTTGACTGTGTGGATTACCACAAACTGTGAAAAATTCTTAAAGAGATGGGAATACTGACCTGCCTTTTGAGAAATCTGTATGCAGGTCAGGAAGCAAAAGATAGAACAGGACAAGGAACAATAGACTGGTTCCAAATAGGAAAAGGAGTACGTCAAGGCTGTATATTGTCACTGTGCTTATTTAACTTACATGCAGAGTACATCATGAGAAACACTGGGCTGGAGGAAGCACAAGCAGGAATCAAGATTGCCGGGAGAAATATTAATAACCTCAGATATGCAGATGACACCACCCTTATGGCAGAAAGGGAAGAAGAACTAAAGTACCTCTTGATGAAAGATGAGAGTGAAAAAGTTGGCTTAAAATTCAACATTCTGAAAACTAAGACCATGGCATCTGGTCCCATCACTTCATGGAAAATAGATGGAGAAACAGTGGAAACAGTGACAGACTTTATTTTTTGGTCTCCAAAACCACTGCAGATGGTGACTGCAGCCATGAAATTAAAAGACGCTTACTCCTTGGGAGAAAAGTTATGACCAACCTAGACAGCATATTAGAAAGCAGAAACATTTTGCCAACAAAGGTACATCTAATCAAAGCTATGGTTTTTCCAATAGTCATGTATGGATGTGAGAGTTGGACTATAAAGAAAGCTGAGCACTGAAGAATCAATGTTTTTTAACTGTGGTGTTGGAGAAGACTCTTGAGAGTCCCTTGGACAGCAAGGAGATCCAGCCGGTCCATCCTAAAGGAAATCAGTCCTGAATATTCATTGGAAGGACTGATGTTGAAGCTGAAACTCCAATACTTTGGCCACCTGATGCGAAGAAGTGACTCACTGGAAAAAAACCCTGATGCTGGGAAAGATTGAAGGCGGGAAGATAGAAGATGAGATGGTTGGATGCCATCACTGACTCAATGGACATGAGTTTGAATAAACTGTAGGAGTTGGTGATGGACAGGGAGGCCTGGTGTGCTGCAGTCCATGGGGTCGCAAAGAGTAGGACACGACTGAGCGACTGAACTGAGCTGAACTGAACTGAACTAAATTGAACTAAACATTGCTGATGAGGTAGTAAATAATTATAACCCCCAATCCAGAAGAATACAGAAATAGAGAAATATGAGTTTAGTATTTGAGGAAAGGGTATACAAGAAGATGGGAACAGTTCCCCTGTTGGAGCTTGAAAGTTTGCAAAGGATGGCTGAGGAACACTTTTGATAGGTTCACAGGACTAGGGCAACAAAAGTTGAAGTCAAGGACCTGTTAATGTTGAGTGCTCAGGTGACTACTTTGGCCTGGGACTCTGAAGGGCTACACTCTACTAACAAAGGTGAACCATAAGCAATCCAGCCCTCCCATCTAGGTGTCCTAGAGAATTTCAGTTCTTGAAGTTGATTAAAGGTAATTCTTGATTGCTAAAATCTTTAGGTGCCTGGCAAAAGCAGATGGAAAATCCTCTCTGGAGAATGGTAACATTATCCCAGGTCTCAAAATCATTTCACAAGCAAATTTTTCTACACAATGTGTGGTATACAATAAAAGATAACATGATGTGAAATGAGCTAGTTAGCATAAAGAGAATTAGTAGAAACAACAGACCAAAAAAAAAAAAAAAAAAAACCAACCCAGAACCCCAGAAGTTTCAGATATTAAATTAATAAGACACTGTTTTTAAAATAACTTCCTTGCCAAGTTCAAGGATATAAAAAATAAAATTAAAAATCTCAGTTGAGAGCTAGAAACTACAAAAAATATTGAAATTTGACCCCTACAAAATATCCTTATCCAAATAATTTTATAAGTAAAACATACAGCAATTAAAATCAATATGTTAATGAATTGATTAAACAGTGTATTAGACACAAATGCAGAAAGAATTGGTGAACTGAAAAGAGAGTTCAGAAGAAAATACCCAAACTTCAGATGGAGAGATAAGGCAAAAGGTGATGAAAAGAAAAAGGAGAAAAGAAACATAAGGAAAGAATGTAAGGGTCTAATCTATATTCAAATGCAGTACCAGAAAGAGATAAGAAAATGGAAAGAAGGACTATTTGAAGAGAGAATGGCTGACTTTTTCCAAAAGTTGCTGAAAGACAACAAGGGTTTAAGAAAGAACAACAGGTTTAAGAAACTGGATATAACTGGATTCAGGATAAATAAAATGATATTCATATCTGGATACATCATAATAGAATTGAAAAAACAAACAATTAAAAAGAAGAAAAACAGCCAGGGGAAAAAAAGATAACCACTAAAGTAATAACAGTCTGAGATGTGATCTATCAACTGTAACAGTGAAAATCAGATGGCAATTGTATGAAACCTCTAATGTGCCAATCTAGAATAATTTACCCAATCAAAATATCCTTCCATAGTAAAGATAAAATTTTTAAAATGGAGAGAACTTATTACCAGCTGATTCATAGTATATGAAACCAGAAACTTCCTTTAGGAAGAAGGAAAAGGATGGTAAATAGAGAGTCGGAGACTAAGGAAGAGAAAAAGGAGAATAGAAATGGTAAAAATTTGGGTAAATATAAGAAAATACTACCTGTATAAAATAATTATCATGACTCAAGTAGTTAAAAATATATAGAGAGTTGAAACATGACAGTTTGATATATAGCATATATATTGGGAACAGAGCTAATGGTGTTCAGTATTCCAAAATTGTTTCATTGTCTCAGAAGGGAGTAAAAGCATCAACTAAGATTAGATTTTGATAAATTATGTATGAACATTGAAACCTCTGAAAAATCACTAAAGAATAACAAAATACAGTAGAACTAATTTCCAAGCTAGTTGAGGAAAACTATGAAATAATAAAAATAATTGATCCAAAATAAAGGAAGAAAGGAGAGAAGGAACACAGAAGAGACGAGATGAATAGAAGAACTGAGTAAAATGGCATATTTTTTATTTAAGTAAACCAATGCTTACCTTAAATAGTAATGGATTGAATATCCCGATTAAAAGAAAAACATTGTCAGGCTGAATTAAAATACACAACTATGTATCTTTATAACAGACTCATCTAAAGCATGTATGCTATATATTCAGAAAAATTAAAGGTAAAAGAACAGAAAAGGCTCATTTTTACAGAAAGATAAACAATTATAAAAATGTATGAAATTAATACTGACCTCAGGAACTTCTCTGGTGGTCCGATGTTTAGGAGTCTGTGCTCAAAATGCAGGTTCAGTCCGTGGTCAGGAAACTAGGATCCCATATGTTGTGTGGTGTGGCTAAAAAAAAGTGACCTCAAAATATACAAAGAAAAAAATTGACAAAACTACTGGGAAAAAAACCAACAATTATAATGAGTAACTGTTATAAGAGAGCAAACAAAACATAAAACAAAATGAAGCAAGGATATAGAAGAACTGAACAACACAATTAACAATATAGACATGATAGAAATAGATGTAACACTACCCAACAACTGCAGAATGCACATTATTTTTAATCACGTATTGAATATTTACAAAGACTGCCCATACACAAGCAAATTTCAAAAAATTTCAAAGAACATTTTCACACCAAAATCAAGTAACCTAAAAAATATGATGAAAAGATAATTTGAAAATCCCAACATATTAGGCAACTAAAAATACACTTGTAAGTAATCAATATGTCAAAGAAGAAATTATAATACATTGGAAATTAGAAAATATATATTTTTTTAAACATTTATTTTTATTCATTTGGCTGCATAGAGTCTTAGTTGTGGCATGTGGGATCTAGTTCCCTGACCAGGGATCGAACCCAGCCCCCCTGTATCAGGAGCACAGAGTCTTAGCCACTGGACCACCAGGGAATTCCCTAGAAAATATTTTTAAACTTAAAACTTTCAGTAAAAGCAGTGCTTAGAAAACATGCAGCCTTAAAATGCAAAATACTCAGAAAAATCTCTGAAATTCATGATCTAAGTATCTATCTTAAGAAGTTAGAAAATGAATAGCAAAAGTAACTCAAAGAAAGTAAACAGTAGGAAATAAAATAGAAGCAGAAACTAATGAAGCAGAAAGCAAAAAGATTAAGAAAAAATGTAAAAGACTTGACTAATATGATAAGAATAAAAAGCACAGTTTTGCAAATCACACGATATGAAAAAGATAGTAAAAGGGTGTTAAAAATAATTTTATACCAGTATAGTAACAAATGAGGGGAAATACGTATCAACACATTTCTGAAAAACATATTTAGTCCAATACTGACCCAAAAAGAAAATTTGAATATTCTTACAATTGTTTAAAAAATTAATTTAAAACTCAAAATTTTCCTACAAACAAAGCTCAAGGCCCACATAGTATAAGTGGCAAATTCTAAAATACATTTAAAGAAGAAATAGTTCCAGTTTTGTAAAACTCTTCCAGAAAAGTAGAAAAACACTTTTGTGAACTCATTTCAACAAGTTAGTATAACTTCAATCCAAAAGTCTGACAAGGACATTATGAGAAAGGAAGATTAAAAGTCAATCTTATTTATAAACATGAATGGACATAACAAATCAAATTCAACAATAATATCCAAAATATACAATAGATCAATTATATCATAAACCAGTTGGGTCTTCAAAAATTCTAGATTAGATACAATTTATTAATGAATTAGTATAATTTGTCACATTAATGAAGTAAAGGAGAAAAATATCATTGCAATAGATGCAGAAAAATGCAACTTCCATTATAATTAAAAAATTCTTTTAGTAAACTAGGAGTGGTTTATTGATAGAGGGTTTCTAAAAACCCTTACAGATATCATCAAATTTGATGATGGTTAAATGTTGAAAGCTTTCTAATTAAAACGAAAAACAAGAGAAGGGTATCTGCTTACCATTGTGTCTGTCTAATTTTGAACTGGAGAGTATAGTAGGGAAACTCTTACGTGTTTCTCTTGTAACACAAGACCCTACAAAATATGGGTTAAATCGTGAGAAAAAATTTTAATCTAACATAACAGTTCAGTTCAGCTCAATTCAGTCGCTCAGTCATGCCTGACCCTTTGCGACCCCATGGACTGCAGCATGTCAGACCTCCCTGTCCATCACCAACTCCCACAGTTTATTCAAACTCATGTCCATTGAGTCGGTGATGCTATCCAACCATCTCATCCTCTGTCATCCCCTTCTCCTCCCACCTTTAATCTTTCCCAGCATCAGGGTCTTTTCCAATGAGTCAGTTCTTCGCATCAGGTGGCCAAAGTATTGGAGTTTCAGCTTCAGCATCAGTCCTTCCAATGAATATTTAGGACTGATTTCCTTTAGGATGGACTGGTTGGATCTCCTTGCTGTCCAAGGGACTCTCAAGAGTCTTCTCCAACACCACAGTTCAAAAGCATCAATTCTTCGATGCTCAGCCTTCTTTAACATATCAGAAACTCTGCTAAAAAGCTTCTGGATTTTCCCAGATTTGAACTGAAGCAGCCTGACACACTCTGAAAGCCTATGCATTCTTGGCCTAGTATATGATGTTGAAAACAGTGTACTTTAACTTAATTCTCCATGCAGAATCCATAAAATCATCTGAATACATTGACTCAGTGCTACCCTCAAAGTCTTTATAGTACTCTATAACAGTATTCACAGAAATTAATTGACAGTCATTGAAAAGCTTAAATAAGCTTAAGTTCATCTGCTTTTCACAGAAAAGTTTTAATTTCACAGGGAACTTTTTTAGAAATAATTATTTATAACATTTGGGAATTTTAAAATCAATCTATTATGTGTTTGAAAGAATGTGAGAACAGCTCATCAACTTTGAAAAGCAGTAATATGCATACAAATCACATAAAAGGTTTATAATAAGATTAAGTATCACTAAGCAGAAAAAGAAACACAAAATACAAGCACACATTTAAAAATAAAATGGGTACATCTTAAAATAAATCTTTTCGGCAAAGTTAAAGTAGTAGAAGATGCTTATGTAGGAAAAAAAGTTTTAAAATTGTGAAATCATATTTTCACTTTACAGAACACAAAATTATATGAATACTATTAAAATTACATTATAACAGAACAATTGTACCTATTTATCACCTGTTGTAATAAAAGCAAATACAGCTAATTGATTTAAATTACCCTCGAGTAATTTTAATTATATAAACAAAAGTTAGTTTCTATAAACATGTGTATATGCATGTGTATATTTAAAATTGGTAAGCAAAATAACTTCATGAAATTGTTACTCTTGGCCCCAATCATTACTATGAGGTCAGCGTCTTTTAGCTTCCATACTCTATAGTTATATTTTTATATCGAAACAAGACCACATATTGCAATAAATAATAATTTTTTCCCCAATTTTCAGTACAACTTGGGCAGTATTTTATCTTCACATCTTTGTGAGTATTTCTATGGTTTACAAATCAAAAATGGCTATTCACAGCTCTATGATGTCTATCCCCAAAAGACACTGGCCAGTCTTGCTTGAGATGAGGGAGAATGGGGTAGAGACAGGAGGACTACCTCTACCTGGGTACCTGCAGATTATTTACTAGCATCATAGGTACAGTGCTGAAGTCTGGAGGCCTCAGGGTGAATAAAGGGCAGAGTTCAACAAATGGATCAGTACATTTCTATTGAACTTTGACAACAGTTCTAGGTACTATGGAGAATAGAAACCACCCTATATCTTTGGTTCAGAGGCTCACAATCTATTGTGGGAGAAATAATTATATATAAGTGAATAGGTAAGTGGCAGATTACATTAAGCAATTATAGTGATATGTGGAGAAATGAATCCTGACTTGGTAAGAACATGGGGAAATTTCCTAGAAGAAGCAGGAGAGAGTAGTGATAAAGCCATACTGTGCAGTAGAACCAGTTTGAACCAACAAGTATATTGGTGTGTGGAAGGTTTCAAATTGAATGGGTAGAGGATTTGAGAGAAGTATGCTTGAGATCAGACTGGAAAGGTAGGAAACAAACTCCTTACTAAATCCCTTTTATTAATGTGTCATATTTCCCCAACTGAAATAATCACAGGAAGTCTAAGCCCTCAAGGTCTTCCTGCATTGCCCAAACACTTGCTGTCCCAGTACATCCAACAGTCTAACCCAAATCCCACCCATCCTTGATCTTCAAGTCCTTCCAATGATGCCCTTTGGAGCTTCTCATTGCCATCAGCAAAGTCTCCTCTACCCTTGATTTCTTTCTCTGAAGGCTCCAACCACATACTTGCTCTAACACAAATCTTGTACTTCTGTGAGGGCAGAGCATCACCCAAGCCTTCTCAAGTAATGGCTGCTCCCACCTCCATCTAGAAAATCACTGGACCTGAAAGTGAGATAGTTGCCCTTTTCCTCCTTTTTGTTATTTCCCAAGAACCGTTCTTACCGCCTTGCTTAAAAATTCCCCTTCTTTTGACGAATTATATTGGTTTATCACCCTTCACTCCACGACACTGCAGACATCCATGATCTTTCTGGTCACTTTTCCTTATTCACTGAAGATTTTAGCACATCCCTCACTGCTTTTCAAACGACTGCACATGACTCAATGAACTGTCATCATTTTTGGTCATTTCTGTTTCCACACAACTGTTTCACCCCAAATCCTTAAATTTCAGTTCCTCCCTGACCCTTTTCCTGCCTGTGACCTTGTCTTCACTCCTCCTGGTACCTACTTCCATAGAACTTGTCATTATCATGCAACGACAACCACCACCACCATCATCCAACCCATCTTATTAATCAGTTTAGGCTTCCGTAACAGAATGCCATAGACTGGGTGGCTTAGACAAAAACATTTATTTCTCACAGTCTGGAGGCTGTGAAGTTCAAAGTCAAGTCCCAGATCAAGGTAGATCCAGTGTTTGGTGAGGGCACTCTTTCTGGTTTGCAGAAGCTGTCTTCCTCTTGTATCCTCACATGGCTGAGAGAAAAACCATCTCTCTGGAGTCTCTTCTTATAAGGATACTCATCCCTTTCAGGAGGGCTCAATCTTCATGACCTAATTCATTTCCAAAGTCTCTACCTCCTAATACGATTACATTGGGAGTTGGGATTTCAAAGTATGGATTTTGAGGGGACACAACATTCAGTCTGTAGCACTCCTAACAGCAAGTGTCCTACTCTCTAGAGAGTACCATTTAATATCCTTTTAGTTCAGTTCTTCAAACACTAAGATTTTCACAATTCTTTGAGCCCATGGGAACTTTTTTGAGCCCATTGACCGCACCAACTTTTTCAGTTCATCACCTGCCCTATGTACTCGTAACTCTTTTTACCCAGCTTAGGTTCCATTGTTAATTATTATAATAAGTCCCTTCAATCTAAACTCAGCTTCTTGCCCTTCTGTCCCCCTGCTGTATTCACTGGAAAAAACACAAACCATGGTTAAGTCCAATTCTCCATCTTCTCTGCTCCTGGTGCAGCTAAACCCCAAATCATACAGAATACTCTCGTTTTAAATTTACATCCACAAATCTTAGGTGGGATCTCCAACATCTGTCAATTCACTTCCTTATGTTCGGAGAATACTTTATTAAAAAAACACTGTTTCCTTTGTCCTCAAATGTAAAATTGACTCCTGCTCCACTCATTCACTGTTGGTATCTTTATTTATTTCATTGTATGGAAAAGCAATTGGTTAAGAATTTATTTTAAATCTACTAATCAATCACATCTGCACTTACAGCTTTTGCCTTTCCACCTGTTGAAATGGATAAATTGCCTAGACTCCTATGTAAGGCCGAGTAATCCGGTCGTACATGGACCAGTAACCCAGGTATGCAGGTGAGGATCTTCTCACCTACCCTCAGACTTAGCTTTGGTCATTAGCCCTTCTTTTTTCTGAATTATCACTTTTTCCTTAACACTCTTCTTATTCTTATCAGTGCCTTAGCAAATGAAGCAAAACAAAAAAACCTTACACATTCCTACTCAGATACTGCTCCATCACTGTGCTCCCCTTTATAATAAAATTCTTCAAGAGATTTCCTTAAATGCATTGCCACTCCTTCATCTCCTATATTCTTCTTTTAAAACTGAAGTATCGTTGATTTACAATGCTGTGCTAGTTTCAGGTATACGGCAAAGTTATTCAGTCATATGTATTCTTTTTCAGATTCTTTTCCATTATACATTATCACAGGATATTGAATAGAGCTTACTGTGCTATATGCAGTATGTCCTTATTGGTTATCTATTTTACATACAGCAGTGAATATCTGTTAATCCCAAACTCCTAATTTCTCCCTCACCCTTTCCCCTTTGTTAAGCATAAGTTTGTTTTCTATTTGTGAGTCTATTTCTGTTTTGCAAATAAGTTCATTTGTATCATTTTTTAATATTCCACATATAAGTGATATCATATGGTATTTGTCTTTCTCTTTCTTCACTAAATATGATAATCTCTGGGTCCATCCATGCTGCTGCAAATAGCATTACTTCATTCTTTTTTATGGCTGGTTTATATTCTATTATATATATATATATATATATATATATATATACACACACACACACACACATATACCACATCTTTCTTATACATTTATCTATTGGTGGACATTTAGGTTGCTTCTATGTCTTGGCTACTATAAATAGACTTCTATACTCTTTGACCCATTACAATCAGGCTTTAGTCTTCATGTCTAGGCTAAAATAATAATAGTTAAGGTCCCTACAAACTCAGTTTTGTCAAATGTAGTCATTCCTTTTAAAAAGTGTATTTCCAATTTAAAAAGTAAGGAGAACTAAGCAGTTGAGTTTGGTCGAGAAGAGCCTTGCTACTAAGTATGATTCATGAACAGGCAACATCTACATCACTTGGGATCCTACTAGAAGTGCAGACTCTCGCGTCTCATCTAAGACTTTGGGCAACCTCTCTGAGCCTCAGTTTATCTCTAAAATGGATAATAGTCAAGTCTCACTCCCTGTCTTACTCAGTCTTGCTGCAGAAAGCTGACTGGTTGGTTCTTTCTTCTTCAATTGCTTTCTTTACTTGGTTCTAGGATGACACATGGTCCTAGTTTGCCTCGAACCTTAACTGAAACTCTTAGTCAGACTCTTTTGAACTCTTCTACTTCTTGACCTGTAATTGTTGGAGTGCTCATGATATTCTTTTCCACAGTTGTCCTAACCATCATGAACACACAAATTATAAATATTTCTATGATGTGATTCCTAAAGTCTCTGGATCATCACTTGAAGCTTCAGGCAATATTGTCTATTTGTTTCTTCATGTGTGTGAGTGTGAGTGTGTGTGTGTGTTCACCCAGTTGTTTCCAATTCTTTGCATCTCCATGGACTGTAGCGCACCAGGTGCCTCTGTTCGTGGAATTTTCCAGACAAGAATACTGGAGTGGAGTTGCCATTTCTTCCTCCCAACCCAGGGATCAAACCTGCATCTCTTATATCTCCTGCATTGGCAGGCAGATATTTACCACTTCTCAGCTGGGGAGCTGTTCTTCAAGTGTACAAATAGTATAATTTTTTATGTGGGCCACTGCACGAAAATGATTAGAAAGTACTTTCAGGATGATCACACCCAATTGCTTGGTTTTAAATACCATTTATAGGGAACTCCCTGGCAGTCCAGTTGTTAGGAGTGCCCACTTCCACTGCAGGGGGCAAGAGTTTGATTCCTGGTTGGGGAACTAAGATCCCCATGCCATGTGGCATGGCCAAAATAAATAAATAAAAATAAGTAAATACTATTTATATATTGATGATTTTCAAATTTGTATTTCTAACCTCAACTTTCCCCTGAACTCCAAGCTCCTGTATCCAGTTTCCTAAGAAATATCTTCACTCATATGTCTAATAGGCCATCCCTAACTAAAAATACCAAAACTGATCTCATCGCACCTCATGGGATCTCATGGCATTCAGGGAAAATGAAGAAAGGAGGAATTCTTGACTCCCCAATACAGAAGCAAATATGGGAACTAAATTCAAAACAGTCCCCAAATATGACCACTTTGGGGGTTCCCTCATAGCTCTGTGGGTAAAGAATCCACCTGCAATTCAGGAAACCCCAGTTTGATTCCTGGGTCAGGAAGATCCCCTGGAGAAGGGATAGGCTACCCATGCCAGTATTCTTGGGCTTCCCTTGTGACTCAGCTGGTAAAGAATCTGCCTGCAATGTGGGAGACCTGGGTTTGACCTCTGGGTTGGAAGATCCCCTGGAGAAGAGAAAAGCTACCCACTCCAGTTTGCTGGCCTAGAGAATTCCATGGACTGTATAGTCCTTGGGGTTGCAAGGAGTGGGACACGACAGAATGACTTTCATTTTCACTTTCATGACAACTTCTCATTGCCTCTACTACCTCTACCCTATTCCAGACCACCATTACCCTTACTTAAATGCATACGATTCCCTCCCAATTTCCCTACTTAGAGAATTGAGTGACTATTGGACACTGTAATAAACAAATCACCTAATTGCCCTGCTCCTGACTTTTCTTTGGTTGCCTATCACACTTAGAATAAAAAAGTCCTTTGGATGCTTATTGAGTTATACATGATCTGGCTTCAGGCTCTCTCTCCAACGTCAATTCCTCTCTGTCCCCAGCCAACCACGTCCCATCCATACTGGTCTCCTTTGCCTGTGTGCGTGCTCAGCTGCTTCAGTCATGGCCAATTCTTTGTGACCCTACAGTCTGTGGCCTGCCAGGCTCCTTTGTCCATGGGATTCTCCAGGCAAGAACACTGGAGTGGGCAACCATGCCCTTCTCCAGGGGATCTTCCTGGCCTAAGGATTGAATCTGCATCTCCTGCACTGCAGGCGGATTATTTTACCCACAGGACCACCTGGGTAGCCCCACTGTTCTCTTTACTGTTCTTCAAAACCAAGTGTGCACTCATCTCAGGCCCACGTTCCTTAGGGGCTAATCCTTTGTCCTAGATATTTTCAAGATTTGTGTCCATTCAGAAATTTGTTGAGATAGTATTACCTTCTTAGATTGGCCTTTACAAAAGTCCCAACCCAAAAAGCTTGACACGCCTCCCCTCACTTTGCATTATTTTCTTAGTAGCAGTCATTTTTACCTGCCAACACAATGCATATTTACTCTTTGTTTGTTGTCTGTTTTCACTTGAGAAAGTAAGTTCTATGAGACACAGGAAGCACTTGTTTTGTTCACTTCTGAGTTCTCAGTACCTAGAACAATATTGGGCTACAAATGTAGCTCAGTAAATGCACATCTAGTTAATTCTGAGTGAAGAAATGTTGTATGATACATTAGCATGGAGGGGTGGTTGGAGAAAATACAGGTAAGAAGCAAGGAATGTGGCTGGGATGCTTTTTGCAATAATTCAGGTCAGGGATAAGAATTGGTGCTAAAATAGCACATTGGAAATAGTTTTCAAAAGGAAGCAGGAAAAAATATACAAGCTTGAAAACCCAACGAGTCATTTTGATGCCCTCCTGGGAGTAAAAGTTGAATGAGGTTCAATCAGTCATGATGAAGTGACACTCAGGTAGTTAAACATTTTATTCAACATGTATTTATTACCATCTATAATGTGGCACCATGGAGAGAATAATATAAGGTTCCTCTTTGAGAAAGAAAAAATATGAAATCAGAAATCTGAGTCTCCCTTTAAGAAGCAAATCAGCTTTTATTAAAGGGAGGTGATGAAAAGAATTGCGTGAATCAGAGTACTTTGTTTATTCAGATTCTTTCTTGTAAAATGTGTATTTATTAAGGAGGCTAAATTTGGCTAGCTAACTAAACACATTTTAAGATTAAATTTGAATGCTCTGTGCTTTATCATAAGTGACATATTTCTTTGTTAAATTTCCTGCCATTCAATGTAAAGAAAAAGGAACTTTTTAATTAGATGTTATCATCATTATAACAGAGCTTGTCTTTTATAAACTGTTGTCCTTAGCTTTTTAATAGATGCCAAGGTTTGAGAAATATAAATAGTAAAAAAGTAATAACAATGGCTACTGCAGGCAATAGGAGTAGTCTATAAATCATACTTATTAATGGTTACTTCAGAAACAATGGAATTTAACATAAATTACTTTATAAAAATATTTTCCTATCTAGAATTAAGCTCTTCAGTCTCCAGCACTCTAAGAACTTCCATACAATTCCTTGTATCTGAAACAGCAGTTTGATTTACTGATACAGCTTTTTGCAGCAAGTTTATATTAAATAAAATGTTTGTCTGTTTCAAAACATAGGGATCGGGTAGAGAGGGAGGTGGGAGGGGGGGATCGGGATGGGAAACACATGTAAATCCATGGCTGATTCATGTCAATGTATGACAAAAACCACTACAATATTGTAAAGTAATTAGCCTCCAACTAATAAAAATAAATGGAAAAAAAACACAATAGTAAGCTTTGTTGTTTTATTCTTCAACATAAGCACTGAACAGAGTAGGAATGAACAGAACTGACAGACAGGCATCACGCACATGGGGCTGTGTATTCACATGAACAGAGCTGATGAGCAAGCTGTGTTCACCTGGAGCTTAATAAGGTGCAGAGGACCGCCATTAAGTGAAAAACGAATGATCTGATTACACTTAAATACAATCCTTGGGGTACTCTGAAAGTGGATAACATGAGTCTAACCTCAGCTGACTGTAAGATTAGGGAACTCAGGGAAGGTTTCCTAAGGAAGTGACACTTTAGCTCAGGCCAAAAAGGCAAGTGGGCATTGTCCAGGTGAAGCTGAGAATGAGGCTTTCCGGCAGCAGGAAAAGAATGTGCAAAGTCTCAGGGATAGGGAGGAAAAAAACACCCTTAAAGGAACCAAACAAAGAGCAGTAACCCAGGGGAAACTGATTGAGATGCCAGGAGGCAGATCATCCAGGGCTTTGAAGAACATGTACCATTCTGAAAAAAAGAAATGAAAACCATGAAGAGTTTTAAGCAGGTGGGTTATATAACTAGATTTATAGTTTATAAAAAGATTAATCTGGCTCCTGTGGAAAAACAAAGCATTTCCATTTTTGGTAATATGAGGTCTTAAAATCCCTACTGGTATAAAACAATTAAAAATTATGGGGTAAAATATGACCTACTCACTTGAAATATATAGCTTGGGTTTCAGTTTCAGTTGCTCAATTTGCATCTTCCCAAAGTCTCAACTTAAAAAGGCTGTAAAAATTGGAACAAGCAGCCACAAAGTATCTCTAGAGTGATACACATTAAAGTCAGATCATAGTGGGGGCTTCCCTGGAGGTTCAGACGGTAAAGCGTCTGCCTGCAATGCAGGAGACCCAGGTTCCATCCCTGGGTCGGGAAGATCCCCTGGAGTAGAAAATGGCAACCCACTCCAGTACTCTTGCCTGGAAAATTCCATGGATGGAGGATCCTAGTAGGCTACCGTCCATGGAATCATAAAGAGTCGGACACGACTGAGCAACTTCACTGGTTCATAGTGGGTTTCTCTAAGTTACGACTCCATTAAAAATGATCTCATGATCAAATGCTGTAATACATAAGGAAGCAATCTAGCAAAAGCAAATTTCATGTGACACATTAAAAACAGATATGGAAATTTAGGATCTTCAGATAACAGAATTATTAATAGAACCCATAAAATAAGTATTCTTAAATTGTTTAAAGACATGTAAAAGAATGAAAATATAAGAAAAGATCACTATAGTATTAAAAATGACCATGAAGAGTGAAAAATAGAATTTTAAAAATTAAAGTTGAAAATATAATCATTTAAGTAAAAATCCCACTAAATCAAATAGCAAATATTTAATTTGTTGAAATAGTGTCTAGAATATAGATATAAGGAAATTACCTAGAAGACTGAAGAAATGAAAAGATGAAAATGTAGATAACAGAAATGGAAAATCAAGCAAAAAATGTTTGGAATCAGTCTAATAGGATTTTAGAAAAGACACATTAAAGAACAGTTTGAAGAGAAGTTATATTTAATGAGATAATAGCTGAGAATATTTTAGAATCGATCAAATATATGAATCATCATATTCAGGAAGTACTTCAAGTTCTGAAAAGGATTTTCCAAAGCAGGTAAGGAGTAATCACTAAATATATTATAATGAAACCTTAAAAGCAAGTAAGAAAGAAAAGATAGATTATAAGCATACATTAAGAGATATTGCAGATTCAATTCCAGACCACTGCAATAAGCAAATATTTTAATCGAGTGAGTTGCACGAACTTTCAGGTTTCTAAGTGCCTATAAACATTATGTTTACACTACACAGTATAGTATATGAAGTGTGCAACTATAAATTAAGGTTTGTGGCAAGCTTGCATCAGGCAAATCTATTGGTGCCATTTTTAAAAAAGCATTTGCTCCCTTTGTGTTTGTCACATTTTGGCAAACTGCAATTTTTTAGACATAATGCTATTGTACACTTAATAGACTACAGTGTAGTGTAAATGTAACTTTTATATTCACTGGGAAGCCAAAAAATTTGTGTAACTTATTTTATTGCCTATTCACTGTATTGTCACCACAATGAAACTGAATCCACAATATTTCCGAGGTATGCCTGTAATCCTTTTAGTCTGGTAAAACAATCTATTTCTTAACTAAAAAGGCAGTCTGGCTATTTAAGAAAGACATAGGAAATTGTTTTCTTAATTAGGAATTATTAAGGCATTATTTCTTTAATTAGGCCTAGTTTTGAGAAATCTTCTAGTAAATATACTTTTACTTATATTTATTTGTCTCTGTTGGCCTTCCCTGGTGGCTCAGCTGATAAAGAATCCACCTGCAATGCAGGAGACCTGGGTTTGACCCCTGCGTTGGGAAGACCCCCGGAGGAGGGCATGGCAACCCACTCCAGTATTCTTGCCTGGAGAATCCCCATGGACAGAGGAGCCTGGTGAGCTACAGTCCATGGGGTCACAAAGAGTCAGACACAACTGAGCGACTAAGGACATTTGTCTCTTAGTTGTTTGATCAAACAACTTTGTTTGATCTTTGTCCAGAGTCTTAAATGTTTCTGTACTTCTAGATTGTCCAACTTGTTCATGTATAACGGTTATAGTATTCTGATTTTTTTTTCTGTGATATTGGTTGATATTCTCTCTCATTTCTTACTTTGTTTATTTGGACCCTCTCTTTTTTCCCTTAATGAGGCTGACTATAGGCATATTAACTTTATTTTTTTTTTTAGTTATTGGTTTCATTGATTTTTCTATCATTTTTTTGGTCTCTTTTATTTACTTTTTTTCCTGGTCTTTACTATTTCCTTCCTTCTGCTGACTTTAGGCATTGTTTCTTCTTTTTCTAATTTTTTTTTAAATTGCAGGTTATATTGTTTATTTGCAATTTTCTTGTGTCTTAAGGCAGGACTGTACTGCTATAAAATTTTAACTTAGAACTGCTGCATCCTTTATAGAGCTAACACCCCCAAAATATGTCCTTTTCATTATAGGGGACTGAAATGCAAAAGTAGGAAGTCAAGAAACACCTTGAGTAACAGGCAGATTTGGCCTTGGAGTACGGAATGAAGTAGGGCAAAGGCTAATAGAGTTTTGCAAAGAGAACGCACTGGTCATAGCAAACACTCTCTTCCAACAACACAAGAGAAGGCTCTACACATGGACATCACCAGATGGCCAACACCAAAATCAGATTGATTATATTCTTTGCAGCAAAAAATGGAGAAGCTCTATACAGTCAGCAAAAACAAGACTGGGAGCTGACTGTGGCTCAGATCATGAACTCCTTATTGCCAAATTCAGACTTAAATTGAAGAAAAGTGGGGAAAACCACTAGACCATTCAGGGATGACCTAAATCAAATCCCTTATGATTATACAGTGGAAGTGAGAAATAGATATAAGGGACTAGATCTGATAGAGTGCCCGATGACCTAGGGACAGAGGTTCGTGACACTGTACAGGAGACAGGGATCAAGACCCTCCCCAAGAAAAAGAAATGCAAAACAGCAACGTGGCTGTCTGAGGAGGCCTTACAAATAACTGTGAAAAGAAAAGAAGTGAAAAGCAAAAGAGAAAAGGAAAGATACACTCATTTTAATGCAGAGCTCCAAAGAATAGCAAGGAGAGATAAGAAAAGCCTTCCTCAGCAATCAATGCAAAGAAATAGAGGAAAACAATAGAATGGGAAAGACTAGAGATCACTTCAAGAAAAATAGAGATACCAAGGGAACATTTCATGCAAAGATGGGCTCAATAAAGGACAGAAATGGTATGGACCTAACAGAAGCAGAAGATATTAAGAAGAGGAGGCAAGAATACACAGAAGAACTGTATAAAAAAGATCTTCATGACCCAGATAATCACAATGGTGTGATCACTCACCTAGAGCAGACATCCTGGAATGTGAAGTCAAGTGGATCTTAAGAAGCATCACTACGAACAAAGCTAGTGGAGGTGAATGAATTCCAGTTGAGCTATTTCAAATCCTAAAAGATGATGCTGTGAAAGTGCTGCACTCAATATGTCAGCAAATTTGGAAAACTCAGCAGTGGTCACAGGACTGGAAAAGGTCAGTTTTTATTCCAATTTCAAAGAAAGGCAATGCCAAAGAATGCTCTAACTACCACACAATTGCACTCATCTCACACACTAGTAAAGTAATGCTCAAAATTCTCCAAGCCAGGCTTCAGCAATACATGAACCGTGAACTTCCAGATGTTCAAGCTGGTTTTAGAAAAGGCAGAGGAACCAGAGATCATATTGCCAACATCCGCTGGATCATTGAAAAAGCAAGAGTTCCAGAAAAAATATACTTCTGCTTTATTGACTATGCCAAAGCCTTTGACTGTGTGGATCACCACAAACTGTGGAAAATTCTGAAAGAGATGGGAATACCAGACTACCTGAACTGCCTCTTGAGAAATCTGTATGCAGGTCAGGAAGAAATAGTTAGACCTAGACATGCAACAACAGACTGGTTCCAAATAGGAAAAGGAGTACGTCAAGGCTGTATATTTTTTTATCCTCTCGTTTTCAGTCTAAATTTGTCTTTAGCTCTAAAGAGTCTCTTGTAAGCAAAACACCCACAGGTCCTGTTTCTTCATCCAACCAATGACTATGTATCTTTTGATTGGGATACTTATTCCATTGATATTTAAAGTGATTGTTGATAGGTATGTACTTATTGTCATTTTATTACTTGTTTTTTGGTTGTTTTTAGTTTTTCTCTGTTTTTTTATTCTTTCAGCTTTTTCCCTTGTAGTTTGATGATTTTCTTTAGTGGTATGCTTGTGTTCCTTTCTCTCTAATTTTTTGTGTGTATTATAGGTTTTTGACTTGTGATTACTATGGGATTCATATATGTTTACCTATAACAATACTTACTTGTTCTAAACTGATTTTAACTTCAAACACATTTTAAAAGATCTACCTTGTTTTACTGCCCTCTCCTGCATTTTGTGTTTTCGATGTCATATTATACATCTTCATATTTATCCCTTACTATTTATTACAGCTATGGTTGATTTTACAATTTTTATATCTTTGTCCTAGCTTTTCAAAGTGGTTGATTCACAGCCTTTACTATATATTTATCTTTACTAGTGGGATATATCTTCACTATATCTTTCCTTACTTATAAATTTTTCTTATTGTAACCTTTTCTTTTCTACTTGGAGAAGACTCTATAGCACTTCTTTATGGGTTGGTTTAGTACTGAGGAACTGTTTTACTTTTTGCTTATCTGAGAAGTTCTTTATCTCTCCTTCAATTATGAATGATAATCTTGCTGTATAGAATATCCTAGGTTATCAGATTTTGTATGAAGTCTCTCACTTTTGTCTTGCAAAGTTCTTACAGAAAAATCAGCTGATAGTCTTATGAGAGTTCCCTTCTATGTGACTCTGTTTTTCTCTTGTTGCCTTTAGAATTTTCCCTTTAACTTTTGGTATTTTAATTATGTCTTGGTGTGGGTCTCCTTGGGTTCATCTTATTTGGGATTCTCTGTTTCCTGTACCTAGACATTTGTTTCCTTCTTCAGGATCAGGATGCTTTCAGTCATAATTTCATTGAATGCATTTTTGACCCTTTTCTCTCTTGCTCTTCTGGGAATCCTATAATGCATAAGTTGGTATGCTTGTTGCTGTCCAAGAGATCCCTTAAACTTTTCTCATTTTGTAAAAGTTGTTTTTCCTTTTGCTATTCTGATTGGGTGATTTCCATAATTCTATCTTTTAGATAATTTATGCATTCTTTGTGTCAACTAATCTGATGTTAATTCTTTTAGTTTATTTCTCATTACAGCTATTTTACTCTTCAGTTCTGGCTGGTTCTTTTTTATATTGTCTAGTTATTTATTAAAATTCTCACTGTGTTCATATATTATTTTTCCAAGTTCAGTTCGTATTCTTATTACTGCTTTGAACTCTTTATCTGATAAACTTTTTATCCTTCTTTCATTGGGTTTTTTTTTTTTTTTTCAGGTTTTCTTGTTCTTTTATTTAAGAATAGGCTTCTGTCTTGACATTTTGTTTAACTTTCTCTGTCTACCTATCCTAGTCTCAGAGAGGTGCCCCTGTATGGGAACTTTCTATGCACTCTGTACATGCCCACTGGCTTTGGAGGAAAGCAGATTCTGAAGTGAGCACAGGTCACATCTTCCCCCAGGGTGTGCTGTCAGCTACCACCTTGGTGGGAGGCAGCAACAAAGATGGAGGGGCTAGAGCCTAGCCAGGTGTGATCCAGGGCTTCTCTGATGCCCAATGGTAGTCCCTATCTTATCAAGTATAAGGGCAGGGCTCAAGGTGCTGGAGCAAAATCCCTAAAGGAACTGGATTTCTCTTATGTTGGTGATGGCAGTCTCTACCTTGACTGGTTAAGTGGCAGTGGCCTGAGGGCATGGGACTTCACTTCTGTGTTGGTTTCACTTTTTCCCTGTTGTGTGTGCTTTGGTTAGAGGTTGGGCCAGGACCACAGGGGTTGATGTCACACTACTGAGCTGGTTTCACTCCTGCCGACAATGTCAGTCTCTGTCCTGGAGCTAGGTTCACGCCTCCTAAATACAAGTAGGGATGAGTGTGCTGGCAATGGTTACCTTCTCTCTGATCAGAGATAGGGTCGTGTCCAAGCTGTCTCTGTTCCCTTTAAGTTTACACACTGTCATTGGCAATGGCAGCCTCTGCCCTAATGGACAGCAGCACTGGAAGCAAGATGGGCAGGATCATGTGCTTGGCACAGGCTTGGAGGCATGCTGGGGCAGTCCTGACAAGCCAGCCAAAGCACCAGCAGTTTTCAACTTGCTGCTTCTGCATTGTCACTGGGAGTAAGGAAGCATGCGTGTGCTCTTCAAGGGCAGAGTCTCCGTTTCTTATTACCTTCTGGTAAGCCCCACTAGTTTTCAGTCCAGCTAAGGAGATTTGCCTTCCTGGTGTTGGACCCCAGTGCTGGGGTGTCATATGTGGCTTGAACCCCTTGCTCCCTGGAGAAGATCCCTTAGCATGTGGTATCCCTCTCCTTTCCTGGTCCCCCATCAGGAGTGCAGATTCCAAGCAGATTGCTTCTCCTCCCTTCCTACCAGATTCCATGTGAATCTTTCTGTAGGGCCTTGGTTAAAGAAGACCATTTCTGCCAGTCTCTAGGTTGTTCCAACAAGAGCTGCTCTGCATGTTGATGTATTTTTGATGAATTCATGGAGGGAAAGGAGGTCAGTGTCCTCCTAACTCTGTCGTCTGGCTCTCTACCTGCCCTGACATTAAGCCTAGATTAATAGGATTCTCCCTGGTGGCTCAGTGGTAAAGAATCTGCCTGCAATGCAGGAGACTTGGGTTTGGTCCCTGGGTTGGAAAGATCCCATGGAGGAAACGGCAACCCATTCCAGTACTCTTGCCTGGGAAATCCCATGGACAGAGGAGCCTGGTGGGCTACAGTTCATGGAGTCACAAAGAATTGGACACGACTGAAGTGACTAAACACAATAAAAACAATAAGACAGGGTCAAAATGCCAATTTAATATTTCGTGAAAATTAGTAAAAGTTACTAACCAACTTAGCAAGACTAATCAAGAGAAAATAAAAAGAAAAAATAAATAATGTTATGAATAAAAAGAAATATAATTAGAAATTTCACAGAACATAAACAGAAAAAAGTATATTATATTTTTTGTCTATAAAATTGCAGTTAATACAATTCTAGGAAATACAACTTATTAAAGGTGACTCAAGAAAAATATAGAAAACCAGTGTAATTCAGTAGTTAAAATCTCCCTCCTCCAAACACACACAAAAACACCTGATCTATTAAGTTGTACAGAAAAGTCTTCACCAAGCTTTCTTGAAACATAATTTCAATTCATATAATTCCAGAAAATAGAAAAAAGAAGAGAATCTACAAAGGGCAACATAGGAATGCAAAACCATTGGCCAACCTGACTTATGAATATAGGTGCAAAAATTCTAAACAAAATATATGTAAACTGAATCTAGCCATGGATACAGCACAGTTGAGTTTATCTTGGGAATTAATTGTAGTTTTGGTCTCATGGATCTCTTTACCAGTTTATCACAGGTAAAGACTATGGAACTTTTCTCAGAAATTTGTTTCATAAAATAGAGTATGTAGGGTAAAAAAGGAAAATAAGTATGCTGAAAAACAGTTATCAAAATATAGAAAAGGAAATCTATGATATAGGAAAGCTATAATTTTCCTATTATATATTAAATAATGACAGGGCCTAGTGGTGAGTCTAATAACTATCAAAATTTTGAGGTAGCAATAAGTGTAAGTCATATTTCAAGATATCTACAACAACTGCATTTTGATATAAAAGTATTTGTGACTTTTATTGGCATAGATACTGATTGTTCCATTGTGGTTCATTGCTTACATTCATAATTGAAGGAAATGCTAAATTTCAGTTAAAGAATAATGAGAAGAAAAATACAAATTTTTTCCCACCTAAGTTGTTCTGAGTTCTGCAATGAGCCTGAAAGCCCCAGGTTAAAAATACTAGTTCAGATAGGAATCTTGGCTAGAGACATTTGATGAGTCTCATCATGGAGCTAGGGGTTGCACAGAGATACATATTTAGAGCAATCAATGAATGTGTAAAGTATTAGAAAAGACACTCCTATGGAACACTAAAATTTAAGAGACCCTAATCCTGTCAGAGTTGGACTGAGAGTTGGACTATAAAGAAAGCTGAGTGCCAAAGAATTGATGCTTTTGAACTGTGGTGCTGAGAAGACTCTTGAGAGTCCCTTGGACTTCAAGGAGATCCAACCAGTCCATCCTAAAGGAAACCAGTCCTGAATATTCCAATGAATATTCATTGGAAGAACTGATGCTAAAGTTGAAACTCCAATACTTTGGCCACCTGATGCGAAGAGCTGACTCATTTGAAAAGACCCTGATGCTGGGAAAGATTGAAGGCAGGAGGAGAAGGGGACCACGGAGGATGGGATGGTTGGATGGTATCACCGACTCAATGGACATGAGTTTGAGTAGACTCCAGGAGATGGCGATGGACAAGGAGGCCTGGCATGCTGCAGTCCACAGGGTCGCAAAGGGTCAGACACAACTGAGCAACTGAACTGAATTGAATTGAATCCTATCAGAGGAAGGGACACTGATAAATATAAGGAGATGTTCAAAAAGTAAGAGGAAAATTAGAAGAGACTGGAACCAAAATGTTAAAGAAGGAACTGTTTCTAGGAGGAGGAAATTGTTACAAGCATCATCAGCTTAAAAGAAATCAAGAGGATTTCAAGAAGGACCAACTTTGACCATTGGGTTTAGGGAAAAAAAAAAAAAAAAATCACTGATGACTCAGGCATGACCAGGTCTCTGTAGGATAAGAGAGGAAATCATGTTACAGTAGTTTGAGAAGTGAATGGTGCGGGGGTGGGGAGAGTTAGAAAGTAGACAAGCCTTTCTAGAAGGTAAACATGAAGGCAAAAAGAGAGAGAAATGCTAGAGAAGAATCTCTAAAGTTAATGATGAGCTTTGTTTTGTCAGTTGGAAGAAACCTCAGCATGTTTAAGTACAAATAGAGAAGACTCCTAAGAAAGGAACATGTTAGCTGGACATCCAAGATGTTTCATTCACATGTCTACTGTCTTTATGTGTCTTAGTGTCTGTCTGTATCTCTCTGATACTGCCCTCTGTCAGCCCTCCTCTCTCTAAATGGCACTGCATTTTCCAGACCCTCTTCATATGGCTTGGGCTTGTCTTGGCATGAAGGTCTTCGGAAGGCACACTTCTATGATGACTTGTTTCCAAGAAGCAGGAAGCAGAAGTTTCCAGCCAACTAAGGGCTACACTCAGCCCCACTGTCCATTAGCAACATCTGGGGTGATTGTTAAAGATGCTGACGCTAATTCTGAATTAGACAGTGTTGAGTGGCGCCTGACAACTGATCTTCAGCAAGCTCTACACAGGCTTAGCACACCCAGGTTTTGAAATTACAGGGTGAGGAAGCTAGAGGAGAAACACTGATTGCTACAGTTGGTTCTCAACAGGAACCCGCCCCCCCCACCTTTCCTTGTCAAACCTCCCCTTCCTTTTAAAGATCACAAATTTCCATTTTGATTTCATGATTGTGTGAAACACTCCTTTGTTTTAGGGTCATATTTCTTAAAGGAGAAAAGCTCCTTTCTTTCTGACTGATTCAAAATTACCAAATCAAACTAAATCAAAGTTGAACACGGATTTCACCTGTCAAATATCCTCTTACTAAGGAGACTATTTACATGAAGAATTTTTAAATGGTCAACTTTTCCTTTGAATCTCATGTTTCTATAAATAAGCATCCCATCTCTATTTTTTACCACTCTCCCACCTTAGACTGGCCTGATAGTCTACGGACTCGCCTTTGATTCTCTTTTCTTCTTACAAAATACAAGGGTGGCCTCTTTTCTTCCTCCTCATAGTACATGTCAGCAAAACCTCAAACTATCCATTTTCTCCTACCCTAACTTGAGCAGCTGAAAAGGTACTATAGAAAATCAAATCATCAGGCTGACCGACTGACATTAAAAACATGAACACAAAGCTTAATCATGCCAGGCAATCTTAAGATTGCCTGTAAGTTTAGTTTCATACTTATCAAAAAATAGTGTTCTATTTCATGTCTATACCTCCCAATCAGTTTGCAACATCTCACACTTTTCTGAATATATGAAAGCCATCCAGGAACTTCCTTATTTTTCCACCATCAAATCAACAAACTGTCTGCAATGATATCTGCAATGATATCTCTTCCCAGGTTTTTCTATGTATTTGCAACAGAAGTTGCTTCCTCCTTCCCACCAGAGAATCAAACTTGCATGAGTCATCTGGATTTCAACACCTCTGTTCTTAAGGACAGTTCTTTGGTTTTTCTTCTCCCTCGCATCAAGAATTTCTTTTTCTACTGGATTATTCCTATAAGCATACAAGCATGCTGTAGAATGGCCTGCCTTTTTTTTTCCCCTTGACTCCTCCTTACTTCATATACCTCTCAAGAAACAGCTTCATTTTAGACTCTTCCTAGCAAAAATTCCTTTTTTTCTTACTTTTTTGGAGTATAGTTGCTTTACAATGCTGTGTTAGGTTCTACCTTACAGCAAAGTGAATCAGCTCTAATATACAGGTATCTCCTCTTTTTTGGATTTCTTTCCCATTTAGGTCACTACAGAGGGCTAAGTATAGTTCTCTGGCCATACATAAGTCTCATTAGTTACCTATTTTATACATAGTATCGATAGTGTATATATGTCAATCCCAATCTCCCAATTCAACCCACCCCTCCCTTCCCCCACGGCATCCATGCATTTTTTTCTCTATGTCTGTGCCTCTATTACTGCTTTCTAGCAAAAACTCTTTAAAACGGCCTTCATAAAATATCACTTAACTCTCCTTGCAAATCATTCCTTGTATCAATCCCTTATACTTAATAAATACTTTCCCATCCTTATCTTTCTAACCCTTTAAGCACATTGACTATGTGTTGACCATTGACTATGTGTTGACCACGTCTGCATTCTGAAATCACTCCCCTTTCTCAGCCTCTGTTACATGTAATATCATATTCTCCTAGCAGGGGGCAGCTTCTAAAATAACTCCCAAAGATCTCCACTTCTGGTAGTCATGCCCTTGTGTGATCCTTTGACCCTGAGCATGAGCTAGACCTAGCAACTTGCTTCTAAATGAATGTGTGTGTGCTAAGTCACTTCAGTTGTGTTTGACTGTTTGCAATGCTATGCACTGTAGCCCACCAGGTTCCTCTGTCCATGGGATGCTCCAGGCAAGAATACTGGAGTGGGTTGCCATTTCCCTCTCAGGGGGATCTTCCCAATCCAGGGATGGAAATTGCATCTCTTGTCTCCTGCATTAACAGGCAGGTTCTTTACCACTAGTGCCACCTGGGAAAGGAATAGAACACAGCAAAAGTGATACTTTTGAGATCAGATTACAAAAGGCTCTGGCTTCCAACTTGCTCACTCTCCCCTGGCTTGCTCTTTTTTATTTTGATGGAAGCTTGCTGCCATGTTGTGAACTTCCCTATGGAAAGGCCCATATGGTTAAAAAAAAAAACAAAAAAAACCACTAAACTAAAAGAGATCTCTGGATAGCAGGCAGTGAAGAACAGAATCCTGCCAACCAGCACTGGGTGAGCCTGGAGGCAGACCCTCTCAGTGAAGGCTTGCAGTGACAACTTCAGCCAATACCTCAGTGGCAGCCTGTGAGAAACCCCGGGCCAAAGACTCAGTTAAGCTGAGCCTAGATTCCTGAAGCACAGACACCATCAGAAAATAAATCTATGTCCTTTTAAGCTGCTAAATGTTAAGGTAACATGTTTCACAGTCACAGATAACTAAGAAGGGAGTTTCCCTCAGGGGTCAGCGAACTACAGCAACGGGCCAGATCTAGCCCACCACTTGCTTTTGTCCTATCTGTGAGCTAAGGGGCTTCCCAGGTGGTGTTGGTGGTAAAGGACCTGCCTGCCAACGCAGGAGACCTAAGAGGCGTTGGTTCGATCCCTGGGTCAGGAAGATCCTCTGGAGGAGGGCATGATAACCCACTCCAGTATTCTTCCCTGGAGAATCCCCATGGACAGAGAAGCCTGGCAGGCTACAATCCATATGGTGGCAAAGAGTTGGACACAACTGAAGTGACTTAACATGCACACGCATGTGAGCTAAGGATAGTTTTCATATTCTTATACGGTTGAATTTGAATGAAAAGGATAATAATATTTCATAAATTGTAAAAGTTACATGAAATTCAAATATGTCCATAAATAAAGTTTTATTGGAACATAGCTACATTGTCTGTATTGTCTTTGGTTTGCTTTTGTATTGCAACTGCAGAGTTAAGTAGTTGTGGCAGAGACCTCGTGACTTGAAGAGCCTAAACTATTTACTACCTGACCCTTAACAGAAGATGTTTTCCACTCTTTTTCTATCTTCTTTGTGGCTCCACCTCTTCTGGTCTATCTCTAAATGGTGTACTCTGTCTCCATGTCTCTTTCCATTTACACACACACACACATACAGAAATATTATGCACATTCTAACATATGATAACATTGTATATTAAACATATTAGATGTTATATATGTTATTTTCTTCCTATTTGATGCTTGTGCTCCTGTATCTAATAAGCTTCTCAAACTTAACATGTCAAACATAGGAGTCCTCTTCTGCCAGCTACCTCTAAAAGTTGATTTTCTTCTATTCTTTCCCATCTCAGTTGATGACACTATCATCTACTAATCTGATCTAGCCAGACATTGAATGACCCTTGATTTTTCTCTGTTGTACATACAATCCAGCAATAAGATCTATATATTTTATTTCCCAAATATATTTTTGAATATATTCAGTACATATCAGTTAGTTCCCTAAACACAGTATCCATTTCATTTTTTTCTTATCATTTATCAACAGTATATAATTATTTCACTTAATTAATAATGTATTCTATCTCTTTAACTAGAATTTAAACTCCCTGAGAAGAGACCTTCTCTGTCTTATTCACTATCATATCTCTAGGGTGTTGTCCACTTTAAGTACCAGGGCAGTTGATAAATATTTTTGAATATATAAACTGAGAGATACTTGCTATGTGGCTATAGTTCAAAAGGGCATTAATTTACCTTTAAAATTTACCTTTAAGTTGTACTTATCTTTTGGTTAACTATAACTACGTTTAACAGAAGCAAGCAAATAGGTTCAACTCTTAACAAATGGGTGATGCTCTGAGGAAACTAAAATTGAAAAAGACACATGTACCACAGTGTTCTTTGAAACACTATTTATAATAGCTAGGACATGCAGTTCGATTCCTGGGTCAGGAAGATCCCCTGGAGAAGGGATAGGCTACCCACTTCAGTTTTCTTGGGCTTCCCTTGTGGCTCAGCTGGTAAAGAATCCACCTACAATGCGAAAGACCTGGGTTTGATCCCTGGGTTGGGAAGATCTCCTGGAGAAGGGAAGGCTACCCACTCCAGTAGGGCTTCCCTCATAGCTCAGTTGGTAAAGAATCCGCCTGCAATGCAGGAGACCCCAGTTCGATTCCTGGGTCAGGAAGGTCCCCTGGAGAACGGATAGGCTACCCACTCCAGTATTCCTGGGTTTCCCTTGTGGCTCAGCTGGTAAAGAATATGCCTGTAATGTGGGAGACCTGGGTTCGATCCCTGGGTTGGGAAGATTCCCTGGAAAAGGGAAAGGCTACGCACTCCAGTATATTTGCCTGGAGAATTCCATGGACAGTCCATGGGGTCGCAAAGAGTCGGATACGACTGAGCGACTTTCACTTTCACTCTCAGGACATGGAAGCAACCTAGATGTCCATCAACAGATGAATGGATAGAGAAGCTGTGGTACATATATACAATGAAACAATAAAGTAAAGTCATTCAGTCGTGTCTGACTCTTTGCGACCCCATGGACTGTAGCCTACCAGGCTCCTCTGTCCATGGGATTTTCTGGGCAAAAATATATAGTGGGTTACCATTTCCTTCTCCAGGGGATCTTCCCGACCCAGGGATCGAACCCGGGTCTCCCGCATTGTAGGCAGACGCTTTACCATCTGAGCCACAATAGGACACTACTCAGCCATAAAAAGGCACACACTTGTGTCAGTTCTAATGAGGTGGATGAACCTGGAGCCTATTATACACAGTGAAGTAAGTCAGAAAGAGAAAACCAAATATATATTAATGCATATATATGGAATCTAGAAAGATAGTACTGACGAACCTATTTGCAGGGCAGCCTTGGAGACACAGGCAAAGAGAACAGACCACAGACACGGGCATTGGAGAGGAAGGTGAGGGTGAGATGAATGGAGAGAGTAATGTGGAAGCTTATACACTACCATATGTAAAATAGATGGCCAATGGAAATTTTCTGTATGACTCAGGAAACTCAAACCAGGGCTCGGTAACAAGCAGGAGGGGTGAGAAAGGCTGGGAGGTGGGAGGTGGGAAGGAGGTTCAAGAGGGAGGGGACATACGTACACCTATGGCTGATTCACGTTGATGTATGGCAGAAATGAAACCAATATTGTAAAGCAATTGTCCTTCAATTAAAAAAAAAAACAGTGATGAAGGGAGAAGTTTGTTTCTCTATTTTTAACTAGAGTAGTTCACTAAACAACATATTTTGAGAGAATGGTTATGTCATTGTAATGACTAAAGAAGTAAAGACTGATTTATACAGAAACATTTGTGCTACAGCTTAAGATGTCTAAAAATCTGATGTCAGTGATCTGTGCCATACAAAAGTATCACTAAAAATTATTCAGTGCTATCTCAGATAAACAATTATATTAGGCAAAGCAAGAAAAATCCAGATAATTAATAGAAATAAATGAAAAAAGCTGCATAGGTATCTAACTAATAATCGCATTACTATGAGGTTTTGTTACTACTCACACAAACCAAAGATAATTCCTTCTATGATCAGCTGAGTTTATCATATTTTCTTTTGATTTTATAACCCAGTAGTTCAGTTCAGTTCAGTTCAGTTGCTCAGTCATGTCCGACTCTTTGCGACCCCATGAACCGCAGCATACCAGGCATCCCTGTCCATCACCAACTCCCAGAGTCCACCAAAACCCATGTCCATCGAGTCAGTGATGCCATCTAACCATCTCATCCTCTGTCATCCCCTTCTCCTCCTGCCCTCAATTGTTCCCAGCATCAGGGTCTTTTCCAATGAGTCAGCTCTTTGCATCAGGTGACCAAAGTATTGGAGTTTCAGCTTCAGCATCAGTCCTTCCAATGAACACCCAGGACTGATCTCCTTTAGGATGGACTGGTTGGATCTCCTTGCAGTCCGAGACTCTCAAGAGTCTTCTCCAACACCACAGTTCAAAAAACATCAATTCTTCGGTGCTCAGCTTTCTTTATAGTCCAACTCTCACATCCATACGTGACCACTGGAAAAATCACAGCCTTGACTAGACAGACCTGTGTTGGCAAAGTAATGTCTCTGTTTTTTAATATGCTGTCTAGGTTGGTCATAACTTTCCTTCCAAGGAGTAAGAGTCTTTTAATTTCATGGCCGCAATCACCATCTGCAGTGATTTTGGAGCCCAGAAAAACAAAGTCAGCCACTGTTTCCACTGTTTCCCCATCTATCTGCCATGAAGTGATGGAACCAGATGCCATGATCTTAGTTTTCTGAATGTTGAGCTTTAAGTCAACTTTTTCAGTCTCATCTTTCACTTACATCAAGAGGCTCTTTAGTTCTTCTTCACTTTCTGCCATAATGGTGGTGTCATCTGCATATCTGAAGTTATTGATATTCCTCCCGGTAATCTTGATTCCCGCTTGTGCTTCCTCTAGCCCAGCGTTTCTCATGATGTATTCTGCATATAAGTTAAATAAGTAGGGAGACAATATACAGCCTTGATGTACTGCTTTTCCTATTTGGAACCAGTCTATTGTTTCATGTTCAGTTCTAACTGTTGCTTCCTGACCTGCATACAGGTTTCTCAGGAGTAGTATATGTATGTTTTGATTTTTAATTAATGCAGAACATTATATGATTAGGATACTGTGGTATACTTTAAAACTATTCACATATGCACACTGTCCCTCCTTACAGCAGGATTTTATTTTCTCACACTATTGAACTCAAGCATGACTTGCTTTGGCCAGTGAAAAGTGAGCAGAGGTTACATGTGCCCACTTTGGGCAGAAACTTTAAGAGTTAGTATATGCTTTGCTATACTTTCTTTTCCTTCAACCAAGAGGCCAGAAATACTTCAGATGGAGCTTACTCCCTAGGTTTGAATTCTTGAATAAATTCTGTGTCGAGGACAGTTATGGCCCACCAGAAATGGACATAAACTTTCACTGCTCTAAGCCATTACAATTTTACAGTCATGTGTTACCAGAGCAAAACCTAACCTACCCCTATCTTTGAACATTATATACATTTGTAACAAATACATTAAAACCGTACATTGACAGAGTGTTGCCTAGGAGAAGCCATTTGGGATTAGTAAGAAGTCAGAGCTGTAGAATATTTTAAAGAAAGCAAAACTCGTTATTTCCAAATCTAACATTAACCTAACTAGAAGACTAATTAGTAGTTACACTCTATTAAAAAGGTGAGACTTTGGCAGAACATGTTTAATCAAACAATGCAATCTATAATGAAATGTTGCAAAATAAGAAGAAATGAAAGACCCTGGTGTGTCATTCAGTTAAGTGATGTGACATTTCCCAAGTTTACTGCTGGTCAAAGTTTGTAGCTAAAGAAAGAATGTGAGTTAGAGCAAAGGTGTTGGAGCGGGGCTGGGGGTAATTAGTAGATGGAATGATGGAGAGAGTGTAGGAACTTGAAAAACAGGGAGAGTACTGAAGGGACATAAGGAATGTCACTGGAGAATTATACCGTGTGATTTACATGGTTGACTTTCAAGCAACGCTTACCATAGAAGCTTTGTAATATTGCTCTAGTTTCCAAATAAATCAAAGCTATGGAACTCAATAGAAGACGGGGGGAGGACTAGAAACAAACTGTAGGGATTAATGTTTGTTTACTGACCTAAAACACTTGTTCTATTTTACATGAAACAAATTCTCACCAGAGAAATGACACTCTGAAGCAAGGTAATTAACATATCTAAATTTGGTTCAGAGAGCCTGATTCATAGCCTTAGAGTGGAGCTTCACCAAGGGATTAAATGCCCTGTGTGTACTTAGTAATTTTGGTAGTAAATGCAAACAACTTAATACTCATTGGAAGGGACTACTGTGGTGTAAACATTGGGGAATATGACAAAATTCACCATGCAGGGTGCATCCATCCTTTTGTCCAAAGCTGTAATTCAGGGCCAACCAGAAAGCTTTGCAGGATTTCAATATGAATGAGAGGCACCTGTGACTGTGAGGACACTGAGCTAATGAGAGACGGTTGAAAAGCCGCTGCTCAGCAGCACTCAGGGTAATTTCCTCAAAATCTTTCAGTGGCTCTCATATTTCACTTCGGGCCAAACAAGTACAAGCGGAGATGTGGTTAGAAATGATCAATGAGCGAGGAATGCCAGAGAAACTGAATGGCCTGGAAAGAAACTGGGAAGTCTCCCAGTTACAGAAGAAAGTCAGTAAAATAGAGCTTGGAGGTAGAATGCAGGGCACGGAGATGAACAATGCCCGAGGCATGGCAAAATAATCTACCAACGCCAACAGAGCCAGCCAGGAAAGACATGTGCAGGAAAAGCAGGACAATCAGAGCATGAGTCCTGCCAGGTCAACACTGAAAACATATTTATAAATGTGTGCCAGGCTTTTAGAATTTATTTCAAAGATCAGAGAAGTCTATAGGAACGAGATGGGGTGGAAGGAGTGGGAGGATATTTAGAATTCAACTGAGTAATGATTATTGAAGTGGTTGAATATGCCTACCTCTTAACATATTCCTGTAGTTTTCTTTAAAATAATTTTTTCCCTCTAACTCAAGGATTAGGATGTAATCTGCCCAAGACTCTGAGTCAGGAGTGGGTATTGAGCTATGGAGAGAATCTACAGTTAGCAGTTACTGGGAAAAACCTGTTTCTCCTTGAGTAACCCTGTACCAGCGAGGTTTCCAGGTTACTAAAAGGGCTATCATGGGTTCCTGAAGCTTCCCTTTTGAGAACAGAACCTAGCTTCTCACCGTGACTTTTTTTTTTTTGGTTGCACCATGTGGTATGTGAGATTTTAATTCCCCCACTAGAGATCCAATCTGTGTCCCTGCATTGGAAGCATGGAGCCTTAACCCACAAGTTAAGTTAACCACCAGGGAAGTTCCACATCTTTTTAAAGATGTTTGATTGTTGGAGTAGGTGCTCAGAGGCTACCAATGAGAGGTCAGTGGTTCATCCTAGACTTCCACCATGTCTATGAGACAGCGTCTCTCTCCACCAAGCACAGAGGTGCTCCTGCTCAAAGGGAAGAATTCTGCTGATTATGGAGGGATGGGAAGAGCTTCTTCAGATGCCACTGCAGAGGTCCAGGTCTTAACGGAGCTGTTGTAAACATGTGCATTTAAAAGAAGAGGTTTACCTGTTTGCTGTATTTGTTTACTACTTAAAGGCTTTGAGGAGACAGACTAAATGGATATACATACCACAGAGGCATTAAAATTAAAAAAAGATGTAAAGTGAGCTAAGGAGAGGTTGGAGATGAGGGAAATGCAGGCTAAGAGAGTCACTGCCATTGAACTCTAAAATTAGCTCAACTTATTGGCGCTGAAAACACATTAGGAAACACAATGGCTATATAGTTCTCATGGTCTGATAAAACTAAGCACACAGGTTCCTTACAAGAGACAAGACTTCCTCAGTCACAGGTACCTTTTGGATAGCTCTCAGACTCTCCTTCTTTCCATCATCATTGCCACAAACCCAGTCCAAACTCTTGACTGAATTACTTTAATCGTCTCCAATCACAGTCTTCTCCAAATCTTTGCATAGCCTCCACATCACAGAAGTGGTCTTTTTAAATGCAAATAGGAGATCACATCTTATTGCTTTTTAAAAACTGACATACAACGTTCTATCTGTTTTAGGTATACAGACATAATGATTTGATGATTACCATCATAACTTTATATTGTATATTGTCACCCTGCTTATTTAACTTCTATGCAGAGTACATCATGAGAAATGCTGGGCTGGGGGAAGCACAAGCTGGAATCAAAATTGCTGGGAGAAATATCAATAACCTCAGATATGCAGATGACACCACCCTTATGGCAGAAAGTGAAGAAGAACTAAAGAGCCTCTTGATGAAAGTGAAGGAGCAGAGTGAAAAAGTTGGCTTAAAGCTCAACATTCAGAAAACTAAGATCATGGCATTTGGTCCCATCACCTCATGGGAAATAGATGGGGAGACAGTGGAAACAGTGTCAGACTTTATTTTTTGGGGCTCCAAAATCACTGCGGATGGTACTGCAGCCATGAAATTAAAAGACACTTACTCCTTGGAAGGAAAGTTATGACCAACCTAGCATATTAAAAAGCAGAGACATTACTTTGCCAACAAAGGTCCATCTAGTAAAGGCTATGGTTTTTCCAGTGGTCATGTATGGATGTGAGAGTTGGACTATAAAGAAAGCTGAGCGCCGAAGAATTGATGCTTTTGAACTGTGGTGTTGGAGAAGACTCTTGAGGTCCCACGGACTGCAAGGAGATCCAACCAGTCCATCCTAAAGAGATCAGTCCTGGGTGTTCATTGGAAGAACTGATGCTAAGCTGAAACTCCAATACTTTGGCCACCTGATGCGAAGAGCTGACTCATTGAAAAACCCTGATGCTGAAAGATTGAGGCAGTGAGGAGAAGGGACGATAGAGATGAATGGTGGATGGCATCACCGACTCGATGGACATGGGTTTGGGTACTCAGGAGTTGGTGATGGATGGGGTCTGGAGTGCTGCAGTTCATGGGGTCACAAAGAGTCGGACAGGACTGAGTGACTGAACTGAACTGAACTGATGGTAACTTTAGTTAACATCTATTATCACACATAGTTGTAATTTTTTCTTATGCATACCTCATTAACGACAAAGTACCAAATCCTGAGTGCTGCATACAAGACACAATCTGGCCCCAGCCTACATCTCCAGTCTAATGACAACATAGGTCTTACTTTTCCCTATGAACTCTCTCCCCTTGTCGCAACCTTAAACGCTAACTCACAGTCACTATTTTACACAAGGCTATCCCACAGGTTTTACGCATGTAAACTTGAAGGCATTCAAGTTCTTTTTTTGGACCAGATTCCAGCATAGGCCAAGGCAATTCTTTAAGGAATGACAGCTCTGTAGCAAAATGGCTGAGACTTAGTGCATTGTCAATTATTGGGTTTTTTTTTTTTTTCTTCTCATAAGTATCAGTAGCTTTTA
Organism: Cervus canadensis; assembly: GCF_019320065.1. NCBI lineage: Eukaryota > Metazoa > Chordata > Mammalia > Artiodactyla > Cervidae > Cervus > Cervus canadensis. The sequence continues at coordinate 21,049,690 of NC_057410.1, read as the reverse complement.
ATAGCTACTTGGGCTTCCCTGGTGGCTCAGATGGTAAAGAATCCACCTGCGATGTGGGAGACCTGGGTTAGATCCCTGGGTTGGGAAGATCCCCTGGAGGTGTGCATGGCAACTCACTCCAGTATTCTTGCCTGGAATATCCCTATGGATGGAACCTGGTGGGCCACAGTCCATGGGCTCACAAAGAATCAGACACAGCTGAGCGACTAAGCACAACAGCTACTTAAGCAAATTAAGGAATATAGAGCCATTCCCATAACCTCACTACCACACATGTGAAAGCAAGGGTCAGACAGAATTCTAGGACACATTTAAACATTTATGTAGCCTGTGCAGGCAGGTACAGAGACAGTCATATATAATATGTTTTGGAAGCTCAGTGATGCCAACTCCTGACCCTTTCAATTTCACATTCTCTAAGAGAGATTTGCTTGAGGAAATGTGACAGTGTTCTAGTCCTGGGATGCTGCTAATCCTAGCTGGGTTTGGGCAATACGTTCTCTAAATTAGTGGCTGAAGACAAGACTGGTTCAGAATTAAGCCTTACACTCCATTCTGGAGGTTACAGGCTTTCATGTAAAGGTGTAAAGGATTCCCTCCACATCTGAAACACTACTTGTTGATCTCCTAAAAAATAATTTGTGATGTCCACTGAACTAACTAAAAAAAGTCCGGTGTTAATTGAAGATAAAGATAAATGTTGGGAAAGGCAGTCTTTCATCCCCGACTTGGCTGCATAACAATGGGCCTGGGGCCTGGAGCACTTCTTTCCCAGGAGAGAAAGAGCCCACTCAGCCTGTGCTGGGCTCATCGCCTCTCTTGGCTCCATCAAACAGCCCCATCTCTTTTTAACCTTCAGCCTCTTGTCTGGAGCACTTCTTTTTTTCTCATCATATAGACATAGTCATCTCTGCTTTTTTTTTTTTAATTTTTTTATTAGTTGGAGGCTAATTACTTCACAACATTTCAGTGGGTTTTGTCATACATTGATATGAATCAGCCATAGATTTACACTTATTCCCCATCCCGATCCCCCCTCCCACCTCCCTCTCCACCCGATGCCTCTGGGTCTTCCCAGTGCACCAGGCCCGAGCACTTGTCTCATGCATCCCACCTGGGCTGGTGATCTGTTTCACCATAGATAGTATACATGCTGTTCTTTTGAAATATCCCACCCTCACATTCTCCCACAGAGTTCAAAAGTCTGTTCTGTATTTCTGTGTCTCTTTTTCTGTTTTGCATATAGGGTTATCGTTACCATCTTTCTAAATTCCATATATATTTGTTAGTATGCTGTAATGTTCTTTATCTTTCTGGCTTACTTCACTCTGTATAATGGGCTCCAGCTTCATCCATCTCATTAGGACTGGTTCAAATGAATTCTTTTTAATGGCTGAGTAATATTCCATGGTGTATATGTACCACAGCTTCCTTATCCATTCATCTGCTGATGGGCATCTAGGTTGCTTCCATGTCCTGGCTATTATAAACAGTGCTGCGATGAACATTGGGGTGCACGTGTCTCTTTCAGATCTGGTTTCCTCAGTGTGTATGCCCAGAAGTGGGATTGCTGGGTCATATGGCAGTTCTATTTCCAGTTTTTTAAGAAATCTCCACACTGTTCTCCATAGTGGCTGTACTAGTTTGCATTCCCACCAACAGTGTAAGAGGGTTCCCTTTTCTCCACACCCTCTCCAGCATTATTGCTTGTAGACTTTTGGATAGCAGCCATCCTGACTGGCGTGTAATGGTACCTCATTGTGGTTTTGATTTGCATTTCTCTAATAATGAGTGATGTTGAGCATCTTTTCATGTGTTTGTTAGCCATCTGTATGTCTTCTTTGGAGAAATGTCTGTTTAGTTCTTTGGCCCATTTTTTGATTGGGTCATTTATTTTTCTGGAATTGAGCTGCAGGAGTTGCTTGTATATTTTTGAGATTAATCCTTTGTCTGTTTCTTCATTTGCTATTATTTTCTCCCAATCTGAGGGCTGTCTTTTCACCTTACTTATAGTTTCCTTTGTAGTGCAAAAGCTTTTAAGTTTCATTAGGTCCCATTTGTTTAGTTTTGCTTTTATTTCCAATATTCTGGGAGGTGGGTCATAGAGGATCTTGCTGTGATTTATGTCGGAGAGTGTTTTGCCTATGTTCTCCTCTAGGAGTTTTATAGTTTCTGGTCTTACATTTAGATCTTTAATCCATTTTGAGTTTATTTTTGTGTATGGTGTTAGAAAGTGTTCTAGTTTCATTCTTTTGCAAGTGTTTGACCAGTTTTCCCAGCACCACTTGTTAAAGAGGTTGTCTTTTTTCCATTGTATATCCTTGCCTCCTTTGTCAAAGATAAGGTGTCCATAGGTTCGTGGATTTATCTCTGGGCTTTCTATTCTGTTCCATTGATCTATATTTCTGTCTTTGTGCCAGTACCATACTGTCTTGATGACTGTGGCTTTGTAGTAGAGTCTGAAGTCAGGCAGTTGATTCCTCCAGTTCCATTCTTCTTTCTCAAGATTACTTTGGCTATTTGAGGTTTTTTGTATTTCCATACAAATTGTGAATTCTTTGGTCTAGTTTTTTCTGTGAAAAATACCGTTGGTAGCTTGATAGGGATTGCATTGAATCTATAGATTGCTTTGGGTAGAATAGCCATTTTGACAATATTGATTCTTCCAATCCATGAACACGGTATGTTTTTCCATCTGTTTGTGTCCTCTTTGATTTCTTTCATCAGTGTTTTATAGTTTTCTATGTATAGGTCTTTTGTTTCTTTAAGTAGATATACTCCTAAGTATCTTATTCTTTTTGTTGCAATGGTGAATGGTATTGTTTCCTTAATTTCTCTTCTGTTTTCTCATTGTTAGTGTATAGGAATGCAAGGATTCTGTGGTTGTTGATTTTATATCCTGCAACTTTACTATATCATTGATTAGTTCTAGTAATTTCTGGTAGAGTCTTTAGGGTTTTCTATGTAGAGGATCATGTCATCTGCAAACAGTGAGAGTTTCACTTCTTCTTTTCCTATCTGGATCCTTTTACTTCTTTTTCTGCTCTGATTGCTGTGGCCAAAACTTCCAACACTATGTTGAACAGTAGTGGTGAGAGTGGGCACCCTTGTCTTGTTCCTGATTTCAGGGGAAATGCTTTCAATTTTTCACCATTGAGGGTGATGCTTGCTGTGGGTTTGTCATATATAGCTTTTATTATGTTGAGGTATGTTCCTTCTATTCCTGCTTTCTGGAGAGTTTTAATCATAAATGAGTGTTGAATTTTGTCAAAGGCTTTCTCTGCATCTATTGAGATAATCATATGGTTTTTATCTTTCAATTTGTTAATGTGGTGTATTACATTGATTGATTTGCGGATATTAAAGAATCCTTGCATTCCTGGGATAAAGCCCACTTGGTCATGGTGTATGATTTTTTTAATATGTTGTTGGATTCTGTTTGCTAGAATTTTGTTAAGGATTTTTGCATCTATGTTCATCAGTGATATTGGCCTGTAGTTTTCTTTTTTGTGGCATCTTTGTCTGGTTTTGGAATTAGGGTGATGGTAGCCTCATAGAATGAGTTGGAAGTTTACTTTCTTCTGCAATTTTCTGAAAGAGTTTGAGTAAGATAGGTGTTACCTCTGCTCTAAATTTTTTGGTAGAATTCAGCTGTGAAGCCATCTGGTCCTGGGCTTTTGTTTGCTGGAAGATTTCTGATTACAGTTTCGATTTCGTTGCTTGTGATGGGTCTGTTAAGATCTTCTATTTCTTCCTGGTTCAGTTTTGGAAAGTTATACTTTTCTAAGAATTTGTCCATTTCATCCAAGTTGTCCATTTTATTGGCATAGAGCTGCTGGTAGTAGTCTCTTATGATCCTTTGTATTTCAGTGTTGTCTGTTGTGATCTCTCCATTTTCATTTCTAATTTTGTTAATTTGGTTCTTCTCTCTTTGTTTCTTAATGAGTCTTGCTAATGGTTTGTCAATTTTGTTTATTTTTTCAAAAAACCAGCTTTTAGCTTTGTTGATTTTTGCTATGGTCTCTTTAGTTTCTTTTGCATTTATTTCTGCCCTAATTTTTAAGATTTCTTTCCTTCTGCTAACCCTGGGGTTCTTCATTTCTTCCTTCTCTAATTGGCTTTAGGTTGTAGAGTTAGGTTGGATTATTTATTTGGCTTTTTTCTTGTTTTTGATGTAGCCTGTAATGCTATGAACCTTCCCCTTAGCACTGCTTTTACAGTGTCCATAGGTTGGGTTGTTTGTGTTTTCATTTTCATCATTCTATACATTTGATTTCTTTTTTGATTTCTTTCTATGATTTGTTGGTTATTCAGAAGCATGTTATTTAGCCTCCATATGTTTGAATTTTTAACAATTTTTTTCCTGTAATTGAGATCTAATCTTACTGCACTGTGGTCAGAAAAGATGACTGGAATGATTTCAACTTTTTTGAATTTTCAAGACTAGATTTATGGCCCAGGATGTGATCTATTCTGGAGAAGGTTCCGTGTGCACTTGAGAAAAAGGTGAAGTTGATTGTTTTGTGGTGAAATGTCCTATAGATATCAATTAGGTCTAGCTGGTCCATTGTGTCATTTAAGGTTTGTGTTCCTTGTTAATTTTCTGTTTAGTTGATCTATCCATAGTTGTGAGTGGGGTATTAAAGTCTCCCACTATTATTGTGTTACTATTAATTTCCTCTTTCATACTCATTAGTGTTTGCCGCACATATTGCGGTGCTCCTATGTTGGGTGCATATATATTTATAATTGTTATATCTTCTTCTTTGATTGATCCTTTGATCATTATGTAGTGTCCTTCTTTGTCTCTTTTCACATCCTTTATTTGAAAGTCTATTTTATCTGATATGAGTATTGCGACTCCTGCTTTCTTTTGGTCTCCGTTTGCATGAAATATTTTTTTCCAGCCCTTCACTTTTAGTCTGTATGTGTCTCTTGTTTTGAGGTGGGTCTCTTGTAGACAGCATATATAGGGGTCTTGTTTTTGTATCCATTCAGCCAATCTTTGTCTTTTGGTTGGGGCATTCAACCCATTTACATTTAAGGTAATTATTGATAGGTGTGGTCCCGTTGCCATTTACTTTGTTGTTTTGGGTTCACGTTTATACAACCTTTCTGCATCTCTGCTTTTAACCCATGACTTTCTTTAGCTTTTCCCCCATGGTTCTTCAATCTCTACTTTCCTATTTTCTATGGACCCTCAATCATCCACGAACGGGTTTCCGCCTCTCTTTGCTCCCCATGAAAAGTCTCTTGCCCAAGTCACTTAGAATCAAGTTATTTTTTTGGTCTGAAGCATTTACAGAGTTGCATATTAACTAAGGTAGGTGACGGAGAAGGCAATGGCACCCCACTCTAGTACTCTTGCCTGGAAAATCCCATGGACGGAGGAGCCTGCTGCAGTCCATGGGGTCCCTAAGAGTTGAACACGACTGAGCGACTCCACTTTCACTTTTCACTTTCATTCATTGAAGAAGGAAATGGCAACCCACTCCAGTGTTCTTGCCTGGAGAATCCCAGGGATGGGGGAGTGTGGTGGGCTGCCATCTATGGGGTCACACAGAGTAGGACATGACTAAAGCGACTTAGCGGCAGCAGCAGCAAGGTAGGTGAGGATATGCTGTGGAAATCAACTCTTTAAATTTTAAAGGTATTACCTAATAAACATCAATTTTTTGCTTAGTAAAAGAATCTGCCTACCAATGCAGGAGATGCTGGTTCAATCCCTGAATCAGGAAGATCCCCTGGAGGAGGAAATGGCAACCCACTCCAGTATTCTTGCCTGGAGAATCCCACAGACATAGGAGCCTGGTGGGCTACCATCCAAAGGATCGCAAAGAGTCAGACACAACCGAGCACATGAGCACACACGCTAGGTATGTCATAACTTTCCTTCCAAGGAGCAAGCGTCTTTTAATTTCATGGCTGCAGTCACTGTCTGCAGTGATTTTGGAGCCCAAGAAAATCTGTCACTGCTTTCACTGTACCCCCCTTTCTGTTTGCCATGAAGGCATGCGACCAGATGCCATGATCTTAGTCTTTTTTTAATGTTGAGTTTCAACCCAGCTTTAATGTATTAAACACTGGATAAATGGTGGCTATGATATGGGAATGGTGGTGATGATGTAATCTCTCTATTCCTTGCTAATTTCAAAGGTTACTGCTTCATACCCTATTTCCAACCATTGTCCACTTTTAAGACTCAGTGTAGGGGAGACTTCTGGAAGTTTTCTCATACTTTTCCCTCAAAATTTCAAGTCCTTTTTCAGATGTTATTTGTTTTTCCACATCACTAGGCTGTGAATTATTAATACAAAGTAAGGACCAGATCTTTCTCTTCTCTATATATTTCAAGGACCACCAATAGGGTTCAATATACATGAAATGCTCTGTAAAGGTATGCTGACTCAATCAGTAAGTGAATGAATATTAGTAACATGTACCAGGCTTGCCAGTAACTTCTCTCTCATTGGGCAACAAGTAGGGAGTGTGGGCAGAGAAGGCAATGGCACCCCACTCCAGTACTCTTGCCTGGAAAATCCCATAGATGGAGGAGCCTGGTGGGCTGCAGTCCATGGGGTCACTAAGAGTTGAACAGGATTGAGAGACTTCACTTTCACTTTTCACTTTCATGCATTGGAGAAGGAAATGGCAACCCACTCCAGTGTTCTTGCCTGGAGAATCCCAGGGACTGCAGAGCCTGGTGGGCTGCCGTCTATGGGGTTGCACAGAATTGGACACGACTGAAGCGACTTAGCAGCAGCAGCAGCCGGGAGTGTGGGCCTTTAAACATCTTTGGACATACCAAGTGTAAATGAAACACAAATCAACCAGGTGAATTTTCAAAAAGAAATCTATGTAACAAACCTGGCCAACATTTTAGGGACAAAATTATTCTTAGGGTAAAAAGTAAAACATTACATGTGACCCCAAACTTTGAAAACATCCTTTAAAAACCACATTCTAAATAAACACATCTAAATTTGCACAGGAGAGAGGCAGTGGGAAGTATAAATTGACAAAAGTCACAGTTTGAACTTATTATCAAGGTAAAACAGTTTCCAAAATGAAGTTGCCTTGTAGTTAACTAGAACATTTAAAGACACACAAGCTTTTTTCATCTGTCCAGTCTCTATTTCAGTTCAGTTGCTCAGTCGTGTCCGACTCTTTGCGAACACAAGAATCGCAGGCCTCCCTGTCCATCACTAACTCCCAGAGTTTACTCAAACTCATGTCCATCGAGTCGGTGATGCCATACCGCCATCTCATCCTCTGTTGTATATTTAGCAGACTGTTAATAAATTGAAAAATATCCACATTTCTAGGAAAAAAAGAAAGAAAGAAAAAAAAAAAAAAGAGTAACTGTAATCCTAAGGAATTCAGAGTTCTCATCCTGGTCTCTCTGAAGAGTCCCTGGCCACCTTTGCTTTGATGGTGGCTTTCTTCCTGGAATTTGGACCCAAGCACCTGTTATTTGCCATTTAATCAACTCCAACTAAGATCCCCTTTCCTAAATCAAAATTTATTAGATCACCTCTTCTAAAGTGACTCCTAAATCAAATCTTACCCAAAAAGTGACTGGAAATGAATTGCTGGAAACTGAGAAATTTTGTAAGGGTCTTCCAAAAAGACTCATTTCCTTTCCCCTTAAAAACAAACAGGGGCCACATTTCATACACAAACAACGCGTTCTTTAAAAGGTGCCTTTTCATCTGCACAAGTCTCAGTAACACACGTGACTTTCTCTGATGATTATACCCTCCAGGACACTTGTGACTCCCATTCACTTCCCCTGGTGGCCCCGAAGTGACGTCAGCCCCGGAGAGCCAGGGGTCGGCCAACAGGTGGTCCGCCGAGCGCTCTCCAAATGTGAGCGCCGGCGGCGCTCCGTGCGGGGCTCCAAGCTCCCCCGGGCCGCGCAGGCTCCCGGACTAGGGCCGGGATCCCCTCGCCTCCGCACCCCTCCTCCTCCCTCCTCGCGTCCCCTCCCCTCGCCAAAGCTCGGACTCTCGGGTTGCCCTTATTGTTGGCCGCGTCTGTCACTCTGTGGGCTGGGTGACACGAATGGATGGGTTGGACACACCTTCCAGCCTACTAGAAAAAAAAAAAAAAAAGCCCGGATCTACAGAGACAGCGGGAGGACTCCCCCGGCGCCCGCAAAGCCTACGCCGCGGGCCGGGGAAAAGCACAGCTCCCCCTCCCACATTCACTCCTCCCCGCCTTTAAAAAAACAACGCTCAGCGCAAATAAATAATATCGTCCCCAGCCCGCCAGGGTCCTCGTTGTCCTCGCCTCCTCTGCCGGCTGAGCTCGTTCCAGCGCGGCGGGAGGCGAGCGCGCAGAGGCTCCGGCGCGCATCATGCTCCCCAGCGCCGTGGCGGCCCACGCCGGCGCCTACTGGGACGTGGTGGCTTCCTCCTCGCTCCTGAACTTCCCCGCCGCGCCGGGCTTTGGCAACCTGGGCAAGAGTTTCCTGATCGAGAACTTGCTGCGGGCTGGAGGTGCCCCGCCGCTCGGACTACCACCGCCCCAGCACCACGGCTCGGCAGCGGCTCTGGGCGCTGGCGGGCAGGTCCGGCCCCTGCCGGCCAGCCCGGTTCCCCTCAAGTTGTGCCCGGCGGCAGAACCAGTCAGCCCTGGCGGGGCGCCCTACGGCACCCGGTGGGCGTTTCAAGTGCTCAGCCCCTCGGCGGACGGCGCCCGGCTGCCGGTTCGGGCTCCGGGGGACCCGGACTGTGCCTTCCAGCCACCAGCCCCAGGTGAGCCCGTTCTCCCCTCCCCAGCCGCGCGCTGCGCCTCCCGGGCCGCGGGCCCGCCCGCCCCGGTGCTCAGGAATCCGCCCGGGCCTCGAGCTTCCGAGAGCATCTCGAGCGTCAATGGAGATGCGGCCTCGGGAGTGAGGAGGGTACCACCGCTAATCGTGATGTTCCTCCCCATCCCATCCCACCAGCTTCCTCTTCGCCCCTTCTTTCTACAAGTGGTAGGGCTACCTTGAATTTCAGGCCTTTCTGTAGAAATCCTGAAGTCACCTCGGGCCTTAGCTGAAAGCGCAGCCCCGCTCCCGAGATCTCTAGGCTCGCTGGACCAATTTCACGGGGTTTCCAAAATTCAGCGTCTCTTCTCGCCCGCTCCTGTCTCGGAGGCCGAGAGATACCCGCTCCCTGGAAAGTTCTTGGCTTGAAGTGGCTCACGCGCCCGCTTTGGGGGCTTTTGCCTCTCAGACCTTAGCGTCGGTCCGGGCGGCTGGAGAACACGCGCAAAGATCTTTGGAAAAAGAGTTGAGCCAAGTTTTGGCTTTTTCCACTCATATTTTGGATCGCTAAGGCGCAAGAAAATCGACGCCGGCTTTTTCTTCGGGCTGAGCTAGACCAGTTGAATTGGCTCCTGGAGTAGGAAGTTCACCAAATAAATGAGAATTTACCCCCAAAGGGGCGGTTTTGGTTTGCTTGTTTTAATTCCCGCATAAAACCGGAGTGTTGTGACTGGGAAGAGAATGCGGACAGTTTAATCCTGTGTTAGCTAAAACTTACGGAGGGGCTGCAGAAGTTGGCCTTGAGAAGGGGAAAAGCGTCTTAGTGACTCAAAAGCTGAGATCCAGTCGGATTAATTTTTTTTTTTTTTTTTTTGGCTGCGTCCTTAGACGATCTTAACTCATTCTCTTAATCCCGATGGGTTTGTCCAGAATGACTAATCGACGCTTTTTCAGCAGATTTCATTGTCCCAGCAAACTGCCGGATCAAATTTATTGCAAATGACTTTATAGAACTGAACATGTTTAAAACCTGTCCTGGTCTTTCAGTTTGAAATGGTTACTAACAGAATGGAACAAATATAATTATATGAGCACCGGTCTCATTCACACAGTGTAAAACCTAAATTCTAAGCAGCGTTTTTGCACCCTGGGAGAGGAACAGATTCAGTTAAAGGCAAAGTTTATTTGCCTTGGAAATCTGGGCCACTCTCCTTTTTGAAGTATTCGGAAAATTAGAAACGTATATAGCAGCTCCGTTTAGACAAGCGCTAGTAAATAATGTCTCATAAAAGTAACATTTTCAAGAAAATTTAGTGATTTCGGTGGTTTCTGAATGGCTTGGCATTGTGTTCATAGAAGTTACTTTTCAAAGATTCTTAAGTTGCTCTGGATCATGATTGGCTATTCCAAAAAGCTAATTTCAACCTTTGTAGATTTTACAGGTTAGATTTAAGTAAACCAAACGCAAATCAAATGCAGATATTTCAATAACTCTGAAAAATTATTTTGTATACCTACTCATTTCATTCAGAATATTGCAATTATTCAGTAAAGGGTCTAACTACATTCTTTATATTTTCAAGAACATATTCATTCCGTACACTTATTAAAACATCAAAATGCAAAAATGCTTTTTGGAATAATTGAGAATGTGAGAATTTAAATTTCACTTTGAAGTATTTTAATATAGTTTTAGGCCCATATATCTCCTAATATTTTATTCAGTCCTTATTGAAGATTTGATGCTTTCTGAGGTTAATTTTTATTTGAACAAATAACTTTTTATTTTAAAAAATCATTCTTGTAAAGAGTGCATTTAATTTTTGAAACTTGAAAAATATCTTAAGAAGAAAATTAAAACCCTGTAAATTTGTGCCCATGAATATGCTTAAAAACATTTGTTAATAATTTGACAGAGAATACAGTTTTGTGAGCACTGCTCCAGTTTTGTCCTGCCAAATGACAGATTCTTGTCCTGCCAAATGTTGTGGGAATTCTTTTGTACTGTGTAGAATTATGAAGTTATAATGAGCGCTGACAATGTTTGCTATCACCTGAAAATTAGATGAGGATGAAATAGTGATTGACGTTCTGTAAAGAGTAGAAGGGAGATTTAGAAAAGGTACTGTTTTCAGAACAACAGTATTTCTTTCTGAAACATCAGTGAACAACCAGTTCTGATCTTCTGTGCATTAACTTACTGGATCACCGAATGTGACTTTTAATGATTTCAGTGTATTGATTACCTGTTTTTTTCCCTCAACCTTAATTTGTTGAGTGCACCAGTCTAAATATTGAGTAAGAAAGCCTTAGAGTTGTTTTTAAGTGCATTGGTGAAGGACAGCACCATTTAACTAGGGGATTTATGCCACTGCATGCATTTCTGCTTCATTATTTCTGTTACCCACTATTAATTATACCATATAGTTCATTCATTCAGCAAATGCTTACTGACTGTCTCCCATGTGTCCAGACTTTGTTCCAGGCCATTGGGATAATCAGGGAACAAAACAGATGACCGTCTCTGCCCCTGTGGAGCTTACAGTCCGTGTTCTGTCCTACTTTATGGTTTACCAAGCATTTTCATAATTGTTAGCTGCTTTAATCCTCATAATAGGCCAATTTTTTCTACAGTGATTATTCCACTTGCTAATTTTGTTTTTGTCTGAAGTATCAGTTTAAAAACCTGTGATCTTGTGAAAGAGAAAAATATTGCCCCTAATTCTGTGATCTTGTGAAAGAGAAAACTATTGCCCCAAATATTCCTTACACTAGTTTTTCACTGAATAGGAAAAAACTAATGAGGGCTTATGGGATAACCAATTACATATATCTTCATAATAAATCAGATTGGGATGTTATATCTGAGCCCATAGGAAATTGGTCTTTCCCTTCATCTCGTTATGTGTCTGAAAGATGGTGACAGTTAAACAGTAACACAGATTTACAGATTATGAATGAAATTTAGCTGTCTGTGCTTCATTCCTAAAAACTGGCAAGTCTTTAAGAATTTAGAGTAAAAAAAAGGAACACTCCATAGCTATATGTTGTCAAGTTGTGTATATAGAGTAGTTTAAAAACTTTAAAAATCAGAGCACATTCTCCAAGATTTGCGAGGGGCATGCTTAATGTGATAACAGGTAGTGAGTAGATTCACCTCCAGACATTGTATGTGAAAAAAATCCTGATAATCATCAGAGATCCTTCCCCAGAAGTTCGTTAATGTCATCATTTGGTGGCTATTGTACTAGATTCAGATATCCATGCTTTTGTATATTAAAGAAGGTCTTGAAAGTGTAAAAATCTGGACAATTTAAATTTCTTTTAGTTATGCAACCTATTTTCTTCAAAGTGGAGCAAATAGCCTTGCTTTTCAGTGACATTTGTTATTTTGAACGTTTTAGATAATGGTTGAAATAATTTCCTGAATGTAATTTAGTGATTATTAAATCTACTTCTTGTGCTGCATATAAAAGGATTAGAAAGCAATTTTTTATTCTGAAGAGTTGAATTAAACTGTCCTTTTTTAAAAAGTAATTTTGTCCAGTAGGTTGTACCACTTAGTAGTACAGGCTTGGAATCAGATCCACCGTATTTTTTCTGGTACCCTGTTAGGTTTCTTATTACTATTAATACCTCACGTGGACTCTGATTTTCTTGTCCACCTCACAGCCCAGCTACTACTTACTTATTAACCTTGACTCTGTCTTAAACTACCCACACTTGTGTTTTGTGTCCCACCTGGTAGTTTTTCCCGCTTTCACTGAGATATAATGAAAGTGTGACATAAAATAGCTTCTCTTACACCTTAGGCACTTTGAGGAGGGAGGAGAAACTGGACCACCTTGTGTTCTAGGTGGGGATTCCAGTCCAGCTGAACATTTCGTGATCTAATTTATGCAGCTAGAGTTTGTTATTTATTTTAGCTAACGCTATGCTCTAGTTTTGTTTTGGCAAATTAAAATCACAGAATCTTGACTGTTGATAATGCTGACCCAGAACCAAGACAAAGACAGTGGGGGATCCAGAAGAGGATAATGATGGGGCCCATGCTTGTAGTTCCTTGCTCAGACCATCCCCCTAAAAACATCCTTTGGTGGAATTGTAGATAATACCCAACAATATTCTTATTACACTTGTATTTTTTAAATAAGCTGCTTACATATCTTTGGACTTATATTAACATATTAACAACTTTTGCATAGTTTATAAGGAATCGGCTCTGAACAAATTACTATATGGTCCCAAACTTCATAAACTTCTTCAGGTTCAGGAAGGTTTTGCAGTGAAGAGGACCAGTTGGACTAATAGACAGTCTTTTTACTTCCAGTTTTGGATTGAGAAAACCACACTGCCTCTAAATAATGTCTTGAGTTGGAATTACAGAATGGTAGCAATTTATGTGCATCTTATTTGCCTCTGACATTAGTATCTGTCCCTCTCCCAGTCACTAAAATATGCTTCTCTGCTTTGCTTTAATAGCAAGAAATCTCAATATGTTCACATGTATTGAAGCTTTATTACTGAGGTTTAATAATAAAACAGGAGTAAATCCAGGAGGCAAGTAGGAACATTTCAGAATTTTCCCTTTACCTCTTAACTCACGTTAGGGATTTGAGGATTATTTTAAGAGGCACAGTAGTTTGAATGCCCAGAAAATTGTATACAGATTTAAGCAGAAGTGATTGGAGGATCTAGAGAGTTCAGAGTCATCAGGACACCAAATGATGCCAAATGTTGTTATATGTTGTAGGTGTGTGACACCATATGTTCTGGACAGTTTAAAAGAATTGTCAACCGTGATTTTAGCTGTGTTTGTTTGCCATCAGCGTGGCTCAGATACTGAAGCCAACACTGTACATTAGAGTCTGTTGTATACCTCTTGGAGTGTGCCACCTCCTTCCTGTGCCCAGCAGAAATAGTCTCTTTTTGCTGTAAGAAAACATCTCATGGTTAGTTTTGTCATTGGACAGTGATAAAAATTGAAGCAACTTGAAAGTAAGGGAACCAATATAGGTAATAGCTGCATTGGTAAAATATTTTGAGCTTCTTTGCTATGAAAAACTTTTTACAGAAGAAAAAATGTTATAGTCTTTCAAATATTTAAATAAATGTGTTCTTATGTTGGAATTGGGAGGTAAATACCTTATTTACTCTTCAACCTACTTTCTGCCATTCTATTTCCTTCGTTGATATCATCCATAACTTTTGAATCTATCTTATTCTATCTTTTGGGGAGATTTGATTTGTGGTTCTTAAAAACAGTATTTGTCCACTTAATCATGGGCTAACAGAGGCTCCAAATAAAGTTTTTTTTTTTTTTCGTTTTTCTTTTTTTTTCCTTTTTTTTCTAAGTTTTTTTTTTTTTACCTTATTACTGTGATTTTTTTCCACAGTGAAGGTACATAATTTTTTAAGTCAGTTAAAGAACTTGGTTTTCATCCAAATACACCTGGAGTCTGTCAGAAATAAAAAGGCAAATTGTAAAAAGAAACAGTATGATTTCTATGTAGGAATGCTTGTTAGAATTTCTCCTTCTTTAAGACTTCATTAGATCATGCTTCCATTTTACACTCTCTTAGTAAAAAATTGGATTTTTGCCTTAATGTCTAATATGCTTACCAGACCCTTGTATATTTTATTCCAAAATATTTTTATTTTACTTTCAGTAATGTTTCCACTTTTAATGAAATCTCTCCCTTTCATTCCTTTTAGCCTCCAGTCAGTACCTGATTTGGCAATGCTGAATGATTCATCACTTTTATATAAAGTTACCATAAATGATTTTATTTTTAATAGCATTATTCATTTTGTCAGCCAGCTATTAGTTGGGAATATTTCAGGGGCACACTCTTTGTGAGTTATATGAACAGTAAACTTAAGGCACTAAAATTCTCTCTGAAGTCAGAGATCAAAAAGTCTCTATAAGTTTTTAAACTTTTGTTTCAGAATCAAAGCATCTGGGAAAAGGAAAGGGAAAAAAAAAATCAGGTCTTTTTTCTATATATTGCTAAAATATTTAATTGCCTTCTTGTTTTTAAATATTCCAAAGATGAACTAGGTTTCTACCTTTTCTTTCACATGTTCAGGCACCATGCATGCCATAGCAACCTTGATTTCATTAATTCTGTGGTTATCAAAAATAGCATGTACAATATATACATGTCTAATGGTCCTCTTCTCGCTTGGAGAATCCCGTGGACAGAGGAGTCTGGCAGGCTACAGTCTATGGAGTCGCAAGAGTTGGATACGATTAAGCACACACAGCTCAACAGTCCTCTGGAGAGAGCTCAAAATTTCTTATTCCTTAAAAATGTAAATCTCTAATACTTTTAAAATTAAAATATATGAAAGAAATAGCTATTCTTTGAGAAGACTTATGTACATTAAAAGGGAATAAAAACCATGATGGCTGGTGATTTTTTTTTTTTATGATTTATTTATTTATTTGAATCCACTGGGTCTCTGTTGCTGCACGTGGCCTTTCTGCAGTTGTGGTGAGCTGGGGCTTCTCTTGAGTTGCAGTGCGCACGCTTCTCATTGTGGAGGCTTCTCTTCTTGTGGAGCACATGGATTCTAGGGCTGTGGGTTCAGTAGTTGTGGCACACAGGCTTGTTTGCCCCAGGGCATGTGGGATCTTCCAGGACCAGGGATCGCAGCTGTGTTCCCTGCATTGGCAAGGGAATCTTAACCACTCAACCACCAGCAAAGCCCTGGTGAATTTTTTAATAGACTAACCTAGGACTCGATTGAGTTTAGGTGTGTTGAACCTGTGCTGTGCTTAATCACTCAGTCGTGTCTGACTCTCTGCAACCACACAGACTATAGCCCACCAGGCTCTTCTGAAGATGGGGATTCTCCTGGCAAGAATACTGGAGTGGGTTACCATGCCCTCCTCCAGGGGATCTTCCCAACCCAGAGATTGAACCCAGGTCTCCCAGAATTGCAGCCGGATTCTTTACCATCTGAGCTACCAGGGAAGCCCGTATTGAACCTACTGTAGAGTTATATTGGATCCGATCCTTCAAAGCAGGAAGAGAGTCATTTCTGTTTGCTTATATCTATAGGTGCTTTTGCACTACAAATTGAACAGATGCAGCAGAGACCACATGACCTGCAAAGCCTAATGTATTTACTCTCTGGCCTTTTATAGTAAAAATTTGCCAAAACTTTCTCCAAAGCATAATATATAGTTTTCCGAGCTGGTTTTAGCAGCATTTCTTTAATTTTAAAACCTAGATTCAAGTCAAGATCTTTAAATGACGGATTATACAATCCCAAGCAATTTGTATAACTCCTTTGCGCCTCATTTCAAAATGAGCACAGGTGATAGGCTCACCATGGGACTTTCAGCCACACATCTCAAAAGCCTGTTGGTAACATACAGGGAAAGATGTAAAAGAGTTCCACCACTCCACCATAAACAAAATGCATGCTGGTAAAAGGGGTATTGCTGTGTAGGAAACCATCTCAAAACTTAGAGGAACAATTGGTTATTTTTGCTAACGGTTTGTTGGGCTGTCTAGGCTCAGCTGGGTGGTTCTCACTTGGAATCTCATTGCAGTTAGAAGTCAGCTGCGGTCATCTGTGGGCTCAGCTGAGCTGGATGTCCAAGATGGATGTCCATGGACTCACGCGGCAGACAAGGATGCTGGCTGTTTATGGGGTGTTCAACTGTGAGCTGTTCTAGCAACCTTTGATGACTGCAGTGAACTGTGATTTCAGGGTACCTCAGCTTGATGAGAAACTAGACTCCAGACACTTGTTGGTGTTGTGAGGAGAGAGGAGAAGGTGCTAGTGGGAGTGTCCAAACAGCTGGTCGTTACCTCTTGCCACAACATCTGACCACAGTAGGATCTTTCCATATAGTCCCTTATTATTCCACCACCGCTCATCCGCCATAGTTAGGTGATTTTTTTTTAAGTTGCTCTGATCATATCATCAAGTTATTTAGGAAAACATCAATTATTCCTATTTGACTAGCAGATCAAATAAAAATATTCAGTTTGTCCTTTAAGACCTTCATTTTATCAACTGCATTTAGCTCCTCCAACCACATTCCTTTTTTCAGTTATACATAAATATATATTTATATATATTTCCTTTCTCATATTCTTTCCCATTATAGATTGTTATAAAACATTGAGTATATTTCTCAGTGAAGGTCCTTGTGGGTCATCTGTTTTGTGCATAGCAGTGTATAGCATGCAGTAAATCCCAAGCTCCTAATTTATTCTTCCCTACTGCTATCCCCTTTGGTAACCATAAGCTTGTTTTCTATGTCTATGAGACTATTTCTGTTTTGATAATAACTTTGTATTATTTTTTTAGATTGTACTTTTAAGTGATATCATATAATATTTGTCTTTGTCTGACTTACTTCACTTAGTATGATAATCTCTAGGTCTATCCTTGTTGCTGCAGATGGTATTATTTCATTCTTTTTAATGGCTGAGTAATATTCCTCTGTGTGTGTGTGTGTGTGTGTGTGTAGAGGCTGACTCTAGTATTCTTGCCTGTAAAATTCCATGGACAGAGGAGCCTGGCAGGCTACAGTCCATAGGGTTGCTCAGAGTCGGACACAACTGAGGCAACATAGCGTGCACACACACACACACACACACACATCTTATTTATCCATTCATCTGTCAGTGGACATTTAGGTTGCTTTCATGTCTTGGCTATTTAGTAAATAGTGCTGAAATGACTGTTGGGGTGTCCAACCACATCCTTAATGCTCACACCTCTGACCTTGGTCCAGCAGTCAGGCTGATCTTCCTAACCTGCGCTGTGTGTCACCATCAGCCTTGCCTTCTTTCATTTTTTTCATGCCACCTTTCTTTCCTGGAATGCCTTATTTCTCTTCTTATGCCATTCAATACTTTCCCAGTCAAGTTTCCAGATCAAGATGCTTTTCCTGCTCGAAGCCTTCTTGACAGAGGCTCTTCTTGACAATACTCTTTTCTTTTTACTTGCTAGTATGTTTTAGTGCAGGTCTGAACCATGCTGCTTCTTTTTATTTGTTGTCTTAGAATCAATCCCAAATTATGTAATAATGGTAGGAATAAAGGCTAACATTGTTGAGTGCCTGATGTATGTCAGGCATTGTTTTGTGTTCTATTCAGTGGTCTCATCCTGACTATACATTGTAATCACATGTGCAACTTTTGAAAAAATATTAATAGTATGTTGGGGGACCCACTCCTACCAGCCTGATTTAACCAAATTGCTGTGGGGTCCAGGCTCTGTATCTTTGAAAAGCACTCTAGATCATTCTCATATGTATTCAGGGTTGGGAACAGTGGTTAGGAGAACACACGGTACTATTTTTTTTTAAGATCTCATGGCCATGGGAAATGCCTCAGATTTTATAGAACAAAATTGAATTTGGAGTATGGAAATATTTGTATTTCATTTATTTAATCAGCAGATTCAAATCTGTAAGTTATGAAACTTTTAAAAATAGAAATTCTTCCAGGGAGGGAAGCTATCCTATTATAATCTTTGTCATCCCAGCACACAATGCATTATGTGGCATGATAGACATGCAGTAAATATTATTTGCATGGAATTAAAAAGACAGAATCAAACAAGTAGACACTGCACTTGATTTATTTTCTCATGAACTATACGAGACTATTAAGACCTTTGCTTTCTGTCTCTGAAATACTCAAAGCAAAAAAAAAAAAATGTGGACTTCTGTCATTTTTAGATGAGCAGAAAGGTAAAGGATGACTTAACTTGCTTTGTCTTGTGATGGAAGGCATGTTTGCCTGTGGATCACATAAATGAATTACTTCCAACTTGTGTGATATAATAAATCATACCTTATTCAATAAGTGATATTTCTTAGGTTTCATAACTCATGACAGATAGTTGTCATTCTTTAGAGATTTTTTTGGGGGGGTCCACTTAAGATAGTCTGTTCAATTGTGTCATATATAAAGGTCAGAAGTTTAGATTTCTTTATTCCCAGTGCCCATATACCCAGCAATTGAAGGAGGCCATTAAAACCATCCTTTTGAAATTATTTATTTCCCTGTTATTCTTTACCAGAGGTATGTCTTGACCCTTTGGTTGCCTTTGTAAGACCTCTTGGAACCTTTTCTCTTTTTTTCTTCGTCCTTCAAATGTGCTGCCTAGTCGGCATAGCATCACAGTGGCTCCTGAAATTTATTTGAGGGTTTTATTAGTGGTCTTTAAGACTCTTCCTTTGACATGTCAGCCCACATCAGTTAGTACCACAGTTTGCTATGACAATAAAAAGAATGTGGTTTCACCCTATTTAGATACACTCTGTTCTTCTCCATTGGTAAAGAAAGTGAAAATAATAAAAAACAATGAAATGTTTTGCTTGCTTTCTAGACCACAGAATTTCGAAAATGATTTCTCTGTAACTAGGCTTGTAACCATCCTTGACTATGGGGTGCTTTTGTCACAGAACCATCTAGTTAAGTTTAAAAAAAATCAGGCCAGTTCACCATTAAGTTGGCGCTAAGTTCCCATCTTCATTAAACATTCAAAATAATTAACAGTTTGATTCTGTGTTTTCAGATAAGTCAGAACATGTGATTAAGAAGTGAAAAGTTCAAAAGTTTTCTCTGAATAAGCGAGCTTAGTCATTTGGATTCAGACAGTTTTGTTCTAGAAATTTTAAATCATTTGTTTGTAACTTGAAACAGAATCCCACAGAACCCGGAAGGCAGATTTGTTAGCAGAATACAAAATTTGTAGTATCCTGAAGTGGTGTGCTCAGAGAAGCTAGCATCTTGCTGCAGGATCTGACAACATGCATTTCTCCCCCCCACGGGGAAAGTCATTCATTTTTCTCTTATGGAAAGCTGGGGAGATATGGAAATGTCTGCCTCTTACTAAGTAACTGCCAGTATGTGTGCCTGACATCCTTCTCTCTCATGGCTAAAAACTATTAATACATATTATGCTAAAATACCTGTGTTCCCCTTGTCTGCTGAGAACAGTCATCATCACATTCCAAATGCAGGTCCATTTGAGGATGAATATTAATAAATGAAATAGCAAGAGTTAACTTCATAGCCAGTCTAGCGCCTAGGTATAGTAGGCATTCCTGTCATATATATTGTTTGGTAAGCCTAAAACAAATTGTTCCTAAGATGATAAATGATAAAGTGACTGCATCTGGATTGCACTGATGGGCTTTGAAATGCAGCTCATGGTCTTGAAATTGCCTTGTTTTCTGCCCTTTTCAGAGTATCTCCAAAGTAGTTCCTAAACGGTTTGCTAAAGTTTTAACGTATCTGTTAACTTGTCACTTTGTTTTTATCATACTTGAGTTTCCATTTTTTGCTCACTGCTTGAAAAAGTATGTGATTGACAAACATTAAAATGTAATATATATCTTTAATGCATTGCATTGTTTTCAAATGGCTATTTCTTCACACCATTCAACATCCCGGCCATCACATGCTCCGTTAGGTTAACATTTGACTTATGTCCAAGTACGAGCACGTAAAAAATGGAGCACTTAATTGAAATTTCACAGTGATTTCCACATAAACCAGCCTAAACAAGATGTATTTATGCATAGAAATTAGGAATCGACTAATCTTCTGTGTAAATATATGTGTGTCAATTAGGTGATTTTAAATGGTGAGAAAATACTATACAATGGAACTTTAAGCCTGGTCATGTCACATGTAGTTCTTTAGCCTCTATAGAGTTGCTACTGTAGACATAGCAACTGTCATTTTGATTACAGAGTTACTATATTAAGATAGAATAGTATGGAGTAATATAAAAAACTGTTCAATTAAACTTTTTCTGGTTAAATTTAACACTAACAGCCTATATCTCAGAACCTCATTTATTGCAGTTGAATTTAATTGAACACTTGTCTCAAATGAACCATACTTTTTTTTTTTTTTAATTGGAGGCTAATTACTTTACAACATTGTGGTGGTTTTTGCCATACATTCACATGAATCAGCCATGGGTGTACATGTGTTCCCCATCCTGGCCCTCCCTCCCACCTCCTTCCCTATTCCATCCCTCAGGGTCATCCCAGTGCACCAGCCCTGAGCACCCTGTCTCATGCACTGAACCTGGATTGGTGATCTATTTCACTTATGATAATATATGTGTTTCAATGCTATTCTCTCAAATCATCCCACCCTCACATTCTCCCACAGAGTCCACAAGTCTGTTCTTTACATCTGTGTCTCTTTTGCTGTCTTGCATATAGGGTCATCGTTACCATCTTTCTAAAATTCCATATGTATGTGTTAATATACTGTATTGGTGTTTTTCTTTCTGACTTACTTTGCTCTATATAATAGGCTCCAGTTTCATCCACCTCATTAAAACTGATTCAAATGCATTCTTTTTAATAGCTGAGTAATATTCCATTGTGTATATGTATCAGATGAACCATACTTTTAAAAAATTCTTTGTTTTCATTTTTAGGGCTGTAGGAATAAACTGAGAAACATTTTGGGTAGAATAGTAAAATTAGTAATTTGTACCTATCCTGCATTGTTATATTGATATCAATAGTATCACCATAGCATACTTATTTTCTACACTAGATATTGAGCAAAAAAAATTTTTTTGTGTGTGTAACTATTATGATAGATGCTTACCTGCACATATGTAAATGCAATATGGCAAGCCATTTTCTTTTACCTCAATTTACAAAATGCCAAGCAGCACAATAGCTATAACTTAAAATACCTATGGAGTACTTAGTTTGGAGGTGAAGTAAGTTAACAGAAATACTTGAGAATAAACATGAGACAACTTTTATTATATATATTAATATCCACTTTTCAAAGTGCTTCATATATTCATAGAAACATTAAAAAATGTAACTCTTAACTTGGCCTTAACAATGGCATATTATTATAACATTGTTGCTGTTTAGTTGCTAACTCATGTCCAACTCTTTTGCAACTTCATGGACTCAAACCCACCAGGCTCCTTTGTCCATGGAATTTTCCAGGCAAGAATATTAGAGTGGGGTGCCATTTGCTTCTCCAGGGGATTTTCCCGACCTAGGGATCAAACCTATCTCTGCATTGGCAGGCAGATTATTCTTTATCACTGAACCACTTGGGAAGCCCTATTCTTATAAGATGTAAAGTTCAAATAAAGTGATTTATCATTTCTGTGATGGCTTTTAAATCAGCATTAGAACAACTTATGATAACAATGACAATTTTTAAAAAGTTTTATAGAACTTACTGAACACCAAAATGGATCTCTTTTTCATACTTCGGTTAGTTGCCATGTTTTCAAAGTAACATTGACATTTTATTACTTGAAAATTCAGGTATTAAAAAACTAAAGCCATTGACATTGACAGCTTTTCATCATATTGTTACCGCATGGACTATAACCCACCTGGCCTCTCTGTCCGTGGAATTCTCTAGGCAAGAATACTGGAGTGGGTAAGCCATTTCTCCAGGGGATCTTCCCGACCCAGGGATTGATCCTGGGTCTCCCTTATTGCAGGCAGATTCTTTACCATCTGAGCCACCAGGGAAGCCATATTATAGAAAAGACCCTCCATTATGGTTAATTTGCAATTTGACACCATTAAAGACCATGAGACCATAAAATTATTTTATGTTCTTATATATTTATTTTGATATGTCCTTCAAAGATCTTGGTAAAATAAAGGAATGCTTATCAATTGGTTAAAATTTGAGTCTGAAATTACTCTGTTGTTGAAAAAGGCATGTATTTGCAGCAAAATTATGTTCACTGTATATGATTAAGAAGTGAAAAAAGTTTCCATTGAAAATAAAGGGAGAATAGTAAAAATATTTATTTTCAAGTCATCCTCTAGATTTAAAAGTTATCTGTTACAGAAGATACTATGTTTCAGAGTGTCAGAGGAACAGGGAAAAGATTAATTCCTGATTTCCTATTTCTTAGTTTTAAGATCATTCATTCATTTATCAAAAATCTATTGACTATTTAGAATGTGTCAGACACTCTGATGGCTATGTGATGGTAAAAGCAAGTTGCCCACCTAAGGAAATCTCACCTGTGTTTATATTATATTAAACCCTACTGTACAAAAGGACATATTGTATTTAAGGTCCTACACTTAACCAAAGCCTGACATATAATGAGTGAAAGTGAAGTTGCTCAGTCGTGTTGAGACCCCATGGACTGTAGCCTACCAGTCTCCTCGGTCCATGGAGTTTTCCAGGCAAGAGTACTGGAGGGGTTGCCATTTCCTTCTTCATGAGATCTTCCCAACCCAGGGATCAAACCTGGGTCTCCTGCATTGCAGGCAGACGCTTTACCATCTGAGCCACCAGGGCATATAGTAAGTGCTCAGTTCAGGAGAGCTACTAGTATTCTGTGACATCCTTTATAGCCATTTTTCATCTGCTGAGGAACAGAGTTTAAAATTTCTTTATTTACAAGAGTAATGAGAACTATTCTGTATATATGTACTGAAAATGTTCTGAATAGCATAGTTTAATAAAGTGAGCAGAGCAGAATTATATGGCAACTCCCTATACTGTAAACACACATGCTTTCAGGTTAACCAGATATCACTTGAGAGTAAATGTTGTTACTATTCTCAAATACTTTTAAGCATGTAAAAGTGGTCAGAGAAAACACTGTTGTCATTGAATTACTCAGTAAATTAAGTGTTTTCAACTTTGGAATCCAGCTGTCTATATATTTCAAAGCACCTTCTGAAAATAAAAAGTGGAGTAATATAACCGCTTTAAAAACTAAACTGAAGCGTGTAACATACTCATTGTTTCTTGATAAGTATTGTATCTAGAACTGCTGCTCAACGTATTGGCCCCTAGACATATGAGTCTATTTAAATTTTAAAAACCTGAAATGAAGAATTCAGTTATGCAGACATACTGGCCACATTTCAAGTGCTCAGTGGCATATATGACAAGTAGATACATATTGGACACGCAGAGAGAGGATCTGTCCATCATCAGAGAGTTCTCCTGGGCAGTGTTGCTCTAGGCAATTTTAAATAAAGCACTATTTGATATTTACTATTTATAACCACACAGAAAATGAACAAGTAAGTTTGGTTTTGATAATTTGAGCGTTTATACCATAACTTCCAAACCACGATTAAGTTATTCAGCAAGCTCTGACAGGTGAAGACTACTTTATTTATTTACTTTTAAATTTTATGTATTTATTTATTTTGAAGGATCATTGCTTTTCAGTTTTGTATTGGTTTCTACCAAACACCAGCATGAATCAGCCGTGGTTTACCCATATCCCCTCCCACTTGAACATCCTTCCCACCTCCCTTCCTATCCCACCCCTCTAGGTTGTTAAGACTGCTTTAAAATGACGTTAATTCCAGTAAAAGTTGTAGCTAACTAAATGCTCCGAAGATGTGGGGCTTTACTGCGTGACTTTGGGAAAACTGGGATTTTGAATATTGTCTAAAAGAAATGGCTAATCAATGCAATCAATGCTTTCTCTGCAGCGCCTTCCAAGCCTTTTTTTCTGAGCGCCCCGCCATTCTACTCAGCGTGCTGTGGTGGGTCCTGTCGGCGCCCCGCATCCCCCACTGCTTTTGCAAGTAAGTTTTTATGCTTCATCAGCAATGCCTCAGTTACTCTGTAAACCAAAGCAGCAGGATTTAATGTGCTCTGGAAAACTAATTGGTAATGCAATGACAAGGAGCTAATTCCTCGCTAAAAATCACAGCGTTCCTATTCAAGAGGTTTCCAGAGATTTATCAGACCTCAGCACAGAGTGCGATTGTGAGCGGTTTCTAACAGCCTTGAAACCCAGGGCTGACACATCAAGGAAAGTGACTTGTTTTCCATTTGCTATAAAAGATCTCAGAGGGACCCATTTGGCTCTTGCTAAAACATGTAGCGATGCTCATTTAAAGAAGAAAAAAGAAAGGAAGGAAAGCTAAGAGACTGTGTAAAATTTCCATTCGGTTTAAAATGTGACACAGAAAGTCGCTAGGTGTCCAAGGAAAATAATCCAAAATTGCCAAGATTGTAAAAGGAGATAAATACCATCTCTTACGATCTTGAAGAAAACCAAGCAGGGTTGTAGGAAGTGTTTTCAAGAGAACTTTTCTTCAAACATTACATCATTTTAATAGTGTCCGAGATAGAGGGGGAATGACAACCTTTGAAACTTGAAGGGCACACACACATTCACATGTACAAAGGAAAAAAAAAATGTCTACGTGAAAATAAAAAGAAATAACATTTACAATGATCTTGAGATTTTTGGTCAACTAAGAATCTGTAGGCAGGAGGACTCAAGTTTGTGATAAAGAAGTCCAGCAGAGGGGTATGTGGATTTCTACTGCCAAGGAGAAAATATTGATTCAGGTTAGCAGCTCTGTCAGGTGAAAACTGAGCTAGGAGTAGAGTCAGGCTGAGGTTCAGAGCTGTATCCTGGTTGAATTCAGATCTCTGTTGCCTCTCTCTCTGCATGTGTTTTATGAATGTT
This sequence comes from Cervus canadensis, assembly GCF_019320065.1. Lineage (NCBI taxonomy): Eukaryota > Metazoa > Chordata > Mammalia > Artiodactyla > Cervidae > Cervus > Cervus canadensis. Next base: position 21,024,480 of record NC_057410.1, on the reverse strand, counting down.
TTAGGAGAGCAGTTGCTCAACAGAATGATTCCTGACAAGTGAGGCAGCAAATGCTGGCCGTTTAATGAGCTGCAGGCTTCTGAGCATCTCTTTAGGGGGCTGATACTTTCCCACAGGGCACTTTACATGGCCGGGACCCAGCCACAATGGGTGACAGACCCGTGACCAATCGCCACTTTTACTTGACTCATCCACACGCGACCTCACCACGATTTTTCACTGTGCCTATGAACTTTCAGAACCATTTCACAGGGAAAAAGCGCGGGCAAGGGTCAGTTGCCCTTTTGTATGGTCATAAAGCGAGACTGTGTGTCAGTCTTTTCTGCTGTCTCACATTCCAAGTGAATTTCTGGACACCATTTAAAGCACTTGGCTGAAAAATAAAGCAGTGAATGAAACTGACTTTTATAGACTCATTCCAGCTCATCTTCCCATATAACCCTGTCCACCTGAAAAGGGATTTAGTGGATGAGCTGAGTGTATACAGGGCTTGCTGAATACATAGGGCCTATTATCCTCTGTGGGGATTGTTTATTAACCAGGACTGATACACTACTATTTTGGAAGTGACCTATTAATTGTCCATTTAACTAGAATGGATTGACTCAAATAGAAAAATAGAAACCATGACTAAACCTTTTACTCGCTCCTTCAAGGTGGTCTCCTATGAGGGTAATTGAAAAATGTTGTACAGATTAAGGAAACATTTATTACCATATATTAGAGTATCAGGAAAGAACGACTGGAGCAGAGGCTTACACCCCAAACATCTGATACTGCAGCGTGGTGGTGTCTCTGTGGAATTAATCTTTAGTGTGGTATCCCAGGGGTGGAGATTGAAAGAGTTCCCACACCTAGTTTCAGTGATTTCACCTTGGTATATAACACTGGTTTTCTACTTTAGAACATCTCTGGCAGTGTAGTTTAGGTAGGAGGCAATGGACCAAAACATTTCATGTGACAGGTGGACATTCGTGTGTGTGTGAGTGTATTCATTTTATAGTGGTGTTTTAATAAGAGTTTCTAGGCTGTAAAAGTATACTGGTGCTCAGGCCAGTTTAATAAGTAAAGCCCATAAAAGTAAGTCGAAAGTCATTTCCTAGACAACTTCATCTTCTCAATTGTTTGAAAAAAATCACTCTAAGCAAGTCTCTTTATTCTCCATCTGCTTCTCGGCCCTTCCCACTATGTGCCTTTGGTATAGCTGTTGTAAATTGTGGTGTTTATTCCTGGAAGCTTATAAAGCTCTGTGTTTACCTCTTTTATTTAATAAAACATACAAGTGGAAAATCAGCACTGCTCAGACTGATGTTTGTCTCCTTTCTAAGTTGCCATTTTAAAACAGCTTAGAGATGCCACCAGTGTTCTTAATAAAAAGGTTGGCATCTCATTAGTGATAAATCTGAAGTGAATTTCCTATATTCTTGTGTATAATGTTTATTGTATTGGGAGCAAATAATAATGAAATGGTAGATTTTGGCTGTCAGTAAGAATTTTACATGAATACTCATGATACCAAGGAACAGTTAATAAGGCTTACAACTGCCCTGTAAGGTTTTTATTTAAGGCATTTATTTGCTTTTCTTCTTGTTGTTTTTAATAATAAGAATGATTTTATGCCCAGGAATTTAAGTTTTTTCCATTTGCACAAAAGAAGGAAAATGAACTGTCCAAGTATTTTGTATTTAGTTTCAGCCTGGACAGCCAAAATTATGGTTTATACTAAAAATTTTAATAAGTTGTAAAATCATGGCCCTCATCACTGTTTCACAATATTGATTTTACTATTTCTAAAAGTTTAGGATCAGATCAACACATCCATAGCAAGAGAAATATAATTTTGATTCTTTACATGATTCACTTGTTTAAAATTGATTTAGTTTTTCTTATTAACCTGTTAGATTTATGATTGACTTATTGCAGTGTGGAAATAATCATTCATTCAGTGCCCTTCTCACATATAATAAATAGTTTAATTAGCTATTTAAGCACAATCCTTACAGTGGGGAAAAATTAAAAGGCAGTGGTAAATTCTCCTCTTCCCCAAAGCAGTGTAAGGAAAATCTTTGATAGTGTATTCATAAGGTTCCTTTCAAAATAGCATACTTCTCAGCTAAAATGAGATGGAAAGTTGTAGAAATTATGCAGATAATGACTTTAAGAAGAAGACTACATGAAAATGTGTAGGTGTCTTAATTATGCAGAATATCTCATTGAATTAATCAAATCATTATTTCTTTGTCTTTGAGTACCCAACTTGAATTTAACCTTTCAAGAATTTTACGCATTAAAAAACAAAGTTTAAATTTGGAGCAGCATTATGAAGATATGAGTAAGGACATACTATTCTAGAATAAATTGTTTCAGCTTTCTTGGTAGATGAACTTAGATTATGCATTTGGAGATAATTTTACTATCTTCCCTTCCTTGTTAAAACTTAATAGAATATAATATACCCTTGAAATTTGAATTTAGGATTTTGTTGAAGGCAGCAGGAAAGGGACCCTGTTATTGTTTTAGGTTGGTCCTAAGAGTGTCACTGTCAAAGGTGGTGATGCTCTGGTGGGCGCACACCTTGATAAACACACCTGTCCTGGCTGTGTTCTGCCCTCAGCTGGAGTGGTCAGTAGGTTTAGGGAACTGAACCAGACCTATGCATGCATGCTGAGTTGCTTCAGTCATGTCTGACTCTGTGACCCTACATACTATAGCCCGCCAGGCTCCTCTGTCCATGGGATTCTCTAGGCAAGAGTATTGGTGTGGGTTGCCATGCTCTCCTCCAGAGGATCTTCCTGACCCAGGGATCGAACTTGTATCTCTTGTGTCTCCTGCACTGGCAGGCAAGTTCTTTATCACTAGCGCCACTTGGGAAGTCCCATCAAAACCTATGGAAATCCACAAAAAGCTGCCTGAGAGCTTCTTTTATAAGGATTTATCTTTGGAACTCTAAGATTTTAAGACAGATGCAGCATTTTGTGATAATAGATAAATAGTCTAGTTATTGTGCTGAACATGTAAACGAGTTTGTGTGATGAGTTGAACATAGGTTTTGACTTCTCAATAGCAAAGGGAGGGTACTCTATAGATAAATGACACTCAGTCAACCAGGAAGAAGGTTTAAAGGAGTCAGAGACTCAAAGACAATAGCTTTTCCAAGTTGATGGCTCTATTCAACAATTCCACAGAGGCAGTGAAAGTATTCAAGTAACATTTCTGGGATGGAGTTTTCTTTCTCCCCAAATGTTCATTAGTAGTAGCAGTAGCTTACCCTGGGGTAGACAGAAACCTCCACCAGTTTATCTACTGAATGTTTCTCTATTGCTCATCGCCCTGTATCATTCACTTAGCACACCTCCGTTTGAAATGCCTTTCAGAAGGCTCACGTCACACAGGGATTCCCCGGGGGTGAAGGTGATACAGGGGAGCTGTCACAAGGTGCTGGGAATTACACCTTTGCAGACTTTGTTATCCTAGGTCATTCTGCCGTTTTAATGACTCTCCCCAGCTTCTGACCTCTTTCCATGACCATCTGTAATTTTGACAATCTTCGGTATAGTTTTAAAGAGTGTTGGCTGGCCTCACTCTGCTTGCATATGTGGTCTCAACTACACAAGTTATCTTTCCAGAGCCTCAGTTTTTTTTTCCTATGGAAATGAGGATGCTAATATCTTCCTCTGGGGATTGTGGTAAAGATTTCATGACACACTACTTATTATTGGCACACACAGCAGCACATACTGAGCCCCAAATGTATATGGAAGTCACGCTATAAAATGATATGCTGACATCTGCAAGTTGGCAGAGTCTATAGCGCCTTGAGTTGATGGCCCTGGCTTCTAAAGCCTCTTTTCTAGGCCTGCTCTAATCTCTGTATCTGTTCATTGTTATTTTTATAGTATTTATTTATTATTGTCACCTATAAGTTTCCATATAAAGCAGATTTTTGTTATGAATTTAGGAATAATCAAAGGTATTTGTTGCTTGTAACTTTTTAATAGCTTCTGAGAGACTTTTAAATCACCATCAAGTTCTTGAAGTGCCTGTTTGTTTTGCAGGTGTAAATTTGAGCTCATATTCCTACATTTAGAAGGTAGGAAAATGGGGTGAGTTCCTCACTGGTTTATGGTTAGGGCCAGAGAGAGCCCGCAGAAGACTCCCAGGGGAGATGTGAGGAGGAGCAGCATCTTGCCTCATGCTTCTTGTAGGAAACTGAGCCGTGTCTGTTTATGAAAATAGTCATGATTCATGTGTTGAGAGCAGAACTTCGAAAAACCAAGCAGCTAGCACACAAAGGAAGAATGGGCTGTTCTTTATATTTGCTGTGGCTTTTGCTTGTTCAGTGGCTGTATTTTTGCTATAGAGCACCAAATCCTGAGGACCAAACCAAGGAGTTAACCCTCTGATCCTCACAGCTACTCCAAAGGTCTCCCTTTTAGAGATGGAGTCTGGTCTGTGTGTATTCTCACCCCTCACACTGGTGAGAGTATTGTATTTGTAGATCTCTTTGATGGGGCTCTTCTTTCTGTTCTTAACATGGCTTAATAGAAAACATAACTCAGGAAAATCTGTGGGTTCCTGTTAAAAAGTCTTAGGGGCATTTAAAAGTGTTACCCACATTGTTTTAGGTAAACATTTAGATGTTAGTGAAGAATGCACTAAATGAGTAGAATTATGACCCCTATCTACAAACCCTTGATTTAGAAAAATTGTAGGAAAAAATTTTAAACTAACTTATATTGGGCCATAAATTTATTTGTATTTTTGTATAGATTTAATAAGTTGTATGATAAAGTATGGGGCTTCCCAAGTGACTCAGTGGTAAAGATTTTTCCCGCCAATGCAGGAGACATAGGAGACCTGGGTTCAATCCATGGGTTGAGAAGATCCCCTAAAGTAGGAAGTGGCAACCCAGTATTCTTGCCTAGAAAACCGCGTGGACAGAGGAGCCTGGCAGGCTACAGTCCATGGGTTACAGGAGTTGGATATGCCTGAGAAACTGAGAACACGCACACACATATATGTGCACATATATGTACATGTATGTATATATATGTGCATACATGCTTCCCTGACAGCTCAGTTGGTGAAGAATTTGCCTGCAAAGCAGGAGACCCTGGTTCGATTCCTGGGTCAGGAAGATCCACTGGAGAAGGGATAGGCTACCCACTCCAGTATTCTTGGGCTTCCCGTGTGGTCAGCTGGTAAAGAATCTGCCTGCAATGTGGGAGACCTGGGTTTGATCCCTGGGTTGGGAAGATCCCCTAGAGAAGGGAACAGCTACCCACTCCAATAATCTGGCCTGGAAAATTCCATGGACTGTATAGTCCATGGGGTTGCAAAGAGTTGGACAGCTGAATGACTTTCACTTCACTTATGTGTACATACATATGTATGTATAACTGAATCATTGTGATATACACCTGAAACTAATACAACACTGTAAATCAACTATACATCAATTAAAAATAAAATAAATAAGAAGTTATATTAACTCAGAAAATATTGGTCTTCTGAAATGCAAGGTCCTCAGAAGACTTTTCACTGTGGCAAGTTATATCCTAAATTTGTTTCAGTCACTCCTGGTCCAACTCTACCTCCCAGCTAATGTCCTGTGTTCTTCCTGCTCATCCCCTGCGTCCTCTAGAAGTACCAAGCTCTGTGAGATTCCTGGATCCACCATGTCTCACCCTGGTCCTCCCTGCATGCAAGCTTCTGCAGATGTCAGTTGCTCTCTCTGCTCCGTTGTTGAGCTGTCCCACAAGAGGAATTGCTAGTCTTTTGGTAGCAGTTCTGTCTCAGGATTTACTCTGCTGGCCTCCAAAACTAAAGGGCTTCTCAACTGGTGCTTAAAAGTTCTCTATGTGGTGGTCTGTGGGTGTTTATCTCATTGTACTATGTGTGATCCTATCCTCCTCACATTTCTCGTTATCAAATATGAACATCTGAAGGATGGAGTGGGTTCATTCTCAGTTGTCACTCAGTGATGATTCAGTTACTTGGCTAGATTCTCCCCTAAAGGTTGCTACAATGTTTGCTTGTTTTCCTTATAAAACTCAATCAGAGGTATAATGTAGAGTGGAGATGCATTATTTGTCTATAACGGTAAGATGGTAGCCTCTCTTAGTTTTTATTTTTGCTTTATCAGTCTTTTTTCCTTTCCTTATTTTTACTTAGCGTTTGCATGATATGTATCTTATATATCATATAGTGTATTTTTCTTGCTGCTGCCTGATCTTCCTAGGCATCTTTAGTGGTTCTTTAAATTTTCACTTAGTAGGTATAACATGATGCGCTTATGCATTTCATTACCTTTGGGTATTTAAGTTTCTTTCCCTAATTTTAATATGTATGGCTATAATAATGGTAAATTGGACACACTTATAAGTTAAGAATTCCAGATCAAAATATGAAGTGAGAGGGTCATGCTGGAATTTTGAGGACACTGTTGCCAGGCTGTATCGGAGATGCCATGTGGTCCTGACCAAGGACAGGGAGCAGAAGCCCATAGTCACAAACAGGAGCCCTGGCTGTGTTCATAGATGTTTCTTTCTTCACAGTCTTGACCCACCAAGAAATAGTGACTCCAGTTGCCAAAGCCTGACTTTAAGATATGACCTTGGTGTGAGGCAGGCAAAGGTAATTGGTTCTATAGATGGAGAATTAACCAAGATCCCACAATAGAATGAATCGAAAAGGCATCAGTAAAACTAGAGCTTGGTAAAGAATTGGGCTTCATTATATCCCAAGGATCATGGCATTTCTATGGAGATTTCTATGAGTGTTGCAGAGCTCAAAGAAAGAGAGAGAGGCCAGTGTTTCTTTTGGGAATGTCAGGATGAATGAGAATGAGACATAACCCAGAGCTGAGAGACTAGCTAGAAGTTGTTTACGAATCTTTTAGACAAATAGGAAAGAAAGCAATTATATTACAGAGGTAGAATTGACAAGATTTATCCGTTTATTGACATTTTTCTTCTAAAATACAAGTCAGAATTGTGTCAGCACTGTGTAGGGTTAAGAGCATTTGTTTTGGAATAAGTCTTTGGACAAAGTTCCTTAAGCTACCTAAGCTTCCTTTTATTCATCTTTAAAATGTAGAGAATAATAGTAGCATTCATGGCATAGATAGGTTGGGAGAATTAAATGGAATAATGCATATCAGTGGCTTAATACAGGGCAAGTATGAGGACAGAGAAAGTGCTTGGTGTGTTTATTATTATCATGTCACATCCTACTTAAACATATTCTGTTGATCTTCACTACCTATTGGATAATGTTCCAGACCCTTGTAGTCCCCTTCATTGCTGATTCCACTCCATTCCATAATCTCTACACCACAGGTCCAGATGTCTTCAAGAGCCTGACAGGTAAAAAGCAAGCTAGTGAGGCTATCCCAAGCTAGGGACCACATGCTCCCTATAGGAGGCATCTGCCACTCACTCTGGTAGCTCTTTGCTCTGTGGGAAGGTAAGCCTAGTGAGGTTACCTTTGAAGAGATGTTGAAAACCTGAGCTTCAAATGAAACCTCCCAATTATTCATTATGAACAGCTAAATCAGAATTTTTTACCAACAGTCTAAGACCAAACAAAGCACACCTCCAGGCTGGATATGGTTTCTAGCTTGTACCCTCTGCTTTATGCCGTTCCTTGGCCTTGCTGACTGCTTACTTTTCCTTGTTGTTCAATCACTAAGCCACGGCTGACTCTTTGTGACCCCGTGGACTGCAGCATGCCAGGCTTCCCTGTTCTTCACTCTCTCCCGGAGCTTGCTCAAACTCATGTCCATGGAGTCAGTGATGCCATCCAACCATATCATTCTCTGTTGTCCCCTTCTCCTCCTGCCCTTAATCTTTCCCAGCGTTAGAGTCTTTTCCAGTGAGTCAGCTCTTTGCATCAGGTAGCCAAAGTATTGAAGCTTCAGCCTCAGTCCTTCCAATGAATATTCAGGGTTGATTTCCTTTAGGAGTGACTGGTTTGGTCTCCTTGCAGGACAAGGGACTACTCTTTTTTGGCGACACTTTATTCCTTTGTGCCTTAGTACTTTGAAACATGCTGGTCATTCTGCCTGGGTTGGCCTTAGTTCCTTTTTTTCTGGAACTGAATTGTTCTGTTATACTTGACTTAGCCTATTTTCTCTGAACTCATCACTTCATTTTTTGTAATGCCAGAGCATTTTTGAGATCATTCTATTCTAGTACTTAAGACATTCATTTGCTTCTTTATTTAGAAATAATTATTAAGCACCAAAATGCATACCAGCTACAGCTGTAAACTGGAGTCCCTGCTCTCCTAGTGCCTCTATTCTGGAGTGATGTTCGTGTGTTGGTCCTGCCATGAGAAGGTGATCTCCTTGTGGCAGGGACCATGTACTTTTTGTCTGGTTTCCTTGGCAGTTAACCCAGTGAGTTTGATACCCAGTATATTAGTGTCTTCTTGCTGCTGTAACAATTTCCACAAGCGTACATTGTAAAACAACACAAACTTACTGTCTTACAGTCACAGAGATCAGAAGCCTGAAATGGGTCTCACTGGATTAAAATCAGGGTGTCGGCAGGACTGCATTTCTTTTGGAGGCTCTAGGGGAGAATTTGTTTCCTTGCCTTTCCAGTTTCCAGTGACTGCCTGCATTTCTTGGCTTATGGCTCCTTCTTCCAATATTCAAAGGAAGAAGTGTGACATCTTCAAAACTCTCACTGTGACTTCCTTTTTTGTCTCCCTCTCCCACTTACATTGGACCCACTTGGATTCTCCAGGATACTCTCCCAATTTCAAGGTCAGCTGATTAGCAACCATAATTCCATTTGCAACCTTAATTCCCCCTTGATATTTAATGCAGCATATTCATGTGCTCTGAGGATTAGGACATGGGCATCTTTGGGAAGGACTTAATTCTGCCTACCACTACTAGAAAGCAGAATGAACGAGTGAATGGTGAATGATGAACGAAACTCACAGAGGCTGGGAACCAGTGTTGTGCCAGCCAAAAAAGGCAGAAGAAGTAGTGTCTCTGCCCTGAAGGAGTTGATAATCAACTGAACTGAGAGGGTAGGAGGTGATTGCAGGTCTTCCAAACCTTCCTTCTCATATTAAACATCTCCGACTCTTGCATGCTTTTCCTAACATCCCAGATTAAGGTTAGACCCATTGTTTTGTGTTCCTAAGGCACCCTCCTTAGGAATACTTCATCACACTTTTGATGCTAGTTCAATAAATGCCTCCCCCTTGATTTTATAGGTAATGAGTATGATAAAACATATGTCTTACTTCTCGTTGTGTGGCTTTGAGCAGAGTGCCTGCTCATATGGTAAGTGTGCAACAATTTGAGACAATAAATAAATGAAGAATTAAAGAAAATTAAGTATTTAAACCATCTATCACTTGTTCTGCATTGGAGCTTTGTAACCTGGGACCATGGACTTTCTGACATGGCATGCAAAATTGGGAAGGCAAGCATCTGTATGTTGTTTTATTCCCCAGTGGGTAGCAAAGAACTTTTATCAGATTCTCAATGGAGTCCATGACCAAAAAGAGGTTAAAAAGCACTCTATGTGTACAAAGTTCAGAGATGAGATAATTTGGCCATGGCAAAGAGGTGGAGGATGTGGTTCTGGGGAATATGAGTGGAATTCTCCTCCCAAAGCTAATGGGGCTTTTTGTATTATTTTTTCCCTCTAGGAGAAGAGAGTGTACTGCCTCTTCTGACACAAGAATCTACTTCCAAAGCTCGGAGGGGCATTTTAAGAAGAGCTGTCTTTTCTGAGGACCAGAGAAAGGCTCTGGAGAAAATGTTTCAGAAGCAGAAATATATCAGCAAAACAGACCGAAAGAAACTTGCCATCAACTTGGGACTAAAAGAATCACAGGTACTGATGAGCAGGAAGATGTGTGGTCAGCACACAGCTCCTAATTTCTGAAGGAATCCAATGAAATCCATTCATTTGACAACTGTTCCTTGTACTAAGCATAATACCGGACCCCAAAGCATTATTGAAATGACTCTCATAATTTTTTAGTGAATGGAAATATGTGCAACAATTCCTGTTTGGAAATTGGTTCATTTGCTGAGAAGTTTAGGTTTTTGCCTGATTAATTCTTCCCAAATGAAAAGAAGAGCAAAGGCTGTGGCATTTACATCATTGCGTTGTTTGCTCTGTTTTCAGAGACACTGGCTACATAATTGCCTACAAAAGCAGGAACCAATTTTCCTGTCTTTTTCTTCATTTCCAATCCAACAGTCAAGGCATAAGTGAATGACTCATAAGTACCTCTTAATAGATTTCATTATTTTGCACCGTGGGCTTATGTCAAGTACAGTTAAGTAATTTCACATTTGCAGCTTTTACAGACCTTTCTTGTACAATGATGTTTCACATAATTTTGAAAGAGACTTCCTGGCCTTTTGGGAAGTGCAGCCTACTCCATTTAAAGATTGGCCTACTTATAAATAGTTAACAGTATAAGGCACTGGTATTTTCCTATTTAATCCTTGTTATGAAATATCCCCATTTTCTAGATGAAGAAATGTAGAGAAGTAAATAGAGATCCAGTGTCACAGAGTGAAACTGCTTTGGAGCTGAGCTCCCCACCCCAGGCAACCTGACTCTGGAATTTGCATTCTCTTTAACCTGGACCCACCATGTACATTTGTGCAGGCTGTTCGCTGTACAGGGGCGCTTGGCTCATGGGGATGGCAGAGATAAAAGGCAGCAGGTACTCTGTCTAACTGGCTTTCCTGGTGCAGGGCTCCATCTACCTGAATTTTTTGAATCAGCATAAAAGCTTTAAAGGACTAGCAGAGGCTCTGTGTTAACCACCATGTTCTTCTGTACTTCCCCTCAATGCAAATGACCTGGTTTCTAACTTTAGATGTCATTAAACTAGTTATTTTTGGATGAAACCTTTCTTAACCTTGCTTCCTTTCCCCAGGGAAGTAATCTGTCCCCCTGACCCCTGAGTTTTTGTAATCATAGGAAGCAGTACAAGGTGTGGCCGAGGGTAGTTGGCCTAGATCAGCCAGTATGTGTTTTCCTCGCGTGTGGTACCGGTGAGCCCATACCCTTAATTGACTGCTGTGTGCCTCAGTTTCTCACTTTAAACACAGGGACAAGTATAGGAATTCTGTCTATGTCACAGAGCACTTTTGTGTCTATGACAGACAAATCAGTAGTTATATCTTGATGGTCTGTTTTATGTAAGACTCAGACCTTCCTGGGTGGCTCTCATGGTAAATGATCTGCCTGCAATGCAGGAGACGCGGGTTCAATCCCTGGGTCAGAAAGATCCCCTGGAGAAGGAAATGGCTACCCACTCCACTATTTTTGCCTGGGAATCCCATGGACAGAGGAGTCTGGTGGGCTACAGTCTGTGGGGTTGCAAAGAGTCGGACATGACTGAGCAATTAACACACTCTGTGCTAGGTAAGAGGGGATATTGATAAGTACTGATTCAGGTAACACTCCTTGGCACCCCAGGAATGTTTATAACCAACTGAGAAGACAAAGCAGAAGCTTACGAGCAATTAGATAAGAATATGAAACAATAATATAGGAAACAGCACCTGGCAGGTTAGTTATACTGCCATATAGGAGCTGGATCAGTAGTTCTTCTAGAACTCATATATCTCTCTGGAGCCTTACACTAATTCCCACCTCTGGAGGGGATGGTCATATGACTGGTCCATATATCCTTGGCGGGGGGAGTCTAGTGATGGGAATTTTCTGGTCCTCAGAGGAATTGTTGGGTCTGAGAAAGGACCACATGGGGGCTCAGTAGGCCTGGCCTGTGTTGCATTGGCCTGGATAAGTGTATAGTTTTGTAAGTTTGGGGGCCTCTGGTTGAATTGGAACTTGAGGTAGGTGTTGTTTAGTTGCCAAGTCACGTGAGACTCTTTTTCAATCCCATGGATTATAGCCCACCAGGCTCCTCTGTTCATGGGATTTTCCAGGCAAGAATACTGGAGTGGTTTCCATTCCCTTCTCCAAGGGATCTTCCCCACCCAGGAGTCATACCTGCATCTCTTTCAAATGTATTGGCAGGCAGATTCTTAGGTGTTAAAGAGCAAAAATGGCTCGGATTAATCTGACAGTGCTCTGAGAAAGTGTGAAAATCCATAATAGTACATAATATCTTCTTTTAAAATGAACTATTGAAAAAGGATTGCATCAAGCCTATTAAATAATATTTATGAGGAGTTGACTATAATATTTCCACTCTGAGAAAACAAACTGTTTCCATAGTTTCATGTTATCTCTCAGTTCTTATCCATAGGCACATAGTTGTACATAGTTGATTATATTGGTTTTAAAATTCAAATACCTCAGGAAGGAATGTTTTTTATCTCAATGAATTTAGCGAACAGCTCAGAAGTAGGTTAACATTTTCTTATTTCATATGTTGTCGTTGTTGTTGTTCAGTTACTAAGTTGTATCCAACTCTTTGTGATGCCACGGACTGCAGCACGTTAGGCTCCTCTGTTCTCCACTATCTCCTGGAGTTTGCTCAAATTCAAGTCCACGAGTCAATGATGCTATCTGACTATCTCATCTTCTGTCATCCCCTTCTCCTCCTGCCCTCAGTCTTTCCCAGCATCAGGGTTTTTTTCCAGTGAGTTGGCTCTTTGCATCAGATGTCCAAAGTATTGGAGTTTCAGCTTCAGCATTAGTCCTTCCAATGAAAATTCAGAGTTGATTTCCTTTAGGATTGACTGATGTGGTCTTCTTGCTGTCCAAGAGACTCTCAAGAGTCTTCTCCAGCACCACAATTCAAAAACTTCACTTGTTTGGCCATCAGCCTTCTTTATGGTCCAACTCTCACATCTGTACATGACTACTGGAAAAACCAAAGCTTTAACTATATAAACCTTTGATGACAAAGTGATATTGCTGTTTTTTAATGCACTGTCTAGATATGTCATTGCTTTCCTTCCAAGGAGCAAGCATCTTTTAATTTCATGGCTTCAGTCACTGTCCTCAGTAATTTCAGAGCCCAAGAAAATAAAATCTGTCACTGCTCCCACTTTCTCCCCTTCTATTTACCATGAAGTGATGGGACTGGATGTCATGATCTTAGTTTTTTGAATGTTGTGTTTTAAGCCAGTTTTTTTTTTTCCACTCTCCTCTTTTACACCCATCAAGAGTCTCTTTAGTTCTTCTTTGCTTTCTGCCATTAGAGTGGTATCATTTCCGTATCTGAGGTTGTCAATATTTCTCCTGGCAATCTTGATTCCAGCTTGTGATTCATCCAGCCCAGCATTTCTCGTGATGTACTCTGCATGTAAGTTAAATAAACACAGTGACAATATACAGCCTTGTCATACTCATTTCCCAAATAAGCTTATATATTTGTCATATATGCACGAACACATAAAAAACACATGCTAAGTCACTTCAGTTGTGTCCTACTCTTTGTGACCCTTTGGGCTGTAGCCTGCCAGGCTCCTCTGTCCATGGGATTCTCCAGGCAAGAATACTGGAGTGGGTTGTCATGCCCTTCTCCAGGGGATCTTCCTGACCCATGGATCGAACCAGAGTCTCTTACATCTCTTGCATTGGCAAGTGTGTTCTTTACCACTAGTGCCACTGGGGAAGCCCTATTAAAAAAAAAGATAGAATCTTGCATAATGATTACCACATCCCCTGACATTTGATGTCATTTACAGATTATAAAATAGCTACTTCTGTTATTTCTGTTTTACAGATGAAAGAAGCTGTGACCTAGAAGCACATATACGTATGTTTAGGTAAAAATGGGATCACACTCTGCACATATTTTGACGTTTTCCAAAGGACAATACGAATCACCTGTGTAACCAGCACACAGCTCAGGCAGTAGGACTTTACCATGGGGCCAGATTCCCCTGCACACCCATTCCCAGGCACTACCTGCTCCTTCCTGACCGAACTGAATGGATTCGTTTGCCCATTTTTGTGCTTTGTATAAATAACATCACTCAGTTCATCTTCTTTGGTGTATGGCTTCTTTCACTGACCATATTTTGTGAGATTCATCCATGTGGCTGTGTTGTAGCAGTAGCTCATTTACACTTATCACTACGTAGTATTACATGGTACACCACGGTGTATCCATTCTAATGGTGGCCATTGGGATTGTTCCCATTTTTTGGCTATTATGAAAATGCTGTTGACAATGACTATTGTTTTACACTTTGCTTCCCCCCTGCCCCCATTCAAATGTCATGAGATACGATACATCCTTGCATATCTGCATACACATTTACTTCATTTTTCTTTAGTGTCTTAGAACTGACCATTACATGGATACACTGTAATTCACTTAGCCATCTTCAGCTTTAAGTTACTTCCTAGTTTTTACTATTACATATCTTTATGCACTTTAAAAATATTGAAAGTAAGATAGGAAACTAGGAGTGGGACTTATAGGTTAAAGTTTATGTACATTTTAAATTGTGATCAATTAAAAAATTCCTTTCCAAATATAATATTATATCAATATATTGAATTGTATCAGATTTCACTCCTACTAGTGAACAGTCCCCTTTTTTAAAATAGTCCCACTATTTAAATTTTTGAAAATGTTGCCACCTTCATTGGCAGCTTGTGTTTGTTATTTTTTTCCTAGTTATCAGAACTTGGGAATCTTTTTACTGGTTATTTTCATCTGAATTTAGACTTCTCATGGCTATATCACTTTATTTCTATCATATTGTCTTTTTGTTGATGGATATGCAGCAATTATTTTGTCTGTTAATCAAAATATTTGAAATATTATGGTCAGTAACATTTTCCTGTTAGCAGCTGTCATAGAAATCCCTTCCAAGTTTGTGGCTTTTTTTTATTGTGGTAAAATACACATAACATAAAATTTACCATTTTAACCTTTTGGAAGTGTACAATTCAGTGGCATTAAGTACATTCACATTGTTAGGCAGCTGTCATCACCATCTATTCCAGAACTTTTTTCATCTCTCAGAACTGAAACTTTGCACTCATTAAACAGTGACTCCCTGTTCCTCCCTACCCCAAGCACCTGGCAACCACCATTCTATTTTCTGTCTCTATGAATTTGACTACTCTAGGTACTTCATATAAATGGAATCATACTGTATTTGTCCTTTTGTTACTGGCATATTTCACTGGACACAGTGTCTTCAAGTTCCATCTGTATTGTAGCATGTGTTAGAACTTCCTTCCTTGTTAGGGCTGAATGATATTCAATTGTATATATAGACCACATTTTGTATATTCATTCATCCATAAATGGTCATTTGGGTTGCTTCCACCTTTTGGCTAATATAAATATTGCTGCTGTGAACATTGTGTGTACAAATACTTCTTTGAGTCCCTACTTTTAATTATTTTGGGTAATTTGTGGCTTTTTCATATGTTTTTGGTCATCTTTATTTGTACAAAAGTTTCTCCTTTTTATGTAGTCAGATCTAGCTTTCCTTTTGTAGCCTTACTGTTTTGTCAAGCTTAAGAAAACATTCATCTCCCTAAGACTGTAATGATCGTCTCTTATATTTTCTTCTAGAACTTTTATAGTTTTGTGCTTATGTTTAGCTGTTTTATCTATCTGAGATTTTTACTGAGAGATAGAACTTTTATGAATGTATGTGTGCTAAGTTGCTTCAGTCATGTCTTGACTCTTTGTGACCCTATGGACTGTAGCCCACCAGGCTCCTCTGTCCATGGGATTCTGCAGACAAGATTAGTTTAATGGGTTGCCCTGCCCTGCTCCAGGGATCTTCCTGACCCAGGGATCGAACCCAGGTCTCTCGCATTGCAGGCAGATTCTTTACCACTGAGCCACTGAGGAAGCCCAGAACTTTTGTGGTTTTCCCCAAGTATGTACATTTGTCCCAGTACCACTTATGGTACACTTGTCCCGATACCACTTATGAAAAAACTTCTTTCATGATTTTCTTCAAATTGAAATATTACTCAAAAATTTTCTAGACAGAAAAGCTAACAGGAGAAGAAAATAATTAATGTGATGAAAAGGCAAGAATCACTAATGGGAACACAACTGTCTTAGTAAAAACTCATTAGAAATACTTGGCAGATTTTCTGGGAGTAAATGCCTACTGCAAATAATAAATGAGTTTATGAACAGAACCAAGTGCTTTGGTATGTACACAGTAGTACTGTTTTCTTATGAAAAGCCTTGTAACTGAGATGGCTGTATTTCCGACTCAGCTGCCTGCAATAAGCTTCTTTTGTAGCCATTTTGGACATTGCCACTCACTTTGAAAGAATGTTTTGCCAATCTGGAAAGACCGTCTCAGTTAGAGTTAGAGTTTTACTTCACTGGGAGAAATATTTGGTTTGTACACTTTAATAATTATTTCTTTAGGTAAAAATTTTCCAGTTTTTGTTTTAAAAATAGAAAGCTACTCAAAAGGATGCAGTGTAATGCGCAGGAAAGCAATGTGATTGACTTTTCAACCGCCAGGAAACCAATTGTGATATTTTCTGCTCAGGTACAGTTGATTACATAGTAGGTATAGAGGGAAGTTAGTAGAAAAGATTCAAGTGGGATGGGGGCAGATATGGCTCAGATTAGAAACTACCATCATAAGCACTTTAAGGTTCATTACAATCAGTTGTAATTTATTGAACCTAATTCTTTGAAGTTGATAAGCCATGGGAGTACTCGAACTTGGAAATTATATTAAGCCTGCAATTTATCTAAGCATTATGAAATGTATTCTTAATTTAGTCTCCAAAAGTTTCTGATGAGGTTTGAATGTTTATAGGAGCCTCAGCACTGGAGTGGGACTGTCACTGAGTCTAGTCTAAGTACTTCCATTTTATAAGCTGTGTGCCCTTGAACTAGTTCATTGCTTTGAACCTCAGTTTTCTTATGTGAGCAATAAGGACTTCTTGCAGTCCCTGTGAGGATCGAATTGTAAAATCTATGTTGAGTGCCTGGCTTGACACTTGGCACCAAAAAAAAAAAAAACAAAAAAAACAAAAAAACACTCAGATGATATTACTAGCTGATAACATTTCCTTTGGATAAATAATTTAGCATAAACTAAATGAGGTTTTAAAATATTGAAAAGAGGTAAACCAGTCTTGAAAGATGCCTGGCTTATAGGATGTCACCAACTTAACCACAGTTGTTTTGTTTCATAAGGGTGTGGACATGTTATATTAATTTCTCAGATATTTCTGGACTGAAAAACTGCAAGGACTTTGCTAGGCTGGCTCTCATAATAAGGCATTCTGTGGAATGAACAGTGGGAAAAATTACAGTTTAAAATGCTGAAGTGAAGTAATGTGGAGTTAAGTGATCATTTTGTTCAATTACTTTATTACTAGGTGAAAATCTGGTTTCAGAACAGAAGAATGAAATGGCGGAATTCCAAAGAAAAGGAAGTGCTTTCCAACAGGTGTCTCCAAGAAGTAGTCCTTCAAGAGGACCCCCTCTCGCGATCGGCTCTAGGTTTCCCTTCTCCATGTGCTTCGCTCTGGGAAGTCTCCCAGCAGCACTCGAGTCCAGGATGGAGGGAGAATTCGCCTGAACCTTCAGAGAGACTGATCCAGGAGAGTCCAGGGGCAGAGGTACTGCCCCCAGAAGCAAAGTCACTGCAGGGTGCCTTGTATTTGTGTTCTGAGGAGGATGCAAGAGACAAGGGTGTACTTACTGGCACAGCGTGAATGGACACAGTCTGCCGTGTTAACTTAAAAGAACGCTTGATTAATAACATTTGGGCTCCAAAGCCTGCTAGCTTGTGCCTCATCAGTGCCTAAAACCTAATACCTTAGGAGTGAAACATGGACTAATGTTTTAGGAAACCCTCTCCAGTGTTCTCTTCTTTGGGTCCTAGACTCAGACTTAATTTGTAAGTGGAACAGAATCTCCTGGAAATTGCGATGAAACTAAAAAAACCCTAGAGTAATAGTTGACTCAGTCACAGCTCTGATTTTGTGCATATGTGCTTGTGTCTCTATGTATGTATATATATAAATAGTCATTAAAAATACGTTAGTAGAAACTAGTTCCTTTCTATATAGTGCATTGAGCAAATTCACTTCCTTTTGTATGAAGAAAAACCAACGATGGACTGAATGTTTTTAATTTTTTAAAAATTATGTGAAATTTGGACTTTAGTGCAGACTTTCATATCGATAGAATATGTTTTTTAAAATTCCCTATTTTCTGGCTTCTTTCAGTATCCAGCTGTAAACGATTTTTAACGACTCAACTCAGCAATCCTAATCAAATGTGCCACTGTTAGGTACATACATTGAAAGTATGTATTTAAAATTAGTCCAACAGGCAAACTAGAAGAATTTCTGAGTGTGACTGTTAGTATCTTTCATTTCCCAGGCTCTGGACTTCCGGCTCTCATGATGGAGGTACCTATTTAATTGCTGATTATCATATGATCTCTTTTCTGTAATGATGGCCTTAATCAGGTTTTGCTAAATAAAATGCCTTTGAGGGCATATCAGGTAAATAGAGGGCATGGCCCACCTAAAGATCTGTGAGTTTAATAATTGTTGAAATACTGTGTTGGCTGAACAAACATCTGTGCCAAGAAGTTTGTGATCTCTGGCTAAGACCTAAGTGTCACAGTTCTTAAATGTTCCCAACAGGACTTCAAAACCCAACACTGATGGAATCTGTAGTGATTTCCATTTGCACTTCTGGTTATAGACTAAATTTTCCACTTAGGTGGTGTACACTATAATATTAGGTTATTTTTATGTATTAACAAGTACCACACAGATGTTTTATGTTTTTTGAGTACTGTGAAATAGTATTATTATAAAATTTCATTTCTGGTAATGATTTGCTTAGTTCAGCTAGAATTTTTTATTCTAGGTCCAAGAAAAAATTATGCTTCACTTTGAAGGAAATGAGGCAGAAAAAGGAAATGATGTGATTTGGAAGTAGGTTATTATAATCTGTGGACAAGAAGCATTATTAGAAGTTCATGATGTGGAATTTTGTTAGAAAGCTACACAGAGAGAGTGACTTCTAATTTGCTTACATTCTTAGCTATTGGCTTTGAGGGTTTAGAGTTTTAACAAAGGTAGTTATTTCTGAAGATAACAATTTTGTCAACATGAGGAAATTATTTTGTGTGAATGGAATTCAATTTGGTGTATGATAGCTTATGTCTTTATCTTTTGCTTGCAAGTCATCTCAGAAGACTCAATCCCTCTTTGTGGGAAGTGGAGGCAGGGGGTCTGCTGTCAACAATTTCAGTTTTAAAACCTGTCTTAAAATGAGTTTTAGTATGATTTCTTTTATTTATATAATGTTAACCTCATTTACATTTATTGTGTCCTTTCTGTGTACTGGAGACTATGCTAAACCTTTAGGAGGGATTAACTCATTTAATCCTCATGACAATGACCTAATGAAGTATAGGGACTATTACTGTTAGGATTCTTGTTACCTAGACAAGGGACCTGAAGCAGTACGGTTAGGGTAATTTGCCCAAGGTCATGAGGTTAATAAATGGAATTTGACCCCTGGCAGTCAAGTTTCAACTATTGAAGTTTAACCAACCATTTGGGGGTGTATACCACTGTGAATGTATTTACCTAGTTATGGGATGCATTGTAAGACATACATTTTGAAGACTGAAATGAAATTTATTAAAGAAATTCAGAAACACACTGTACTTTTAAAAAATATTTATTTTTAATTGGAGGTTAATTTCTTTACAATATTGTGTTGGGTTTCTGCCACATATGAACATGAATCAGCCATAGTTGTACGTATGTCCCCTCCCTCTTAAACCTCCTCCCTACATCCCACCCATCTAGGACATTTTACTTTTTAGTATCTTACTTGGGGAATGTTTTCCTCTTCAGCCTCTTCTCTATTAATTTTGAAATGTTGGGAAAGTAAAGAATCATGAAAGTCTTCAGTTATGAAGTCTCAGTCATAGAGAATAGTCTCATAGGAGAACCTAAGTGTGAAATGAAAGAGTATTTTTCTCTTACTGTTCGCTAGAAATCATAGAGAGTTTATCCATGGACAGTGTTTCTTGAGAAAAACTTGAAAATCAAATGAAAGAAACCTGCATCCTGGCCATCCAATTACCCAATGGGGTGCTAAAATTACCTGTCTTGGTGCTGAAATAATCTTTCCCCATGGTTTCACCCCGAATTCTGAGACCCAGTGGAGGCTCTGTGTGATTGGCCTGATAATCGTATACACAGATGCATCTTTTAATTGTTTTCTACCTTGGATATGTTAGGGGCTTCATTGGTGGCTCAGATGGTAAAGAGTCTGGCTGCAGTGCAGGAGACCTGGGTTTGACCCCTGGGTCAGGAAGATACCCTGCCTAGAAAAGGAAATGGCAACCCACTCCAGTATCCTTCCCTGCAAAATGCCATGGATGGAGGAGTCTGGCAGGCTACAGTCCCTGGGGTCCAAAAGAGTCAGACACGACTGAGCAACTTCACTTTTGGATGTATTAAAGGCTTAGGAAAAGAACATCTTGGATGAATATGAAAGTGTTAGTTGCTCAGTTCTGTCTGACTCTCTGCGATCTCCTGGGCTAAGCCCACAAGGCTCCCTCTGTCCATGGAATTCTCCAGGCAAGAATACTGGAGTGGGTTGCCATTCCCTTCTCCAGGACATCTTCCTAACCCAGGGATGGAACCCGGGTCTCCTGAATCGTGGGCAGATTCTTTACAGTCTAAGCCACCAGGGAAGCCCCTTGGATGAATATATTAGGGATATTTAGGGAAGATGCACAAACACATAGACATGTTCCACAGGCATATGCTTGTTGTACCTTGACTTTGCCTTCATTTACTCAAATTGTCGGAGAGAAGTGCTGAGCTTCATAGTCTAATTGACAAGGGTCTCCTTTCTCCTTTAACTTGTGCTTAACCAATGCTGCCTCCACCTACAGTGTCTTACACATGTACTGGGTTGGCCAAAAAGTTTGAGTCTTTCTGTAATCTCTTACAGAAAAACCCAAATGAACATTTTGTCAAACCCAATATTTTCCACTGCTTTCAGAATGCAGACTACTTTTCTCCACATGATCACATATGAGTATTTTTGCTGTCTGCCTTCCAGACAAACACTATTCTATAAAATACCAGGAGAATAGAAGCCTGAAGGCAAGAGTATTTAAAAAATTTTAAAAACATGCCAAATTTCCTTAAGTGGAAAATAAGAAAAAATTGTAAACACCATCCTTCAGCTTTAGGAAGAAAAATATAAAGCTAAGTATAAAGAGTTGGAAGTATACAGATTAGGAATGGTCTTGGGGTCTGGAGATAGTGAAAGCCATGATCACTGATATTTGAAAGGCAGCTCTATTTTCTTAGTACTAAAGTGGTTTGAATGGGTAACCTGGTTATTCAGGCCAGTGGTTCAGTCTTTAAAAATCCATACCTGTGAATGCCATACCTTCCAACCAGTTTTGTATATGTGCTCAGATTGGGATATTCTTCGTACATGCTCTTCAAAAGCACCCACACCTCCCACTCCATCCACTGAGAATCATACATATACTTACTTCACTTTTCATATAAGATCCTAAAAATATGTAAATCACACATGTCATTTCTGGTCCCTTGTATTCCCCATTCTGATGCATCTTTTGCAAAGGTACATACTCCCCAGCTTGCTCTGTGACCCATTCCTTGGCAAACAGTGATTTTATCAAATTCTGCTGACCTTTAATAAAACAAAACTCATTCCATTGTGCTCATAAGCTTATTAGACACTGCTTCTGCACTCCTTTGAAATCCACAAAAATATTTTTTTTTCTGGATCTCATACTTCTTAGGTATTATGTGTGAGGCACTGTCTTCAGCTCTATGTTAACAAGAACTGTTCACATGTAAACAAATAGGAAGGAGCTCATGGCCCTTGATCTCAAGGAAACTTAAGATCTAGTCTTCTTGCCAAA
Source organism: Cervus canadensis (assembly GCF_019320065.1). Taxonomy (NCBI): domain Eukaryota; kingdom Metazoa; phylum Chordata; class Mammalia; order Artiodactyla; family Cervidae; genus Cervus; species Cervus canadensis. Next base: position 21,002,603 of record NC_057410.1, on the reverse strand, counting down.
CATTTTTTGAAATCTTCCATGTTACCAGTGACTGGATCCAGTAGTTTTGGGGTAAAAAATAGTGTCCTCCAAAACCCTACCTATCTATTTGCAGGAGTAGTAGCCGTTTTGTTATTCGGTTGCTCAGTCGTGTCGACTCTTTGCTACTCTGTGGACCGCAGCACATCCGGATTCCCTACCATTCACTTTCTCCCTGATTTTGCTCAAACTCATGTCCATTGAGTCAGTGATGCCATGGAACCTTCTCGTCCTCTGCCGCCCCCTTCTCCTCCTGCCTTCAATCTTTCCCAGCATCAGGGTCTTTTCCAATGAGTAAGTTCTTCCCATCAGGTGGCCAAAGTATTCAGCATTGGCATCAGTTCTTCCAATGAATTCTCTGGGTTGATTTCCTTTAGGATTGACTGGTTTAATCTCCTTGCTGTTCAAGGGACTCTCAAGAGTCTTCTCCAGCACCACAGTTCAAAAGCATCAGTTCTTTGGCGCTCAGCCCTCTTTATGGTCCACCTCTCACATTCATAATGACTGCTGTGAAAACCATAGCTTTGATTGTATGGACTTTGGTCAGCAAACTGATATTTCTACTTTCTAATATGCTGTCTAGGTTTGTCATAGCTTTGCATGCAAGAAGCAAACATTTTTAATTTCATGGCTGCAGTCACTGTTTGCAGTGATTTTTCAGCCCAAGAAAATAAAATCTGTCATTACTTTCACTTTTCCCCTTTCTATTTGCCATTAAATGATGGAACCAGATGCCATGATCTTAGGTTTTTTAATGTGGAGTTCCAAGTCAGCTTCTTTACTCTCCTCTTTCATCCTCATCAAGAGGCTCTTGAGTCTCTCTTTACTTTCTGCCATTAGAGTGGTATCATTTCCATATCTGAGGGTGTTGATATTTCTCCTGGCAATCTTGATTCCAGCTTGTGATTCATCCATCCCAGCATTTTACAGGCTGTTCTCTGTGTGAAAGTTAAATAAGCAGAGTGACAGCATAGAGCCTTGTCATGCTTCTTTCTCAATTTGGAACCAGTCAGCTGCTCCATGTCTGGTTTTAACTGTTACTTCTTGACCTGCATACAGGTTTCTCAGGAGACAGGTAAGGTGGTCTGGTACTCCCATCTCTTGAAGAATTTTCCACAGTTTGTTGTGATCCATACAGCCAAAGGCTTTTTAGCATAGTCAGTAAAGCAGATGTTTTTCTGAAATTCCCTTGCTTTCTCCATGATCCAACGAATGTTGGCAATTTGATCTCTGGTTCCTCTGCCTTTTCTAAACTCAGCTCATACATGTGCAAGTTCTTGGTTCATGTACTGCTGAAGCCTAGCTTGAAGGATTTTGAGCATAACCTTGTGGCCATGTGAAATGAGTGCAACTGTACAGTAGACTGGACATTCTTTGGCATTGCCCTTGTTTGACATTAGAATGAAAACTGATCTTTTCCAGTCCTGTGGTCACTGCTGAGTTTTCCAAATATGCTGAAATATTGAGTGCAACACTTCAATAGCATCATCTTTTATGATTCTAAGTAGCTCAGCTGGAATTCTGTCACCTCCACTAGCTTTGTTTGTAGTAATGTTTCCTAAGACCCGCTTGACTTCATACTCCAGGATGTCTGGCTCTAGTTAAGTGACCATACCATCGTGGTTATCCTGGTCATTAAAACCTTTTTTGTGTAGTTCTTCTGTGTATTCTTGCCACCTCTTCTTAATCTCTTCTGCTTCTGGTAGGTCCTTACCATTTCCATTCTTTATTGTGCCTATTCTTGCATGAACTATTCCAGTTCATATGCCCAGTTTTCTTGAAGAGATCCTAGTTTTTCCCAGTCTATTGTTTTCCTCTATTTCTTGGCATAGTTCATTTAAGAAAGCTGTCTTATCTCTCCTTGCTGTTCTCTGAAACTCTGCATTCAGTTGGGTATATCTTTTCCTTTCACTTCTCTTCTTTCCCAGCTACTTGTAAAGCATCCTCAGAGAACCAGTTTGCCTCCCTGTATTTCTTTTCTTGGGGATGGTCTTGGTCGCTGCCTCCTGTAAAATTTAACAAACCTCTGTCCATAGCTCTTTAGGCACTCTCTCTACCAGATCTTTGATCTATGGATGGAGGTTCGTTAAGTTTTACAGGAGGCAGTGACCAAGACCATCCCCGAGAAAAGAAATACAGGAAGGCAAAGTAGTTCACTGAGAAGGCTTTACAAATAGCTGAGAAAGAAATTTTCCCTGGTAGCTCAGCTGGTAAAGAATTTGCCTGCAATGCAGGAGACCCTGGTTTGATCTTTGGGTCAGGAAGATTCTCTGAAGAAGGGATAGGCTATCCACTCAAGTATTAGAAAATTTCCCTGGTGACTCAGATGGTAAACAATGCGCCTGCAAAGCAGGAGACCTGGGTACGATCCCTGGAGGGGATCCTCTGGAGGAGGCAACCCACTTCAGTATTCTTGCCTTGGAGAATCCCCATGAACAGAGCCTGGTGGGCTGCAGTATTGACGGTCACAAAGAGTCGGACACGACTGAGCGACAAAACACAGCACATACCTGAATGACCTAGTGGTTTTCTCTACTTTCTTCAATTTAAGCCTAAATTTTGGCAATAAGAAGCTCATGATCTGAGCCACAGTCAGCTCCAGATCTTGCTTTTGCTGATTGTATAGAGCTTCTCCATCTGTGACTGCAAAGAACATAACCAATCTGATTTCAGTATTGACCATCTGGTGATGTCCATATGTAGAGTCAGAACTCTTCACTATGACCTGTTCATCTTGGGTATTCCTGCACTCAATGACTCATAGCTTCATTTAGTTACGCAAACCCCTTTGCCATGACAAGACTGTGATCCCTGAAGTAGGGTGGTGGATTGGGGGGTTGTTATTGAATGCTTCCGTTTTCAGAAAAATACAAGCTACTTGGCTTTGCTGATTTTCTGTGCTCTTTCTCCCCCATTTGGGTCACATTGATCCCAAGAGAAGTCAGGAAAAGTCTAAGGAAATAATATAGTAACTTTTTGTTTATAATGCACTCTACCTTCTACTTTCTTCTTTCTACCTTCTCAGCCTCAGATCAGCTTTCAACCATGATGAATAGGAAGAGTGAAGAAAAAGCAAGTAGCACAAGTAAGGCGAAATCAGGATGGTGAGTATTCTTGAATATATTGGAAAAATCTTGGAGAATTAATTTACATCCTTTATAAACCAGTTCTGAAATAAGCACCTACCTAAAGGACAAAGTACTAGCCCCCCCACAATGATTCTTAGCTTCCAGCTGCTAGTTGGGTTCCATTACATTATTATTTTTGGTTATAAAAGCTATACATGCTCATTATAAAAAGCACACTGGAAAATATAGCTGACAAAGAAAAATTTATGTGTAATTCTACCATCTGGAAATAGCCAATTTAGCTCTTTTGTGAAAATGTTTCACTTTTGAATGTATTTATGTGTAGATGTGTATGTGTCTAAACAAATTTGGATCCTAGTGTATGTCTAGGTTATCCTGCTTTTTTTACTCAACTTTATAGAGAATAGTTTCCCATGCCGTTAGAAATTCTTTAAACTTTTTATAACAGCTGTATGGTATTATTCCTTTACAATCCCTTCACTTCTTGAGGTGGACCAAAGGATGGGGCCAGGAGATGGCAGGTCACGCAAAGAATGATCATGGGCTCTTGTACCAGAAATTTACTTAAGAAAAACGATCTGATGCTTATCATTTCTTTTCAATATTAATAAACAAAAACCCAGCAAACATAAGACATGGAATGAAAATTGAGGAGTTAGGGCTTATGAAAATCCCATGGCAGAGGAGCCTGGCAAGCTGCAGTCCATGGAGTTGCAAAGAGTCAGACACGACTGAGCAGCTGAGCACATTCAACCTACTACATCTATATTCCACAATATCACAGCATAACATCCAGAATAAATAAAAACAGAAGACTTAGACTTCTGGCTTCCCTGATAGCTCAGTTGATATCTTTAATATCAAGGAGTATCAGATATACTAAGTGGAGAGCCCTTTCCGAAAAGCCACCATGATGTTTATCAAAATGTCCTCCCATCCATGCAAAATCCAAGGGATTGTTTGCACATGAATTTCAGCAAGTAACCAGCTACAAATATAACTAATATAAGGTAATAGTTTACCTCTATTTAATCATGCTTTATAGTCACACTGATACATTATTTAACTTTTTAAAGTACATCCTTTTGTTCACAACATGGGCAGAAGCCAAGTCAGCTGATGAGGTATCTGACATGTGTTACCATTTTTAAGGTTTAGATAGATGATAAGGCATTTTTGCCTATCTAGTCTAGAATCTCCCAGTTCTCACAAGCTCTATGGACATTCTCTCAAACATGCTTGGACAACAGAAATTATGGAGAGAATCTTTTGGAATCAGAACATTTCAAGGTTAAAAGAGAGCCTTGAATGTTATTTAAACCCAAAGCAGAACCATCAAGTGCTTGATGCTAATCAAAAGTCAAAAAATTAAGCATGTTAAATCTGAATAAGGTGCAGTGGTACAGTTAATTCATAATATACATCTAATCCTATTACAGGAGCTTCCCTGGTGGCGCAGTGGTAAAGAATCTGCTTGTCAATTCAGGAGACATGGGTTTGATCCCTTGGTCAGGAAGATCCCCTGGAGCAGGAAATGGCAACCCACTGCAGTATTCTTGCCTGAAACATCCCATGGACAGAGAAGCCTGGTGGGCTACAGTCCATGGGGTCACAAAAGAGTTGGACACGACTTAGTAACTAAGAAACAACAACAATCCCATTACAATGGATTCCCATTGTGGTTTCCTAGGGATGTTGTAGCAAATTACCACAAACTATAGCTTAAAACAACAGAAGTTTATTCTCCTGGAGTTATGGAGGCTAAAATCCAAAATCAAGATGTCAGCAGGGCCTTGGTCCCTCAGAGGTTTTAGGAAGCCACCTCTTCAGCTCCTGGTACCTCTAGGAATTCTTGGTTTGGGCTGTGTGACTTTAATCTCTACTTCTGACTTTTTGTGGTTTTCTGTCCCATGTGTTTGTGTCACAAACTTCCCTCAGTCTTTCTTTTATGAGGACACTTGTCATTGGATTTAGAGCTGAGGTTCAGGAATATCACATCTCAAGATCCTTAACTTAATTGCATCTGCAAAGCACCACCCCCCTACCTTTTTTTCCAAATAAGGTCACATTTGCAGGTTTCAGGAGTTATGACATGGGCATTTTTTTTTTTTTTTTGGTGCTACTATTCAACTCACTGGTCTTCCCAGATGGCTCAGTGGTAAAGAATGCTCCTGCCAATGCAGCAGACAAAGGAGATGTGGGTTCTGTCCCTGGGTCTGGAAGATCCTGGGAGGAGGAAAGGGCAACCCACTCCAGTATTCTTGCCTGGAAAATCCCATGGCAGAGGAGCCTGGCAAGCTGCAGTCCATGGAGTTGCAAAGAGTCAGACACGACTGAGCAGCTGAGCACATTCAACCTACTACATCTATATTCCACAATATCACAGCATAAGATCTAGAATAAATAAAAACAGAAGACTTAGACTTCTGGCTTCCCTGATAGCTCAGTTGGTAAAGAATCCGCTGGAGAAGGGGATAGGCTACCCACTCCAGTATTCTTGGGCTTCCCTTGTGGCTCAGCTGGTAAAGAATCCACCTGCAATGCAGGAGACCCTGGTTTGATTCCTGGGTTGGGAAGATCCCCTGGAGAAGGGAAGGCTACCCACTTCAGTATTCTGGCCTGGAGAATTCCATGGACTGTATAGTCCATGGGTTCACAAAGAGTCTGATCAACTTTCACTTTAGACTCCTGTGGCATTACCTATAATGGAATTTGACTATATTGCTTTGACGTAGGCTTTTGTATCAACCAATGCAAGGATATTTGCAGCAAGGAAATTTTTTTAAAAATTGCCTCCATTTTGAATTTCTTTCTACACTGGGAAAATAGAAAATACAGCACTAATTTTTTTAAAGCCCTCACATGGATTCCAGATGTTGACCATTTAATCCAAGAAGGTGTTTCCTTATTATATGGATGTGGTGCACATCAAAAAATTGGCATTGTTTAATTTATGACTCACACGTGAGCCATTGTTTTTTGTGATGTAGTTATTTTAAGTGATTCATAAACTAAACAATGCCAATATTTTGGACACGTACCATATTTGTGTAATGAGGAAACACCTTCTTGCATTAAATGGTCAACATCTGGGATCCATGTGGGAATTTCTTTGAAATTTTAAGTAAAGACAAATTAGCATGGCACACATTTTCTCAGAGATGCTGCTAGCTTGTAATCAAAATGCAGAGTGAACTTGGTACTATAATGTGGTTAAGAAAATAGGAATGTTTTTGACAGAAAATCCAATGTTGTTTTTACAGCATTAGTTTGAGGATGGGTAAATGGAGGTGTAGAGTGAAATAAGGGCAGCATTGTAAGGGCAGCATTGAGTCAGCAATGAAAAATCAACTCAAGTGTACTTTCTTAGTAGTGGTGGCCCATTTGGTAACACAAAGTTGTTAAATGAGCATACCTTTTGACCAGACAATTCCACTTATTAGAATTTATCTTATGGAAATAGTCAGAAATGTGCAAACAGATTTGCATACAAGGATGCTCATCATAATACTAGACTTTATGTTTTAGAGCAGTTTTGGGTTCACAGCAAAAGTGAGCAGAAGGTACAGAGATTTCCCATATGTCTCCTGCCCCACATATGCACAATCTCCCTTACTATCAACATCTCACACAAAAATAGTACATTTGTTACAATGAAAGAATCTGCACTGACACACCGTTATCACCTAAAGTCCATAGTTTACATTAGAGTTCATTCTTGGTATTGTACATTCTATAGGTTTTGAAATATATGTGACATGTAACTACAATTATAGCATTATACAGAATAGTTTCACTGCCCTTAAAGTCCTCTCATAATATGTTCTGACAGCAAAAGCAGTTTGATAGCAACAGGGGATGGCTAAAATCAGTTGTAACAAATTTATGAAATGAAATCCTAGGCAGCCATTGAAAATATTGTTGAAGAACAAGAATAAAAATGGCCATGATTCATTTTTAAAGGGAAAAACAGATTACAAAACAATATTTTAATACCTAATTTGCTTGTGTTTGTGTGTTTAAAGAAAAGCCTATACACCCATGTTTTAACTGTAACTGTCTCTGAGTAGTGGGATTAAAGATGACGTTTGCTTTCTTTTTTCGCCTCCATTTTCCAAATAATCTACTACAAATATATTACTTTTAAAAAATTAATTCATTATTTAAAAAATCTTTAAATTTATTTTTGGCAGCAGCACGTGGCATGTGGGGTCTTACTTCCCAACCAGGGATTGAACCTGTTCCTTTTGTGGCGGAAGTGTGGAATCTTAACCCTGGACTGACATGGATATCCCCCAAATCATATTACTTTTAAAATTACAAAACACATGTTGACTTGAATGTCTCACAGACATCTCAAATTTCAACAAGCTCTTCTTTCACCTCAAATCTTTACTGGTATTTCCTTCTTTTGGTGATAGTAAAATAGGACAAACAGTTGCTGAATTCAGCAACTTGGCAGTCAGCTTGACTCTTTCCTCTCTGCTCCCTCATATGTAATTAATTACCCAGTTCTGTCTATGCATTCTCCTAACACCTCTTCAGTTTGTCCCCATTCCAGCCAACCCCACAGCCACAAAGGCATTCCAAATCACCAGTCCCTCTTGTTTGCACTTGTTCCCTAGATGTCTCTTTGCTTTTCTTCTAGCTCCCTTCCAACTTCTTCCTCAGGCTGTAGTCAGAAGGGTCCTTTTTAAAAGTATACTCAGACTGATTATATTCTTTGCAGCCAAAGGTGGAGAAGTTCTATACAGTCAGCAAAAACAAGACCGGGGGCTGACTGTGGCTCAAACCATGAACTCCATATTGCCAAATTCAGACTTAAATTGAAGAAAGTAGGGAAAACCACTAGACCATTCAGGTATGACCTAAATCAAATCCCTTATGATTATACAGTGGAAGTGACAAAGAGATACAAGGGATTAGACCTGATAGACAGACTGCCTGAAGAACTATGGACGGAGGTTCATGACATTGTACAGGAGGCAGGGATCAAGACCATCCCCAAGGAAAAGAAATGCAAAAAGGCCAAATGGTTGTCTGAGGAGGCCTTACAAATAGCTCTGAAAACAAGAGATGCTAAAAGCAAAGGAGAAAAGGATAGATATACCCATTCGAATGCAGAGTTCCAAAGAATAGCAAGGAGAGATAAGAAAGCCTTCCTCAGTGATCAATGTAAAGAAATAGAGGAAAACAATAGAATAGGAAAGACTAGAGATCTCTTCAAGAAAATTAGAGATACCAAGGGAACATTTCCTGCAAAGATGGGCTCAAAGGGCCCATGGTATGGGCCTGAAAAGGACAGAAATGGTATAGACCTGACAGAAACAGAAGATATTAAGAAGAGGAGGCAAGAATACACAGAAGAATTATACAAAAAAGATCTTCACAACCCAGATAATCATGACGGTGTGATCACTCACCTAGAGCCAGACATCCTGGAATGTGAAGTCAGGTGAGACTTAGGAAGCATCACTACAAAGCTAGTGGAGGGGATGGAGTTCCAGTTGAGCTAATTCAAATCCTAAAAGATGATGCTGTGAAAGTGCTGCCCTCCAAATGCCAGCAAATTTGGAAAACTCAGCAGTGGCCACAGGACTGAAAAAGGTCCATTTTCATTCTAATCCGAAAGAAAAGCAATGCCAAAGAATGCTCAAGCTACTGCACAATTTTACTCATCTCACATGCTAGTAAAGTCATGCTCAAAATTCTCCAAGCCAGGCTTCAACAGTATGTGAACTGTGAACTTCCAGATGTTCAAGCTGGATTTAGAAAAGGCAGAGGAACCAGAGATCAAATTGCCAACATCCATTGGATCATTCAAAAAGCAAGAGAGTTCTAGAAGAACATCTACTTCTGCTTTATTGACTATGCCAAAGTCTTTGACTGTGTGGTTCTCAACAAACTGGAAAATTCTTAAAGAGATGGAAATACCAGACCACCTGACCTGCCTCTTGAGAAACCTGTATGCAGGTCAGGAAGCAACAGTTAGAATTGGACATGGAACAACAGACTGGTTCCAAATCAGGAAAGGAGTATGTCAAGGCTGTTTAACTTATATGCAGAGTACATCATGAAAAATGCTGGTCTGGATGAAGCACAAGCTGGAATCAAGATTGCTGGGAGAAATATCAATAACCTCAGATATGCAGATGACACCACCTTTATGGCAGAAAGCGAAGAAGAACTAAGGAGCCTCTTGATGGAAGTGAAAGAGGAGAGTGAAAAAGTTGCCTTCAAACTCAACATTTAGAAAACTAAGATCATGGCATCTGGTCCCATCAATTCATGAAAAATAGATGGAGAAACAGTGGAAACAGTGACAGACTTTATTATTTTTGGCTCCAAAATCACTGCAGATGGTGACCACAGCCACAAAATTAAAAGACACTTTCTCTTTGGAAGAAAAGTTATGACCAACCTAGACAGCATATTAAAAAGCAGAGACATTACTTTGCCAACAAAGGCCCATCTAGTCAAAAGTATGGTTTTTCCAGTAGTCATGTATGGATGTGAGAATTGGACTATAAAGAAAGCTGAGCACCGAAGAATTGATGCTTTTGAAACTGTGATGTTGGAGAAGACTCTTGAGAGTCCCTTGGACAGCAAGCAGATCCAACCAGTCCATCCTAAAGGAAATAAGTCCTGAATATTCATTGGAAGGACTGATGCAGAAGTTGAAACTCCAGTACTTTGGCCACCTGATGAGAACTGACTCATTTGAAAAGACCCTGACACTGGGTAAGATTCAGGGTGGGAAGAGAAGGGGAAAACAGAGGATGAGATGGTTGGATGGCATCACCAGCTCAATGGACATGAGTTTGAGTAAGCTCTGGGAGTTGGTGATGGACAGGGAAGCCTGGCGTGCTGCAGTCCATGGGGTCGCACAGGGTTGGACACAACTGAGGGACTGAACTGAACTGATTCAGGCCATTTTTACCCATTAAAATCTTTCCATGGATATCCCTTAAGCTCAGATCAAGACTAACCTTTCTCTCATAGTAACGATGTTCTCTGAGATCAGATTTCCACTCATCTGTCTCCACTTCTCCTTTCCTAAGTTCCAAGCATTCTAAATTTTCTTTATTTACTTCAGTGTGTTCAGCTCTCATAACTCTCCCACGTCTTTACCCAAGCTGATCCCAGGCTGCTCTCCTGCTATGCTCCCAACATTTCTTGTTACATGTTCTTACTTATCCTTCAGGTCTTCCATGCTTTCCCAGGTTCAGCCCCTTACCATGAACTTCCTGCTTCCCAACACCCTTACTGCCTTTGTAATTGCCTATTCATTTTTTGTCTTCCTAATCTTACAAATTTAGATAGACTTTAAGCTCTATAAGGTCAGGAAACCTGTCTGCATTTTTCCTCTTTCTATCACTAACAGCTAGCAGGGAGCCTCGGGTTGGATTTGGTAATTCCACAATAAATATTTGTTGGTTTGATTTGAAATTAAATACTATTCAAAAGTTTTATCTCCAGTTTTCCCCCCGTGCATTTGTGCATTTGTCTTTTATATGGCTGTCTTATTAAATGACAATAATGCATACATGAGGAAAAGAGAAGTAGGAGAGGCATGAAGAGCACCTGCTTCAGGCATCTAAGAGATGGTTGTGACAACGTCCAAAGTGTGACAGGCTTAGGGTGAAAGGCTTGTAGTTTTCATTTTTATCTATTTATCTGGCTGCACTGGGTCTTGGTACAGGATCTTTCATTGCTGTGTGAGGGCTTCTCTAGTTGCAGTGCATGGGCTTCTCACTGGTTGTGGTGTGGGCTGTCGTTGTTGGGGCTCAGTTGTTGGGGCACGCGGGCTTAGTTGCTTTGTGGCATATGGGATCGAGTTCCTTCACAAGGGATCGAACCCACAATCCCTGCATTGGAAGGTAGATTCTTAACCACTGGACCACCAGGAAGGTCTCTGCTTGTAGTTTTCTGAAGTACAGTCTTTTTCTTCTTGAATTGTATAACTGAGCACAAACTCAATTTATGGAGGAATATGTAAGCAATTAGTAACATAATAATGCAAAATAGCTTTCTGATAAAGGCAAGTTAGAAAGGATATTTGTATTAAATAGCTTTAGCTATCATGACAGAATACCATACTGGATGGCTTAAAGAGCAAAAATGGATTTTCTCACAATTCTGAATGCTAGAAGTTCAAGATGAAAGTACCTGCAGCGTTGGTTTTGGGTGGGGCATCTCTTCCTGGCTTGTAGATGGTCAACTTCACACTCCGTGCTTATAGGCCTTTCTTTTGTGTGTGTGCAGAGAGAGAAGTATCTAGAGACTCTTCCTTTTCTTACAATTTTTTTATAAAGGCCGAAAGTCGCTCAGTCATGTCCAACTCTTTGCAACCCCATGGACTATACAGTCCAAGGAATTCTCCAGGCCAGAATACTGGAGTGGGCAGCCTTTCCCCTCTCCAGGGAGTCTTCCCAACCCAGGTATAAAACCCAGATCTCCCGCATTGCATGCAGATTATTTACCAGCTGAGCCACCAGGGAAGCCCATAATGATACCTCCTATTGCATTAAACCAACCCTCCTCCCCCACCACCTCCACTTAATGGCTTCATTTAACTTTTGTTTGCTTCATCTCCAAATATAGTTACCTTGGGGGTTAGGGCTTCAGTGTAAGAATTTTGTGGGGGACACAATTCAGTTCTTAACACTATTACCTACGTCCCATTCTATTCTATATTGATAATATTAAAACTATTTTAACATATAGAAGTATATAAGATACATTCAAGTTAGATTCCTATGGCTGCAACTTTTGCAGACATAACTGCAAACTTTGTGTCTTAAAACAACAGAAATGTATTCTTTCATAGTACTGGAGGCAAGAAGTCCAAAATCAGTATTAACAGGCTGAAATAGCAGTGTTGGCGGGGCTCGATTCTTTTGAAGGGTCTGGGGAGAATCTGTTCCTTCCCCCTCCCAGCTTTTGCTGCCTCCCAGCTTTCCTTGGCTTGTGACTGCACCCCTCTCATCTTCCTCCATGGTCGTGTGGCCTTGTCTTGTCTGTGTTTGCTCAACTTCTGACTGTGTCAGATCTCCTCTGCCTCCTTCTTGTAAGATTACATGTGATTGCATTTAGGGTAACCATAATTCCGGATAACCTCCTGGTCTCAAGATCCCTAACTCAATTACATCTGCAAAGACCCCTTTTCCATATGAGATGAAATTTACAGATGCCAGGGATCAGGATCTGTTATCTTTGTGGGGAGCATTTCTCAGCCTGCCACAACCAGTATTTTAAAATATCCTAGTCTTTTACAATTCAGACTTGATTTTAAAGTAGTATCTTTTGGTCAAAACTGTATTTTTATATTGTGCGTCTGTGAACATACAAATCTTCTTTATAATGAAGAAACTCAAGTCATAAACATCAAATCAGAAGCCCTAACACCATTATTTTAAATACAATATGATTGTCTTTTCTCTCTTTCTCTCTCTCTCTCTTTATATATGTATATATATAAAACTTTTAAATCCCTTTCATGTAAGTAGTACAAACTGGCCATTTAATTGCTCACTTGTGCTAAAAGTGTTAGCTAATGAAATTCATGTGCCCTATACACAGGGAGGCCAAAGAAACTGAAATATCAGAGTTTGGAGCAGAGAAAGGTTTATTTATTGTAGGACCATGCCAGGAGAAGGGAGTGGGACCTGGAGGTCATTCCCCCCTCCCCCAAAACCCCCAACTACCTGAAGGGTTTCAGCAAAGCCTTTTTAAAGGCAAGGACTGGAGAGGGGCATCCCAGGGTATGTGATCAGCTCATGCACAATTCTCTGACTGTTGATGTTGAGGTTAATAGGGCAGTTAACATTATCAGCTCTTTGGCACCAGAAGGTCTGGGGGCTCACGACCATCAGGTAGTTCATTTCTTCCATTTGATGATGGTTTTTAGCGTCTGAAGAACTCAGGAAATATGCTTGAGATACTGTCATCTGAGTGCTTCAGAGAGGAGCTACAGCAGAGGATATGGGGGAGTGGTCTGTCCTGGGAAGGTCCCATGAGGTCCTGCTTGGTTACAAAGGGGATTATACATTCACTTTAAAGGTTTTCCCCTCTCTTTATCATCTTTGCTTATTTTAAGTTCAATTTCTGTTTTATTGTATGATCTCAGTGATTTTTCCTAGGTATTTTGAATCGCTGCATTTCTGAAGATTTTATTCCTTTTTGCCTAATTTCATGTTATTCTCTCTTCGTCCCTTGTGTGAAATGTCTATAGTAACTAGACTGTGCGCTACTTATTTACACCATATTTTTTCTCCTTTGTAAGATTTGTCTTGATTTATCTTTGAGAATTTACATCTTAGGGTTTTTTGGTGTTTTTTTTTTTTTTTTTAACTTTTATTTCAGCAATAGAATTAAGTTTGAATTATGAGTTCCACAACTATTTGTTAACTTCTTATTTCATTCAAGACCAGTTGCATCTTCCTTTCCAAGTGAGCTCAGCTTCAGACTCAACGAATGCACTTCTTTTATCTAGACCTCTAAATGAGAAGCCTGGGAGTAACCCTTGATATCTTTTTTTTGTCTACCTGATTCTCTGTCTCAAAGTACAATCAACTCCAAACATGTACCCTATATCCAAACATCCTAAACATGTATTTACTTTTCTCCATACCACATTCTTTGTTCCATTATAGGACATCCTCTCTTACCTGGAATAACCTTATAATTTGTCTCTCCATTGCCAACCAAGGAAGAGACTAACTAGCAGTAACCTGTTCTTCACATTTTACTTTGATCTCTCTAAAACAAGATCTGTTACCTTGACACTATGAGCATTTGGGGCTAGATCATTCATTGTTATGCAAGACTTTATAGGATGCTATCAGTAGCCCCAGTCTCTACCTACTAGCAAATCCTCCTCCTCCCCAAGTCATGACAATAAAAAATATCCAAATGTCCCTGGGGGAGGAAAGATTCCCCTCAGTAAAGAGCCACTTCCCTAAAATATAAATTTTATCATGTCACCTCCCTCCAGGTATGTCATTGATTGCTTATTTAATTTACTAAAAAAAACTATATGTTTGCTAGTTTCTATCCTAGACTATAAGAATATCATGGTGAGCAAGTTAAATGTGGTCATTGCCCACACAGCTTATATTCAGTTTCACTGAACAATCTAAGTCAATAAAAATGAGTAAATTATAATAAGTTCTAGAAAGGAAACAAAATAGAGATGGCACAGACTTTACTCTGGGTGGTAACATTCCAGGTGCATTGTGAAAGACAAGAAGTAGTTAGATGTGCAAAAAATGGTGGGAGAAAGGTTCTTGAAAGGGGAAAGATCATGTGCAAATGCTTTGAAGCAGAAGAACCTGTTGTGTCTGAGGAACTGGGGTAGAATATATGGAGATAAGCAATGCAGAGGGGAAGAGTATGCAGAATTGGTTAGGGATTAGATCAAGATGAGTTGTGTAAGACGTGTTAAGCAGTATTCTAAGTGCAACAGAAGCTATGGAAGAGTGAAGGAATAATTATTTTTTAAAAATCACTGTCTTGTGTATGGAGAATGGAATGGGAAGGGATAGGCAAGAGATTAAAAAGTAGGCAGAAAGAGGAAGGGAGGAAAGAAGGAAGAAAGAAAGGGAGAGAGAGAGAAAGAAAGAAAGAGAGGAAGTGAAACAGAGTCCCCCTAGAACTGAGTTCCTTTTGTCTGAAAGCCATTGGGGTATTCAAGCATTCTGAGCATGAGCTGCCCATTCTTCTTGCTTGACTCCCTGCAGATAAACTCTTATTTAGCTGCAAACATCTGCTGTCAGAGTTTGACTTTCTGCACTGTAGGTACATGAGCTCTTGCTCTGTAATTGAAGAAGGAAGGAGGAAAGGAAGGAAGGAAGGAAAGAAGAGAAGGAGGGAGGGGGAAAAAAGAAGAAAGGAAAAGGCTATTTAGTAGACTAAATGGAAAATGAAGAAATGATGGTGGCATGAACAAAGCTGATGGCATTTTATTTATTTTGTTATTATTATTGGCTATGTTGGGTCTTCATTCTTTTCACAGGCTTTCTCTAGTTACAGTTAACAGAGGCTACTCTTCATTTCATTGCACAGGCTTCTCTTGTTGCAGCTCACAGGCCCTAGAGCATGTGGATTTCAGTAGCTGTGGCGCACTGAGTAATTGCAGCATACAGGCTCAATAGTTGCAGCCTATGGGCCCTAGAGCATGCAGGCTTCAGTAGTTGCAGCAAGTGGGTTTGATAGTTACAGTTCATGGGCTTCAGAGTGTGGGCTCAATAATTGTGCATGGGGTTAGTTGATCTGAGGCATGTAGAATCTTCTGGGACCATGGATCAAACCTGTGTCTCCAATACTGGCAGGTAGATTCTTATCCACAGCACCACCAGTGGATAAGATGTCCTAATGGGATTTTTTTTTTTTTTTTCTGATGGCATTATAAATGGAAAGAAATTGATATATTTGAAATAGGTAGCAAAACTAAAGTCAGTGGGACTTTCCAATGGATTAAATGTGATGAATGATGGAAATGAAGAGATCATGAAGATTTTGAGGTCTGTGGGTTGAGCAGGGAGATGAACAATGAAGACATTTACTAAGATGGTGAAAGTATGGGGAACGAGTTTGAACTTGAAATTCAATTTTAGGCTTATGAAGCTGATGAGTCATTCAATGAACATTGTTTGAAGGTGGTTATAGGTAACTGGGCTTGAGAGGTGACATCTATATCGGAGATACCAATTATAGGTCAAAATATAGGTGGTGGGAGTCTACTGGGTGGGAGGAGTGTAGAGAGAAAACAGAAGAGGGCCCTGGAGTGACTCTGAAGAATGCCAACAAAGAGTTTGTGAAGGAGATAGCCTGCTGTAAGCAGGAGTAGGCACTGAGGTAAGAGGAAATGAAACAATGCGTTGTGTCAGGAAGCCAAGAGAAGATTATTGCAAGGAAGAGAAGGCTAACTGCCTCCTCAAATACTTCTGAGAGGTAAGATAAGGACAGAGAAAAGTTCTTCGAATCTGACAACAGAGAAGAAAAATGACATTGACAAAAGTAGTTTTAAATGTAACTGAAAGCCAGACTGGAGCCCACTGAAGATGTTGCCAAACCCAGGCCTGTTGTCATAGTGAGGCCAAACAAAACCTTGATGTTTGGAGCAGAGAAAGGTTTATTGCACGGCCATACAAGGAAAATCAGGCCCCTTGTGGCTCAAAAAACCTGAACTCTCCTATAGTTTTCAGGGAATGGTTTTTAACAGCAAAATCTGGGGTGAGGGCTGCAGGGTTTGTGACTTTCTTCTGATTGGTTTTTGAGGAGGTGACAGGGTAATGTTCTAGGAATCTCAGTCACCAGCCATCTTGTTCCAACCAGTCTAGGGTCCACATACTTGTGCTCAGCCTGAAGTTACAATCCTCCGCCTGGAGGGGGCCCCAACTCCTGTGTAGGAACCAGTATCAGATTGCTATGTGCATCCCCTGAGGAGGAATCAGGTCACTTCCCCAGGGCTGTACAATTGATTCTCCATTTCTTTATTCTTGACTGCCTTTCCTTTGTTTCTATATTCCCTCAGTCTCCTGATTAGTAACTGTTTGAATCTTCCCTCCTGAGCTCATAGAAATTCTGGAAGGCTGAAGCCTTTTTTCCTGCAAACAAGAAACAGGGGACATGGAAAGGGTTTTGTACCCACGAGGGTCCTGCAGGGTCCTATTCAGTTTCAAAGAGAGAAAAAGTTTGAAGCAGTTTTGCTGTGATGGGGATGAAAAGATAGTGTGGAGTATGCAGGGGCATATTCAATGAAGTCAGGTCCCTTTCTTTTAAGTTAGAGCTACTAGAGAATATTGAAGGAGTCTTTTGGGCCTAGAAAAGAGAACAACGGTCTCAAAGGCCCCTTGCTGAATCATCTAACTTTGGAGAAAACAAAGCGTAACGTTAGTTCCACCCTGATGCTCCAGGCCGGTTGCATCTATCTGGGACTTATCATCCCCTGTCCGGAAACCTTCCACCCCCTACACCCGCCCAGAAGACTTATGACCCCCTGCCCAACTACAAATGTCATCTCAACAAAAGAATACTCAAAATATCCCGACTGATTGATGTTTCCTTTATCGCTTCCACAAACCTCCCTATAAGTATGAAGCCTCTCTGATCCCTTTCCGGCGCTCAGCCTGGTCGTTAGGCCGACTGTCGCCCCTCCTTGCCTGAATAAAGGTAACCTACTTCTGTTGAGGTCGTCTTTCCTTTTCTGCCTCGCCCGAACTGTACCTTACAGATACCAGGGTTAACAGTGGAGTGCTACGGTTGAGAGGGGAGGTTGACAATGTAGGAAAGGGAGAGAAGGAGACAGTCTTGATGACAGCAAGGGGGATTGGATAAAGGGCCCTGGGTGGAAGAGGGGCCTCCCTTCAGGAGGGGGAGAGCACTTTCTCCCCTGGACTCACAGGGAAGAGCAGTGCGGAGGCCTATCTGTGGAGGTATGTCGCTGGAAGTGGGACCCTTTCAAGGGCCGAGAGTGGGCTCTTGTCTGACACTCGGAAATGAATTGGTCAAGGAAAAGACATCCTGACAAAGCAAAAGAATTTATTGGGAAGGTGCCCCCAGACAGACAGCAGCAGGAGAACCGCTCTGCCACATGGCTCACGGCCTCAGGTTTAATGGTAATGGGGTTAGTTTCCACGTTGTCTCTGGCCAATCATCTTGCTTGTTCCCATATTTGGTCTGACTTGGGGTCCTGCCTGGTGGCGTGCCCGTCTCTTAGCCCAGATGGATTCAGCATGAGGGTCTCTGGGAGGTTAGCAGGCAGCTCCTTCCTCCTTGTGGCCCCTCCTCAATTCTCCCAGCTAATTTTCAGCAGCAGAGGGTGTTGCTCAATGGGACCTCCCATTGTGAGACAATTCATGCAAGCAGTTCTTGTTGGGTGAAGGATGAGAGAGGGTATGGGAGGTTAAGGGATAAAGGGAACAAAATAGGGAGATTGAAATAGGGAATGGGGAGGGACTCTATCAGAGAAACAGAGTAAGGCGTCTGGGTCTTTTTTGTGTAATTGTTACTGAACTCAAGTTCATTAGCGTGCCCATCGCACAGAGAGGCCAAACCGAAAAGTCAGGATTTGGAGCAGAGAAAGACTTACTGCAGGGCCAAGCAAGGAGAATGAGTGGCTTAAAAACTACAAACTGCTTGACAGTTTTGGAGGAGAAGTTTTATAGGAAAATTTGGGGTGAGGGCTGCAGGGCCTACGACTTCCTCCTGAGTGATTAGCGGTGGGGTAACAGGGTGGAATCTTGTGTTTAGCCTAAGGTTAACCATCCTCCATCTCGATGGGGGTTTTAGATCCTTTAGAAGAACTCCAAGATTTTGCTCTGTATGGCCCTTGCGGGGGAGCCAGCATCCTGCTTTAATACTGACTATTGTTTCTTGATGGCTCCTCCTTTGTTTCTGCATTCCCCCCCTTCCCCAATTACTGTTTGTTTCTGCCCTGTGGTATTCAGGAAGGTCTAGGAGGATGAATGAAACCTATTTCCTACAAACAAGAAACAGGGCAGGGGACACCACAGAAAGTGTTTACACCTGGGAGGACCCTCCAGGGTCCTGCTGAGTTTCAGTCCGTGATTTGAATTTAAAGAGAAATGAGTAAGTTTACATATATGATTTTTCTTTACCAATTTTCAGATGCCAGTGCATGTATGAGGAAGGCAGATTAACAATCAGGGTTTTGACAAGAGTGTAGTATGGAGGGAGAAAAGAATAAGAGAGCTCAGGGTCTTTGGAAAGAGAGTGATGATGCTGGTCGACCATGATCTATGCTAGATGAGGGATGGGCTGAGGAAAGGGCTGAGGGCAGAGACCGATTGTTAGAAAGTGGCGGGATCGAGGTACTGGGAGTCTTTGTTGTTGTCGTTCAGTCCCTAAGTCTTTGCAGCCCCATAAACTGCAGCACGCCAGGCTCCTCTGTCCTTCACTATCTCCTGAGTTTGCTCAAATTCATGTCCACTGAGTTGGTGATGCTACCTAACCATCTCATCCTCTGCCACCCTCTACTCCTCTTGCCTTCAGTCTTTCCCAGCATCAGGGTCTTTTTCAATGAGTTGGTTCTTCACATCAGGTGGCCAAAGTACTGGACCTTCAGTTTCAGCATCAGTCCTTCCAATGAATATTCAGAGTTGATTTTCTTTAGGATGGACTGGTTTGATCTCCTTGCCGTCCAAGGGACTCTCAAGTCTTCTCCATAACCAAAATTTGAAAGCATTAATTATTTTGCCCTCAACCTTCTTTAAGGTCCAACTCTCCCACCTGTACATGACCACTGAAAATCCATGACTTTGACTATATGGACCTTTGTTGGCAAAGTGATGTCTTTGCTTTTTAATATGTGTCTAGATTTGTCATAGCTTACCTTCCAATATAGGTCGTTAGCTTGGGAATATAGAAAATAGAGATCTGGGGACTGGAAAGTGTGATGTAATATTGTCTTATTATAAGAATATTGAGCAGAGATACCTGTACTATACAGTGGATCTTGTTAATCTGTTAGTGTGCCCGTGTCAATCCCAGACTCCCAATTTATCCCATCCCACCCTTCTTTTCACTTTGGTAAACATAAATTTGCGTCCTAAAAAAAGTTTAGAAATAATGTAGTTTCTAGTACTTATGAGATCTATATTGGAACCATGTGGATGGGTGGCTGATAGGATGGAGAGAAAGGTCGTTGATGATAAAGAGGTGAAGGAGCTAAAGATTCCCACTGCTTTTAGAATGAAGCTTAAATTCTTTAATAGGACGTTCACAGGTCTATGTGAAATTATCTCTGCTTAATTCTCAATCTAACCATCTCCTCACTCCAGACTTTTTACTGCATCTTGCTGTTCACACTCTCACTATATTCATGAGTGAGGTATGTAAGTAAATTACATACACTTTGTAATTAAGTAAATTACACTCTTTTTCTCCAGGTGGACAGCTCCGCCATGCTTTCATCTTAACTAGACAAACTGTCGGTGTGCTCTCCCACTTCTTGTTGTGCTATATATCTAATAATAAGCTTTGTACCTACATTTACAATTTTGCCTCCATGAGAAATGCATTTTTCACTGGGGGCAAAGATCCAGGGAAAAATAGCTTCTAGCCTCTAGCTCTTGCTGGTCTGGTGGCTAGGATTCCTGGTTTTCATCCAGGCTATGCAGGTTCAATTCTTGGGCAGGGAATTGCAATCTTGCTTCATACCGTGGCTCACTTCTGCCTCCCTGAGATCAGTTTGGAAATGTGAGGAGACCAGTGGGCCATATAGATCAGTGGTTCTCCAGGGGCATTGTAATGTCTGGAGACATTTTTGATAATCATGATTGAGGTTATGCTGGTGGCATCTTATGGGTAGAGGCAGGGATAATGCTGAACATCAAATAGTACATAGGATAGTTCCCACAGCATAGATTATCTGGCTCAAAATGTCAATAATTCCAAGATTGAGAAACTCTACCATAGATAAAGACATGTCCACATAGAGCCACAAAACTTTGAACACAATTTAAATGAAGACATGTCTACAAATACACACAGAAGTTTGAACAAAACTTCAGGGGTTTCCTTAATAAACCAGCTCTGAGTCAACTGTTGTTGTTTAGTTGCTCAGTTGTGTCTGAATTCTTGTGACCCCATGGACTATAGGCCACCAGGCTCCTCTATCCATTGGATTTTTCCAGGCAAGAATACTGGAGTGGGTTGCCATTCCCTTCTCCAGGGGATCTTCTTGACCCAGGGATTGAATCCACATCTCCTGAATTGGCAGGCATATTTTTTACCATTGAGCCACCTGGGAAGCCCCTGAGTTGGATGATCTCAGGTCAAAACGCTTTGCTGGAAGATTCTATGTAGTCCTATATCAGAAAGATAGACTTCTTTAAGCATTATTTCAAACAAGTGAATTAAATTTTAGAATAGTATCAAAAATATATTTAATGCTTTACAGTCTTCTACAAAAGCACACATTTTTACAAAAACTTTCCACGTTATTTTCAAATCAATGCGTATTTTAAGCCAAACATGATACAGATGTTTTTGATTCATATATTAATACATCAGGATGTTTTGTATGGATCATTTAACGTTAGCAAAGTCTCCAAAGGGTCATTTAATTTTCAAAGGTGGGAGGTCATAATTTTCCATTAGAAAATTCACTAACATGGGCTCAAATCATGTTCAAATGCACAGTCCCATTAGGATTTGGAAAAAATAAGTCATCTCTTCTTTATTTTATCATGCTTATGCAATATGCAAGTGCTTGGGGAATGACTTAAGAAATGGCTAAATGGATCTTTGTTCTATTATATCACCAATAAAGTTTAGGTTTAAGTCTTTTGTAACTGTTGCCTTGTTAAAACAGTTTAAAAATCCCAGGAAATAGCATAAGTTCTTTGTTGAACAAGTGTGCTAATAACTTTCATAAAAATCTCACTATTTGGAATTTATAAAACTTTCTGCTGCAGTCTAGGAATTCATTTAAAGGTTGATTATATCAATACTGCATATATGTTAAAAGGCACATTTCATTGATCATTCAATAATAGGCTCTGACTTCAGAAATGTATTATTAAATGCATGCTATTTACTATTCAATTGTCTAGGGTTGAAAAGCAAGCAGATTTAAGAAAAAGCACTTCAAATCACAGAGCAATCTTTACATTTTTAATGCCATTGAATAACATACATGTCACTCCTTATGCTTTTAATTTTAGTTTGTATGTTTGGTTGGTAGAACATGAAGGCATATTATTTGTAGAATTTTTTCCCTCTAAATAAGGAACTTAAAATGCAAAGAGTGATGATTATGATTGCAGTTAAAAATATTCATTATATTAGAATTTGAGAAGGGAAAATGAAGAACTGAGGCAATTATTTGGTTTTCATCTCTTCAGTCATTCATATAACAAATATTTATTTGTTCCAGACTCGGAACTAGAAATTGCAGATAATATAAAAATGCATTGAATGGGGATCATCTCCTCAATGAGTTCACTATTTGAGGTGGGAGATAAGGTAGGACATTCATTCATTCAGTCAGTCAGTCAACAAATGAGTACTGAGCACTTATTATGTTACAGGTATAGTTCTAAGCTCTAAGGAACCATCAGCTTATTAAATAGCCAGAGTCTCTTTCTCTAAGTAGAGTACACTGAATGTTCCTCACATTGGGAAGATCTGATGAGAGATTGATAAGAAGAAGGCTGTTCCTTCAGAGGAATATGAGCAAAGATGTACAAGAAAGGTTTTAATTGCTGAGATAATCATGATGGTGTGGTCACTTACCTAGAGCTGGACATCCTGGAGTGTGAAGTCACATAGGCCTTAGGAAGCATTACTGTGAACAAAGCTAAACAGAATTCCAGCCGAGCTATTTTTTTTTTTAAACTTTTTTTTTCCATTTATTTTTATTAGTTGGAGGCTAATTACTTTACAATATTGTAGTGGTTTTTGCCATACATTGACATGAATCAGCCATGGATTTACACGTATTCCCCATCCTGATCCCCCCTCCCACCTCCCTCTCCACCCCATCCCTCTGGGTGTTCCCAGTGCACCAGCCCCAAGCACTTGTCTCATGCATCCAACCTGGGCTGGTGATCTGTTTCACCCTAGATAATATACATGTTTCGATGCTGTTCTCTCGAAACATCCCACCCTCGCCTTCTCCCACAGAGTCCAAAAGTCTGTTCTGTACATCTGTGTCTCTTTTTCTGTTTTGCATATGGTGTTATCGTTACCATCTTTCTAAATTCCATATATATGCGTTAGTATACTGTATTGGTCTTTACCTTTCTGGCTTACTTCACTCTGTATAATGGGCTCCAGTTTCATCCATCTCATTAGAACTGATTCAAATGAATTCTTTTTAATGGCTGAGTAATATTCCATGGTGTATATGTACCACAGCTTAATCCTAAAAGATGAGGCTGTTAAAGTGCTACACTCAGTATGTCAGTAAATATGGGAAACTCAGCAGTGGCCACAGGGCTGAAAAAGGTCAATTTTCATTCCAATCCCAAAGAAGGACAATGCTTAAAAACCTTCAAACTACCATACAGCTGTGCTCATCTCACATGCTAGCAGCAAGGTTAGCATGTGAAATCCTTCAAGCTAGGCTTCAGCAGTATGTGAGCTGAGAACTTGCAGATGTACAAGATGGACTTACAAAAAAGGCAGAGGAACTAGAGTTCAAAACACCAAAATTCACTGGACCATGGGGAAAGTAGGGGGTTCCAAAAAAAAATCTACTTTTGCTTCATTGACTATGCTAAAGCTTTTGATTGTGCAATCACAACAAACTGTGAAAAATTCTTAAAGAGGTGGGAGTCCCAGACCACCTTACCTGCTTCCTGACAAATCTGTATATGGGTCAAAAGAAACAGAAGGGACATGGAACACCAGACTGGTTCAAAATTGGGAAAGGAGCATGACAAGGCTGTATATTGTCACCCTGCTTAGCTTACATGTAGAGTATATGATACGAAATGCTTAACTAGATGAATCACAAGCTGGAATCAAGATTTCTGGGAAAATTATCAACAACCTCA
Organism: Cervus canadensis; assembly: GCF_019320065.1. NCBI lineage: Eukaryota > Metazoa > Chordata > Mammalia > Artiodactyla > Cervidae > Cervus > Cervus canadensis. The sequence continues at coordinate 20,978,968 of NC_057410.1, read as the reverse complement.
GATATATAGATGATACCACTCTCATGGCAGAAAGAGAAGATGAGTGAAAGAGCCTCTTCATTAGGATGAAAGAGGAGAGTGAAAAATCTGGCTTGTAACTCAACATTAAAAAAACTAAGATCATGGCATCCAGTCCCATCATTTCTTGTCAAATAGAAGGGGAAAAGTGGAAGCAGTGACACATTTTGTTTTCTTGGACTCCAAAATCACTGTGGACAGTGACTTCAGTGATGAAATTAAAGGATTCTTGCTCCTTGGAAGAAAACCTATGACAAACTTAGACAGTGTATTGAAAAGCAGAGATGTTATTTTGTTAAAAACAGGAAAAATGTCTGTATAGTCAAAGCTATATTTTTTCCAGTTGTCATGTATGAATGTGAGAATTGGACCATGCCGAATGGAAGCTTTCAAACTGTGGTATTGGAGAAGACTCTTGAGAGTCCCTTGGACTGCAAGGAAATCAAACCTGTCAGTCCTAAAGGAAATCAACCCTGAATATTCATTGGAAGGACTGATATTGAAGCTGAAGCTCCAATACTTTGGCCACTTGATGCAAAGAGCTGACTCACTGGAAAAGATCCTGATGCTGTGAAAGACTGACAGCAAAAGGAGAAGGGGGCAGCAGAGGATAAGATGGTTAGTTATTAATATCATCACCTACTCAATGAGCATGACTTTGAGCAAACTCTGGGAGATAGTGGTGGGCAGAAGAGCCTACTGTGCTACAGTCCATGGGGTTGCAAAGAGTCAGACATGACTTAGTGACTGAACAACATACAGCTAATGACCATACTTCCTCTACTCACTGAGTATATACTATGAGTCAGATACTGTGATAGGCTCATGTAATTCTTTAATATCCATTGAAATAGGCATTGTATAAAATGAATAAAGTGAGAGTTAAAGAGACTAAATATTTCATTCAAGATCATAAGCCATATGTCCTTTGTACTGAATTTGCATAGTTTATCTTCAGACTAAGGTGCTTGTGCCTTACTATGTAAGTACTGAGGAGCTACCAAAGTCTCTTTAGCAGTGCTTTAGGAAATTTGATCTGGCAGCATGTGGCGATAGTGGTAAAGAACCCACCCGCCAATGCAGGAGATGCAGGTTCGATCCCTGGGTCAGGACAATCCCTTGGAGGAGGGCATGGTAACCTACTCCAATATTCTTGCCTGGAGAAGCTCCATGGCAGAGCAGTCTGGTGGGCTACAGTCCATAGGGTCGCAAAGAGTCAGACATGACTGAAGCGACTGAGCACTCACTCACACACAGTATAAATAGCAAGGAGGGATGCAAGGTTAATGTAACCTTATTGCCTCTGAATGTTTTTCTTGATGTCTTTCTCCAAGAGAGATGTCTGACAATCTGTGGCATAAATGCAGTTTGACTTCTACATGTGGCACTTGATTATATGTGATTTTGTATTTTACAGTACCATGTAGATATGTCTTTGAGAACATTATCATCTTCTTGAAAATCGTAGAGATAATCTGTTCATCATATTTGTTGACAAACTCCTTCCATTGCTGAGGAGAACCCATGGCATATAATCTGAGCATAGATGAATCCATCCTTCAGATGCAAAAGAGGACACATGCCCCAGGCCTAATTTGAGCACCTCATTTCCCTGACCATAGTGCTTAGTTAAGGAAGAGTTGTCAATGAGTTGTCAAGAGTTGACAATGGAAATTGCCAAGTCTGAACAAAGAGAAAACAGAGAGCTATTGAGAAAGTTTCTTTCTGTGAGGGTTGCAAAGATAGCAGGATGTGGGCTTTGGGGCTGCAGCTATTCATTGTGCCTAGAAGATCTTTCCAAGATAGGAGGAGTGAGAACCATACATGAGCAACTGGATCCCACTGTGCTTGAAAGTAGAATCCTATCGGCTTTTTGTTTACATGAGCTAATGAAAAATCTATTTTGCTAATTGGTTTGATATGGGGTTTTATCACTAGCAATTGAAAGAGATTCTAACTAGTAGAATGACATGACATGACATTGATTTCTCATCATTCATTGTGTCTTGGCCATAAAATACTAAGTTGGTTAGCCCCAAACTCACTGAATTCAAACAGTTAAGGATACATAGACAAAAATACAAAATAATTCCTGTCTTAGTTAACTATTTACTTCTATTTTATGAAAATATTGCATCACAAAATTCCCAAGTAACATACGAGATGGTGGTAGAATTTTGCTTTTTTTTTTTTAATTTATTTTTTATTGAAGGATAATTGCTTTACAGAATTTTGTTGTTTTCTATCAAACCTTAACCTGAATTAGCCATAGGTATACATATATCCCCTCCCTTTTGAGCTTCCCTCCCATCTCCCTCCCCATCTCACCCCTCTAGTTTGATACAGAGACCCTGTTTGAGTTTCCTTAGCCATACAATGGCCAAAGGATTAATTTCCAAAATATACAAGCAGCTTATACAACTCAATACCAGAAAAACAAACAACCCAATCAAAAAGTGGGGGAAACACCTAAACAGACATTTCTCCAAAGAAGACATACAGATGGCTAACAAACACATGAAAAGATGCTCAATATCACTCATTATTATAGAAATGCAAATCAAAACTACAATGAGATATCACCACACACGGGTCAGAATGGCCATCATCAAAAAGTCTACAAACAATAAATGCTGGAGAGGGTGTGAAGAAAAGGGACCGCTCTTGCACTGTCGGTGGGAATGTAAATTGATACAGCCACTATGGAAGACGGTATGGAGATTCCTTAAAAAACTAGGAATAAAACCACCATATGACCCAGCAATCCCACTTGTAGGCATACACCCTGAGGAAACCAAAATTGAAAGAGACACATGTATCCCATTGTTCCCTGCAGCACTTTTTACAAATGCCAGAACATGGAAGCAACCTAGACATCCATCGACAGATGAATGGATAAAGAAATTTTGGTACATATACAAAAAGGAATATTACTCAGCCATAAAAAGGAATGCCTTTGAGTCAGTTCTAATGAGGTGGATGAACAAGACCCTATTATACAGAGTGAAGTGTGTCAGAAAGAGAAAGATAAATATCATATTCTAACACATATATATGGAATCTAGAAAAATGGTAGTGAAGAATTTATTTACAGGGCAGCAATGGAGAAACAGACATAGAGAATAGACTTGTGAATTTTGCTTTTTAATAGAATGCTGACATTTGACTTTTTGAGGCTAATTGTAATACAGTTTTCCAAGGGAAATACAGCAATTCAGATATATTAGAAGCTTGATAGAAATGGTAGAAATTAGGTTTATGAGAAGCAGCTTAGGGCATTCAGGTTGTGAATCACAGAATATTTTCATTCAAGACAAAGAAAATAATATAATCTCATTAACTAGAAGCCCGTGGTAACTTCAGAAATCCTGAAAACTGGTGAATAATCAGGCTAAGATACTGAATTAATAAATTTATATACTCTAGGATGAAGCAATAGATGGAGAGAGCAATGATAGTTTAATCATATTTGCATAAAATCATTGCCTCCTAAAATTCACAGCAGGGTGAGCCTTGGGAAGACTCTATTACAGGACTGTTGCTATAAGTGTGGGAGACCGAATGAATATCCCAGTTCTAGTAGGACAAATATCCCAGTCCCAGTAAGGTCAAGAAGGTTTCCATGAAGTCAGAGACTATGGCTTTGTACTGAAAGTGGGAGGTAAGCAACAAAAGTTCAGTCACTCAGTCATGTCCAAATATTTGTGACCCCACTAACTGCAGCATGCCAGGCTTCCCTGTCTATCACCAACTGCCAAAGTTTGCTCAAACTCATGTCCATCCAGTCAGTGATGCCATCCAACCATCTCATCCTCTGTCATCCCCTTCTCCTTCTGCCTTCGATCTTTCCCAGAATCAAGGTGTTTGCTAACAAGTCAGCTCTTTGCATGAGTGGCCAAAGTATTGGAGCTTCAGCTTCAACATCCATCGTGCCAATGAATATTCCAGGATTAATTGACTGGTTTGAAATCCTTGCAGTCCAAAGGACTTTCAAGAGTCTTCTCCAACACTACAGTTCAAAAGCATCAAATCTTTAGCACTTAGCTTTCTTTATGGTCCAACTTTCACATCCATACATGATTACTGGAAAAACCATAGCTTTGACTATATGGACCATTGTTGGCAAAGTAATGTCTCTGCTTTTTAGTATGCTGTCTAGGTTGGTCATAGCTTTTCTTTCCAGGAGCAAGCATCTTTTAATTTCATGGCTGCAGTCACCATCTGCGGTGATTTTGGAGCCCAAGAAAATAAAGTCTGTCACTGTTTCCATTGTTTCCCCATTTATTTGCCAGGAAGTGATGGGACCACATGCCAAGATCTTTGTTTTCTGAATGTTGAGCTTTAAGCCAACTTTTTCATTCTCTTATTTCACTTTCATCAAGAGGTTCTTTAGTTCCTCTTCCATTTCTGCCATAATGGTGGTGTCATCTGCATATCTGAGATTATTGATATTTCTCTCAGCAATCTTGATTCCAACTTGTGCTTCATTCAGTCCAATATTTTGCATGATGTACTCTTCATATAAGTTAAATAAGCAGGGTGACAATATACAGCCTTGACGTACTCCTTTCCCAATTTGGAACCAGTCCATTGTTCTATGTCCAGTTCTAACTGTTGCTTCTTGACCTGCATACAGATTTCTTGGGAGGCAGGTAAGGTATTCCCATCTATTTAAGAATTTTCCAGTTTGTTGTCGTGATCCACATAATCTAAGGCTTTAGCATAGTCATTAAAGCAGAAGTAGATGTTTTTCTGGAATTCTCCTGCTTTTTCTATGATCCAACAGATGTTGGCAATTTGATCTCTGGTTCCTTTTTGCATTTCTTTTTCTTGAGGATGCTTTGATCACCACCTCCTGTACAATGTTACAAACCTTCGTCCATAGTTCTTCAGGCACTCTGTCTATTAGACCTAATTCCTTGAATCTACTTGTCACTTCTACTATATAATTGTAAGGGATTTGATTTAGGTCATACCTGAAAGGTCTAGTGGTTTTCCCTACTTTCTTCAATTTAAATCTGAATTTTGCAATAAGGAGTTCATAATCTGAGCCACAGTCAGCTCCTGGTCTTGTTTTTGCTGACTGTATAGAGCTTCTCCATCTTTGACTGCAGAGAGTATAATCAATCTGATTTTGGTATTGACTGTCTGGTGATGTCCATGTGTAGAGTCATCTCTTGTGTTGTTGGAGAGGGTGCTTGCTATGACCAGGTTGTTCCCTTGGCAAAATTCTGTTAGCCTTTTCTCTGCTTCATTTTGTACTCCAAGGCCAAATTTGCCTGTTACTTCAGGTATTTCTTGACTTCCTACTTTCATTCCAGTCCCCTATGATGAAATTATATCTTTTTTTGGTGTTAGTTCTAGAAGGTCTTGTAGCTCTTCATAGAACCATTCTACTCCAGCTTCTTCAGCATTAGTGGCTGGGGTATAGCCTTGGATTACTGTGATATTGAATGGCTTGCCTTGGAAATGAACAGAGCTCATTCTGTTGTTTTTGAGATTGCATCCAATCTCATTTGGGGCTTTTTTGTTGACTATGATAGCTACTCTATTTCTTATAAGAGATTCTTGTCCACAGTAGTAGATATAATGGTCATCTGAGTTAAATCCACCCATTCTGGTCCATTTTAGTTCACTGATTCCTAAAATGTTGATGTTCACTCTTGTCATTTCCTGTTTGACCTCTTCCAATTTACCTTGGTTTATGGACCTAACATTCCAAGTTCCTATGCAATATTGTTCTTTACAGCATCTGACTTTACTTCCATCACCAATCGCATCTGGAACTGGGTGTTATTTTTGCTTTGGCTCCATCTCTTCATTCTTTCTGGAGTTATTTTTCCACTCTTCTCCAGTAGCATATTGGGCACCTGCCAGCCTGGGGAGTTCATCTTTCAGTGTCCTATCTTTTTGCCTTTTCATACTGTTCATGGGGTTTTCAAGGCAAGAATGGTGAAATGGTTTGCCATTCCCTTCTCCAGTGGACCACATTTTGTTGGAACTCTCCACCATGACCCATCTGTCTTGGGTGGCCCTACACAGCATGACTCATAGTTTCATTGAGTTAGACAAGCTGTGATCCATGTGTCCTTTGGTTAGTTTTCTGTGGTTGTGGTTTTCATTTTGTCTGCCCTCTGATGGAGAAGGATAAGAGGCTGGTGGAAGCCTCCTGATGGGAGGAACTGACTGTGGGGAAATCTGGGTTTTGCTCTGATGGGCAGGGTCATGCTCTAAATCTTTAATCCAATTTACTGTTGATGGGTGGAGCTGTGTTCCCTCCCTGTAGTTTGGCCTTAGGCCAAACTATGGAATGGGTAATGGCTGTAATGGATACTTTCTTCAAATGGACTTATGTTAGCACATCATAGCTCCCAGGACTGTTGTATTCAGTGCTCCTGACCCCGCAGCAGGCCACTGTTGACTTATGCCTCTGCCCCGGAGACTCTTGGACACTCACAGGCAAGTCTTGCTCAGTCTCTTTTTGGGTCCCAGCTTCTTTCTTCTGGGTCCTGGTGCACACAAGGTTTTGTTTGTGCCCTCCAAGAGTCTGTTTACCCAGTCCTGTGGAAGTTCTGTAATCAAATCCCACTGGACTTCAAAGTCAAATTCCCTGGGAGTTCTCATTCCTTTTGCTGGATGCCCAGGTTGGAAAATCTGTTGTGGGTCCTAGAACTTTTGCAACAGTGTGAGAACTTCTTTGGTGTAATTGTTCTCCAGTTTTTGGGTCATCCACTTGGTGGCTCTGTGGTGGGGCTAATGGCAACCTCCTCCCAGAGAACTTATGCCACATGCTGTGCTCCCAGGTCTGCTATCGCCAGAGCCCCTGTCTGTGCAGCAGGCCACTGTTGACCCATGCCCCCATAGGAGACACTCAAACACTCAAAGGCAGGTCTGGCTCAGTCTCTTGTGGGGTCCTTGGGTCCTGGCGTGCACAAGGTTTTGTTTGAGCCCTCCGAGTGTTTCTGGTGGGTATGGGGCTTGATTATAAATGCAGTTTTGCCCTTCCTACTGTCTTGTTGGGACTTCTCCTTTGGCCTTGGATGTGGGGTATCTTTATTTGGTTGGATCCAACATTCGCCTGTTGATGGTTGTTCAGCAGCTAGTTGCAATTTTGGAGTTCTTGCAGGAGGAGATAAGCACATGTCCTTCTACTCCACCATCTTAAAGTAATAACAGAAGCTTTCTTCATTTCCTGGAAAAACAGCAGAAATTTCCTCTACTTGTTACCAGTATATAAGCAGTCAGCAATATTTTTTTAGTACTAATTATATGCTAACTATATCCAGTTTGTTTTTCTCGTATTTATTCTATCCCCAAACCATGCTGCATACCAATGGCATATTATTCTTAAAATAATCATGATAGCTATGATTGGTATCCTGTGTTTTTAATACCTTAACACTATTTTCCATTCCCAGTTTAAATCCAATAGAAATATTAGGAACTTTTCTCTAAGAATTATCTCTCTACCATATTTATTTCACATTTCAATTGATAGTATTTCCATCTTTGCCACTGAATCACCTAATGTAATCAGGCCTTACAATTGCTCTTCAGATGCCTGAGTCTGGGCTTCATTTAGGAAGTTTCTGACAGTGGGGTTCTACAATAGACTTAACATTTTGTATCTACTTCCAGCCAGATAATCCTGGACCTGACTTCATTCATTTCCTGTAGTGTTGTTTAAATGTTATTTTAACAGCTTTATTAAGGCATAACTTATATATAGTAAATTATACATATTTAAAGTGTTTAAAATAATAAATTTTGACATACTCATATACCTAAGAAAACATAACCACAATCAAGATAATTAAAATATGCCTCACCCACCAAAGTTTCCTCATATCCATTTGTAATCCCTTTTTTCAGTTTCTTTCCATTGTCTCTCAACCCTGTGCCTAAAGGACTACTGTTCTGCTTTTCTTTAATTTGCATTTTCATTAATTCTTATTTCTCAGACTTTTATATAACTGAAACCATACAGTATGTATTCTTTTGTCTGGCTTCTTTTGTTCATCTTAATTCTGAGATTCATCCATGCAGCAAATCAACAGATCATCCTTTTATATTGCTGCGTAATATTCCAATATGGATACACTTCAATTTGTTTCTTATTTTTTATTCATCTGTTCATAGACATTTGTTTCACTTTTTAACTATGACAAATGAAGCTTATAAAACATTTGTGTGCAAATGTTCATATGAATATATACTTTAATTGTTCTTAAGTAAACACCTAGAAGCAGAATAGCTGAACAACAACATTTCTCTTCGACACTATACTGCAGGTTCTAGTTTGTTCAACATGGTGAGAAGAAGAAATAAAAGGCATCCATATTGGAAAGGAAGAGGTAAAACAGTCTTTATTTACAAAAGACATGCTCCTTCATGTAGAAAATTCAATTGAATGTATAAAAATCTGTTAGAGCTAATAAATTAGTTTAACAAGGTTTCAGGATACAAGATCAATATATATTGTATTTCTATCTATCAGTAGATAGAAATGTATTTCTATATACCAATATAATCAGAAATTGAGGTTTAAAAAATACCATTTACAACAGTTTCTCAAATTAAAAACCTGCATTAAAAAGATTCTATGACCCCACACCACCAAGCAATCTCATATACTATTCATCTATGTCCTACAATTCAACTTAATCTGCTACTCTCTACCTAGTAAAAGCATCAGATCTTACAAGGGCTCAGTCCTGCAAGACTGGTCATGCTGCCCAACTGAAGACCTGTTGTAAGTTCAGGTTGCCACTTCTGCTTCTTACTGACTGACTAGAAACAGGAGGTTCCTTCTACCCTTGAATTTGCTTAGTCTGTTAGAGCAGCTCACAGAACTCAGAGAAATATTTTACTTACTAAATCACCAGTTTATTACAAAAGGATATAACTCAGAAACAGCTAGATGGAAGAGAGGCATTGGCAAGGTCTGAGGAAAGGGTGGGGAGGTTCCATGCTCTCTGAGAGCACCATTCTCCCAAGATCTCCATATGTTCACCAACCCAGAAGCTCTCTAAATTCCATATTTTTGGGTTTTATGAAAGCTTAATTACATAGACATAATTGATTAAATTATTTGCCATTGGCCACCCACTCAACCTCCAACCCTTCTCCCATTCCTGGGGGTCAGGGGTGGGGTGGGGTGGGTGGGACTGAAAGTTCCAATCCTCCAATAACATGGTTGATTCCCTCAGTAATCAGCCTCCATTCTTAAGTGCTTTCCAGAAGTCACCCCATTAACATAAATTCAAGTGTGGTTAAAAGGGGTTTGTTATGAATATACTAGATACCTTTATTACTCTTACCACTTGGGAAATTCCAAGAAGTTTAGCACCTACAGTGCTAGGAACCAGGACAAAGATCAGATATACAGTTCTTACTATAAATCACAACATCACAGGGATAAACCTGATAAAATATGTGAAGGATGTGTACACTGAAAACTGCAAAACATTGCTGAGAGAAATTTAAAAAGACCTCAATAAATGGAAAAATATACATGTTCACTGACAGAAGATGTAAATTGGACTCAAAATGAGTTTTAGCTTCAACGCAAGCTCAATCAAAATTCCAGAAGGGTTTTAGGCAGAAATTGACAAGCTAGTTCTAAAATTCATATGGAGATGCAAAGGACCTAGAATTGCAAAAAACTGTTCTGCAACCGAAGAACAAAGTTAAATGATAAACAGTAGCTAAGTTTAAGACTTACAAAACTGGAATAATCAAGAAATGTAGAATCAGTGTCAAGATACAAAAGCAGATAAATGGAAAATATTACAAAGCCCACAAATAGATTCACACACGTACACACAAGTAATTTTTTACAAAGATGCAAAGGCCCTCATGGCTCAGCTGGTAAAGAATCTGACTGCAATGCGGGAGGCTTGGGTTCGATCCCTGGGTTGGGAAGATCCCCTGGAGAAGGGAATGGCTACCCACTCCAGTATTCTGGCTTGGAGAATTCCACGGACTGTATACTCCATGGGGTTGCAAAGAGTCGTACATGACTGAGTGACTTTCACTTCCAAAGGCATTCCAAGTGGAGAAAAGATAATCTTTTTAATAAATTATGCTTGAACAATCAGATATCCACATGCAAAAAAATTAACTTCAATTCATCCCATGCACATTATATAAAAATAAAATACATAATTCAAGTAGATAAACAGACCTAAGTACTAAATCTAAAAATACAAGAGTGATCTCACGAAGATGGTGATGTAAGTTGTTCCTGACTTCACTGCCTCTCACAAGAAGACCAACTAGCAACTATCCATAGACAAGATATAATTATGAAAATCCCAGAACCTAGGGATGAGGCTGAGGCATACTTCTGGACAATGAAGGACCACATTAGAAGAGTAAAAAGAGCTGCTACATTTTGACTATGTTGTTTATACCCTTCCTGGCAAATGCCACACCTAGAAAGGTTCCCTGGGTCATCATAACAAAATGTTACACTAATGCAACCACTGAAGGTGTTTTAATGGTTCAGTAGTACTCTTGGCAAAGTAGGAAGGTGGGGAAGTTGGGGTGAGTTATGTATTAATAATACAGAATCTAGAAAAATGGTACTGATGAACCTATATGCAGAGCAGGAATAGAGATGCAGAAATAGAGAACAGGTTTTGGACACAGCAGAGGAAGGAGCAGGTGGGATGAACTGAGAGAGTTGCATTGACAAATATATATTACCATGTGTAAAATAGATAGCCTGTGGGAAGCAGGTATATGGGCAGAGGGATCTCAACCTTGTGCTCTGTGATGACCTAGAGGGGTTGATGGGGTGGGGGGTAGGGGGAGATGGGGACATATGTGTACTTGTGGCTGATTTACATTTTCGTATGGCAGAAGCCAACACAGTATTTTATAGCAGTCACCCTCCAATTAAAAAGAAATTAAAACATTTTAAAAATAAGTATATGAAGAGCCATCAAGAAGAAAAAGCTAATATAGTCTACCCTAATATATCAAGGGTAGAAAAGTTGAGTTTAATATACTCAGAGGAAGGGTGCAGGCATGAACAGATGTTCTGGCTATGATTTAATACTGAAAAGATCAATTGCTCGATTGACTCATTTGACATTTCAGTGCTTTAGTATTTTAAGTATGTGTACATGATTCTTTTGTCTGTGTACTTATGTACAGAGAAGTTCAATATTTCAAAGTTGGTTGTTTAGAATTTTTCTGTTGAACCCCTTAAGAAATGTTGCTTGTAGGTCAAGGAAACTCTTAGATGCACTACCTGATAACCATTTAGTTCCTTTGGAGGAAGAATGACAGGCATTTTTGAGATAATTTTATTATTCCTGGTGCTAATGGAAAGAAGCTTCATTGTGCTGAGTTGAAGGAATAAATGAACATGGCCCTTCTGCCTTTTTTGTTTCTTTGAGTCCAGAGTAAGAGGATCTGGACCACATTTTTGGGATGGTCCTCTTTCCTCCATGGTCTAGAAAGTTGTCAAGTTGGGAAGCTGCCCCTCTCTTGGGCTGGGCTTCTCTCCTTGACTCACCTCTGACAATCCAAGCAATTCTGATGGGCTGGGTGAAGTGGGTGGGCTAAGCCTACTCTCCTATAGACATGATTTCTCTCTCCCGTTCTGTGTTGTTACTGCTCCTGTTCTGTTCTCTTCTGGCAGCCAGCATCCGCTGGATAAGCCTTTTCCTGCTTTGAAAGAGCTGAGATGAATGTCAGAGGGAGAAGAAAGCAAACTCGGTTTTTAAAAAATTATTTATTTGGCTATACCAGGTCTTAGTTGTGGCATGTGGCATATAGTTCCCCAACCAGGGATCGAACCAAGGCCCCCCTGCATTGGGGTGGCAGAGTCTTAGCTACTCAACCACCAGGGAAGTCCTAGGTTTAGATTTTATTTAGTTTGAGGCCTCTCAGGTCTCCTTCCCTTATGGGTAGGAATCCTCCAGGCAATCACACTGGAATTCTAGTTTGGAGTTTGGGTCTAAATCCCTTGTTAGAAATGGTGTTCCATTGTCTAGTGAGCTCCTACGATTACATTTCCTCTGGCAACCTGACTAGAGAAGGATGGTTGATTGAGGACAGTATTTAGGTGTCTGGAACTTAGGCCATTAACCTCTCCCAACACAAGTGTCTATGGTATCCCATTTAAGTGCAACTTAGAGTGGAGACAAGGTATTTTGCAGAAAACCCACATAGGTAAGGATCATTTAGAGTATTCTTTCAGAAGCGCTTTCCTTGATGTTAGCCTGGGCACTTGTAATTTATTAGCTTTCTTTGTAATGTAAGATAAGGTGTTCTAGGGTAGAAAACTCTGAATTGAGAACAAAAGACAGTTTTACCTATGCGGATTGAGAGGCTCAAGGTCTGGACTTCTCTCCTCACTGTACAGTTAAAATGTGTAGATATTTACAATTCAAGGGATCCTAAAACAGGGGTACCTTCATCCCCTAAATCCAAGAGTGTCTATGTATACGCATCTTACATAAGCATATAAATTCATATTTGTATGTAAGTTTTATGTAAACTGTCTAGATAAGCACACAAAACTATGGCCAAACTATATAATATTTTAAAAATTAAGACTCTAGGGTTGAGATGCAGTCATTAATCACTTATGTGGTGCTTTCTGGAACTCAGCTTTTTCTACATTATATTTGTATGGTGGATTGAATGCCTTCAAGATCAATTCTAATTCCAACTCTAAAATTTCATAACACTAAAACACTATGGTAATAATAAAATCTTTGTAATTGTATACACAGTTGTCTGTACCATCATTTATATTGAATCCAACCCCTAAAATATTCAAGTTGAATAAGGGGACACAAAAAGATAAATGAGACATGGTCCCTTCTTAAAGATGTTATCAATCCAATAGGAGATCTAACAATAAAGAAAGCTGAATGCCAAAGAATTGGTGTTTTGAATTGTGGTGTTGAAGAAGACTCATGACACTTGGACTACAAGGAGATCAAACCAGTCCATCCTAAAGGAAATCAGTCCTGAATATTTATTGGAAGGACTGATGCTGCAGCTGAAGTTCCAATACTTTAGCCACCTGATGTGAAGAACAGACTCACTGGAAAAGACCCTGATGCTGCGAAAGATTGAGGACAGGAGGAGATGACAGAGGATGAGATGGTTGGATGGCATCACTGACTCAATGTGCAGTTTGAGCAAGCCCTGGGAGTTGGTGATGGACCGGAAAGCCTGGCATGCTCCAGTCCATGGGGTCACAAAGAGTTGGACACGACTGAGAGACTGAACTGAACTGAACGATGTACAATATCTTACTTAGTAGGGCAAATAGACACAATTTCTTTATAATATGTTAAATTAAAAACTTAAATTTTTAACTCCTGATTCTTCCAGATTGTCCCTCAAGCTTCAATACACCACTTCCTCCAGGATGTTTTTATACCTCTATACTGGACTAATGGCTTTCGCTCTGTATCCCGAGTCTGTGCATACATTTATCACAGATGTTCCATATTTTATTTAGATTATTTCCTGCATGTTTCTCTTTTTTTTTTTTAATTTTTTTTATTATTATTATTATTTTTTTTCCCAGTGGGTTTTGTCATACATTGATATGAATCAGCCATGGATTTACATGTATTCCCAATCCCGATCCCCCCTCCCACCTCCCTCTCCACCCGATTCCTCTGGGTCTTCCCAGTGCACCAGGCCGGAGCACTTGTCTCATGCATCCCACCTGGGCTGGTGATCTGTTTCACCATAGATAGTATACACTGCATGTTTCTCTTAGCCAGGAAACTGTAAGCTTTTTGAGGTAAGAGTAATGTGTTATTTATCTTCATATTCCCAGCACATAGCATATTGTCTGGCACATAAAAAATTCTTGCTCAATATTGTCCAACTCTTTGCAACCCTAAGGATTGTAGTCCACTAGGCTCCTCTGTCCATGGGATTTTCCAGGCAAGAATACTGGAGCGGGTTGCCATTTCCTACTCCAGGTGATCTTCCTGACCCAGGGATCGAACTCACGTCTCTTGTGTCTCCTGCATTGGCAGGCAGATTCTTTATCACTGCACCACCCGGGAAGTCCTAAAAAATTCTTAGTCAGTGGTAATTGGGTGGAACATTAATTGAAATGGTTAATTTTGCAAAGTTGTATTACTTAATATAAAGTATAATTTTATGAAGTTCATGAAAAATTTTCACATCTTTATTTTATTTAATCTTCACACCAACTATAACATCTAGATCCTGTTTTGTTTTTTTTTCTTTTCCAATTTATAGATAGAAGAAAAGAGACTCACACATTAGCAACAGACTATACAGGGAAAATCCCTAATCATAGGACCAGTATTTTTTGTTAAGTTATGCAGACGTTCTTCGTAAGCTGTAAAAGACGTGCATACATACATACAGGCTTCTGCATTCTATCACTTTTAATTTTCTTTTTGCTTCTATTAGCTTGTCACCCTCTTTTCTGCCAGTTGGTAGAGTAGAAAGAGCTCACTCTGACCACTTCAACAAACATTACAAATTCCCCACCCATCAGATGAGGTGGGGAATCCCTGCCAAGCAAAGGACAATAGATTTTCAAGGCAATGAAATGAAATTTTGAATAATACAGGGAGATTAAATAAGTATGTTTTTAAAATGAGGTTTCAGATGACAGTTGTGCCAGCTGACAGGCTTATCTGTAGTCCTTTTCAGAGGAATGCTGCCTTTTTGACAACAGTGGCTACAGCCACGCTGTTAAATACAGGATGCTCTAGTATATTCCAGGTGATTTCTGGAATTTCTGATACTCTGATTTCAGTGATAAGCCCAAGGATCAACATCTGACCTGGAGTCAAACCTTCATAGGATAATAGTGGCATTTGGAGTGCCCATATATTTACTGTTGGGCAGTGGATGCTTAATCAAATTCTTATTCTTGGGAAATTCAAATGCAAATCTGATGCATTCTGGCTCAACTTATTCATTGTTTACTTTCTAGTCCTACTTCCTGGTATCTTGAAGGTACCCTCTCCACACCAGAAACAAAGATTTAAGAAACTGCTCACCAAGTTTGAGACCAAAGTTTCCAATGCTTGCACAAAAATTTTTGAGTAGATTTTATCTCCTACTCAAACAACAACAACAAGTAATTCTGAAGAGGAGAGAGGAAAGGAAAAAGGAGAGTGGCTGAGAAAGGAACGGTAGGGAGTGGATTTCTTTAATTGAGAAGGAAAAAGAGGGTCACAAGGAATGAATAGTGAAGTGAAGGGACTTCACTGGTAGTGCAGGGGCTCAGACTCCATGCTCCCAATGCAAGGGGCCTGAGTTCGATCCCTGATCAGAGAACTAAATGCCACATGTCACAACTAAGAGCTTGCATGCTGTAACTAAAAGATCCCACACGCCATGACTAGAAGATGAAAGATCCTGTGTGCCACAACTAAGACCCAGCACAAATAAATCAATAAATGTTCAAAAAGAAAGTAGAAGAGATCCAGCCAAGCTGACATTGAGGGTATAGGTGCCTCAGTGGCCTGTGGCTTGAGGTCAATTAAGGTTCAAGATGGACACTTAGACCTCCAGAAATTGGGAACTTAGGCTTCTTGTATGCAGATGGGGGCACACTATGATGGAACTAAACCAGGCAATGAGAATTTCCCTAAATTCTGGGTCAATCGTAGACCCACTGTCATTGTCACAGAAACCTTACAAGTTGACAGTTGTTGTAGGCATAGTGGAAGAAAACAGAGGTGGGATAATTGAGTCTCTATAACCTGAAAACACTTAAATATTGATCAACAGGTGAAACAAAGTGCTCTAGTACACTACATTTAAGGTTTGATTTGCAGACACTAGGACTGTCTTCTCTAACTCCTTAGTTCCTTCTATACATACTACTATAATAAACACCCAACAGCCAAGCAATCAGAAAATATCAGTCTATTCTTTGCAAAGTTCAAGAGATTAATGCAGCCATCTCTAATAAAACATGGGAGAGGGACTAGTTGGGATAAACCTGATTACATTGCAGTAACTGATATATAACCCCAAACCTCAGTAGCTTAAAACTATAAGGTTTATTTGCTATGAATGCCCACTGTGGGTAATCTGAGAATTCTTCTCTCCAGTGTGCTCGCTTCAGGACTCTGACGAATCTGATCCAGCTGGAGGTTGCTGGTCACTGCACCGAAGAGAAAGAGAGCCAGGTACTCTTTATTATTATGCACTGGCTCCTTAAAGTATCTGCCAGGCAAGTACACTCACATTTCATTGGCCAAAGCAAGTCACACAGTCACATGTAACTTCAAACAAGGCTATAAGTGTGTTCCATTAGGTGCCAAATATGTTGTGGACAGCACCAATGGTGACTGAGGGAAGAAGGGGGCATCAAGATAAAATAGAATTTCTGTGATTTTGAAGCAATGCAATATTACCATCTTGAATATTTATTCCAAAAAAATGGGCCATTTGTGCCATGGTTTGGAGATTTTTTTTTGTCATATAAATTTATAACTATTTTTGAAATGGTACTTGTATTAGGATAGTCTTTTGCAAGAAAATTTATGACTAAGCTTTCTGGGCTTCCTTAGGGCTCAGATGGTAAAGAATCCACCTGCAATGCAGGAGATCAAGTTCAATCACTTGGTTGGGAAGATCCCCTGGAAAAGGGAATGACTACCCACTCCAGTATTCTTGCCTGGAGAATTCCATGGGCAGTCCATAGGATCTGTACATCGGACACAACTGAGCGACTAACACTTTCACTGTCATAGTTTATATGAAGACTCACATTTTGTGTTGTATATTTCAAACTCATAGAATGGACTTGAAAAATCTTTTTTTTTCCAATGAGCAAAAGTAGTTGTAATTGAAAATATATGAGGAAACTGACAAAAGAGACTACAGTCAGTTCTTACAATGTACGGTGCTTTACATTATTCATCTACGCTAAACAGACTCTGGTTCAGATTTGACTGAGAAATCAAAACCTATACAGACAAGCAACAGTGAAGCAAATTCAGCACCACCAAACCAGCTTTACAACAAAAGCTAAACGAACTTCTCTAAGCAGGAAACAGAAGAGAAAGAAAAGACCTACAATAGATAAGCCCCCAAAATTTAAGAAAATGTGCATAGGATCATGCATGTGTGCATGCTAAATTGCTTCCATGTGTCTGAATTCTTTGCAACCCTATGGACTGTAGCCCGCCTGGCTCCTCTGTCCATGGGATTCTCCAGGCAAGAATACTGGAGTGGGTTGCCATGCCCTCCTCCAGGGGGTCTTCCCAACCCAGTGATCAAACTTGAATTTCCTGCATTGCAGCAGATTCTTTACTGCTAGTGCCACATGGTAGAGAAAGCAGTGGCACCCCACTCCAGTACTCTTGCCTGGAAAATCCCATGGATGGAGGAGCCTGGTGGGCTGCAGTCCATGGGGTCGCTAAGAGTAGGACACGACTGGGCGACTTCACTTTCACTTTTCACTTTCATGCATTGGAGAAGGAAATGGCAACCCACTCCAGTGTTCTTGCCTGGAGAATCCCAGGGACGGGGGAGCCTGGTGGGCTGCCGTCTATGGGGTCGCACAGAGTCGGACACGACTTAGCAGTAGCAGCAGTGCCACTTGGGAAGCCCAATAGGATCATACATATTAATAATTACCTTAAATGTAGATGGAGTAAATGCATCAACCAAAAGACATAGACTGACTAGGTAGATGAAACATGTGCATGTATACACTTCCACTTACCACATCACTCGACTTAAACTCCCAAATTGTATGTAACTATTTCATATTGTTAGGTTAATCATATTTCCATATGGCTTGCAATTGTAATTTTTTTTGTCTAGCTATTGATTGTGAAAACTGATAAGTATCTTTTACTATTGTGATTGTGTAACTGCTACTCATTCTAAAACCTTGTATAATGATCCATCAACAGAAAATAATAGAATTTTATATTGCTGTAACTACCATTTAATAGAAAAACCTGTAATCACTTTTTAAAGTCCAGACACATTTTAGAGTTATCTTGGAATTTTTTGAAAAATACAAAATGTTCAGGTATTGTTTTTTACTCCAAAGCTCCAGATGTGATGATAATAATCAGCTATGTTTAAAAACAACTGTACTATCTGATGATCTTTTACTTTTATCTAGTTTGTTCACTTTTTATTTTTCATATTCAGTGCTCCCATCTCATTCAGTTTTATGTTTTCCAATTTCTCCATTTCTTTGTTTTGTTGTTGTTCTTTTTCAAGTCTCTATCAAGTGTAGTAGAAAAGCTTTTGTATACATATATATGGGCTTCCCTGGTGGCTCAAAGAGTAAAGGAAAAAAAAAAAAATCTGCCTGCAATGCAGGAGACCCAGGTTTGATCCTTGGATTGGGAAAAGCCTCTGGAGAATGGAATGGCTACCTACTCCAGTATTCTTGCCTGCAGAATTCCATGGACAAAGGAGCCTGGCAGGCTTCAGTCCATGGGGTCACAAAGAGTCAGACACGACTGAGCAACTAACACTTTCATACATATATATACACACATATATATAGACATATACATATATAATATGTGCAATATAATTTATGTATAACTTAGATAATATAATATTTTATAAAACATGAATTTTTACTTAGATAAAAAATCTATGACATTTTCTTTCTACTTTTTTGACTAAGTATGAATAGAATGTTAGATTGCTAACTTATATTCACTCAAAACTTTGATATGGTTCTATTTGTTCTGGCATCTAGTATTATTGCTAAAAGTCTAGAAAGTTTATTATTTTAGTAACTTTTATTATAAAAATTTTTTGAATAAGGCTTGAAACTTATAACCGAATTCTGACAATAAAAAGAAATACTATGTTGCAAAAAAAAAACCCAGGAAATTAACATGTGACACAGTATTATTAAAAGCACAGATTTTGCTCAAATTACACAAAATTTTAAGCTTGTGTCCATTATTTGTTTTCATACCTGATTCAAGATTCTACATGGTATTCAGTTGCATTGAGCAGCTTCAGCTACATGCAACAAATTCTGATAAATTCTTTTTTAATTTTTATTCTGTCATATTTTCTAATTTTACTTGTTGTGGTGTCTTAGTATACCCATCATTTAAAAGTTGACATTTCCGAGTACATGGGGTTTTTTAAAGTATCTTTGATATTAATCTCACATTTTGATATTAATTTCTCATTTAAATGCTTTCTTCTGTGCAATTGCCCTCAGTGATTTTTTGGTCTTTTAACTTTATTAAGGCTTTCAATGGCTAAGTCAAAGATCTCTCTTGGTAAATGTCACATTGCACTTGAAAATACATGGGTTAGTTTCAAATATCTTTTGATATTTATTTCTAACAAAGTCCCACAGGTATAAGAGATCAGAGCCTTTATGATTTCAATACTTTTGATCAATGACATTTTTGCACCTTGTTTTATGTCCCTGGATATGTTTCAGTGTCTCCTGGTTTATAGTCTATGGGAACTTGAGTAGAATTTATATCCTGCTATTGTGTGAAAATTTTGTAAATCTTAATTATGTTGAATTAGTTCACAGTGCTTTTCAGGTCTACTATATGTTTCTACTTTGATATCTATTCATTTTATTAATTTTTGAAGTTTTATATTGAAACTACAACTAAAAATCTTAATTTATCTACTTAAAAAATTGTAATATACATAGTGGAAATATATGTAACTTTGTTCTCTATTTTCTAAGTTTCCTATAAATGTGTTATCATACTTTCATAGTTAAAAAAACTATCTAGATTAAAGAAAAAGAATTGTGAGGTCCCTCTCGAGTTCAGCAGATATTTCATAGAAGTATCATATATTTAAACATTTTGAAAGCTTTTTCTACCATGTGAAAATCTATAGAAATTATCATAAACTTGTATTCAGCAATAGTTGGACCATAAAGAAAGCTGAGAGCCAAAGAATTGATGCTTTTGAACTGTGATGTTGGAGAAGACTTTTGAAGAGTCCCTTGGACTGCAAGGAGATCAAACCAGTCAATCCTAAAGGAAATCAGTCCTGAATATTCATTGGAAGGACTGATGCTGAAGCTGAAGGTCCAATACTTTGGCCACCTGATGTGAAGAACTGACTCATTGGAAAAGACCTTGATGCTGGTAAAGATTGAAGGCAGGAGGAGAAAGGGATGACAGAGGATGAGATGGTTTGCTGGTATCACCGACTGGATAGACATGAGTTTGAGCAAGCTCCGGGAGTTGGTGCTGGACAGGGAAGGCTGGCGTGCTGCAGTCCATGGGGTTGCAAAGAGTTGGAAATAACTGAGCGACTGAACTAAACTGATTCAGCAATAGAGCAAAACTAGCTTTCAAACACATTTTCAAGACACACAATAAAGTAGAAATTTAATAATACTTTTTGGGAATTCCAGTATGGGGATAAATAGCTTTTCTTTTTCATTTTTCAGGGAATATAAGGAATGAAAGCCTGAAATTATATTTTCTTAACTCCAAACTGAGCCCATCATCATTAAAAGAAATCATGATTTAACTGTTCAATGTGTCATAGCTTTAGCAGGCCCTTCACTAATTGTAGTCGTCTTAACTGGGTGTGCCAGATGTTGTCTGGATGTGTAAGCCACACAAGCATCATAACATTTTGTAGTAAAAAATTCCTGGCACCACCTCAGTCAGTCCTTTCTTGTGCAGGAGAGCTGTAGGGAGAAAACAGAAATGAATTTCTAAAGACTATAATTCTTGAAGATTTTCTGCTTAATGATTTTTATACCCCTTTCCCTCCACTGTTGCATAGATTAAAAAAAAAATATTTAACTTTAATCCTTGTAAAAAGCCACAGGAATATTATGGCTAAGCATTTCAAAGCTCTTCTATTAATGCAGGAAACTGTTAACAGTGCTTTGAACATCCACTGTTTAGTTTCCTAATTATTTCAGTTTGAAAATTTGACTGAGGTTTACTTCTGCTTTGAAAGTTCACACAAATGTTAAAGGATACAATTTGCCTCAAGATTAATGATAGCCAGTGATGGTATTGGATATTTCCATACAGTTTATAGGTATTTTCCAAGTGGATGATAATTTAGCAAATAGATACTTCTGTTAGGGTTAGTCTATTCAAATCTGAAAAGTCATATAGACCTGGAAATGGAGCCCTACTTTCCTCAGAGGATTATATGTCTTTTTAACTTTTTATTTTGAAAAATTGGGGAAGAAACACCTATAAAATATCTTGTGGGTGTATCACTTGTAAGCATTGCTGCTGTTATTTTCTACTTCATTTCATATCTGTGTATGTACTTATGTTCATTTTGCAAAATCATTTAAAAATTAGTTGCAAGCACCAGTCCTCTGCATTCCTAGGTATGTCAGAATTATCTCCTAAAAAGTAGGATGCTTTCCTGTATACTGCAATGCCATTATTGCACCCACAGTTTTAACATTAATACAATCTTATTATCTAATATGCAGTCTATAGTATACTCAATTGTGCTGATGATATTCCTCATATTCCCTTAAAAACAATTCAGCATCTAATCAAGGGTCATATGTTTCATTCAGTTGTCTTGTCTCTTGAATCTCTTTAACTGAAAGGAGTTTTCAGGCTTTCGTTTTAACAGTGTTTCATATTATTGACATTTTTGAAGAGTCACAATCAGTTGTCTTGGAGAACGTCCCTGGGTAATGATCTTTTCACCCTAATCAATGCTAATTAATTAGGTAACTTTTCTGGAAAAAAAAATAAGCCTTTGTGCTAAGATTTTATAGCCACCTCTACATTTCTGATGCTGTGTATCATCTACAACAGATTTGGATTAGAAGTGGATTAGTGTTATTTTCTGGAGACATTCAAGAACTTAGATGATGAGGGTAAGGAGTCACTGAATATATCCTGTCTGTCTCCTTGGCTCCCACATAGCTCAGCTAATCCAACAGGTCACTGTCATAGAAATTGTCCTACAGTTACACTCTTTCTTCCAGTGTTTTCTCTACCTAAGAACCTGGTAGCTATAGAACATAGTGTTTAAATACCCTGAGCCACATTGCCCTATATTTGAATTCCAGCCCTGCCCTGTTTGAAACCCATTTCTCTTGTGATAAAAAAAACAGTACTAATGTCTTACATTCAGAAGAGGGACCGATTTTGAAAATAGCTTCATTACTGTTACTTGAATCACTGCGGTTATGAAATACTTTTGTTACTCATCCATTCTGCCAATGAGCCTGTGTCTGGTTCTCTGCTCTCATCATGCTAAGAACAAATCAACTTTTCTGTTTCACTGACATGTGAACACTGCCAGCCATAGAAACTAAATTCAGAGACAGTCACCACTGGCCTCTGCCTTACTAGATAGTAAACCACTCTGAAACCAAGAAAACAAAGCATGATATAGAACTGTACTGAATGCTTCAAATTATTTTTAATTTAAAAAATGGCATCTTGTTTTCCCACAGATGGGGAAGTTTTGCAGAGAACTCTTGGGAAATATTTTTCAATATTTTTTTAAACTATGTTTACAACTTTTATTTTCAACTAAAAGCAGAATATGTGCTTGTGATAAAATCATTCAACATACTTTAAAGTAGAAAGAAGGAAATAAAAATGGCACAGAACTTTCTTTTTTTTTTTTTTCAGTGGGTTTTGTCATACATTGATATGAATCAGCCATAGATTTACACGTATTCCCCATCCCGATCCCCCCTCCCACCTCCCTCTCCACCCGATTCCTCTGGGTCTTCCCAGTAAAAATGGCACAGAACTTTCATATGCAGATGTAAGTAATGCTAATTTTTTGGTATATTTTTACCATCTAGTTTTTTTATATACCATTTTTTACCTTATAGTCATTTTGTCATCATTTAAAAATACATAATTATTAACATATCATATACATACACATATATAAAGATAGTTTTTGTACAGTTCTATATGTATACATAAACACACATATGTACATAATTTTTAAGTAGTTATAAGGACATAAAAAAAAGTAAGAGGCTGAATGTTTCCTATTGCAAACAGTGAAACAGAATTCTTCTTTTGCTTAGAGCATTTACTTGTATTTTTAAAGTACTTTCTCCTCTCTGCAATGTATATAAATTCTTTTGAGGATTAGATAACTTTTGTCCCTTTCTGAACCAGGGATGTCTTCTTCAGTGAACTGGGAGCCACCTCTTAGAATGTAGATATTGACAGGGACAGTTTTTTGTATTTTTAACTCACAGTTATTTCCTCCTTCCACCTGACAAGTATCAGTATAAGGGTTCTAGTTGTTTCTATTTCTCAGCAACAGTGAGATTTTGAACAAGTTACAGAATCCTGTAATTCTCTATTTATTCTTCTATAAAGTGAAGGTAATCACAATAGTTCTGTCTGGTATACATGTATATGTCTTCAGTTCAGTTCAGTTCAGTCGCTCAGTCATGTCCAACACTTTGCGACCCCATGAACCACAGCACGTCAGGCCTCCCTGTCCATCACCAACTGCTGGAGTCCACCCAAACCCATGTCCATTGAATCAGTGATGCCATCCAACCATCTCATCCTCTGTCATCCCCTTCTCCTCCTGCCCTCAATCTTCCCCAGCATCAGGGTCTTTTCAAATGAGTTAGCTCTTCGCATCAGGTGGCCAAAGTATTGGAGCTTCAGCTTCGACCTCAGTCCTTCCAATGAACACCCAGGACTGATCTCCTTTAGGAGGACTGGTTGGACTCCTTGCAGTCCAAGGGACTCTCAAAAGTCTTCTCCAACACCACAGTTCAAAAACATCAATTCTTCGGTGCTCAGCTTTCTTTATAGTCCAACTCTCACATCCATACATGACCACTGGAAAAAACACAGCCTTGACTAGACAGACCTGTGTGGGCAAAGTAATGTCTCTGCTTTTTAATATGCTATCTAGGTTGGTCATAACTTTCCTTCCAAGGAGTAAGCGTCTTTTAATTTCATGGCTGCAATCACCATCTGCAGTGATTTTGGAGCCCCCAAAATAAAGTCAGCCACAGTTTCCACTGTTTCCACATCTATTTGCCATGAAGTGATGGGACCAGATGCCATGATCTTAGTTTTCTGAATGTTGAACTTTAAGCCAACTTTTTCATTCTCTTCTTTCACTTTCATCACGAGGCTCTTTAGTTCTTCTTCACTTTCTGCCATAAGGGTGGTGTTATTTGCATATCTGAGGTTATTGATATTTCTCCTGGCAATCTTGATTCCAGCTTGTGCTTTATCCAGCCCAGTGTTTCTCATGATGTACTCTGCATGTAAGTTAAATAAGCAGGGTGACAATGTACAGCCTTGACGTACTCCTTTTCCTATTTGGAACCAGTCTGTTGGTCCATGTCCAGTTCTAACTGTTGCTTCCTGACCTGAATACAGGTTTCTCAAGAAGCAGGTCAGGTGGTCTGGTATTCCCATCTCTTTCAGAATTTTCCACAGTTTATTGTGATCCACACAGTCAAAGGCTTTGGCATAGTCAATAAAGCAGAAATAGATGTTTTTCTGGAACTCTCTTGCTTTTTCAATGATCCAGCAGATGTCGGTTTGATCTCTGGTTCCCCTGCCTTTTCTAAAACCAGCTTAAACACCTGGAAGTTCACGGTTTAGGTATTGCTGAAGCCTGGCTTGGAGAATTTTGAGCATTACTTTCCTAGCGTGTGAGATGAGTGCAATTGTGCAGTAGTTTGAGCATTCTTTGGGATTGCCTTTCTTTGGGATTGGAATGAAAAACTGACCTTTTCCAGTCCGGATGAGATGGTTAGATGGCATCACCAACTCAATGGACATGAGTTTGGGTAAACTCCGTTAGTTGGTGATGGACAGGGAGGCCTGGCATGCTGAGGTTCATGGGTTCACAAAGAGTCGGACACAACCGAGCGACTGAACTGAACTGAACTGAACATGTGTGTGACAGGGCATTAGAGAAAAGGTAGTGGCTAGACCTGAGACAACAGAGGCTGATGGCAAAGTGAAAAGAGAGGGGACCCAGAAGGTGAGGCTGAGTGACAGTTAGAACAGAATTTATTTCTCTATGTGTTGGGTTGGAGCATGCAGTCCTGCAAGGCCTGCACTTGTCTAGCCTCAAGGCTGGAGGAGGAGGCTGGAACCAGGTGACAGAGACATAATGGTTTGATGGACACGGGGAGCTGACCTGTTGGAAACGAGGTCCTGCAGCAACAACCCCTCCCCCACCCTGTGTCAGCAGACACAGCAGCAGTGTTTGCTCCCGGGGGAGGAGAGATCACCAGCTACAGGGGAAGCTGACATCCGGTTGACTGGTTGGTTACCAGGGAAACTAAGGGAGGGGCACAGCCCTCATCACTCCTTTGATAAGGACAGTCACTAGCCAGATCAGGGACAAGTATGTAGGCAGGTCTGTCATGTGAGTAGGGTTTTGGTGAAGCCGGCACTGGTTGAGCAGAGGGTGTACAGAGAGCAAGTGAACAGCTATCTTGAGTGGCCTAACCATACACAGAGTTGTAAAATTACATGAGAAAGAATGTATATTGATTTCCTATTACTGCTGTAACAAACTACCACAAACTTATTGGCTTAAAACAACACAAATTTGCTATCTTCATCGTTCTGGAGGTCAGAAGTCTGATAAGAGAGTTCATACCCCCTTGGGGTAATCCAGGAAAATCTCCCCATTTCAAGATCCTTAACCTTAATCACATCTGTGAGTCCCCTTTGCCATGTAAAATGACATAACTGTAGAACTTGATATTTAGGGCATGGACACCTTTGGGGATCAGTATTGTGCCTACTTTTGAAAAATAACACCATTCATTTAAGGTTTCTGTTAAAATTAAATGAGATGAATGAATGAAAGTGCCTAAAATTGTGCCTGGCAGAAAGGAGAAGCCAGATAAACGTAGTTAACACTGCAAACAATTCAATAACCAGGAACGGGGAAGGTGTAGCTGAAGATTAGCAGCACTAAAGAGAACTAGAAATGAGTATCTGCTTTCAAAGGATGCTTCTTTTATATCTTTTTTTCTGCTGTGATATAAATCATCTAGGCATAGTAATCAGGAGCTGTCACATTTGGGATACCAAAAGGTGGAAGCTTGGCTGGAGTGAAAAATTGGGGGCTAAAGGAAAGCACAGACCCTGATATCCAGGAGACTTCTGGAATTCATAAACCTTTCAGAATGATTTTAGAGGCATGCACTTTTGCAACACTTCACAACTGAGAAAACTGAGGCTCAGAGAGCTTAAGTAACAGCTACATAAGGGTAAGCAGGGTCTCAACCCAGGCCATCTGTTTTGAAATCTGAAGTTTTAGCTTTTGAACTCTTCTACTCCATATTTTGAAAATGACATTTAAAACATAGCCTTCTTTTACAAAGGTGACCTTTTTTTTCAATATCCTTTGGAATTATTTTTTGAAGAACTGGAAGTTTAAATCACTCTGCTAAGAAAACCTATCCCATGGGTTAGCATGTGGCCATCTCTAAACTAGCTCTCTGAAAACAGGGAAGACATTTATTTAAGATACAAAAATCCATTTTCTCACTTTGGAATCTTAGAATGTTTAATAGATGACTATTGCATTTTGGAAAAGCTTGTCTGAGTCTTCACTGGATGTCTGACACTAATTCTTCAACAACTAGCAAGAATGTAGATCATGTGAAAAACCTGGTTTTTTAACCATTAAAAGACTTTAACCTGGTTAAAGTCTTCCTATGAATAATTGTGAAAAAAGTAAAATTTTACTAATTCTTCCTGTACTAAAATAAGAACTCAATATATTTTTCCAGGAGGTTGTTGAAACTAAGACCAGTTGTTGACCACTAAGATGTAGAAAACTGAGCCATCTAGTTATTAAACATTAGACCTTTCATCAAAGGAAATATACTGTGTTAGGATTTCTACAGAGACAGAGAATCAATAAACTATCTTATGGGGCTTCCTAGGTGGGTTTAGTGGTAAAGAATCCGCTTGCCAATGCAGGAGAAGTAAGGGATGAGGGTTCGATCCCTGGGTCAGGGAGATCCCCTGGAGGAGGGCATGGCAACCCGCTCCAGTATTCTTGTCTGGAGAATCCCAGGGACAGAGGAGCCTGGAGGGCTACAGTCAATGAGGTCACAAAGAGTCAGACATGGCTGAAGTGACTTAGCACGCATGCACAGATATATATCTTACATGAGGAGATTTATTATATAACAGGGAAGAGCAAAATCTGACTCTGTATTGGATCTTTTTGTTGCTTTTGTTATTAATATTATAATCACTAAAAGGATACTGTCTATAGCTAATAGCGTGTATAATGATCTGCCTCAAGAAGCCCTGCCCCTCTGCCTGAATGTTAAAGTGCCTTTGTTCCGCTTACAGAGGAGACATTGTGACCCTGCCTACCTGTGAATGGCTGCAAAAAAAGAAGAAATTAACACATCCCCTTTCCGATGTTGACTAAGCTGGAGATACTTTGCAAAACTTATGGTCTTTTTACTTTATATCCTTACCTCCTTTCCATCTCTGTTCTATAAAAGAAACTGGCATCCAGACCCTCTGTATCTTTTAGCCATAGAAGACTCTTCAGAGTTCCCTTGCACAGCAAGGAGATCAAACCAGTCAATCCTAAAGGAAATCAACCCTGAATATTCATTGGAAGGACTGATGCTGAAGTTGAAGCTCCAATACTTTGGCCACCCGATGTGAAAAGCCGACTCACTGGAAAAGACCCAGATGCTGGAAAAAGATTGAAGGCAGGAGGAGAAGGGGTCAACAGAGGACGAAATGGTTGGATGGCATCACTGACTCAGTGGACATGAGTTTGAGCAAGCTCCGGGAGATGGTGATGGACAGGGAAGCCTGCCGTGCTGCAGTCCATGGAGTTGCAAAGACTCCGACACAACTGAGCAACTGAACAACAAGAACAATCCAGACCCTAAGATGGTGCTCTAGGACGTTAGTCTGCCATCTTCTCGGATGCCCAGCTTTCTATTCCTTGGCTCAACACCTTGTCTCCTGACAATTGGCCAGTCATGCAGTGAGCAGACCCGAACTTGGACTCAATAACAATTATAGGAATTTGCTCATGTAATTGTGAAGGCTGAGAAGTCTCACCATCTGCTGTCAGCAAGCTAGAGAACAGAAAGCCAGCGGTGTACTCAGCCTGAGAACCAGGAACGCTGCTGACTGAGAAGAGATGTCCCAGTTCAAGCAGAGGTAGCGAATGAGTCTGTCCTCTGCCTTTTTGTTCTATTCAGGCCCTCAGAGGACTAGATCATGCGAGGGCCATTGACTTCATTCAGTCTACAGATTCAAATGCTAACCCAGAAGTGTTTTTACCAGTTTTACCACATCCCCTAGTCAAGTTGACACATACAGTTAACCTATACAAATATACCCTTTAACTACATTGTGAACAACCCCCAAAGCCCTTATCTGTTCATCCTAACTGTGGAGTGTCCTTTGGCATCTGATCACTTCTCAGGTACCACCACAGGTACCATTCTGATCCAAACCACCTTCGTGTCTCTCTAGATCTCTGTTCCAACTTCTGATTTGTCTCCCAGCTTCCACCTGTGGCCTTTGCAGCCTATTTGCACACAGCAGCAAGGGTGTCTGTGATTTCACTGAGGTGGTGACATGAAGTAAGATCTTAATTCCCTGCCCAGGAATTGAACCTGGGTAGCCTGGATGAAAGCCAGGAATCCTAGCCACCAGATCGGCAAGAACTAGAGGTTAGAAGCTATTTTTCCCTAGATCTTTGCCCCTAGTGAAAAATGCATTTCTCACGGAGGCAAAACTGTAAATGCAGGTACAAAGTTCATAGCATAACAGCAAATGAGAGCACACCACAGGAAAACAGTTTGTTTTGTTAAGATAGAAGCAAGGCAGAGACGCACACCCAGAGAGAAGGGGTGTGTGCGTCCCCTCATTGAGGAAGAAAAGGAAAGAAAGAAAGTGAAGTCACTCAGTTGTGTCCAATTCTTTGTGACCCCATGGACTCTAGTCTGCCTGGCTCCTCTGTCCATGGGCTTTCCCAGGCAAGAATGCTGGAGTGGGTTGCCATTTCCTTCTCCAGGGGATCTTCCCGACCCCCAGTGAGGAAGAGTACAGTAAAGAGGTGGTAAATCATTTATATAGGTCAGTTCTTCTGGGTCTTTACCTTTAACCAATTAATCTGGTTTCTTTTTCCACCATTGACCTGCCCTAGGACCCTTCCCAACAGGAGTGTGGGACATTCTTTCAAGATGGATTCTAGCCCAGAGGCCTATGAGATCATGTATTAGCATCACATATTATGGGGTGGTGCCCCCTCCTTCTGACCACAAAGGAGTCTTTCTGCACATGTGAAATGTCTCCTTTGCCCCAAGGATGCAAGGTGTGTGTGGCCTCCCTCCTCTTTTAACAGGGCTTAGTCCCACTCTGTCTCTGCCATAAAAATGCCCAATATCTGATTATTTACCCTATTGCTGTTTTCTGAAAGATATGTATTTATCTCTTTGCCTGAGGCGGGTCTTAGTTGTGGCATATGGGATCTTCTCTGTGTCATGCAGTGTCTTTCATTGTGGCTCCACAGCATGTGGGATCTTAGTTCCCTGACCAGGGATGGAACCCACATCCCCTACATTGCTAGGTGGATTTTTAACCACTGGACCACCAAGTAAGTTCCTCTTGCTGGCTTTTATATTTAAGTGTAGATCTCAAAATACAAACAGGAATCCAGTTATAAAGATGTAGTCCTGGAGTCCATTTGTCTCTTGCCTCAGGAAAGGTAAACAAGAGGCTGGTAATGAATGGATGGCCTGGAGCTCATCTTCTTCTCATTCCAGGAGGAGTGAATAGGAGTCCAGTTGTAAACTATCTATCTTCTGCTTCATCTCTAATCAAATAAAGGCCCACATGGTCTCCCTAAGATGATGTCTTGCCCTGATTCCGGGCTACTCCTCTGAGCTCATTACATACTATTTCATACCAGCTCACTCTGAACCCCACCTCTCACCCTTCCTCAAACATGCCAATACACTTCTGCATCATGGATTTTTCACTTGTTTTTTCTTCCTAGATCACTCTGTGCTCTTCGCTTTCTGCTCCTCGTCCCTTCCTATATGTTGACACATTAGCAAAGCCTTCCCTGACCACCCGGTATAAAATCACACTTGCCCATTCCCTGTGTTTCCCTATCTTCTTAAGGTGCTTTTCCCCCTTCATAACACTAATATTATATTTATTTACACATTTATTTGGTTACTGTCTGTCACTCCCTGCCCCAACCCCACACCCCCTTGAAGAACATCTCTATGAATAGGGCTGGGACTTAGTTTTTTGTTTTCTGCTGTACACCTAGCACCTAGAATGGAGCTTGGCATTTGGTAGGTTTGTTTAAAAGGAATGTTATTTTGTCCCCAAAAAACAATGAACGTTTATGGTAGAGAATGTAAAAATACAGAAAGATACAAAGAAAGAATATGCACCCCCACAAAAGATATCTATTACTAACATTTTCTTGAATTCCTTCCAGAGTTTTCTAAAAATATATTTTTTTCTTTCTGAGAAATCAAGATTATTCTTTATTTAAATCCAGCCTTTTAATAAACTGTATTGTGATCATTTTTACATTATGCATGGTTTTTTGTTTGCTATTTTCCCTACTAAATTATACAATTTTGGGTTCTATTATGTGTTTTCTAATTGTTCATATAACTATCAAATAATAATTGTATATGTGCATTTATAGCTAAAGGACATGCCGTGATAGATGCCACATGAAGAAATCTGAAATAGACATTCTACTCATATGACAATAAATACTTGAAGTATTAAAAAGAAGTCTATCGTGGCCAACATAATTTCCTAAGGGGATAATTTTCTAGATGAAGGTTACCGTGTTGTCATGTCAATATTTCAGGTGCCAAGGTTGCTGAATTTGTGCTAGGACACTTTAAAATTGCTTTATATGCAGTCTATGGATTGTTGAAATAGCAGCTTGCTTTCGGTTACCTAGAAAAATGTATGTCATTAAAATACTCTTTATATGCAACCCTGGGAACATGCCCCATGCATAATGTATTCATAAAAAGTTCATTTTATTTACAGTTTGTCACATTATATGGTATAAGGAAGCACAGTTCTGATGTGCTTCAATTGAGTTATGCTTCTCTTTTTGACAGAATAGGGAAATATATTTGTAAAAATGAATAAACACACCTTGAACTGCCTACCTTTTTAGAAGCAGGTAGAGACTAACACATTAACATTATTCTCTTATTAAACCATCTATGGCAATAGACATTTTGGACATTTAATAGCTGCTTGTTTTCTAAATTGGGTGCCTGAAATAGTTTATGTCAAAATTTGATGACAGTGACTTGAAAAAGCAGTAAACGCCTAGAAAAACATTTTCCAGAGTTACCGTTTCATAACTGAATGGAAATGAAAAAACTCTGTTGTTACCGTTTCTGGCATTTAATCCTTTGATGTTTAATTCAATGTAATTCAAAGACTAGTTTTTATAATTAACCGCTATGGCAAATTCTCTGTTTCACATAATGATAGAGTGCTTATTTTTGTAGGACAAAATGTACCAGTGCAGTATTTGAGCAGTTTTTTAAATAGCAATATTGACAAACATCCAGTCAAATAAATTTTCTTCCTCAAAAATTCATTAATTTATAAATCAATATCTTTTATGTAGCGTAGACTACTAAAGTGAGACCAGAGAGGAGATGGAAGTACTTTAAATACTTTAAGATGAATATCAGTGTCCATCTATTAGACACTTTGAGGTCTAACAAGGTCTAAATTTTAGTGTATTACATGTAAGGACTATTTATTATCCTTTGCAATTCTTGGGCCATTAAGTAATTACCATACCACTTACCTCCCATGTTGATATTCTGAAAATACATGCTCCTGGCTATTTGGGACTCCAGATGAGTAAAACAGGTGGACCAGTGGAAATCCATTACTATTACAAGAAAAAGAAGATGGAAAGAAAAAACTAAAGTGCAAAGCTCTAAGCACATGTCCTTTTCACAGGGCCTAGGTACAGAGATCAGTATCAGGTGAAACTGGCAGGGGGTTGGTTAGGTAGGTAGGTTGATCCTCCCACTATATCCCTACTGCTGGTTCTGGCGTCTGTAATTCATGATGAGGCCACACGTCCGTTGAGGAACCTGAGGTATCAGACATGCAGATGAAAGTTCCAGTTAAACATATTGACTACATAAGTGGGAAAAGGTTAGAAAGATAGGCTACCATCTGATATTCATCAGAAATCTTAAACCTCAACGCCCAAAGTACAAAACACAGCAGGTTTAGGAGCAGTAGATTTTTCAGGGGCACCTCACGTTTCACCAGGTCTGGTTCTTACTGGTCTGGAGTCTGGATGGATCCTGACAGAAATGCCAGATTTCATCAAAGGTAGCTGGAGACAGCACTGAATACTCCCAGAGTCTCAGAGATTCCAGTTGTATTAAGTTAAATAAAAATAAAAAACAAGTACAACTTCCTTCATCGAATATTTGTTTTTGAAGTACCGTCTCTACCAAACACTATTCCTTTTCCAGATAAGGAAACTGAAAATTAGAGAGATCAAATACATTATTCATCATATCATGCTAGTAAACGGCCAAGCTGGAATTTGAATACATCTGTCTAATCTCAAAGCCAGTATATATTATATTTTATTATTTTCTAATTCTGACATTCAGTTTTCCTCCTTCAGGGCAACACATTCGAATACAGGTAAAAATTTCTAGGTGGGAATTTGTTTCTCGACTAAGCAAGTCAGTCATTAGTGACCCAGAAGACATCTTCACCTAGCTTCAAATAACTGAGGTCCATCTCTCTATGTTCCAGTATTTCAGCCTCGGTGCCGGATGCTGGTTGGTGTCGGCAAGTGAATTTCCTCACAGCCCTGGAGCTGTTTCCTTCCGCGACCCGCAGAGGGCAGCGTGCATTAACGATCCCCCTGAGCCCTCTAGTGGTCAGTTAGAAGCGCTAACCTTGCCTCGGGGGATCTATGTTCCCAGGAACATTCTCCAAGCCCCGCGGGTGTTGCCCAGGGAAGAAAGGCTGTGTGACACCACCGAGAGTCGCCCTCATACTTCCCTTTGGGTGCCTTCTGGGGTATGTCCACAAGCACTGCCCCAACTCAAGATGACTTCTCAAACTTGCCAAGTGTGCACTTTCGGATGCTACAGGGTAGAGTCTATCACTAAATTTCAGGAAGAATCCAATACAGGTATCTAGACGATGTGGCAGCCAGTCCAAACTTTATT
This sequence comes from Cervus canadensis, assembly GCF_019320065.1. Classification (NCBI taxonomy): domain Eukaryota; kingdom Metazoa; phylum Chordata; class Mammalia; order Artiodactyla; family Cervidae; genus Cervus; species Cervus canadensis. The sequence continues at coordinate 20,945,757 of NC_057410.1, read as the reverse complement.
TTCTTATGTCCGTCAAAATGCACAGGGTAGTTTATTTAAATTGATTCCCAGAAGCAGCTCTGAACATCGACTTCCCCAAGGTAAATATTTGAATAGCTCTAGTGACACCCTTTGATTATATAGGGTGGTATAATTATGATTTCTGGGATATCTTGGGGGTGTATTTATAGTGTATATTTAAAATAACATTGGCAAGCCTTACATATTCTAATGTAGGTATGTAAAATTTCCCTTGATTTTAATATAATCATGATGACCTAGTACAGTAATTTCCTTATTATTAACTTAATGGCTTCCATGGTGGCTCAGCGGTAAAGAATCTGCCGGCCAAATGTAGGAGACGCAGGAAACATGGGTTCGATCCCTGGGTCGGAAAGATCCCCTGGCAGAGGAAATGGCAACCCACTGCAGTATTCTTGCCTAGAAAACCCCATGGACAGAAGAACCTGGTGGGCTACAGTCTATAGGGTCGCATTAATTTAATACAGTTAACTCTAGATTATTCTTATTATTTTGAAACATAAACATATGTCTACTTAAATATATGTTTACTTTAACATATGTATTTTGGCTATCAAATATAGATAGCAATTATAAGTCTATTTTACTACCTCCACTGGAGTTTATTGATATTATTTTATTATTATATTTAAAATAGACCAATTAACAGTGTTAAGTGCTGTAGAATACACAAATAAGAATATGACATGATTCCAAACCTTAGAGTCTGCGGGGAGAAGTAAAGTATCTAGATAACTTTTAAAGAGGATGTAGCAGTAGACTTCCATCATCTTAGCAAAACAGAAGCAAACTAAGAAATCCCAGAAATAAAATAGAAAAATGACAACTTAAATGGTGCTGGCAATACTGTCCATCATTCAATGATTACCTGAAGTAAGTAAGTCAGGAAAGACGTGAATCTGTGGTTCCCTCATGTCTCTGTTCTGTGGGGCCTCTCAAATTCAAGCATATCACTGAGCTGAGTGTGATTCTAACTTTTAAAGATATGCATATATGCATTTTTCATATATAATGGACCCTAAAAGCAAGCCAACTACTTCATCTGGTGCTCAACCAAAGAAACAGGAATCTGTTCCAATGCTGGAGGAAAAACTTGTTGTGCTGAACAAACTCGTGCTGTCCAGTGGAATGCCTGTCGAAGGACTTTTCCAAGGTAATTTTTATTTTTATTTTATTTTTGATTATTCATGACTTTCTTATTTCTGATTTTAGGATCTAAGAGGTGTGATTTGATTGTAAGATGAGTATCATCAACGAAATACATAAATCTTGCCGAACAGTAGGAGGCTCTTAAAGATTTCTGGATAAAGGATGTTTTAACATTGAGTTTGGAAGATTAATTAGGCAATAATATTCTAGATAAATCAGAAGTTGGCAATTAAGACAATTGAGAAGCTACTATGATTGTAGAACTCAATGAGAAGGAAGTCAGACCTCTGGTGGAGGTAGGATAAGTAGGATAAGTTGACAGTTAAGTTTGAAAAATAGGACGGGGTGAGATAATTTCAAGAAGAGATAGCAAATGATTTTAAGTGTTGCTGAAATTTCAAGGAGGGATGGGTGCTAAATTTATAAAGATCAAAGTCTAAACCTCAAATTAGGATGTATGGTTTCTATCAAAGGACTTTTTTTTAGATTTATAATGTGTATAACTAACACACATACTACAAAAATTAGCTCATATTTAGTTACATAGTTCATTCCTTATATGCTCAAAATAATAAAAGTATTAAGTTGCTTCAGTCATGTCTGACTCTTTTGAGACCCCATGGACTGTAGCCCACCAGGCCCCTCTGTCCATGGGATTCTCCAGGCAAGAGTATTGGAGTGAGTTGCCATTTCCTTCTCCAGGGGATCTTCCTGACCCAGGGATTGAACCCACGTCTTTTACGTCTCCTGCATTGGCAGGCAGGTTCTTTACCACTAGCACCAAGTATAGGAAACTGGGATTTTCTTAGAAATGACTATTAAATTAGTAATTAGTGACATTTTTAGAGAATGTGGGCTGATGTCAGATTGCAAGCCAAGGAATGAGTTGGAGCTGAAGAAATATAGGCTTTGCTTTTGATAAATTTAGTGATAGGAGCAAGGAGGAAGAAGAGTACAGTTAAAAGGCAAGAAAGACCTGGAAGACAGCTCAGACCAGCCTAATGTTCTCATTGCAACTTTTGGATTATTTTTCAATTATTCTTTCAGCCTTTCTCTTTGCACATACTATTTTGAAATCATTTGATATGCCACAGATTTTGTCCATGTAATAAAACAAATTGGAAAATATCATGCAGTATTTGCAGCCAGGCGAAACTCTTTAGTGCATTATCTGAGTGGAAAGATCATGCAAGGATTCAATCAAAGAAGATTGTTTCCATGACTCTTTAGTCACGCCTTAAGTGTCTTTCAGGTTTTTCCTATCTGTGAAATGCTGTGGTTCTCCATTCCCTAACCTAGAAGTCTTTGAAATAGTGGGGTGGGAGACGCAGATCTTACTGCAGCAGAGATATTTCTCATCTCAGAATGGGGGATTAAGGTGATATTGCAATATCAGTCATTTCCCAAGTGCTCACGCTCTTTAGTGGGATATGATTTTGTCAGCCAAACAATATTTTCCATCGGACCTCTTCAGGCACTTAGAACACTGATTGATAATAGGAAATTAGCTCTAGCTTTTAGAGCATAATAGTTTTGATGAGATAGGAAACAGGATCACTGCCCTTAAGGGAACAGGTCAGGCAAAATGGGAGGAAAATGAGTTGGAAATCTTTGCCTTGAACAAATTAGTGAATGTGAGCAAAGCATCCTATTCTGAGATGAGGAGTTAAATAAAGTAGTTTTACCTGGCACATGACAGTTTTATTTTAATTTAAAATTTAAAACATCCATTACCACACAGAGCCTGGAGATGGAGCTGGTATTATGTTTTTATTGCATCTTTCAGGAAATAGCTCATTCTTTCTTCTCTCTCAAAATCTTTAGCTCATGGAGGTCCAGGATGTAGGACTTTCAGTATTAAAACTGGGCAAGTTCTAGGCAAACTGGGCCAGGTTGGTAACCTATATTTGGAGTAAGGCTACTGACTACGTATGTCCTTACTTCTTGCAGTAATCTCCTGGTCCGTCTTCCTCATTTGGTGAAGAATTTAACATCTAATTTACATTCTTCTTTCCATCACTACTCCTGTTCATGTGGAAAATCCATCCAATGTCTGAATATTTTTTAGTTCCCTGACCTTTTCTTTTACAGTATTTTCCCTATCCTTCTCCCCGAGCTTCATTGCCAATTCTTACGGTCACACTTTAGATTTTGTCATTATGAATAACTATACAGCTCTCAAAATCTCAGTTTCTAACATCCCAGTCATCAACCACCTCTCCTCTCTTTCCAGTTCACTGTCTCTATGATAATTCTTTGATTACAACAGTGCTTCCAATCCATGCCTTCCTTGCGTCCCTCTCTGCCTTACTTAAATGGTAGAAATCAATATTGCTTAATCCTAACAATTTACATAAAAATATGGTAGTTTAGTGGCTAAAGATGTGCTCTCCTTAAATCCTGGGTCCAATATTTATTAGCTACGTGGCCTTGGAAAAGTTTCTTAACATCTCTGTACCTCAGTTTTCTCATGAGTGCCCAACTCATAGGGTTGTTGTGGGATCACAATATTAATAAAGGTAAGATGCTTAGGCAGTGCTTGGCAGATGATAAACATTCAATAAATGTTTCCCAAGCTTGGAGTTGATGGCTGGAGAAAAACATCTAACAATTCTGACTGATCGCTTTTATATTTTATGACTGTGTGTCTCAGTGGGTCTTAATGCAGTTTCAGCACCACAGTGCCCATTTCCTTATTGATTTATTTTCTCTCTTCAGAGATCACTATTTCACACCTTTTTCTTCTCAAATTTTCAACTCCTCTTCCCTGCTCCTCACTATCAGTGGATGATTTTGCTTCTTATCTCACTGGGAAAGCAGATGCAATCAGAAGGTAAAGCTGTTTTCCCACCAACCAGCCCACCCACATCTGTAGCCTTCAGAGGCAATGAAAGCATCTCTTTATTTTAGGAAAATCCTTTACTTATTCACTGGATTCCATTAATTTTCACTTTATCACGAACTCTACTGCTGTAATTGCATCTTCTCTGTCTTGCATCATTACATGTCTTCTTTTTTCTCTGCTATTATGTTGTTGTTTAGTCTCTCAGTCATGTTTGACTCTTTGTGCCCCATGGACAGCAACATGCCAGCCCTTCACCATCTCCTGGAGCTTGCTCAAACTCACGTCCATTGAATCAGTGATGCCATCCAACCATCTCGTTCTCTGTCGTCCCCTCTGCTCCTACCTTCAATCTTTCCTAGCATCAGGGTCTTTTCTTCACATCAGGTGGCCAAAGTATTGGAGCTTCAGCTTCAGCATCAGTTCTTCCAACGAATATTCAGGGTTGGTTTTCTTTAGGATTGACTGGTTTGATCTCCTTGCAGTCCAGGGGACTCTCAAGAGCCTTCTCCCACACCACAGTTCAAAAGCATCAACTCTTGGTCATTCAGACTTCTTTATAATGTACTCTGTTATTAATCAACAATCTTAAACAAAAGGAGAAAAGAAACCTCCCTTGCTTCTATGCCCTCTGTGGCTACCAACTTATTTACCATCCTTTATAGCAAACCTCAGTATTTCCACAGTCTCAGCTCCCATACTTGTGGCAATTCTAATCAAATTTTCAATTTCACTATTCCACCTGAAACCATACCTTTGTGGGCCAGCGTTGGCTTCCATCTTGTCAAATTGGGTCATCCAGTCTCAGTCCTCATCTTACTCTGCTTGTCATTAGTGTCTAACACAACTGACCATGCCCTCTTTATTGAACCTTTTTAAAAAACTTGGCTTTAGGAAATTATACTGTTTTGATTTATCATCTACCTTTCTTCTCAGTGCCCTTGACTGGGTTCTTCTTTGAACTTTTAACTGCATTTTAAACAACAGAGTTCTCCAGAACTCAGTCCTTGCTCCCTTGGGTTTGCTCAAGAGATCAGAGTGACTGAAACCAGGAGAAATTAATTTCATAGGCTTTTATAAGGCAGTTAGAACTGTGTTGTGAAAAAGAAAATAAGCATACTTTGTAGGAAAGTCATTTATGATTATTTTTTGTTAAATTTTATTAATAGTCTGATTGTCTGATGGAAGCAATTTCACTGTGATAAATTCAGTTCCATAAGTGTTATGTGAGCACTGAAAAGGCGAGAAAGAGAGGGGATATACAAAGATGAAGCAGAGGAGTCCTTGCCAATACAGTCCTGAAAGTGCTCAAGTTATTACCATAATTTAATTAATGGTAATTTCAGAACTAAATCAGTACTAGAACGAGAACCAGAATTCTTGGTAGTTCCAGGTCTTTGGTTGGTTGATTAATTTCTACCTGCCTCCAAGACTGAAATACAATAAAAAAAATAATGTGTAGCTAAATTATAAGTTTAAAAGATGTTAAAGTGGAAAATTGTGGGGAAAAAAAATAGCATGAAATTATCTTTCCTTGGCATTTTCAACTTAACTACCCCAAGAGCTCCTTTTCAACAAGATCTCAAATATTTCAACCAGCCACTACTAGAATTTTTATATTGGTAAAATGGGATTTTCTTTTTGGAAAGTCATTTTTGATGAAGAACGAACTAGAATATAGGTGGATAATTCACTTTATTGTTAAAATCCCAAAGCTGAAGCTTTGAACAAATGTATTTTAGAAACATGTAATCATAAATGTCCTTAATCACCTTTGAGGTTTTCTGTATAGCACCTAAGAGATCTGAGAGTTTGTCTATTTAGAGTTTAATTTGGTGAATATTGTAAAGATTAGAAGTTTGGATAGATAGTTTATAACAAACAACTCTAAAAAATATCATCAATAGCAGTGCCAATAGTGATAACTACTCTTTACTGAGCAACTGTTTACAATTAACTATTTACATCTGTTATATCTTTTATTTCTTTCAATAACTGGGTGAGGCAGTGTTATTTTCCTATCCCGAAGAAACTGAGATTCAGACAGGTTTGATAATTTTTCCAAGAAAATGAGAAATATGCTCCTAGTCCTCTTACTTTGAAAGGGAAAAGAGAAGGAAACAATTCAGCGCCAGATACCATTCCTGAACCTTTTGTGTTATTCCCTCCTTTAACCAGAAGTAGGAGTTAAAAATAGATTGTAATATGAGCACTTGTAACACTTAGCACTTTGTGTTGCAAGAGTACAACCTGAAAACATTTAAACTATAGAGACTGGCTGTGTGTTATAATGACTGTTCCCCATTTCAGCATTGCATTTTACATGTAGATGTGTAAATTCTTGACCCTATAGAAAACTGTAAGAATTATTTCACGTCAAGATTTTTTTCTTTCATTTAATGATTGCTGAAGCATTTCTTCTTTACAAATCAGTTTATAAAACTGTTGGCCCTTGCTTAAAAATAAAGTTGCTGAATTAGGGAATTAGGTACTTGATCTACATACATGTAGAACAATCACACTGGTAACATTCCTTATTGTATTTTTTAAAAATTTTAATTTTATATTGAATTACGATTTATTTGACTCAATGGTAAAGAATCTGCCTGCAGTGCAGGAAACACGGGTTTGATCCTTGATCCCTGGCTGGGAAGATTCCCTGGAGAAGGAAATGGCAACCCACTTCAGTATTTTTCCCTGGGAAATCTTAGAGGAACCTGGCGGGCTACAGTCCATGGGGTCGCAAAAGACTCAGACATGACTTAGCAATTAAACAACAACAACAACATGATAATCTCCAGGTCCATCCATGTTGCTGCAGATGGTGTTATTTCATCCTTTTTTGTGGCTGAGTAATATTCCATTGTATATGTATATCACCTCTTTATCCATTCATCTGTTGATGGACATATAGGTTGCTTCCATGTCTTGGCTATTGTAAACAGTGCTATAGTGAACACTGGGGTGCATATAGCCTTTCAAACCATGGTTTTCTTTGGATATATGCCGAGGAGTAGGATTGCTAGATCATATGGTAGTTCTATCTTTAGTTTTCTCCACACTGCTTTCCATAGTGACTGTACCAGTTTACATTCCAGCCAGCAGTGTTGGAATGTTCCCTTGTTTTCCACACCCTTTTCAACATTTATTGTTTGTAGACTTTCTGATGATGGTCATGCTGAGAGATGTGAGGTGACATCTCATTGTGGTTTTGCTTTGCTTTTCATGTGCCTCTTGGCCATCTATATGTCTTCTTTGGAGAAAAGTTTATTTAGGTCTTCTGCCCATTTTTTTGATTTGGTGTTGTATTTTTTTACTTTGAGCTGCATGAACTCTTTATACATTTTGGAGATTAATCCCTTGTTGATTGCATCATTTACAAATATTTTCTCCCATCCTGTGGGTTGTCTTTTCATTTTGTTTATGGTTTCCTTTGTATGAAAGCTTTTGAGTTTAATTGTCTCACTTATTTTTGTTTTTATTTCCATTACTCTAGGAGACAGATCAAAAAAGATATTACTGTGATTGATATGAAAGAGTGTTTAGAGCTTTTTGGTATACAGTCTTGCATTTAGGTCCTTAATCCATTTTGTCTTAATTTTTATCTATGATGTTAGAGAGCGTTCTAATTTCATTGTTTTTCACATCGCTGTCCAGTTTTCCCAACATCATTTATTTAAATGACTATCTTTCCCTCTATTGTAAAGCCTTCTCTGTTTTAGTATCCAAGCATACAGCGAGTATAGGACACTTCTGAAATAAGAAGCTGAACTTGTTTAACAGTGGTTTCTCTGGACATCTTTACTTCCATTTGCTGGTTACAAGTTAGTGAGCTTTGTTTCTTGTTGCCATCAAGAACACTAATATGGATATCTTGAGGTGAGTGCCTAAGTGTGGCCAAATAAAATGGAAATAAAAGTTAGTCAAATGAGACAGAGGTTGGATTCCAGATTGTTTGGTGTTAATGATTTCTAACAAAGTCTCCCTCTGTGTGTGTTAGTCGCTTAGTCATGTCTGACTCTTTGCGACTCCATGGACTATACAGTCCATGGAATTCTCTAGGCCAGAATACTGGAGTAGGTTGTCCTTCCCTTCTCCAGGGGATCTTCCCAACCCAGGGATCAAACCCAGGTCTCCTGCGTTGCAGGCGGATTCTTTACCAGCTGAGCCACAAGGGAAGCCCATCTCCTTCTGTGGCTGCTGCTAATTCTTTTGTTATTCTGTGTTAATATTTTAGGTAAAAAAAAATAGAGTCCAGGTGAGGGGTGGGGGCTGAGGAGTGAGAGCTAAGAGTTGAGAGAAGGCAGAGGTGAGGAGGAGGGAAATGTACCACACTGAGAGATTTGTCATCTTCTTGGATAATATTATTTTTCCTTGCTTTTATCTTTTAGTTCTCTAGCAAGAAAGTGAGCTACATTTTTAGATTTTTATTTGATTAAAAAAGAAAATTTAGAACATTTAAGAAAAATTCACCCTCAAGTTCCCCACCCATAAGTTAAAAACATGTAGATACAGAAACAAATTTTCTTTTATCCACTGCCTTTGTTCAGGAGATGGAGTTTTAAAAATAGACTCAGGCCTGAAAATCCCAAAACAAGAGCTTTGTAAATGACAGCCTTAGAAACAAATCAGCATCACTATTGGTTAGGGCTGCTCCTGTAACTTAAGGAATGCCTGAATCATCTTACCCATGCGCTTATCACTGTGGCCAGACATGGATACGATCATAAAATATAACCAATTCAACTCAACAAACGTGTTAAGCATTGAGTATCCACTATGGTTGGTGTTAAGTATAATAGGGTGAGAAAGACAATCTTGATATTCAAAGAACTCCCAGTCTTAAGAGAAGCAGGCGGGTGAGTATTGCTCAGAATTATTCATAAGGAGTTAAGTTCCATATTTGGTCACGAGCATATTGTTATGGGGCCACAGAGGAAGAAGTTGTTTAATTCCATAGAAGGGATATCTGTGCTCTAACCTTTTATGGACCATGAAGAAGGCTGAGTGCTGAAGAATTGCTGCTTTCGAACTGTGGTGATGGAGAAGACTCTTGAGAGTTCCGTGGACAGCAAGGAGATCAAACAAGTTAATCCTAAACGAAATCAACCCTGAATATTCATTGGAAGGACTGTTGCTAAAGCTGAAGCTCCAATACTTTGGCCACCCGATGCAAACCGCCGACTCATTAGAAAGGACCCTGATGCTGGGAAAGATTGAGGAGAAGAGGACATCAGAGGAGGAGATGGTTGGATGACATCACTGACTCAATGCACATGAGTTTGAGCAAGCTCTGGAGATGGTAAAAGACAGAGGAGCCTGGAGTGCTGCAGTCCATGGGGTTGCAAAGAGTCTGACATGACTTAGTAACTGAACAGCAATGTTTTTTTTTCGGGTTTGTGTGGGATACACAGTCATCTGTAAAGTACTTTGAAAAGTACATTATAGGATAGGATTCACCCAGGGTTTTGGCATTTGGTTCTATCCACTGTTCTGGGAGAAGGAGTGAAAAATTTTCTTCTCTTTCTCTTACCTCTTAAGGTTCTATTCCATGTACTATGGACAGCAACTCTTGGAGAGGCCTTCCTCAGCATTTCCTCCACCTTGAAATGATCTGTGTTCTTCACTAGTTTCCTAAATGTACTTAGGGAGGGACTGTGTATATCAGTCATCTTTCACTACTCATGCCTACCAAGTTCTAGGCATATTGTAGCCTCCCAACGATGGCGGTTTAATTGCTCAGTCATGTTCAGCTTTGCAGCCCTATGGACTGTAGCCTATCAGGCTCCTCTGTCCATGGAATTCTCTAGGCAAGAATACTTAAGTGAGTTGCCATTTCCTACTCCAGGAATCTTCCCAACCCACGGATCAAACCCAGATCTCCTGCACTGCAGGCATATTCTTCACTGCTGAGTCACCAGGGAAGCCCAGAAAAGCCAAGACCTGCAGCACTATTCCTTTTTCATCCCCTTTTTCCCTTTCTCTTTTCAGATTCTTTCTTTGGTTTCAGAGCAACCTCTAATAACGATATTAACCTTGTATTTCTCTCTATCCAAAACAGACAAAAATCACCTGATTTCTGTATTATATATGTTAATCCTCTAGTCTTATACCATCCTTTGCTGTATGACAGACATTCCAGACTTAGCGTTTTAAAATAGTACATCATTGGAAGAAACTTCCCTGATGACTCAGCGGTAAAAAAAAAAAATCCACCTACAATGCAGGAAATTTCTTGGACAGAGGAGCCTGGTGGGCTACAGTTCATGGGGCTGCAAGAGTCAGACACTACTTAGCAACTAAACTCACCACGGAAAGAAACTACAGTCCGTGGCCAAGGTATTCAGTCACTTTTTTCCTAATGGTATCTAGCAGTTTGCTAATTAGATACTTTATTCCACAAGATGGCGCTGTAGTCCTTTCGATTATTTGGAGTTAGCAACCCAGGGTTTTATTTTATTTTTTAAAGTATCTGCCCCTCCCTCTCTTTCTTTACGTATAAAAGTGACATAGAAGAAAGTATTTAAGATTGTCACTTCATAAAAGACCAGATTTACTATCTGATTTTAAAGAGGTCCATAGGAATAACCATATTATAGTCAACAATAGGCATTAGTACACAATGAATAATTACCAGAAATAAGATTCATATTGTGGTTTTTTTTTTGCATTATTTTTCTTTAAACGGTTGTTTATCAAGAGAAAGAAAATTTGTTAGACACAGTCTAACTCAAATATGAATTAGGATTTTTTTTTAAAGCATTATGGATAAAATTTTAATGTTCTTCAATACTACTTGTAGTGTGGGTGTTGAGAGTAAGTTGTTGAATTCACTTGGCATTTGTTGTTGTTGTTGTTTATACTCCTGTGGAAAACCATCTTAGAGGACTCATATTTTGACTAAATATTTTGGAGTTGAATTGCATTCTCAGGTTTGTTCTAAACAGTTTCTCAATTTGACTTTAAAGGCTTCCCCAAATTTGCATATGAATTTGCAGTTGAATCACATTTATAATAGTGATCTAGAATCCCTTTTATGTGTAAAGCACGGTTTTAATTGGATCCGCTCAGGAAAAAGGGCTTCCATAGTGGCTCAGTTGTAAAGAATCCTCCTGCCAATGCCTGCCAATGCAGGAGTTGCGGTTTGAGATTGCTGGGTTAGGGAGATCCCCTAGAGAAGGAAATGGCAACCCACTCCAGTATTCTTGCTTGGGAAACCCCATGGCCAGAGGATCCTGGTGGTCTACAGTCAATGGGGCCGCAGAGAGTTGGACACGGCTTAGCCACTGAATGAATGAATGACTCAGGAAAATAAAACTTCACTGCTGCTTTCATAGAATCCTCTAAATGTGAAAAATAAAAGATTGCTGCTAAAGAAATGTTTCGTAGACTTTGTTGTTGTTCAGTTGCTCAGTCGTGTCTGACTCTTTGTGACCCCATGGACTGTAGCATGCTAGGCTTCCCTGTCCTTCACCATCTTCTGGAGCTTCCTCAAAGTCATGTCCATTGAGTTGGTGATATCATCCAACCACCTCGTCCTCTGTTGTCCCCTTCTCCTCCTGCCTTCAATCTTTCCCAGCATCAGGGGCTTTTCTAATGAGTCGGCTCTTCAAATCAAGTGTCCAAATTATTGGAGCTTCAGCTTCAACATTACTTAGATTTTAAAAATTTGGGAAGCAAATTATTTTTTAGATTTACTTTGGTATTATTGGGCCCATTGAATGAAAGTAACATATTGACCCCAAATGCTGAAGATTTTAATTAATGCCTGACATATTTTCTCTGTTAGAATAATAAATTTATTCAATTTAAAACATCCAACATGAAGAGAAAACAAATAAATTACATAAATTCTTAATTATGTCTAATTGCAGTGAGCTTGTAATGCATTTCTATTTATTAAATCACTTAAGTTGTCAATGTCTGAGACAGTTTGTATTTATGAATTGCACATTTGTGAGGAGTGAATTCGTTAATGTGCTAATTAGAAAACTCTTGTAGAAGAGTCCAGATTGTGGTTCACTTCTGTCCATTTACTCCTATATGGATCGTGTAGTGATGAGTGGGTAGAAACGCTCTGGTTAAATTTAAAATCGCTAAATTCACATTAGTGGATATGTTTGTGCTTTTAGTTGGTGATTGACGTATTTAAGCCTTTTATACTCTCATTATTACTACTACCAATTACTTTTCCAAAAGATCTACTATGTGTCAGGCACATCAAGCAAGTATTTGACTCACACAATAATAGTATGGAGCAGGTACCATATGGAGCAGGCTTTCATAGATGAAAAACACTGAGTCTTAGAGAAATTGGATAATATAACAAGAGTCAGGCAGCCAGTGAGTTGAGGCCAGGATGTGAATGCAAATGAAAGCCTGTTAACCATTTCAACCACGTACTTATATTGTGTATGTAATTACCATGTCATGTGGCTCTTGGTCTGGTCTTCAAATTTAATATGAAATATTATGTTCTTAATGTGTAAGGAATAACTTAGACTTTCTGTTCTACTTAGGGCACAGTAAAAGGGCTTTTGCAAAGCAGATTTGTTATTATGATACAGGCAGCAAGCAGAGCATCTCTCGGGTGAAAAGGAAGTTCCTTTTTCTTCCTTCCTTTCACCCTTTATCTTTCGGCCGTGTCACTTTCTGCGTATACGAAGTACAGGCTACTGTGGCTCTACTGGGAGGACTTGATTGTATTACTTTAAAAATTACTTACCAAATTCATTACCTTCCAACAGACTTAGTTAAAAGATGAAATATTTCTATTTCAAAACATTGTTATCTTCTTAAAAGATATGTTTTAAAAAATACTTGGTAAACTGACAGCTGGAGAGCTTTCTGTGTTATTTATTGGGGGAGATTTTCTACTTATTCTGTTGCAAAGTATGTAAAAGTTATTAAAGGAAGCACAGCTGGGAATATCTCTAAAATGTAGCTAGACGGTCATTTAGAAGAAATGGATATGGGTAAAGTCTTCATAGGCTTCACAAATAAGCCTTAAGGAAGTTATGTCATACTCAGTCCTTAAGTCCTGTCTGACTCTTTGTGACCCATGGACTGTAGTCCGCCAGGCTCCTCTGTCCATGGAATTTTCCAGGGACGAATACTGGAAAGAGTTGCTCCATTTCCTCCTTCAGGGGATTTTCTCAGCCTAGGGATTGAAACTGCATCTCTTGCATCTCCTGCATTGGCAGGCAAATTCTTTGCCACTGAGCCACCCAGGAAGCCCTAAGAAAGCTTATGCGTGCATGCAGGCTACATCACTTCAGTCGTGTCCGACTCTTGGTGACCCTGTGGACGACTTCTCTGTCCGTAGGATTCTCCAGGCAAGAATCCTGGAGTGGGTTGCCATTCCCTTCTACAGGGATCTACCCGACCCAGGGATCGAACCTGTGTCTCCTGTGTCTCCTGCATTGGCAGGCAGATTCTTTACCACTGACGCCACCTGGGAAGCCCCAAGAAAGCTTGCTGTGCTGCACTCTGCTTAGTCACTCAGCTGTGTCTGACTCTTTGCGACCCCGTGGACTGTAGCCCTCCAGGCCCCTCTGTCCATGGGATTCTCCAGGCAAGAATACTGGAGTGAGTTGCTATGACCTCCTCCGGGGATCTTCCCAATCCAGGGATCAAAGCCAGGCCTCCCGCACTGCAGGCGGGTTTTTTTACCAGCTGAGCTACCAGGGAAGCCCCAAGAAACCTTACTTCCTTCTACCTATATTAACCCAAACCCTAAAAATTCTTTGCTGCCCTAAATGATGCCAGAAAGGTCAACAGCTACAAGCACAATGACAGGAATGAAGCAGACAGAACACGCCTAGTGCTGGAAGGTTTAATGAATCAAATCATTCTTCCCTTCATCCATCTGTCTGGCTGCTATTTGATAGTTACTTAGTATTTGTACCGTATTAAATTCAGTAGTTATTGACTCCACTGTTACAGGTGCTGTGTGAGGCACTGCAAGCCTTAACTTACACACAAAATTAAATCATCAGTTCAATATATTTGCCTCAGTATGTGATTATATCTTTTATGGGACTGCTGATTCAACTGTTTGGGGCTGTAGTCCTTGATTTTTATTGTCAGCTTGTTTAAGCAGGTGATAGTCTGTCCATTGATAAAGAGTTGATGGAATTTATGTATTTGGGTGACTGAATTGATCTGATTATTTGGTTTTTAAAGGATTTGGTATGTGTTTTAGACACAGTCAGTCACATGTGTAGGAAATAAAATGTTGCATCACATCTACACCATAGTTTAGTAGAGGTAGTAGTAAGAATCATAGTAATAGTGTTTATAATTATAATAGTAAATTATACTACATTGGTGGGAAACAAACGTCATATGTTAGTGCTATAAATATTCTATTCAGGATCTGCCTTAGCAACTTCATTTCAAGAAACACAGAGAAAGTGTGTGTTATCTTGGGCAAGACGCTGTTCTCTCTCTCCCTTAGTTCTGGCCTGTGCAGGATAAGAAGCTGCACTAGATGATCTCAAAGTTAAAGTCCAACACTGGAGTTTTACACTTTTAGGGTTTGATTATCCTTCTTAAACAAGAAAAATGATTGGAATACAGTTGACTGGCAGTGTTGTGTTAGTTTCACATGTGCTGCAAACTAAGAGTCAGCCATACACATACACACCCACTCTGTTTTAGCTTTTCCCCCCGTGTAGGCCATTACAGAGCGCTGAGTAGGGTTCCCTGTGCTATATAATAGGTCTTTATTAGTTACCTATTGTATATATAGTAGTGTGTCCGTCAGTCCATCCTCCCAATTTATCCCTCCCCCCTCCCCCCCCCCGCCACCCCCGACTGCCCCTGATAGCCACCAGTTTGTTTTCTACATCTGTGACTCTATTTCTGTTCTGCAGATAAGTTCATTTGTATCCTTTTTTAGATTCTATGCCTTCCCTGGTGACTCAGAGGGTAAAGCGTCTGCCTGCAATGCAGGAGACCCGGGTTTGATCTTCCCTGGGTTGGGAAGATCCTCTGGAAAAGGACCCGGGTTTGATCTTCCCTGGGTCGGGAAGATCCCCTGGAAAAGGAAATGGCAACCCACTCCAGTATTCTTCCCTGGAGAATTCCATGGACGGAGGAGCCTGGTAGGCTACAGTCCATGGGGGTGGCAAAGAGTCAGACACAACTGAGCAACTTCATTTTCACTTTCTTTAGATTCTACATATAAGTGACGTCATATGATATTTGTCTTTCTCTGGCTGACTTCACTCAGTATGACAATCTCTAGGGCCATCCAATGCACTGCATATGGAATTATTTCATTTTTTTTTATATGGCTGAGTAATATTCCATTGTATTTAGGTACCACATCTTTATCCACTCCTCTGCTGATGGACATTTAGGCTGGTTCCATGTTCTGGTTGTTGTAAATAGGGCTACAGTGAACACTGGGGTGCATGTATCTTTTCAAATTATGGTTTTCTCCAGATATACACCCAGGAGTGGGATTGCTGGATCATATGGTAGTTCTATGTTTAGTTTTTGAAGGAACTTCCATACTGTTCTCCATAGTGGCTGTACCAATTTACCTTCCCAACAGTGTAGGTGGGTTCCCTTTTCCCTACACCCTCTCTAACATTTATTGTTTGTAGATTTTTTGATGATGGCCATTCTCAATGGTATGAGGTGATACTTCATTGTTGTTTTGATTTGCATTTCTCAAATAATTAGCGACGATGGACATCTTTTTATGCGCCAGTTGACCATCTATATGTCTTCTTTGAAAGAATGTGTATTTAGATATTCCACCCATTTTTTGATTGGGGTTTTTTTTTTTAATATTGAGCTGCATGATCTGTTTGTATATTTGGGAGATAAATCACTTATGGGTTATGATTTTCCTTCTGATATTTGAAATTTTTTTCTTTGCACCTTTTTAAAATATTTTTTGTTTTATGTTTGTTTAATTGAAGTGTAGTTAATTTATAATATTGTGTTAGTTTCAAATGTATAGCAAAGTGTTTCAGGAATACACACACACATATATGTATAGTTATTCCAAGATACTGAGTATAATTCCCTATGCTATATGGATGGTCTCTGCTGTTTACCTATTTCACACATAGTAGCTTATGTTTGTTAACCCCAAACTCCCAATTTGAAGAATTCTATTTTAAAATTTTAGTATTAGGAAGTACCTAGCAAGTTATCTTACACATAACATATCTCGATTTATACTGTTGTTGAGTCGCTATGTCACGTCTGACTCTGCAACCCCATGGACCATAGCCCGTTAGGCTTCTCTCTCCATGAGATTTCCCAGGCAAGAATACTGGAGTGCCATTTGCCATTTTCTTATCTGTATCTTATACATAGGAGACAATAAATATAGTTGAATGAATAAAAGATCGCATTAGATGAATATCAACTTTACATTCTTTTGGTGGTGGTGGTGGTGCATTTAATATCTATTAATTGAGTACCAGTCACATGCTGGGCACTGATCTACATGCCTGGGAACCAAGCAGCAAATTGGGATTAGAGTCCCTTTTCTTATTTAGTTTTACAATCTAGTGGGGAAAGATGGATAAAAAAACCTTTTAATAGCAATGATTTTAGGTAGTAACAACTGTCCTGCAGGATAACGGTGAAGACCTGAGGTGGGCAGGTGTGTATAGATGAGATGTTCAGGGAAGGCCATTCTGCTATGTGACGATTGAGCAAGAACATTCCAGGCATTGGATAAAGCTAAAACAAAGATCTTGAAGTCAGATATAGGTTGTCATTCTCCAGGGGCACGTGATAGATAGGTAAAGAGCAGCGGGGTGTTCTGAGATGAGGCTGGCGTTAGGCAGTGTCAAGATGGTGATGGATCTTCTGCAACTCAGTGAGGAGTTTGGATTTTATTTAGTTACAGTGAGAACAAGAGAAAGTCTTAGGTGTATACCCAATTCTCCCATTACATAAATGTATATTCTGAGATTGTGGATTTTGAGTCACACTTAGCTGAAAATTTCCTTCTCCTCCCTGTGTCCATAGCAATACCCTATTACTATCTTTAGAAACTCATTTCTAAAATTACTTCATTAAGTCAGGAATGAATGTTTTTCCCTGCTCATGAGTTGAGGATTGCAATATTTCCAAAGGCCACTTTGAGAAATGAGAAGCAAATGGGGTAAACTTTAAGAGGAGTAAAAATATATTTGTAATCCCTTTTTATTTGTTTGTTTTAGAAAATTCAGCATTTACAGACCGTTTTTGTTACGTGAGAATTCTGGAGCAGTGGAAGTCAAATTCCTATTTTTGTGATAAGATGTGAAGATTTATGATTTCCTTTTAAAATTCCCCTTCATATTATAAATTAAAGTATAGTACAGATAGACTCACCATGGAAATACAGATTTTACTTTATACTGGGGTAAAGGAACCTTCTAAATATCTCCTCATAATGGAGTAGAGAGAAGGGAAGTGCACTGATATTGTTTCATAGGCGTTTCATTCGATTTAATACGGGATGCCAGTAACTATTAAAAGATAATTGGGAAGTTGATTTGGCTACTATTAACGTGAAACTCACTGATGGTGAGGTAAAACTTGTCTGTAATGATAGATAGAGTCTAACTCAGCACAAAGTTTCCCTTCAAAATGTGGAAAAGTGACTTATTACATTTAAGTTCTGATGTACTGGTTTGAACCAAAGAGAAGTAAAAGTAGTGCGGGAGAAGTCAGCTTATGTCCCTGAGCTTCTATTTCCTCACCTACAAAAATACAGTTGAACCAAATGACTTCTAAAAAGGCTTAGAATTCTGAAATTTTTTATTCTATGAAATCATCTCTGGTAAGTATTATGTAAATAGTAAGGAAAGAAGAGACTGTTTATGACTTCATAATCAATTTTTGAATACAGGATGATGAAAAGGGACAGCACAGATAAATTTTAAGATGAAAGGCTCTTGAAGGATGGATTGGTTTTAAATAATCTTTGTTTTGTAAATAATAAGAAGGCATCTTAAAATTTGCATTCCCCCCACCCCTGAACCCCTGAATTAAGTGGAAAATAGATTCTATAAACATCCCCTGATGTTGCCCATTTCAAAAGCAGTTTCTGAAAGAAAACTTTGTATGTGTTATTGCCTCCTGCATGTGTTTTCACACTTTTATAACCCAAAGTTAGTTTTGTGAATTAGTCATGGTATTAAGTCATTGCACTGTTTCTTGCCTCTCTTCTGGTCATCAAGTTCTCAGTAATCCAAAGGCATATTGAAAATAAAAGAGCAGCTCAAAGTTGAGAAGGGAGTGAGAATTCAATCTGGTGACAATACTTCTCTTGGGTTTGGGTTTGAATATTGTTGTTTATAGGCTTCCCTGTTGGCTCAGATGGTAAAGAATCCTCCTGCAGTGCGGAAGACCTGGGTTCAATCACTGGGCTGGGAAGATCCCCTGGAGGAGGGCGTGGCAACCTACTCCAGTTTTCTTGCCTGGAGAATCCCCATGGACAGAGGAGCCTGGCGGGCTACAGTCCTTGGGGTTGCAAAAGTCAGACACAACTGAGTGACTAAGAACAGCACACTGATGTTTATACAGAAAGCTTGAGAATTACAAGGCAAGTTGATGTCTTATATGAAGAATATATTCAAAATTTACTTGGGGTTGACGAATGTACAGAGTAAATGCAAGTGGTTTAGTTGCTATAAGTTTATCATTGATAGATATCTGAAGCAAATTAAATTTTATCATCACCATTCAGTAAAATTTAGCATCTCAATATTAAAAGTAAAATTCAGGAGATTTGATGTTTTTAAGCATGTGTTTAATTTTCTAAAGCAAATTAAGAAATGGAGAACTTATTTTCAAGAAAATTAAAAAGATTTCTTCCAGGTTGTAAAGAAATTAAAGATATATCCAAGTGTCTTAGTTTCTCAAGACATAGTCCAAGACCTTTCTCTCTTCTCTCTAAATACTTTGATCAGTCACCATCTCTACGTCTGTGATTCCTTTCAGTGATGTCTTTGGTCCAGGCCTCTCCACCAAGACCTAGACTCCTCTGTGACCCTGTCTACGTAGCATTTGCCTGTGGATATGTCATCAGAATCTTAATTCAGCATAGTCAGAACTGAACTCTTACCCATCCTTTGCTACCTGATTCTCTTCTAGCTTCTTATCAGAAGAAATGATACCTCACTGACCCAGCAGCACAAACCAGAAACCTTGTTCTCATCCTTAACTGTGTCACATTTAATCCATTACATTCTGCTTGGTTTTTTTTTTCTTTTTAATGCTTATATAATCTTTGACTCTTTCTCTGTAGCTAGTTTCCTGCTCTGAGCTACCCTTATCTCCCATCCAGACTGCTGTACAGCCCCCAGCTCATCCCTCCACATCCCATTCTCGTTAACTTTCAATACCTAGGCAGGAGCCAGAGAGAAGTTTTTGAAAGGCAAATATGATTATTCACTCCCCTGAAAACCCTGCAAAAATTCCCCATTGTCTACTGGGAAAGAGTCAAAATGCTTAATCCCTAATCAATGCTTAATGCTTAATCAAAGGTCTGACCGCTGCCTGGTTCACCAGACTCACCTTGATGGAGCCTTCACTTTCACTTTTTGGCTCTTAGCTACCTGGACCTGTGAATTTCTAAAATGTACTGTATTCTCTTCTCTAAAGCCTCAGGGCCTTCATAAATGCTATTTTCTTTGCTTAAAACACTCTTTCCTGTCTGTTTTTTAAATTAACTTTCATTTGTCCCTGGTGAGCAGTTAACTTCTATTTATAACACTGCCCAAATATAATTTCCACAGGGAAGGCTGTTTTGATCTTTTAGAAAAGGTCACATCTCCTTAATAAATATTCTGTTATTCTGTACCATTTCTCTTTCATTCATTCATTCTTTCAGGAATTATTGGGTGTCAACAATGTCATGTACTCTTCTAAAACCTGGAGATGGAATGAGAGGAGGCTAACCAGTCATAGGAAAAAACAAACAAGTAATTTCATCATCTAGATGAAGATTAGAAAAAAAATTAAACAAACTCTTGTGTTAGGATGACTTGAAAGAGGTGCTTTGGGTAGGATGTTTGCATTCAATTTCATGAAGGTTAGTTTGTTTAATGTTTGTCTTCTCTGCAAGAACACAAGTGCCCAAGAACTGGGACTTCATTGCCCTTGCTCACAGTATCCACAGCACTTGCTTGGTACCGTGGCCAGCACATGGCAGATGCAATAAGCATTGCTGAGTGAATGAACTAACCTACTGTGTTAGTGTCTTGGGGTTGCCATCACAAAGTATACAGACCAGGTGGCTTAAAACAGAGATCTTTATTCTATCAGAGACTAGAAAGCTAAAACCAAGGTGTTAGCAAGGCCTGACTTCCTCTGAAGTCTGAAGAAGAGTCCTTCCTCACCTCTTCCTAGTTTCTGGTGTTTGCTGGCAATTCTTGGCATTCCTTGGCTTTAAGCTGCATCACTCCAGTCTCTTCCTTCTTCATTACACCACCTTCCTCTCTTTTGGTCTATCTGCTGTATCTCTGTGTTCAAATTCCCCTCTTCTTATCAGGATACCGTAATTACCACTGTCATCCAGGATGAGCTCTACATTTGATAACATCTGCAAAGACCCTATTTCCAAGTAAGGTGATATTTATAGGTATGTGGGTGGGGTTACCACTGCAATATATCTTTTGGGAGGACACACTTCAACCCACCATATCTACAACTAAAAGCTAAAGGAAAATTAAAAAGTTAATATTTTAAAAGTTTATACAGTTTTTAAGACTTATTTTTAAGTAAGTTGTTTATGATGTACATAATTTCCCAGGTGGTGCTAGTAATAAAGAACCCACCTGCCTATGCAGGAGACGTAAGAGACGTGGGTTCAATCCCTGGGTCGGGAATATGCCCTGAAGGAGCTCATGGCAGCCCACTCCAGTATTCTTGCCTGAAAAATCCCATGGACAGCGAGAGTCTGGTGGGCCACAATCCATGGGGTTGCAAAGAAGCAGACATGACTTAGCCCAGACATAGATGATGTACAAATAGTTGGGAAGGCATTCCTATTTTACTTTGAGTAAGCATGATAAATTACTTTTTATTTGTATAGACTATTGGTTGAGTCATAACCACAGCAATATCTGTGCCATCCTAAAAAATCAATACCATGATGTGAACCAAATTCATCTCGTATTCTCTTTTCCTTTAGCAGACAAGCGCTTACTTCTTCATATATTAAAAATAAATGAATGTGGAAGGATATTCATGACTCTCGCATCATAAAAATTCATCCTGACATTCTTGCAAAGACTGTGTGTGGAATGTTGACATCTTTTTGTTATAAAATGACAGTTTTAGTACAAGTTGTTCTCACTGTGACCAAGCAGGAAGAGCAAACAAAAGAAAAAGAATATGTTACAGTACTACCCACACATGAGGTGGACCTGTCAGGCAACAGAATGGCAGAAGTACTTTCTCAAAAGGTGGAGAAGCTCTTTTGTCTACGATGGGGAGAGGGAAGATGACTAATATTGTCTGCTTTATGCTCTCTATCTTAGGAAAGTATTCCTGATTTTCCCACCGATTGCCATTTGCCCTCTCTTGGATTCCATTGCACATTGTTTTTCGTTTTCTCAAATGACCCTTACCTCAGATTTGTTGCTCACACTGCTCTAAGGCTTTACATTAATTAACTCAATTAGTCTTCATAACAGTCTGTGTTCTCATTGCACCAGGTGAGGGACTGAAGCACAGAGAAATGACATGACTTGTTAGGTTAGAGTAACAGTTCAACCCAGTTTAGCTCTTGGATCTTTGTTCTTACTCATCATACTATTCCGCCTGTGTTGTTAGTGAATGTTAAACTTATTTTATAGCCCTGCAGATTGTAAGCTTCTGCAGACGGTCACTATGCCTTTTTTATATTTGCATCTGACATAAAACCAAGCTCAGTATCTTGTGTGTAACAGATACTCAATAAATGTTTGAAAATAAATTGAAGTTAGACCATGGTCTGCACAAGTCTATCCAGTATCTGGGGCTCTGAGTTCCAAAGCATAGTTTACTTGAGAAGATGTTCATTTAAAAAAAAATGTTTATTTATTTGACTGCACCAGGTCTTAGTTGTGGCATACAGGATCTTTGATCTTTGTTGCAGCATGTGGGATCTTTAGTTTTTGCATGTGGGATCTTAGTTCCCTGGCCATGGGTCAGACTCAGGCCCCCTGCATTGGGAATGAGGAGTCTGAACCACTGGATCACTGAGGAAGTCCAGTTTTGATGCTTCCAGCCTCCAGGTGCTTCGTTCCTTCACTCTCTCCCCCAGTGCAGACTGAACAGCTATAAAAATGTGCACTTAGGTTGAGATCCTAAATGTTTTCATTGAGGATAGCTTAAAATATTGTCCTCTTTAAAAATATTTGTATTATTCATGAGTCAATCACTCTAATAATTTCTGCCATCAGTCAGTAGATGGGGGAGGTATTTAAGCAGTAGCACTCCTCCTAAGATACAAAAATTGTACCAATTTTCATGTAAAATATTTTATAAGTCTGTTGGTCACTTTTGCACTTGTTTGCACTCTCTTCATGTATAAATATGTACATGTGTGCATGTTAAGTTGCTTCAGTTGTGGCCAACTCAGTGACCCTATGGACTGCAGCCTGCCAGGTTCCTCTGTCCTTGGGATTCACCAGGCAAGACTAGAGTGGGTTGCCATTCCTTCTCCAGGGGATCTTCCCACCCTAGGGATCAAACCCACGTCTCTTATGTCTCCTGCATTGGCAGATGGGTTCTTTACCACGAGGGCCACCTGGGAAGCTCTATGTATAAATATAATATTAATTAATAGTAAATAAAAACTTTTCAGTTTTGAGTTTGGCAGTTCTGAAATAATGTAACCATGTTTGTATTCATTCTATTATCTAAGAATTTAAATGAATCTTGCCTTTTTACTATGTGATATGTGTATCACAAGCCTGTGGGCAATAGATGAGCTTTAAGAAAGCTGAGAATCAATAAAATAGGAATGTTAATAAAGCTTGTAGCACATAAATATTTGGATTCATTGAGTATTTATTAGTTTTAGATGAGACTACATTAGAAAACCTTTGTTACATGGAGGTTGTAATTAAGTGAATAATATATTCAAATTCAATACAAAACAGCTTTTTCCACATCTTTTTACTGACAGTTCTTTAGTAAGAAACTTCAAGGAACTAAAGACTTAAAAAGTAATGACAAAATATGCAAATGTAATATTTTATAATTCTTTGTGAAGAATTAAAATTTAAAAAGATATGTCCAAATGGATTCTCTTCCACAGCTCATTATTATCTTCTTAATCTATGCTGGCATTTGTGATTTCATCATTTTCTTAAGAAAGTGCACTTGTCTCTTAACCTTTTTTATTGTTCTGTTCCATTTGTATACTTGAAAATTCCATCTTCATTTCTGTTAAAATACATGCACTCTAAATTATTCCTTTCTCTTTCTCTGTAGAATATTCCTCTTTCTTTTAAGAATCTCTTCAGTGTCTGACCTAAGGTTTATCTATGTGTAAAGACTTTATTTTGAGAGTCATTTTTTTGTACTACCATCAATTATCTATGAAAATAAACATCAGTATGATTATGAAAAAAGTGAACTTGTTTTCTGTAGGGTTTTTTGTGGTTTCCTTTGGAAGTTGGGTTTGTTTTTAGCATTGACTTATGTATTAGTTTGCTGGAGCTTGTTAAAAAACAATTCAACTGAGTAAATTTGAAAATCTAATTGGCTTTATTCAATGATTCATGAATCAGACAACATCCCATCTAGCAAATAGAAAGGCAATTCCAAAGAGCTGTAAAGAAGGAAAGGCTTTTAAAGTCAGAACTGGGTGGGATCGGAAATCATAAATAAAGTAAAGGATTATTTCTGACAAGAGCACCTTTCTTTGGGAGGTAGGCAGGGATCTATCGGGCAGAATCTGTCACTAGTGTTGGCCAAGAAGTTCCAAGATGACTGGTTAAGATTGCATTCCTAGGAGAGACTGAAACTGTAGTTAGATTAGGTTTTAAGTCTTGTTTTGCTGACCTGGGGCTTAGCACAAGTTACCCCATTTAGGGTCTGTTGTCTCTTTTTTAACTGGAGGCTATGACAAACGACCACACACTGGATGTTTGTACAATAGGAACTTATTTTCTTGCAATTCTGGAGGCTAGAAGCCCAAAACCAAGGCAATTGTAGAATTAGTTTCCTCAGAGAGGGGTTCCAAGCCTCTTACTTAGCTTCTGATGGTTTTCTGGCCATCTCTGGTGTTCCCTGTCTTGTATTCACATCACCCTGATCTCCATCTGTTACTTACACAGGTTCTGGGATTCTTTAATCAGTAGAAATTGATGAGGCCAGATGATAAATTCAGGCAAGGCTTTAATGAGACTCATGCTACAACACAAGGGAGTGAAAAGTGACAGGCGCCCCTTGGTTGCTCCCTGAGTGGGGGACAAGGTGGTTCTTTAAATGAGGTGATGGTAGGGGTGGATCGGTGAGTTGGGTGGAGGGGGTGGCTTTAGGTGTTCCGCTCACCCCCTCTGGTGGTGCTGTTTGCAGGGTGCACACGCAGAACCCTGCTTTTTCTCCCAGCACCTCAGAACTAGCATTTGTCTTCTGGCCTTTTTGTATCTTATTGTTCACTATTGACCCAACTGCGCATGTGTGCAGTTATTTTTAGTCCCTTATAGTTTCTTTGTATTTTGTTGCTCTGGGAGACGTTTGTCCAGGTGCCAGCACGGCAGTGAAAGGGTCCCAGGCCCAGCCTATGTCACCTTCGTGTGCACCTGGCATTTATTTCTGTGGGTGTGTCTCTGTGTTCAAATGCCTCCTTTTTGTAAGGATAGAGTCATATTGGATTAGGGCTTACCCTGCTGACATCATGTGCTATTGTGATGTATAATAAGAAATATATATTTGTTCTTTGTCACCATTTCCTACAGAGATCTCCTAAAAACCTTGGAATTTCCTAAGTGTAATTAAGATGTCTTTGTTATGTTAATGAGGCAACTTTTAGAAAGCATTTAAGGAATGGGGGCTGGTTGCCAGCGGTGTCAGACATGATTAGAGGATTGGAACTGTTAGCGCCATCCCTCAACCTCCAGGGAGGGGACAGGGGCTGGAGATTGAATCAATCACCAGTGACCAATGAATAAATCAGTCATGCCTATGATATAAGTCTCTGTAAAAGCCCAAAGGGTTTGAAGAGCTTCAGGTTGGTGAACACAGGGTGGTGTCAGGAAATAGTGCCCCTGATGAGGGCATGGAAACTCCACTCCTTTTTCTCACGCCTTGCCTTCTGCATTTCTTTAGTCAGGCCCTTCCTGAGTTATATATTTTATAAGAATAAACAGGCAATCTAATGGGTTGGCCAAAAGGTTTATTTGGTCTTTTCTGTAAGATGGCTTTAGGAGCACTTAGCTGTCTTTAACTTCATTCAGAACAATTTTGTTAGATTATCCTGTGACAACTGTCATATCAGCGTGCATTTAAAAAGAACATCAAAATTGGTGAATTTTTGTGTAGCATTTTAATATTGAAGATGGGAGATAAAAGCAACATTTTTGGTGTCTTATGCTTTATTATTTCAAAAAAGGTAAATATGCACTTGAAGAAAAGATTTGTACAGTGTGTGGAGAAAGTGCTGTGACTGATCAGATGTGTCAACGTGGTCTGTGAAGTTTCATGCTGGAGGTTTCTTGCTGGATGATGCTCCGTGGTTGGGGAGAACAGTTGAAGTTGATAGTGATCAAATCAAGACGGACAATCATCAATGTTATACTATGTGGGAGATAGCTGACATACTCACAATATCCAGATCAAGTGCTGAAAGTCATTTGTACCAGCTTGGTTATGTTCATTTCTTTGAGGTTTGTGTTCCACATAAGTTAAGTGAAACAACCTTTTTGACTGTATTTCCTCATGTAATTCTGTACAGAAATGTAGTGAAAACATTCCAGTTTTAAAACAAATTGTGACAAGCAATGAAAAGTGGATACTGTACAATAATGTGGAATGGACGAGATCATGGGGCAAGTGAAATGAAACACCACCAACCACATCAAAGGCCAGTCTTCATCCAAAGAAGGTGATATATTTATGGTGTGACTAGAAGGGAGTCCTGTATTATGAGCTCTTTCTGGAAAACCAAACTATTAATTCCAACAAGTACTGCTCCCAGATCAGCTGAAGGCAGCACTTGACCCAAAGTGTCCAGAATTATTGAACAGAAAATGCATCATCTTCCATCAGGACAACCCAATACCAAATGTTTCTTTGATGACCAGGCAAAAAACTGTTACAGCTTGGCTGGGAACTTCTGATTCCTCTGCTGTATTCATCAGGTCCTGTACTTTCAGATTTGCCTTTACAGAATTCTCTTCATGGAAAAAAAAAAACCACTCAATTCCATGGAAGACTATAAAAGGCACCTGAAACAGCTCTTTGCTCAAAAAGATAAAAAGTTTTGGAAAGACGGAATTATGAAGTCACCTGAAAAATGGCAGAAGGTAGTGAAACAAAACAGTGAATCCGTTGTTTAATAAAGTTCTCTGTGAAACTGAAAAACACATCTTTTATTTTTACTTTAAAAGCAAAGGAACATTTTAGCCAACCCAACAGGAAGTGAAATGGAGGGAGTCTTATGATCCTCCAATTTATAGCCAGTTGGTCAGAAGCACAGATAATCCAGGCTTGTGACTAGGATCTGAAGTGGTAGTGCAGTTTTCAATCTTATAAGACTGATCTCTTAACTTGTGGAATCTGGTATCTACCCAGAGATAGTGTAGGAATTGAGTGTAAGAATTGAGTTGAGTTACAGGCCTCCCACCTAGTGTCCAAGAGTTGCTTACTGATGTGGGAAACACCTTCTTCCTGTGCCATTCTCCACATATTGGAATTGATACCAGAATTTGTGTACCTCAACTTCATCAAGACTGTATTTCCATGTTTTCTTTTTCCATTGCTGAAAAATCTAAGGATTAAAGACATAAAAGTTATTAGAGATAGGCAAGCGTATCATTTAGGATATTTGTGGCTACAAGGAACTGAACACCCGGAAAGTGTCTTACACAAAAACTTGATTTTTTCACCTTTGGAGAAATCCGGCAGAAGGGTGACTGAAGGTCTGGTTAGCTCACTGGCTAAGCAATGTGGAAACTCAAGCTCTTTCTGTCTCTTCACTCTGTCATTCTCAGCATGCTGGCTGTCTTTGTCAGGTCTCTTTAGGGTCATATGCTCATGACCTCAATAAGGAAGGTGGGAAACTGCATATGTGGTCTTAACGGTGCCTGTATAGGGAATCAGGAATTGTCTGGAGGGGGAAACAGTAGCAGTGAATGACTGTTTGACCATGTCCTTCAGAGGAGAGATGCTGTTAATTTTCTATGCATGCCACCTTATGGAGGCTATTAATAGGAAGGCTCCTTTTTTAAGTTAAAGATAGATAATTCATATAGTCTGACATAAAATCGTTAGTGAGCAAGGGTAGAAGAAGGAGGCTTCATGGTGTGTTTGGATATGAAGTGGCTGGAGGCACTTCTAAGGTATTTTCTCTGCACAAATATGAAAAGAGGATACTAAGGTTCTGAGGTTTTCCTGGTTGGCAGGAGAATCTACGTGTGTGTGTGTGTGCATGCATGCATATACATGGGTATATCCCCAAATAATGTAAGGCTAATGAGGTCATTATGCAACTCAAATGATTAATAAAAACTATAACAGATTGGTATAAATTATAATAGAAGTGTATATGACTTCATGAAACTCTCCAAAACATTCTGCAAGCTTTGGTGTTATACAAGTTTCAGATTTAGTGGGTTACTTTCCAGATAGAAGAGAGGCTCATTAGCAAAACAGTTTGTTAACAGAAGAGTCCCTTTCTCTTTACTCTAAATGTGAGGCTAATACAACAGGGAGGAGCTGTATGTTAGGAAGAAAAACACGGCATGATCAAATTTAATTGTGAATACCATGTTTCTCATTAAGTTTAGGCCACTGCCAAAATCCCAGATTCAGCATCCATTAATGCTTTCTGCCTAAATAAACTTTTACTGTGATGGTCACATTCATTTTTTTGCAAGCCACACTTCACAGGAAATTTAGCTAAGGTCAAGATGTTGGCAGTAGGGTGACTAGGACCATGAAACGACTGAAAACATTCAAACAAAATGGTATTACTTTTATACTGCAGCCCAAACTACCACAAACTTAGTGGCGCAAAACAACACAGAATAATCATCAAGGAGTGTGTCACCATCTGTATATCAATCTGTATAATCATCTTGGTGTGGAGTGAACCTAGTCTACTGCAATGTTTCTCAACCCTGGCTGCATATTAGAATCACCTTGGGAGCTTTGACAATATACTGATTCTAAATCAGAGTCTCTCTGGGTTAGGCCCTAGGCACTGTGATTTTTTTTAATGCTTTATTATCAGTAAATATCCCAGGTAAAAGTATTTAGTTTGGGTGCCATCATAATGAAATGAATAGTAGGCTGAAGGTGAAATGGACCATTTTGGAAGATGGTGAATTCTCCTTCAGTCAACATGTTTCAGTAAAAGTAATACAGCGGCGTGGCAAGAATGTCCGAGGGAATTTGAGAATGGATACTTGGCTGGACTGTTGCTGCTGCTGCTGCTGAGTCGCATCAGTCGTGTCCGACTTTGTGTGACCCCATAGATGGCAGCCCACCTGGGATTCTCCAGGCAAGAACACTGGAGTGGGTTGCCATTTCCTTCTCCAATGCATGCATGCATGCTAAGTCACTTCAGTTGTGTCTGACTCTGTGTGACCCTATGGACAGCAGCCCACCAGGCTCCTCTGTCCACAGGATTCTCTAGGCAAGAATACTGGAGTGGGTTGCTATTTCCTTCTCCAACTTGGTTGGATTGGAAGACCTTTAACATCTCTTTTGACCTTGAGAGTCTATGAGTCTATGATACTGGTATTTAATAAGTGTTAAACATGACAAAATAAGTCAACCAGAAGGCTTTCAAATTTTGATGTTTTCTTGACATCCATACTCCATATAAATGTCTTTTGAAAAATGGGCATGTTGGGCTCTGGAAGGTGGTGTAATGCTAGACTCAATGAGGAGAGCTAGAGAGATGAATGTGATAGAGAAGAGAAGCTGTAGAGACTTTACTGGAAAGAAGAACTAAGAATAATTCAGGGCCATGACCTATTTCATAGCAGTTTCCACATTTCTCTTACTTTATTTACTCTCACCTTGGTGATAATAATTTGTTTTTTAAAATGTGAGTTTAATGTGATGGTTGAATAGTATCAATTTCTTTTCAACTTGGATCCTGAATCCATTTCATTTACTTGATTTCTGTTTTACTTACTGTTTAGGTTGCTTTTATATTTTCAGCACTCTTGCCTTTATATATCTTCTTTTCATTTAATTTCCCTTGTCTATTTCCTTTATGAAATTTTAATTTCTTTCCCAGCTTCTTCATCTTCCTTACTTTAAACCAGCAGTTATTTGCAGTTTTTATAAAGGTAAGGTTGGCCCGTTGATTGCCTATCATCTGCTGAGTCAGCACACTCTAATACATATTACTTGTTAAATTATGTAGGCTTTTCCAGTACTTTAACTTTGATTTAAACATACTTGAAATATATAATGCAGATTTTAGAAATTTAAATATAGTAGGTGATGAAATGTTACATTTTGGAAAGTGGTGGTTGTGAATATACATTAAAGGTGTTTGAAAAAGCTCTTAGATTATTCTGCAGCTAGGCAACTTCCAGCCCAACTCGATTTGTATCATGCTGAAACAAATTACAGGGATTGATGAGTGATGTCATTTAAGAAGTACAATGGGCTGACAACTTTATACATATAATTAACACAAATTACCAAGCAGTAGTGGTGGTTATTTTATAATGCTTTCCCTACTTTGCACATCTGTTTCCACAAAATGCAGACAGCAGTCTTTGAAGGGGGACTGTTCAGCATTCTAATGGTGGATTCTCAGTAAAGTGTTGTCTGACCTCGGACTCTGCATTTGTATTTTGAAGAAGCTTCAGAATAAGTTAAAAGTTATTGGAAAGAAAATCATAATCTCCATTTACTTAAAAGTATATTAATTTCAGTTCTGACATGTTCTAACAGCTACCAGTTAAAAGTTCACAGAAGATGCAGACTAGAATGGGAAATTTTTAGGAACACATTACATGTGTTTCATTTCCTTATTAATGTTCCATGGTGATTGTTTAAGATCAGATGGTAGTCAGAGGGATGAGAAGACATACATGTTCTTCATTTGCTGAGAAAGTTAAGATAACCTTGAGTATGAAATAAAGCAAAGTGCAATTAGAAAGCAATTCAAATTGACTCACACTCCTGGAGTTAGTTACATATTGTCACTTTAATTGCCTTCAGTTTTGTAAATTTTGCTAATCTGAAACTTGAAAAACTACATTATTTTTTATCATTATATTATACTTTTCCAATGAATATGAAAATGAGTTCTCCTGAAAGTTTCCTCTGTACTAAATCTCTCTAGGCTTTATTTTTGATGGCATCTTCACTGATGTCTCCTAAAATTATAGGTCCAACTCAGGCATCTCTCCAAATAACAAGAGTATATATGCAATAGCCTATTTACTATCTTCACTTTCAGTTGACATTCACCAGATATTTATTAAGCAGCTACTGTGTGCTAAGGGCTTCCCAGATAGCTCTAGTGGTAAAGAATCCGCTTGCCAATGCAGGAGATATAAGAGACATGGATTTGATCTTGGGTTGGAAAGATCCCCTGGAGAAGGGCATGGCAACCAACTCCACTATTCTTGCCTGGAGAATCCTAAGGATAGAGCCTGGCTGGCTATAGTCCATACGGTCTCAAAGAATTGGACACGATTGAAGCAACTTAATATGCATGCACACATATGTGCTAAGCACTGTTCTAGCCTCTGGGAATAATACCACAGGAAACAAAACAAGAAAAATCCTGCCTTCATGAAGCTTTCATTCTATTAAGAGAAACAATGAACTAAATAAAGGAAATACATGGATGTTAGATGATGTAGAGAAAATTCTAGGAAAGACGATAGAAAATATGTTTATGGGGTGACTTACAGTCTTAAAAGAGATAGTTGTCAGTTCTCCAAAGAAAATATACAGATAGCCAGCAAGCACATGAAAAGATATTCAATATTATTAGTTACTAGAGAAATGCAAATCAAAACTGCAGTGAGTTTTGATTTACATTATCACCTCATGTGTCAGAATCACCATCATTAAAAAGTCTATAAATGATAAATACTGGAGGAGGTGTGGAGAAAAAGGAATCCACATACACTGTTGGTGGGAATGTAAATTGGTGCAGCCACCATGGAGAATGGATTGGAGGTTTCTTTAAAACTAAAAATAGAGTTACCATCAGTTCAGTTCAGTTTAGTCGCTCAGCCATGTCCGACTCTTTGAGACCCCATGAACCGCAGCACGCCAGGCCTCCCGGTCCATCACCAACTCCCAGAGTCCACCCAAACTCATGTCCATTGAGTGGTGATACCATCCAACCATCTCATCCTCTGTTGTCCCTTCTCCTCCTGCCCTCAATCTTTCCCAGCATCAGGGTCTTTTCAAATGAGTCAGCTCTTCGCATCAGGTGGCCAAAATATTGGAGTTTCAGCTTCAACATCATCCCTCCAATGAACACCCAGGACTGATCTCCTTTAGGATGGACTGGTTGGATCTCCTTGCAGTCCAAGGGACTCTCAAGAGTCTTCTCCAACACCACAGTTCAAAAGCATCAATTCTTCTGTGCTCAGCTTTCTTTATAGTCCAACTGTCACATCCCTACATGACCACTGGAAAAACCATAGCCTTGACTAGATGGATCTTTGTTGGCAAAATAATGTCTCTGCTTTTTAATATGCTGTCTAGGTTGGTCATAACTTTCCTTCCAAAGAGCAAGCATCTTAATTTCATGGCTGCAATCACCACCCACAATGATTTTGGAGCCCAGAAAAATAAAATCTGACACTGTTTCCACTGTTTCCCCATCTATTTGCCATGAAGTGATGGGACTGGATGCCATGATCTTAGTTTTCTGAATGTTGAGCTTTAACCCAACTTCTTCACTCTTTTCTTTCACTTTCATCAAGAGGCTCTTTAGTTCTTCTTCACTTTCTGCCGTAAGGGTGGTATCATCTGTATATCTGAGGTTATTGATATTTCTCCTGGCAATCTTGATTCCAGCTTGTGCTTCTTCCAGCCCAGCGTTTCTCATGATGTACTCTGCATATAAGTTAAAAAAGCAGGGTGACAATATACAGCCTTGACGTACTCCTCTTCCTGTTTGGAACCAGTCTGTTGTTCCATGTCTGGTTCTAACTGTTGCTTTCTGACCTGCATACAGGTTTCTCAAGAGGCAGGTCAGGTGGTCTGGTATTCCCATCTCTTTCAGAATTTTCCACAGTTTGTTGTGATCCACACAGTCAAAGGCTTTGGCATAGTCAATAAAACAGAAATAGATGTTTTTCTGGAACTCTCTTGCTTTTTCAGTGATCCAGCAGATGCTGGCAATTTGATCTCTGGTTCTTCTGCCTTTTCTAAAACCAGCTTGAACATCTGGAAGTTCACGGTTCACATATTGCTGAAGCCTGGCTTGGAGATTTTTGAGCTTCACTTTACTAGTGTGTGAGATGAGTGCAATTGTGTGGTAGTTTGAGCATTCTTTGGGATTGCCTTTCTTTGAGATTGGAATGAAAACTGACCTTTTTCAGTCCTGTGGCCACTGCTGAGTTTTCCAAATTTGCTGATATTGAGTGCAGCACTTTTACAGCATCATCTTTTAGGATTTGAAATAGTTCAGCTGGAATTCCATCACCTCCACTTTGTTCGTAGTGATGCTTCCTAAGGCCCACCTGACTTCACATTCCAGGAAGTCCGGCTCTTGGTGAGTGTGAGTGATCACACCTTTGTGATTATCTGGGTCGTGAAGATCTTTTTTGTACAGTTCTTCTGTGTATTCTTGCCACCTCTTCTTAATAACTTCTGCTTCTGTCAGGTCCATACCATTTCTGTCCTTTATTGAGCCCATCTTTGCATGAAATGTTTCCTTGGTATCTCTAATTTTCTTGAAGAGATCTCTAGTTTTTCCTATTCTACTGTTTTCCTCTATTTTTCTTTGCATTGATTGCTGAGGAAGGCTCTCTTATCCCTCCTTGCTATTCTTTGGAACTCTGCATTCAAATGGGTATATCTTTCCTTTTCTCCTTTGCTTTTCTCTTCTCTTCTTTTCACAGCTATATGTAAGGCCTCCTCTAACAACCAGTTTGCTGTTTTGCATTTCTTTTTCTTGGGGATGGTCTTGCTCCCTGTCTCCTGTACAATGTCATGAACCTCCACCCATAGTTCATCAGGCACTCTGTCTATCAGATCTAGTCCCTTAAATCTATTTCTCACTTTCACTGTATAGTCATAAGGGATTTGATTTAGGTCTACCTGAATGGTCTAGTGGTTTTCCCCACTTTCCTCAATTTAAGTCTGAATTTGGCAATAAGGAGTTCATGATCTGAGCCACAGTCAGCTCCCGGTCTTGTTTTTGCTGACTGTATAGAGCTTCTCCATCTTTGGCTTCAAAGAATATAATCAATATAATTTTGCTACTGACCATCTGGTGATGTCCATGTGTAGAGTCTTCTCTTGTGTTGTTGAAAGAGGGTGTTTCCTATGACCAGTGCGTTCTCTTGGCAGAACTCTGTTAGTCTTTGCCCTGCTTCATTCTGTACTCCAAGGCCAAATTTGCCTGTTACTCTAGGTGTTTGTTGACTTCCTACTTTTGCATTCCAGTCCTCTATAATGAAAAGGACATCTTTTTTGGGTGTTAGTTCTAAAAGGTCTTGTAGGTCTTCATAAAACCGTTCAACTTCAGCTTCTTCAGCATTACTGGTTGGGGCATAGACTTGGATTACCGTGATATTGAATGGTTTGCCTTCGAAATGAACAGTGATCATTCTGTCGTTTTTGAGATTGCATCCAAGTACTGCATCAGACTCTTTTGTTGACTATGATTGCTACTCCATTTCTTCTAAGGGATTCCTGCCCACAGTACTTGATATAATGGTCATCTGAGTTAAATTCACCCATTCCAGTCCATCTTATTTTGCTGATTCCTAGAATGTCGATGTTCATTCACTCTTGCCATCTCCTGTTTGACCACTTCCGATTTGCCCTGATTCATGGACCTAACATTCCAGGTTCCTATGCAATATTGCTCTTTTCCACATCGAATCTTGCTTCTATCACCAGTCCCATCCACAACTGTGTGTTCTTTTTGCTTTGGCTCCATCCCTTCATTCTTTCTGGAGTTATTTCTCCACTGATCTCCAGTAGCATATTGGGCACCTACTGACCTGGGGAGTTCATCTTTCAATGTCCTGTCTTTTTGCCTTTTCATACTGTTCATGGTGTTCTCGAGGCAAGAATACTGAAGTGGTTACCATATGATCTTGCAATCCCACTCCTGGGCATATATCTGGAGAAAACTCTAATTTGGAAAGATACATGCACCCCAGTATTCATGGCAGCACTATTTACATTAGCCACATATGGAAGCAACCTGGGCTAAATGTCCATCGACAGACGAATTGATAATGAAGATATAATATACACATATAATGTAATATTATCAGCCATAGAAGAGAATGAAATAATGCCATTTTCAGGGACACGGAGGGACCTAGACATTATCATATGACGTGAAGTAAGGCAGACAGAGAAAGACAACTATCATATAATATCACTTATATATGGGATCTAAATATGATACAAATGAACTTATTTAGAAAGCAGAAATAGACTCACAGACATAGAAAACAAACTTATGGTTACCAAACGGGATGGGGAGGGGAGAGCTAAATTAAAAGTTTGAAATTGACATACACACACTACTGTATACAAGATAGGTGAACATGTAGGACCTACTCTATAGCACAGGGAACTATACTCAGTATTTTGTAATAACTTATAATGGAAAAGAATCTGAATATATATACATATATATTCAGTATGTATAACTGAATCACTTCTCTGTATACTTAAAATCAATACAGCATTATAAATTAACTATGCTTCAATAAAGGGCTTCCCTGGTGGCTCAGTTAGTAAAGAATCTGCCTGCAATGCAGGGGACTGAGGTTCAATGCTTGGGTCAGGAAGATCCCCTGGAGAAGGGAATGGCTACCCACTTCAGTATTCAGGAGAATTTCATGGACAGAGGAGCCTGGTGGGCTACAGTCCACGGGGTCACAAAGAGTTGGACATGACTAAGTGACTAACACTTTCACTTCAGTTAAAAAAAAACAAAAACTTTGTTATAACAGAAAAAAGAGGTGGCAGGGAAAACCTTATAGATATGGTGATGTTTGAGCCACATAAGTATCTGCAGGAAGAGCAGTTCAGGCAGAAAGGACAGTATGTGTCCAGGTCTGACTGACTTGTTCTGGAAACAGTAAGGAGGCCAGGGAGACTGAAATGGAACAGGGGAGGGAGACTGGTCTCAGAGAGGTAACATGGATCAGGTCACGGAAAACTTAGCAGGGACTTTCCTTTTACTTCGAGCAAGATGGGAAAGTACTGAGGGTTTTGTGCAGAGTGACACATCAGACTTCTGTTGTAATGGGATCACTTCTTTGCATGCTGTTTGGGGTGCAGACTAAGGGGAAGGATGGTAGCAGAGAGACTAATTAGGATGCTGGTTTGGATGAAGGTGGTTGTGGGCAAACGTGATAAGTGGGCAGACTTGGAATATATATTGAAGAGGAGCAGAAAGGATATATTGGACGATTCGATGTGGAATGTGAGAGAAACGATTCCAAGATTTTTGACCTGAGCATTCAGAATGATTCATCCAATTTTCATGGAAATGCTTTTATTCAATCTGGAAGAAAAAAACATTTAGACTTTGTTATTATGAAATGTCTATAAGAAAAATGAAGTCGCTTGGTTTTGTCCGACTCTTTGCGGCTCCATGAATGTAGCCTGCCAGGCTCCTCCATCCTTGGGGTTTTCCAGGCAAGAATACTGGAGTGGGTTGCCATTTCCTTCTCCAGGGGATCTTCCCAACCCAGGGATCGAACCCGGGTCTCCCACATTGCTGGCAGACTCTTTACTGTCTGAGCCACAAGGGAGCCTCCAAGACTCTTAGTTTTAATCTTCAGAATTTGAGTTCTTAAGCTCTTACAGTTTTACTTTTAAGGTAATTCTGAACACCTTTTTTTCTCAAGAAGTACAGTGATCTGAATTTTCAAGCAGCAGTGAATTCAATGTAAGCCATATTGCTTTCTTTAAAATATATTAATGTTCATGAATTTTTAAATTATGAGTTTTTGGGTTCCATTGGTGGTAAATTCACAAATATTTCTAATTTGAAACATAATCTTCATCCTACCTTAGTTTCCCAATTATTTCTGACCACTATTTTTTGGATTGAAAAGGAGAAAAGGAGAAAAGTTACTATATTTCATTCATCTTTGTTTCCAACTCTAGTTTGAAAGCTAGCTTTCTAAATAACTATTTTTTTCTGGATAGAAAAATAATGCATACTGATTTTGGACAGTTTGAAAAATAGAAGGAAGTACTATAAGAAAACTATTGATCAACTTTATTCCTTCATCCTTCTGTTACATTTTTATATCCGGACTTTTCTAGCCAGGTGTGGGAACAAAATAATGAAAGCTCAGAGACTGTGGCTCACTACCCAGGGTAAACACTGATATTTCAGTACAGTTTCCTACTTAAGGGAAGAATCCAAATGGCCTTGTTTCATCTCATTTTCACCAATCTCTAAACAGGCTAAAGATTTATTATGGAAATTTCCCAGAATAAATGTTCAATAAAATACTTTGGGAAAGGAAAGAAAAGCACTCCTTCTGACTCTAGCATGTTTACTTAACATAAAGCCGCATTGTACTTATTCTGTATCTAGCACTGATCCAAGCACTTTGTAAATGTTAACTTATTAAATTTATCTAATCAACAGAACAACCCCTGACTTAGGTAATGTTGCTGCTCCCATTTTACAGAGAAGAAAATCATCACAGGTTGGTTAAGTAATTTTCCCAAGGTCACACATCTAGTAAGTGAGATAGTTAGGATTTAAATTCAGACAGTTCCACTCTTAAGTCAGTCCTAACTGCCCTATACCCTGATGATTTTGTGTCCCTTACAATAAGAATTCAAGTTCATTTTTGTTTTGTTCAGATAAACCCAGATAGAATCTTATATTTTTATTCCTATGACCATAATTTGAAAATTTAAGGCTGGTATATTTTTATGCACTATTAGGCTTAGCATGTAGAAGGTACTAAAAAAGTTTATTGAGTGAGGAATATATACATATATATGTATGTATACACATACATATATGTATACATATACACACACACACACACACACACATATATATATATATATATATATATATATATATATAATGTGGTATGGAACCAGTTTATATTGTAGTGATATCCTCATTGGCCCAGTAGCATTTTTCAGAATACAGTTCCACAGAATCTTAGTCTTCTAATATGCTCCTTAAAAAAGGCGGGGGAGGGGGTACATTTCTATGGTCAAATTAATCCATAAAACTGTATATTTTCTTTTGAGATCCACAATGTGTAATAGTATATTAAGAAGTGCAGAAAAGTCTAGAGTGAAAAGATCCTTTAAATTTTGTTTAACATTATTTGATCAGAGAGATACTTTTTATGCCATATCTGACAATATTCCATAAAACTAGTATTTATGGAACACACTTTGGCAAATAACTACTTAACAGGAGTAAAAACAGTCTGCTTAGTCTAACAGACTACTTAACTATTTAAAAATAAATTACAAGGCTACATTTGCAATTTCATTTTAAAAATATATCATCCATTGTTTCTCCTCATAAGCCACACCTCTCTGTTCACAATTACCCTAAATGTGCTGTGTATTTATTCCTCTAGGTTTTGCTGATGATTTTCCATCTGCATGAGCTTTTTACTTCCCAATACCAACTTCTCCCAGAACACGGACGTACATAAACCTTCCATCTGAGCCCTGACTCAGTCCTCCAGGCCCAGTTTAGATATCACCTATGGTCCTCCTCTGACTCAGATTTAATCATCCTTCATTTTTGGTGCATTTCATATGCAAGTATATATTGTACATATATATTTTTCTTATATGTGTGTCTTTCCCTCTAGTTTATGGGTGACTTGAAGGCAGAGATGTGTCTTTTACTAGCTTTTGTTTCCTTATCACATAGTAAATATTGTTGTGACAGCTATCCTGGAAAGCTTTAATTTTCATTTTCAGTTGAGACTTGAACAACATGGGTTGAACTGTGCAGATACACCTATATGTGATTTTTTTTCAATGATAAATACTACAGGAGTATGTGACTGAAGTGACTTAGCAGCAGCAGCAGCATGCCATCTGTGGCTGGTTGAATCCACAGATGTGGAACCACAGATATAGAGTAACTGTAGATACAGAGGGCTGACTATGAACTATACTTGGATTTTTTTCAAGGGTCAACTGTGCTTTTGATTCTGATACAAACTCCTGTATCAGATACAAAACTCCTGTAAGAGTTTTGTAGCTTTCTTTCTAGAAGTGGTGAAAGTTAAAGAGATACTTACTTCTTGATGTTTATTTCTGTGAAAGATTATAATTTGTGAGTATAATATGTAATGTAACTGGGAGTATTTAGACTTTAACTGCTGCTGAGTCACAATGCCATCGTAAGCTAAATGGTCACCACTAGAAATATAATATCTTCCCTGGTGGCTCAGACGGTAAAGCATCTGTCTACAATGCGGGAGACCTGGGTTCGATCCCTGGGTCCAATCCCTGGGTCAGGATATAAGAATATATATAGTATTTCTATATATAAGAAATATATAGTATTTCTTATAGTCTCCTTAAGCTTGAACAATTGTGATCAGTGGTCAGAGTGATTGCAACAATTGTCTGAAACCTGCAGACTTCCCTGTTGACGTACAGTAGTAAGAATACGCATGGAAGAAATAATCTCATGTTAAGTGGCTCAAACATTTCCTTCCTTTATATTCCTCCTGCCCAGGTATTTGAAAAATAGTACTTAATTTTTAAATATGACTACTATTTCCTTTTTAAACTTACCTAATAAAGCATTGTATTGATTTCATAATTTTTCTGTTCTTATGTGCTCTGCGTATAGGTACTTTTTTTAAGATCAAATACTTTAAAAGTAAATTTAAATAAATTATGTCAGTTGATTCTTCTTTCAGAGAAAGTTGATGTACATTAGTCATATGGGTTCATTTCTGAAGGACTCCTCCTACAGAATGGAGAGGTGTGAGCCAACCTTAAAGATGTTCAGATGATTTACCCACTTATTAATAGATACAATTTTAGTCCTGAATGTTTAAATAGCTTTCAGTTACCTGTCTTTCTAGTGTGGTCATTAATATTCTGTAAAAGGCAAAAAGCAGGTTCCCATTCCTTATGATGAATACCTACCTTTAGTGGTACAAAGATTCTTCAACTCATTTACTTTAGATTCCTTGTTGAATATAACCTTATTAATTGAGTATTTTAGCTCCTGGCTCACTTCACTTCTCCCATTTCTCCTGCCATAATTCTTAAAGACTTTAATATCCATGTGAATCATGTTTTCACTACTCTAGACACTTGGTTCCTTGACACAATCTCCTTCAGAGATCTTGTCCTCCATTATTCCTCAAATACATCCTATGTTCATTCAAGACCATATCCTAATAACTGCCGTCTTGCCCTAGTCTGGATTCCAAGCATTCTTCCCTGATTATTTATCCATAGTTTATTTCCTAATACTGTGATTGAACAATCTTTTGACTCCTACCTACCTACTATCATCCTTCATTTCCTCATATTTTACCACTTTTTAAACCTATCTTAAATTTCTTGATTAATCACCATATAATTCTCTTGTGAGAGTTGGTCCATAAAGAAGAATGAGGGCCGAAGAACTGATGCTTTCAAATTGTGGTGCTGGAGAAAACTCTTGAGAGTCCCTTGGGCTGCAAGGATATCAAGCCAGTCAATTCTAAAGGAAATCAACCCTGAATATTCATTGGAATTACTGATGCTGAAGCTCCAATACTTTGGCCACCTGAGGCAAAAAGCCAGCTCATTGGAAAAGACCCTGATGCTGGGAAGGATTGAAGGTGTTGTATAAAGATAGGAGAAGGGGGAGGAAGAGGATGAGATGGTTCGATAACATCACCAAATCGATGAACATGAGTTTGAGCAAACTCTGGGAGATAGCGGAGGACAGAAGAGCATGGGGTGCTGCAGTCCATGGGGTTGCAAAGAGCTGGACACAGCTTAGCAGCTGAAGAACAACAACAATTCTCTTGTACATACCCTCTATTCTTTTGCCATCTTAGGACTGGCAAAAGTTTTGATCACTGAAATCAAGCAGACTTATAATTCTGCCTGGAAATCATACTTCCCCATGCCACTCATACTTCCATACTTACACATGTCTGTTTCATATCTGCCCCTCTTTGCCCAGTCTCTAAAATCTCTGCCTTATCCTAACTTCTACTGAGAAAACATGCAGCCAGGAGAGATCTTCCTTAAGCTTATACCATCACATTTAACCACCTTCTGCCTTTATGTGCCTAAGCTCTGTCTTCTCTTGTTAGTGTGGGTGAAGAATTATCCAGGTTTTCAGCAAATGCCAATCCTTTACTGGTGTATTAGATTCCACTTCTAGAATGCACTCAAGAACATCACTCCAGTGATTCTCCTTTTTTTCTCTCAGTCATCAGTTTTCTCTTCCACAATGGTTCTTTCTCGCCATCTTACAGATATACTGGGTTGTTTTTTCTTTTTAATTGTAGGAAAATTGCTTTACAATATTGTGTTGGGCTCTGCCATGCATCAACATGAATCAGCCACAGGTATGCATATGTCCCCTCCCTCACAAACACACTGTTACAGCTTGTATCTTAAAACAAAAACAAAGGACAACCTCCTTTGATCCTACTCGCCTCTCCTGCTGCCACTGCATTTTTCTCCTTCTCTTTATAG
Organism: Cervus canadensis; assembly: GCF_019320065.1. Taxonomy (NCBI): domain Eukaryota; kingdom Metazoa; phylum Chordata; class Mammalia; order Artiodactyla; family Cervidae; genus Cervus; species Cervus canadensis. The sequence goes on along the minus strand of NC_057410.1, from coordinate 20,904,701 downwards.
TAAAATTGCTCCAAAAAGTTGTTTATCCTCACAGTCTCTAATTTCAGTTTTCTCATTTTTCTCATGAAACATCCCAAACTGGCTTATGCCTCCATCATTCAACTGAAATGGCTCTGACCAACTTTACTATTGACCTCCTTGCTACTAAATCGAAAGATCAAATATCAGTCTTCATTTCTCTTGACCTAAAAGCAGCACTTGACACTTCCATGACATTTCTTCCTTTAGTTTTGCTCCTGATTGACTGGCTTATTGTTTTCAGTCCTTTTCTATATCTGTTTTTTTTTTTTAAATTTTTTATTTTTAGAACTCTTAATGTTGGAGTGCCCCGGAACTCTTATTATTTTCTTTCAGTCTGCTGTCATAGTTCTTGTGATCTCATTTGGTCTTATAGCTTTAAATGTCATCTACATGTCAATGACTCCCGCCTTTTTATTTCCTATGTGTGCCTTTTCTGTGACTCTGCATCTTGAAACTTCAGCTGCCAGCTTAGTTTCACCATGTTGACATTTAATAGTCATCCCAAGTTTATTGTATCCCAGACTTACCTTCTGATTCTCACTTCTCTTCGCCTAACCATTTCTTCCTCTAGATTTTCCATCTCAATAAATGCCTGTTTTAAATGATGTTTTATCCCTCTTGCTTGTGTGCTAAGTCACTTCAGTCGTGTCCGACTCTTTGTGACCCCATAGACTGTAGCCTGCCAGGCTCCTTTGTCCATGGTATTCTCCAGGCAAGAATACTGGAGTGGGTTGCCATTCCTTTCTCCATTTATCCCTCTTGGTTCTTCATATAAGATACTATAGTATTCCCTTGATTCCTCTCTTTTCCTCATGTTCTACATCCAATTTGTTGGTAAATTCTGTCTGTTCTGAATTCAATATATTTTCAGAGTCTCATCACATTTACCCACTGTTTCCCTGGTTTGAGCCTCATCATTCTCCCTGGATTATTGTAGAAGTCTCCTAGCTCCTCCATCCGTCCTTTTCTCCTTCATTCTTTGTCAGAGTAGCCAGAATGGAACATTTTCAATATAACTCATTTGATGTCATTCCTTTGTTCAGAATCCTTTAGTGAGTTTCCATTTCACTAAAAGAAAAGGCAATGTCTTACAGCTATTCACAGGCTCACGTGACTTGGTGCACTATTACATCTTTGACCTCATCTCCTTTGACTTTCCCCTTAATCTCACCATATTGCTGCTTCTCCAGGCACACTGTTCTCCTTCTGTTCCTCAAGTATGCCTAGAACATTCTTGCTGTAAGGCATTTGCTGTTCCCTCTGCTTAGAAACCCTCTTCCCTAAGATACTGTCACAACTCACTCCCTTGCCTCCTTCAGGTCTTGACAGCAGAGCCCGTTGGGAAGCTGGAGGAGGGTTCCACTTCCACAGTCATTCTGAGGTTTAATCTTCTCTCATCATGTGGCTTTTGTTGTATTTTGTTTCTTAAATTTTCAAGAGTGTCAGAGCATTGTACTGGGTATTTTTGCATCTGGCCAGCATGCTAGGAAAGAGAGAGAGTATGGAGGTTTTAGGAGCCAGTCTTGGAAGTGTTGTGTATCACTTCTGTCCATATTCTGTTTGGCCACAACTCAGTCAAGAGCATTTCCTAAACACGGGAGCTTGGGAAATCTATTCTTATTGTGTCTTTAGACTAAAAGAAAATTGAGTTTGTTGAACATATAGCATTATTTCTGTCACAGTGTCTAATCTAGCTTTTTCCCAGTGGCTCCCCCCGCCCATATTTGAGATATCTAGTGCAGTGAAATACAGTACAGTCTTTCTAAAATAATATTTTGTTTTTAAGATTTGCTATCTTTATAAGCAAAAGAGTCCAAATGGGTCCTAGACATTTGATAGCTTTGTTTTGGGTTCTCCTGACCATACTGACTAATTTGCCTAGATTTTGAAGATACTAAGTTTTAACACTGGAAAACATTACTCTTTTCCACATCATATTTTGTAAGTGTAAACCTTCGTTGGTTTTCTGTTGTTTCTGAGAATGTTATGATTAGTTTCTGCATTGTGTTCTGTAATCTGGCATCCCTGACAGGCATTTGACCAAGCTCAGTAGGTGATTAATTATTTATATTATCATGTCAAATTTGTGAGTATTCACAGCTTCTTTTTAAGATTCTGACTTTACCAGTGTTGTATAGATGGGCTTTTTATGAAAGCATGTCAGTATGTATTTAGTACTTATTTGTGCAGAAGAACAAAGGACATTTCAAAGTTTTCTGATTGAGTCACTCTTCTGCTTAAAAACCAACAATTTCCTATTGTCTTAAAACTAATATCCAGAATTATTTTGGCTTTCAAAGCTATGGGCTTCACTCATCTGTGCATCATCTCCTATTTGTCCACTTAATACATCTAAACTAGATTTTTATTCTTCAGACAGGGAGGAAACATTTGCCTATAATGTACCATCTGTCTGGAATGTCCCTCATCGTCCCTTCTACCCTTTAAAAACCAAGTTTTTAAGGTCCAGATCAAATGCTTCATTATCTGAGAAAACTCTACTACTCTCCCAGTTAATCTATTGCCTTTGTCCCCTGTGTTCCTCTAGTGCTTTAAGTAATTTCTTTCTCATAAAACCAGTTATGTTTTGTTTTGCCCAGTCATATTCAGATGTATACATCTATATCCCTGAGGCTAGACTATGCATTCCCTAAGGGCACGTGCCCTTAGAAATAGATAATATTGTAGCTTTTTTCACTCCTGTGTATACATTAGCCATATAATTCCTTTAAAGAATGTTAGTTGATTTTGATTAAAATTTTGAAATGATGTTAATTTCTGTCATTTATTAAGAAAGGGCAGTTAACTAAAGAGATGGAAGTGTTAGAAATCTCCTGACAGCTTTTTAAAAGAAGCCTATAGAGCTAACCTCAGGTGGATATCCTGAACTAAAATATACATTTTTTTCTTTTTTTAAACTTTTCTGTGTATTTCATATTAGCTTACACTAGCAAATATATTTAGCAAGCAACAAGAATTGCTTAGTTGCATGATTTTTTGTGAAGTGGCGCAACTTTTAGCCTTTAAAAAATGACATCTTGCTTTCTGATTTAGCGAAACCAAGGTCTGCCCTGATGGCCCGTCTCCCTGTCTTACTGAATAGTAATTACTCTTCTAACTGCTCTGACCTAAATGGAAATCTCTGACTCATTTGCTTTTTTTCTTCCCATATAACACATTGAATTCTTTATTTTCTCTAGCCTAATCAGAGAAATAGCAACCAATAGAAAATAGGTCTTATAATCAGACTATAGCACTTTATAATACCAAATACAGCAAAATATTTTCTGATTGTAGATGTATGTATTGTGTTTTATTAATTGTGCAATTCAGTATTTACCAGTGTAGACATGTTAGATAATAATGTAATCCAGTTGTCTGTTTCATCTCTATTTATTTTGGCAATATAATGCCACCACGTAAAGGTTGAATGACTCCTTTAAGACTGTGAATCTCAAAGAAGAATATGCCATAGGGCAGTGGTATTGGTATGGAAGGTAGTAGGGTAATATATGATTTCATAATATAAATTATAGAAAATAACATTTTAATCAACTATGCTCCAGTATAAAATAAAATTTAAAAAACTCAGCAAAAGTTTTATTGAGTGGTATGGATACAGATCATAGGGACAGGGAGGCCTGGCATGCTGCAATCCATGGCGTCACAAAGAATCGGACATTGCTGGGTAACTGAACAGCAACAACAATGGATACGGATCAGAATCCCCTGGGATTATGTTTAAAAAGGGAACATGAGATAAAATGAGTTGGAAAATTATGGCTTTAGGACTTCTCACTCAACTGCAAGGGATGGTGACAATTGTAAGACAAACTTTTACTTTATTTGTTTGTAATGGAGATTTAGACCGCATTGTGATTTTGCATTTATCTGTAATAATATATGTTTTATTTAATCATCAGTATGAATACTAGTTAATTACATAGATAGATATGGAAAATGAAAAGCTAATTTTAAGCACAACTAAGATAAATAGAAATCTTGGATTCAAACTAGGAATTCCTCTTTGCATTTCAACTGTTTCACTCGTTTCTTTTAACTGAATTAATGGCTCTTTACTAAATTGCTTTAATGTCATCATTTCACCCTTTAAACAGAGTTGACATTCACTTATCTGGATAAATAGATACTCATCTAGCACAAAAGCAAGCACTCAATCTGCTACTGTTTTCTAAGTAGCAAAGGGAAAGCCTGCAGAAGACTTCCTTTCTACTTTACTTCCTATCTTTTCTCCTGGCCATGTCCAAGCAGTCAAGTGTGAAAACGAGTATCACCTGTTTTGCTCCCACCTCCCTTGTGATTCACACCTCTCACTCATGTGTTTACTGCTCATTATATCTTTTAGCTCCTCTCTCTATTGTCTCTTCTTATCTCTGTCACTATAGCTTCTAGACTGAGTCTTAGGTAGAATTTCTCTTTAAAAAATTTATTTATTTGGCTCCAGTATTCTTGCCTGGAGAAACCCATGGACAGGGGAACCTGGCAGGCGACAGTCCATGACATCGCAAAGAGTTGGACATAACTGAATACACACACAGCAGGAACACAACAAGCAGTGGGTCTTAGTTGTGGGCACATGGGATCTTCATTGTTGTGGATGCAGGATCTTTGGTTGCAGCATGTGGGATCAAGTTCCTTGACAGGGATCAAACCCAGGCCCCCTGAACTGGGAGTATGGAGTCTTACCTCTGGACCACCAGAGAAGTCCTAGCTAGCTAGAATTTCTTATGGAAAGGGGATTTACCAACCCTTCTCACCATCTTTTTATCAACAGTTAATTGAAAATTCAATATTCACTACACTCAGTTTCTACTCGTACATCATATTACCATGCTATTTAGAAACCAGAATGTAACTGAGGTTTAATTTTTTAATCAAAACTTTTTGTATAAAGATTTATTTTACTTGTATCAACTTAGACGAATGTTTATTTATTTTCATATTTAATTATTTACTTAAGTATTTATTTTCTGGCATTCATTGAATGATTTTAATTGAATAGGGTTCATAAAATTATAGTTATGATCTGTTAACTTTCATCAGATTACTGATTTGAAAAATCCTACATATAGCCAGAGGCATCAGATATCAGTTTTGAAGTTTTACAGAAATGGCAGTAATACAAATATTAATGCTTGTAAGTCAGGTCAAAATGGATATATTATATTAGGCTATTATGAATTTATGTCCTAAATTCAAGGCAAAATGTCACCATAGTGAAATTAGCAAATTCAGAAAATCTGTACCTCCCCTCTTACATTAGAGATAAATTAGGGCAGAACTTATCTCTTTGCTGCAGAAAAGTGGGAATGAAAAAATAATCCATAAAATATGAAAAACCATTTACCTATTTGGTTAGCTTAAGAAGGTATTTTAAAGCAGAGAAGTCTGATATATGTTTTTGTTGTTTTAATACTGACTAAAGGCCAAGTTCTAAGTTTGAACAATAAGAAATATGAAATTCTAGGTCAGAATGTTTTGTCATCTGGGCATAGCACTGGGAACTCATCCCCCAAAGACTAGCATGTTATGAGTCCATTTTTTGACTGAAGGGCTGAAAGCATCCATATTGGAGACATACAGGGTCTGGTGGTTTGATGTCCTTCTTCCCTGCCTTTATTCTAGTCTTAAGTAAACCACTGTTCTTGCTCTTATGCTTACCAGCTCATTTCTCTATCTTTATACCTTAGAACCGAGCACAATACTTTTTCTAAAGTAGATTCTCAGTAAATCATTGTTGAAAAAATAAATGAATACTCAACAGATACTCCAGTGAAGATAAGAAGGCAAATAAATCATTTGTTCTAGTTCTGTGAAAAATACCGTTGGCAGCTTGGTGGGAATTGCATTGAATCTATAGATTGCTTTGGATAGTATACTCATTTTCATGGTATTGATTCTTCCTTCCATGAACATGTCATCAAAAAGTCTACAAACAATAAATGCTGGAGAGGGTGTATAGAAAAGGGAATCCTTTTACACTGATGGGAATGCAAACTGGTATAGGCACTATGGAGAACACTGTGGAGATTCCTTTAAAAACTGGGACTAGAGCTGCCATATGGCCCAGTAGTCCCATTGCTGGGCATACACCCTGAGGAGACCATAATTGAGAGACACATGTACTCCAATGTTCATTGCAGCAGTATTTACAATAGCTAGGACATGGAAGAAACCTAGATGTCCATTGGCAGAAGAATGGATGAGAAAGTTGTGGTACATATACACAGTGGAATATTACTCAGCTATAAAAAGGAATGCATTTGAGTCAGTTCTAAAGAGATGAATGAAACTGAAGCCTATTATACAGAGTGAAGTAAGTCAGAAAGAGAAACACAAATACTGTATATTAACATGTATATATGGAATTTAGAAAGATGGTAGTCATGATCCTATATGCAATAGGAAAAGAGATCCTATAGCAAAAGAGACACAGATGTAAAGAACAGACTTTTGGACTCTGTGTGAGAAGGCAAGGGTGGGATAATTTGAGAGGATAGCATTGAAACATGTATGTAACCATATGTAAAACAGATGACCAGTGCAAGTTTGATATATGAAGCAAGGAACCCAAAGCCGGTGCTCTGGGACAACCCAGAGGGATGAGGTGGGGAGGGAGGTGAGAGGGTGGTTCAGGATGGGGGAACACAAGTGTACCTGTGGCTGATTCATGTGAATGTATGGTAAAAAGCATCACAATATTGTAAAGTAATTATCCTCCAATTAAAATTAATAAATTAATTTAGAAAGGCAAATAGATAACATTTCATAGATTATTATGGCATTTTTGTAATTATTCAGAGTGACCTGTTGTGCCCTCCTTTTCTTATCTAATTTTTCTTTCATTTATCTATCCTCACTTACTTCATCCTTAAGAATTTCTTTTATTGCCATTTGGCCTAATTTCCAACCCTTCCCACCATACCCAGTTCCCTGTTTTCTCTTCCCCTAGTCCCTGTTGCCCACCCCTTATCCCCATCCTTCTCATTTCTTATGGCAGGAAAATAAACATAAACCTTATTCTATCAGCAAACATATTGAAATCTATACTGGGCCAGGCACTAAGCTAGGTTCTGGCACCTTAAAGATGAACAGGAATTCCTGCTCTCAAGTAGGATACATTTGAGGTAGATAGAAGATATGTAAGCAGAAAATTTTGTAAAATTGTGTGATATTTGTTACATCAGAGGTGAATACCTAGTATTAAGATTTGAAGAATAGAGTAGAGAGCTGGAAGCATTCAACCCCAGCTGTGTGCATGTGTGTGTGTAAGGAAGGTGATAATCAAGTGAGTCTTGAGGCTGGATGGAAGTGCATCAGGTAGGGTGTGGGATGAGAGTGGGGATGCAAAGTGAGATTTGGAAGGTTATTCCTGAAAAAGCAAATGGCCTAAAGCAGAAAGCTTAGCTGCTTTTGTGCTTAGCTCTCTTCTGACTTTTTTTCTTCCCTGCCTCCCATTCCATCTTACCCCATTTCCCCTTTATTCCTTTTCTGTTTCTACCTCCATAAGGCTCAGCGGCTAAATAGTTCCTAGAAGGATGCAGTCGTACTATTAAAGTAAGGGGTCATTTTTCACTTTTGCTACCCAACGAGTCTGAAAATGGTATTTTATGTTTTTTCTAAAGATATGAGACATTTTTGTTACACTGTCCTGTAAACTGCTGTAGAAAAAGTCTGTTCAGTGCATATTTATTGTATACCTGCAATTTTCCTGGCATTTGGGATTTGATGATAAAAGGAAGGTAGACATAATCTCTGTCCCCATGGTGGTTACATTCTAGAAGGGAGCACTGACATTAAACAAATAGTTATAAAAATGACAAGCTCATGTAGTCTGTGGTATATATCTATACTAGGGGAAATATGGAGTGTGAAGTGAGGGAGAGCTTGTGGTTTTTACATATGACCAGAGTATAGAAAGAAAGGGCAACCCACTCCTGTACTCTTGCCTGGAAAATTCCATGGACAGAGGAGCCTTGTAGGCTACAGTCCATGGGGTCACAAAGAGTCGGACACGACCGAGCCACTTTTGCTTTCAGAGTAGAGAGAGTGAGAGGGAAGGTGGCAGGAGATGAAGCTAGAGATCTGAGTTAGGATAGGTTATGTAGAGTCTTGTGGGCCAAAGTTATTCAAAGTGTGAGGCTAGTTTTAAGCTGTTGATAATGGGTCCACATGAGGTAAGTGAAGAGCAAATGTTTAGAAGCTCTGATTACATTTTGACACTACCACACTATCTAAGCAGGTGTTTGCAGTTTCAGTTTTATGTGGAAGTATCCTCTCATGGTGTGACAGTAATAACAGAAAAGCATTCTGGAATAAATACCTAGATTAAGACGCTAATAATTTAACAAACTACTTAGAAAGTTATTTTACTGAAGTCTAGTTGATTTATAATGTTGTGTTAATTTCTGCTGTATAGCAAAGTGAAAGTTATATATATTATATATATATATATTCTCTTCAATATTCTTTGCCATTATGATTTATTATAGGATATTGAACATAGTTCCCCATAACACACTACTTTCTTTATCAAGAAAGTCTTGATGAGAGAAAAAAATATTAGTTGAACAGACAGCAAAGTTAATGATGTAGCAAAAACTGTGAGATATGGTAAGGGTGATGTGTTAAATTTTACTACATTATTCTCTTTACTTTATGATGACTTGAAGGACATGAAAGCTGGTCATAAGCAGCTGTTTTTTGCATGCTCAGTTATGATTATAGAGGGAAAAAGCTCAGTTGAGAATGTTTAAGTCACAAAAGAAGCTCTTAATCTTTTTGCAAGATAAGAAATCAATTTTATTTCAACATTTTAACGTTGTGACTTGGACAGCATAGATTTGTATATATATCTGATGTCTTTGATATTTTAAATGATCTAAATAAATTCAAGTAAGGAAGTAATGCAAACTATATTTCTTTAATAGATAATACTGAAGGGTAAAATTAAGAGTTTAAAGCTTAGAAGAACAGTTTCTTCTCAGTTATTCCATAATTTAACAAAAAATATTGATGGCATAACTGATCTTATAATTTTTGCATCTGTGAAAGTGAAAGTCACTCAGTCATGTCTGACTGTTTGTGACCCCATGGACTGTAGCCCACCAGGCTCCTCTGTTCATGGGATTCTCCAGGCCAGATACTGGAGAGGGTAGCCTATCCCTTTAACAGTGGATCTTTCCAGCCCAGAAATTGAACAGGGGTCCTCTGCATTGCAGGTGGATTCTTTACCAGTTGAGCTACCAGGGAAGCCCCCTTGACATCTGGGAATACCTTACTGATTTGATAGAATCTTTGGGATTTTACTTTATATCAAAAGAAGATCTATGCATAAATAGTAGTGGATCCAACTTTCCTTTCCATTTTTGAAAAATGATGTAGGTTTAGCCATGACTTTACATGACAAATTGTTGTAACTATTTACTAATAAAGAATTAAAGATGAATTTTGAAAATACACATCATTTGCTTCACTTTAGATAAAAATTAACAACAAATATCCTGAGCTTACAGTGACTCATTTTCTTCCATTCCTGCCAGTATATCATGTAGGACTGATTTCTCTATGATGAGTGTTAATAAAACAAGACATAGATATATGCTATCCCCTGAGAGCAGCGTTCTCATCAATCCAACCCAGATAAGTTAACAAGCAGAAAACAGATTCAACTGTTGATATATGCAGTTTATTCAAAGTGTGTGTAAAGCAATTTAATACAGGGGATTTCTATTTTCTTTATAACTCTTTGTTCTGTGATTGTAAATAACAAAGTTATGCACATAATCAATAATTCTCCATTTTTATCTCTTATGTGCAAGCTTTCAATAAACAATGTACATAGTTTCTATAATTTTTCTCTTTTATGTCTGTTCTGATTAGATCTATTGAAATGTAATTTTAGGTCTGTTAAGTTTCTATGTCTTTAAAAAATTTTTTTTCTAGAAGTTCATTTTATTATAGTTTACAAATATAAAATTTTGAATCTCTAATCTGTTGATTCATGATGTCTTAGAAATAAAAATTTGTCCATCACTTCAATAAAACTGGGAAAAAATTAGTCTATCACCACAGGTAGTTTGAAAAATACTTCTGCAGGCAGGTTTAGGATTTTGGACACTGTCCCAAGGGCTGGAAGAAGCCTTTGAAGGTTCAAATATAACTGGTATCCCCATCATTGTTTAGGATGCTGTATGGACATTCACAATTAGGAGGATTGGGAGACCCAGCTGTCAGACTTGCTTAGGAGCTTGGAACAAGAGCACAGTGAAGATTTGGACGTGACTTAGCGACTAAACAACATCAGCAGTCTTAAACCTTAGCCAGCTAAGTTGAAGACCGCAAAGTGTTGCTTTGCAATACTTCTGACCTGTAACATCTACCTACTCTGCGTAGCAAAGAAGTACCCATTAGATCTCAGAAATACTTCAGTTCAGTTCAGTTCAGTTCAGTTCAGTTGCCAAGTCATGTCTGACTCCTTGTGACCCCATGAACCACAGCACCCCAGGCCTCCCTGTCCATCACCAACTCCCGGAGTCCACCCAAACCCATGTCCATTGAGTCAGTGATGCCATCCAACCATCTCATTCCTGTCGTCCCCTTCTCCACCTGGCCTCAATCTTTCCCACCATCAGGGTCTTTTCAAATGAGTCAGCTCTTCACATCAGGTGGCCAAAGTATTGGAGTTTCAGCTTTAACATCAGTGCTTCCAATGAACAACCAGGACTGATCTGCTTTAGGATGACTTGTTGGATCTCCTTGCAGTCCAAGGGACTCTCAAGAGTCTTCTCCAACACCACAGTTCAAAAGCATCAATTCTTTGATGCTCAGCTTTCTTTATAGTCCAACTCTCACATCCATACATGGCTACTGGAAAAACCATAGCCTTGACTAGACGGACTTTTGTTGGCAAAGTAATGTCTCTGCTTTTTGATATGCTGTCTAGGTTGGTCATAACTTTTCTTCCAAGGAGCAAGCATCTTTTAATTTCATGGCTGCAATCACCATCTGCAGTGATTTTGGAGCCCAAAAAATAAAGTCAGCCACAGTTTCCACTGTTTCTGCATCTATTTGCCATGAAGTGATGGGACCAGATGCCATGATCTTAGTTTTCTGAATATTGAGCTTTAGCCCAACTTTTCACTCTCCTCTTTCACTTTCATCAAGAGGCTCTTTAGTTCTTCTTCACTTTCTGCCGTAAGAGTGGTGTCATCTGCATATCTGAGGTTATTGATATTTCTCCTGGCAATCTTGATTCCAGCTTGTGTTTCCTCCAGCCCAGTGTTTCTCATGATGTACTTTGCATGTAAGTTAAATAAGCAGGGTGACAATATACAGCCTTGACATACTCCTTTTCCTATTTGGAACCAGTCTGTTGTTCCGTGTCTAGTTCTAACTGTTGCTTCCTGACCTGCATACAGGTTGCATACAGGTTTCTCAAGAGGCAGGTCAGGTGGTCTGATATTCTCATGTCTTCACTTAATTGTATTAAAATAATGTTAACAATTGTCATTTAAGTGAGAGGGACTCTTTTATGCTAAATTATTATTAGTAAAATCAGGATTATATGATATAGACAATTAGTAAATATTTGAAGGGTTAATTTGTATGTTTTGTCTAGAATAATAGAATTTTGGAGCTGAAAAGAACTTGATGTGTTTAACTTAGGCTCAGAGAGGTTTTATAGAAATTTGGTCTCAGATGCAGAGACTGGAGTTATGTAACCACAAACCAAGAAATACCTGAGGCTCCTAGAAACTAGAAAAAGCAAAAGGATCCTCCTCTAGAGGCTTCAGAGTGTCACCTTGATTTCAGACTTCTACTTTCCAAACCTGTGACAGAAGTTTCTTTGTCTTAAGCAACCTAGTTTGTGGTAATTTGTTATGGCCACCCTAGCAAACTAGTACATGTGCTGATAGAGTGTCACGAAAAGCAGTTTCTTTGGTATATGAACTTCTAAAGGGTTAAACTGACATCCTCTCTAGGGTTACAATGTTTTAAAAAAGGGTTTGGATGTTGGAATCAAATTGCTGTGATTCATATTCCAATTGTGTCCCTTACTTAATATTGACCTTAGGCAGTTTGCCTAATTTCTCTATGCTTTGGTTTCTTCATCTGTAATAGTTTGATGATGATAAATAATAGTGTAATAATAAAAATTGTACTTACTCTATAGGAGGAAACAAGATGCTACAATAGTTGAGCCAAAGGAAAAAAAGTTTGATGTGTGGATAAAGGAAGTGGGCAAAAAGTTTGAAAATATGACTGTAATGTTGAAAAAATAATTGCTAGTCATATTGATGCAGTTTTCTGGGGGAGAGGGAGGAAACTGAAGGAAATGAAATGAATTTCCATGCTTCATCCTTAATTGGAGGTATTTTGAGGTACATTTTTATGTACAATCAATAAGAGCCTGAAGTACTAAGATAAGTAGCAAGCGAAATTAAGTTGTCAGTTCCTTTTTGTTGCTAAAAAATTTATGTTACGGAACTATTGCTAATTTTATACAAGAGGTGGCTTAGAAACTGAGACCTTTGACCTTAGACTTTAGGAAAAAAAATCATATGTTGAACCCATTTTGAGTGTATAACAGTGATCCAAACATGAACAAGGAGGACTTTTGCTACATCTTAGCAACTAAGTAGAATAATCTGTAGAAGATCATGAGGAGGTTTTACATGCCCTCAAGGATTATGTCCTGTTGATAGAAAGCTTAAACACTCTAGTAAATACTAAGTAATAATAGCTTCCATTTTATTGAATGCTTACTATATGTCCAGCACATACTAGGTGCATTTATATATATTATTAATCAACATGTTTACTGATACCTACAATGTTCCCGGCACTGCTGTAGCTATTGAGAATAAATCAGTGAGAGGTCTAGCAAGATGGCGGAGGAGTTAGGAGGACATGGAGTTCATCTTTCCCCACAGATGTATCAAGAATACAAATGGAACAGTTCTCACAGAGCACCTGCTGAATACAAGCAGGGAACCTTGGACACCTAAAAGGACAAGAGAGACCCCCATGTAAGTGAGAGTTTAAAATAAAGACTGTTACAAGAGACAAAGAAGGATACTACATAATGATCAAGGGATCAATCCAAGAAAAAGATATGACAATTATATATGCACCCAACATAGGAGCATCTCAATATACAAGGCAAATGCTAACAGTCAAAAAAGGGGAAATCAACAGTAACACAGTAGTATCAGTGGACTTTAATTCCCCATTGACACCAATGGACAGATCACCCAGATAGGAAATTAATAAGGAAACACAAGTCTTAAATGGAACATTAGAACAGATGGACTTAATTGATATTCATGGGACATTCCATACAAAAGCAGCAGAATACACTTCCTTTTCAAGTGCACATGAAACATTCTCCAGGATAGATCACATCTTGGGTCACAATCAAGTCTTGGTAAATTTAAGAAAGCTGAAATAATATCAAGCATCATTTCTGATCACAACAGTATGAAATTAGAAATCAACTACAGGGAAAAAAAACTGTAAAATACACAAAAACATGGAGGCCAAACATTTTACTTAAAAAATGGATCACTGAAGAAATCAAAGAGGAAATAAAATAATACCTAGAGACAAATTATAATGAAAATACAATGATCCAAAACCTATGGGACACTGTGAAAGCAGTTCTAAGAGGGAAGTTTATAGCAATACAATCTTACTTCAGAAAACAAGAAAAATCTCAACTATACAACCTTACTTAGCACCTTACACCTAAAGAGACTAGAGAAAAAAGAACAAACAAGACCCAAAGTTAGTAGAAAGAAAAAAATTATAAAAATCAGAGTAGAAATAGAGTTGAAGAAAATAAAAGCAAAGATCAATAAAATTAAAGGATGGTTCTTTGAGAAGATAAGAAAAATTTATAAACCTGTAGCCAGACTCATCAAGAAAAAAGGGAGAGGACTCAAATTAATTAAATTAAAAATGAAAAAGGAGAAATTACAAATTGACACCACTGAAATACAAAGGATCATGAGACTAGTACAAGCAACTGTATGTCAATAAATTGGACCACATGGAGGAAATGGGCAGATTCTTACAGAGGTACAACCTTCCAACACTGAACCAGAAAAAAATAGAATATATAAACAGATCAATCTCAAGTATGAAATTGAAACTATGATTTAAAAACTTCAAACAAATGAAAGTCCAGGATCAGATTGCTTCACAGGCAAATTCTATAAAACATTAAGAGAAGAGTTAGCACCAACCTTTCTCAAACTCTTTCAAAAATTGCAGTGGAATGAACACTTCCAAGCTCATTCTACAAGATCATCATCACCCTGATACCAAAACCAGACAAAGATATCACACAAAAAAATAAAATTATAGGCCAATGTCATTGATGAGCATAGATGCAAAAATCCTTATCAAAGTATTAGCAAACCAAAAACAACAACACATTAAAAGGATCATACACTATGATCAAGCTCAAGCAGGATTCATCCCAGGGATGCAGGGATTTCTCAGTATACACAAATCAGTCAATGTGATATAACAATTAACAAATTGAAAAATAAAAATCATATGATCAGCCCAATATATGCAGAAAAAGTTTTTGAGAAAATTCAACACTGATTTATGATAAATATTCTCCAGATAGTGGACATAGAAGGAACCTACCTCAACATAATAAAGCCATATATGACAAACCCACAACTAACATCATCAGTTCAGTCACTCAGTTGTGTCTGACTCTTTGTGACCCCATGGACTGCAGCATGGCAGGCTTTCCTGTCCATCAGAAATTCCCAGAGCTTACTCAAATTCATGTCCATTAGTTGGTGATGCCATCCAATCATCTCATCCTCTGTCATCCCCTTCTCCTCCTGCCTTCAGTCTTTCCCAGCATCAGGGTCTTTTCCAATAAGTCAGTTCTTTGCATCAGGTGGCCAAAATATACATCATACTCAGTGGTGAAAAGCTCAGAGCATTACCCCTAAAATGAATATGACAAAGATGTCCACTCTAGACATTTTTATTCAAGATGGTTTTGAAAGTCCTAGCCATGGCAGTCAGAGAAGAAAAAGAAATAAAAGAAATCCGAATTGGAAAAGAAGTAAAACTTTTACTGTTTGCATATGACATGATACTATACCTAGAAAACCCTAAAGATGCAACCAGAAAACTACTAGAGCTCATCAATTAATTGGTAAAGTTGCAGTATGCAAAATAAATACCCAGAATCCTGTTTCATTTCTATACACTAACAATGAAAGATCAGAAAGAGAAAATAAAGAAAAAAAATCTTATTTATCATTGCATTAAAAAGAATAAAATATCTAGGAATAAATCTACCTAAGAGGGCAAATGACCTGTACTCAGAAATCTGTTAGACCTTGATAAAAGAAATCAAAGATGGTACAAACAGATGGAGAGATATACAATGTTCTTTGGAAGAATCAATATTGTCAAAATGACTATACTATCCAAGGCAATCTACTGCTGTAATGTAGTGCCCATCAAATTACCAATAGCATTTCCCACAGAATTTTAATTTTACAGATTGTATGGAAGCACAAAGGACCCTGAAAGCCAAAGCAATCTTCAGAAAGAAAAACGGTGCTGGAGAAATCAGGCTCACTGACTTCAGAGGAGACCACAAAGCTACAGTACAGTATGGCACTGGCTCAAAGAGGGCGCAGAGGAGAAGGGGGCAGCAGAGGATGAGATGGTCAGATCGCATCACCGACTCGGTGGACAGAAGTATGAACAACCTCTGGGAGACGGTGAAGGACAGGGAAGCCTGGTGCGCTGCAGTCCATAGGGTCACAAAGAATCAGACACAACTTAGTGACTGAACAACAGCAACAACTAGCCCAAAAACAGAAATTAGATTCATGGAACAAGAGAGAAGGTCCAGAGATAAACCTGTGTACCTATTTTCACCTAATCTATGACAAAGGATGCAAGAATATACAATGGAGAAAAGATAGTCTCTCCAATAAGTGGTTCTGGAAAACTGGATAGCTACGTGGAAATGATTGACATTAGAATACTTTCAAACACCATACACAAAGATAAACTCAAAGTGGATTGAAGACCTCAACATAGGCCCAAATACTATAAAACTGTTAGAGGAAAGCATAGGCAGGACACTCTCTGACATAAATCACAGCAAGATCTTTTTGATCCACCTCCAGAGTAATGAAAATAAAAGCAAAAATAAACAAATCGGACCAAATTAAACTTAAAAGCTTTTGCACAGCAAAGGAAACAATAAACAAAATGAGAAGACAATTCTCAGAATGGGAGAAATATTTGTAAAATGAAGCAATTGACAAGGCATTAATCTCCAAAATATACAAATAACTCGTGTAGTTCTATATAAAAAAAAAAAACCAATCTAAAGCTAGGCTGAAGATCTAAATAGACATTTACTGAGGAAGATATACAGATGACCAAACAGCACAAGAAAAGATGTTTAATATTACTAATTATTAGAGAAATGCAAATCAAAACTGCAATGAGGTATTACCTCACACTAGTCAGAATGGTCATCATCAAAAAAATCTACAAACAATAAATGCCGAAGAGGATGTGGAGAAAAGGCAATCCACCTATACTGTTGCAGGGAATGTAAATTGACACAGCCACTGTGAAGAGCCGTATGGAGATTCTTTAAAAAACTAAATGATGCCTTAAAAAACTAAGTGATGCCATCCAACCATCTCATCCTCTGCCGTCCCCTTCTCCTCATGTCCTCAATCTTTCCCAGAATCAGGATCTATTCCAATGCATTGACTCTTTGCATTAGGTGGCCAAAGTATTGGAGTTTCAGCTTCAGCATCAGTCCTTCCAATGAATATTCAGGGTTGATTTCCTTTAGGATTGACTGGTTTTTCTCCTTGCTGTCCAAGGGACCCTCAAGAGTCTTCTGAGGCACGGAGAAATATATATATTGTATAAATGACTAAATTAGGAGAAGGAGGCTTATGTGGTAGCTTTGAAATTAATTAGTTGTGTGATTTTGAACAGATTGTTGGACTTGTCTGCATCTTAGTTTGCAAAATGAGAACTTTCTAAGCTTTCCTACTAAATGACCATGAATGAGAGTCAGTATTCCCAGCAAGTCCCTGATTCTGTGAAGGCAAGTCAGCTCACACAGGGAAAAGATGAGGCTGACCTGAAGACCCCATGCACCATGAACGCGTTTATTTCCCTGCTCAATCAGCAGCTCTGTCTTCCTCTTTGCCTTCTCAACTCCAGCTTTCAGCCAAAACAGTAAAGCTGGAGATAGAGTCTGGCTCTGTCAGGGTGACATAACTCTTGAGGTTTTTCTTCCTGTCAGAGGATTTGATGATGATATGTGTGAATAGACACTTTGGCCAGGCTCATGCTAAATCTGGGTCCCTGCCAGCCTGTTTAAGACACTAACATAAACGTATTCTTGTTCTCAAGCCTTGCATTTGGACTTGGCTTGTCTGGACTTTCCATTTAGTAACTATATGTTCATCAAAAAGAAAATTCTAATGTCAGTAGCTAAGCACTAAGAATTATGTGATGAGTCAGAAAAGATTTTGAATTATTATGTCTTGAGGCCTGAACTTAATAAATTTCCTTTAAGATGTGGGCTGTGAATAACCTTAGAAAAGGAGAATGATTTTTGCTGATAGCAGAGGCAGAATCAAATAAAAATCTTCCTTTGAAAATGGAATTTTTAATGATTCTATATTTACCATTTCTGGAGTTATGTTTACAAGATGAAGGGGAAAATCTGATATAAGTAAAGTTGGCTGCAGGATACCATTAAGAATATTCTCACCTTTAGCCCTCCTGGGGAAGGTTACTTTGTCTCTTACAGGCAAAGCCCTCTCCTTTAACAGAAAATTTTGAGCAAGGCCAGAAGCCAGCAGACTGGCTGAGTCCACATGGATGCTTTATTCTATTCAAATGAACACTAAGTGCTGCAGTGTATTGGCAAAAGCAACCAAGGCTCAATCTGCTTGCCTATTGGCAGTTAAAAATAAGGGCCGCATGGTGGAATATGTTTTTAAACCGATGACTCATGGCTCTTGCAGACTGGAAACATTTGATAAGCCAGTAAGTCAGTCCTGGTCTCAGAACTACATATGTATATATATAAAATTAATATATATATATATTTCAACCCACAAGACTCACTAGCAAATAGTACTATTTAGTTAACCATTTATACATATTCAGTTCTGTTTTCCTTGCCTATTCTCACAGACTGATTTTAATTCATGGTATTTTGCATTATGTTTAACTGAATCACAAAGGGGAATGATAGAAACAGGCCAACCTTGATGTGGCACAGTTTAATGTGACAACAGGAGGAACTAGCGTTTATATCACACAGCAATTTTCAAGGTAGACTTGACCCTCTGCAGTCCTGGGATAGTTATTATGCTATCTTGATGGATGGAAGTTGTGTTTGGCTCAGGAGAGAGGTGGTGGGCCAGGGCCTTGACTCCAAGCTCCTGCTGCTGCTGCTGCTGCTAAGTCACTTCAGTCGTGTCCGACTCTGTGTGACCCCATAGACGGCAGCCCACCAGGCTCCCCCGTCCCTGGGATTCTCCAGGCAAGAACACTGGAGTGGGTTGTCATTTCCTTCTCCAATGTAGGAAAGTGAAAAGTGAAAAGTTAAATTGATGTCGCTTGGTCATATCCAACTCTTAGCGACCCCATGGACTGCAGCCTACCAGGCTCCTCCGTCCATGGGATTTTCCAGGCAAGAGTACTGGAGTGGGGTGCCATTGCCTTCTCCATCACACTCCTGGCCAAGTTCCAACTTGTTTCTTTTTGCCATGCTGCTCCTAGAACTGGATTTGAAGCACTACTTCCCTTATTTTTATTAGAGAGTTTCAGTGAAGTTTTCTGAGTGGTTCAAAGTATGGGGATAATATAAAAAATGTTGACTGAAACCTAACCTTCTTCCATGTCCCAGAGGGGTATTTCTTTTCCCTTCTACTGTCACAATGAGTGTGCTTTGGCTGGAAAGGCATCTTTGTTAAGTAAATTCTCTTTTAACCCTTACCGTTCTTTTTTTTTTTTTTTCATATTGTACATAATCATTCTCATTTTGAGATGCTGCTTTTACTAATCTTTATTCTTTAATATTTTTTCTTTTTTTGCTATTTTAGTGTTATCAATCTCCTTTTATCTTTTGTACCCCTTCTAGTTTAATTCTACTTTCAGATTCATTCTGTTATTTTGTGTGGTTCTGTTGTTTTGACAAAACCTCACCAAAAATTTCTTTGAGTGTTTAGTTCAGTTCAGTTGCTCAGTTGTGTCCGACTCTTTGTGACCCCATGAACCGCAGCACGCCAGTCCTCCCTGTCCGTCACCAACTCCCAGAGTCTACCCAAATCCATGTCCATTGAATGGTGATGCCATCCAACCATCTCATCCTCTGTCATCCCCTTCTCCTCCTGCCCTCAATCTTTCCCAGCATCAGGGTCTCTTCAAATGAGTCAGCTCTTCACATCAGGTGGCCAAAGTATTGGAGTTTCAGCTTCAACATCAGTCCCTCCAATGAACACCCAGGACTGATCTCCTTTAGGATGCACTGGTTGGACCTCCTTGCAGTCCATGGGACTCTCAAGAGTCTTCTCCAACACCGCAGTTCAAAAGCATCAGTTTTTCGAAACTCAGCTTTCTTTATAGTCCAACTCTCACATCTGTACATGACCACTGGAAAAACCAAAGCCTTGACTAGATGGACCTTTGTTGACAAAATAATGTCTCTGCTTTTCAATATACTGTCTAGGTTGGTCATAACTTTCCTTCCAAGGAGTAAGCATCTTTTAATTTCATGGTTGCAATCACCATCTGCAGTGATTTTGAAGCCCAGAAAAATAAAGTCAGCCACTGTTTCTCTATCTATTTGCCATGAAGTGATGGGAGCGGATGCCATGGTCTTAGTTTTCTGAATGTCGAGCTTTAAGCCAACTTTTCACTCTCCTCTGTCACTTTCATCAAGAGGCTCTTTAGTTCTTCTTCACTTTCTGCTGTAAGGGTGGTGTCATCTGCATCTCTGAGGTTGTTGATATTTCTCCTGGCAATCCTGGAGTGTTGGGTCCTTTCAAATGACACATGGGGCAAGGGAGATGTTAAGAGTCTATGGTTGGTTAAATAAATATGAGCCACTCTGCCTTGAGCCCTGGAGCCCTTGGCTCTCTGATGATTCTTAATATAAAATGAAGGAAATGAGAAAATGAGTCAGGAATCACCCTCTTATCATCTCAGAATTTGGCACAGTCAGCAGCACATGAAAGTGTTTTAGGAGTTCATTGCTTTTCATTGCTGGATCATGTTCCATTGTATGAATTTACCACAATTTAGTCTGTGGACCTTTGCGTTCTTTCTACATTTGGTTAAAATTTATAAAGCTACTATGAGTCTCTGTTTTCATTTCTCTCCGGTACCATTTGATTCCCTCCAGTAAAGTGTAAGAGTTCGTGCCACTTTGTATCTTATTGGCACTTGGAATTCTCAAGTCCTTTTAATTTGAACTATTCTAATAAGTGTGCCTCTCACTGTGGTTTTGATTTGTGTTTCTTTAATGACTGCCAATATTGCACTTTTCATGAACTTCTTTTTGCCATCTGTATCTTCTTTTGGTAAATCGTCTATTTAAACATTTGGGCTTCCTGGGTGGCACTGGTGGTAAAGAATCTGCCTGCCAATACAGGAAACATAAGAGATGCAGGTTTGACCCCTGGGTCAGGAAGATCCCTTGGAGAAAAAAAAATGGCACCCTACTGTAGTTATTCTTACTGGAAGAATCCCATAAACGGAGGAGGCTGGTGGGCTACAGTCTATGGGGTTGCAAAGAGTTGGACATGACAGAGTGTCTGAGTGCAGCACTATTTAAATATTTTGGCTGTTTTCTTTTTAAATTAAAAACTTTGTCTTACTTCTTTATGTATGACTTCTTTATATAATATCAATGCATGTGTGTATGCTTAGTCACCCAGTCATGTCCAATTCTTTGCAACTCTTTGGATTGTAGCCCACCAGGCTCCTCTGTCCAAGGGACTCTCCAGGCAAGAATACTGAAGTGGGTTGCCATTTCCTCCTCCAGAGGATCTTCCTGACCCAGGGATTGAATGTGAGTCTCCTGTGTATCCTGCATTGCTAGGTGGATTCTTTATCTGGAGCCATCAAGGAAGCCCATATATTAATAATGTGAAAACGAGTCATTTATTAGATATACGGTTTGCAAATATTTTCTTCTATCCTGTATTTTGTCTTAATTTTCTTAATGATGTCTTCCAAAAAGTTATTTTTAAATTTTGAAGCACAATTTATCAGTTCTTTTAATGAATGTAAATTTTGTGTGCTGCTTAAGAAATCTTTGCCTAACCCAAGTCACAAAGATTTTCAATTATGTTTCCTTCTAAAAGTTTTAAAGTTTTAGCTTTATACTTAAGCTTATGGTTCACTTTAGGTAAATTATTGTATATGGTGCAAGGTAAAGACTGTGAATAAGATTTCTCTCCCTTCCTCCTTTCTTCTCCCCTCTCTTTCCCTCTCATACTGTCTCCTCTCTCCCTCCCCTGCTTCCTCACTTGCTTCTCCCTCTTTTTCCTCCCTCTTATCTTCCCTTCCTTCCTTCCCATATAGATGTCCAATTGTTCAAGTATCATCATTAAAAAAATCTTTTCTCCATTGAAATATCTAGGTGCCTTTGTAAAATAGCAATAACTCTTATATATATGTGTATCTATTCCTGTATTCTTATTTTATTCTACTGGTAGATCTACCCCAATCCCAGACCATCCTGTTTACTTAACTTTATAGTATAATCTTGAAGTTGGTTAGCAGACATTGATCCTGTCCAAAATATCTGTAAGACATTTGTTTTATGCCAAGGATCCTTGGTATTTGGTCCTATACAAAATATTCAGGAGTATATTTTGGTTCATGCCAGATGGTTTTTGGAACAGGATGGAATATCAAGGATCTTTTGTTATGGACCAAATGTGATGAACATTTTAGACAGGACCAAATGCCCTGCAAGCTTGAAATGAGATAATGAAAATACTTTCAGTTCAGCTGCTCAGTCGTGTCCAATTCTTTGCGACCCCATGGACTGCAGCACGCCAGGCTTCCTTGTCCATCACCAACTCCCAGAGCTTACTCAAACTCATGTCCATCTAGTCGGTGATGCCATTGAACCATCTCATCCTCTGCTGTCCCCTTCTCCTCCTGTCCTCAATCTTTCCCAGTATCAGGGCCTTTTCCAATGAATCAGTTCTTCACATCAGGTGGCCAAAGTATTGGATCTTCAGCTTCAGCATCAGTCCTTCCAATGAATATTCAGGACTGATTTCCTTTAGGATGGACTGGTTGGATCTACTTGCTATCCAAGAGACTCTCAAGAGTCTTCTCCAACACCACAGTTCAAAAGCATCAATTCTTTGACACTCAGCTTTCTTTATAGTCCAACTCTCACATCCATACATGATTACTGGAAAAAACATAGCTTTGATTAGATGGACTTTTGTTGGCAAACTAATGTCTCTGCTTTTTAATATGCTATGTATATTGGTCATAGCTTTTCTTCTAAGGAGCAAGTGTCTTTTAATTTCATGGCTGCAATCACCATCTGCAGTGATTTTGGAGCCCCGCAAAATAAAGTCTGTCACTGTTTCTATTGTTTCCCCATCTATTTGTCATGAGGTGATGGGACCAGATACCATGATCTTAGTTTTCTGAATGTTGAGTATTAAGCCAACTTTTTCATTCTCCTGTTTTACTTTCATCAAGAGGTTCTTTAGCTCTCTTAAATTCCTGCCATAAGAGTGGTGTCATCTGCGTATCTGTGGTTATTGATATTTCTCCCGACAATCTTGATTCCAGCTTGTGCTTCATCCAGCCTGGCCTTTTGCATGATGTACTCTGCATATATATTAAATAAAAAGGATGACAATATACAGCCTGATGTACTCCTTTCCCAAGCTGGAACCAGTCTTGTTCCATGTCCAGTTCTAACTGTTTCTTCTTGACCTGCATACAAATTTCTCAGGAGGCAGGTCAAGTGGTCTGGTATTCCCATCTCTTTTAATTTTCCGTAATTTGTTGTGATCCACACAGTCAAAGGCTTTGGCGTAGTCAATAAACAAGTGGTTGTTTTTTTGGAACTCTCATACTTTTTTGATGATCCAGTGTATGTTGACAATTTGATCTGCCTTTTCTAAATCCACCTTGAATATCTGGAAGTTCTCAGTTCAAGAACTGTTGAAGCCTAGCTTGGAGAATTTTGAGCATTACTTTGCTAGCATGTGAGATGAGTGCAGTTGTGCCATAGATTGAACATTCTTTGGCTTGCCTTTCTTTGGGATTGGAATGAAAATGGACATTTTCCAGTCCTGTGACCACTGCTGAGTTTTCCAAATTTGCTGGTATATTGAATGCAGCACTTTCACAGCATCATCTTTTAGGATTTGAAATAGCTCAACTGGAATCCCATCACTTCCACTAGCTTTGTTCGTAGTGATGCTTTCTAAGGCCCACTTGACTTCATATTCCAGGATGTCTGGCTCTAGATGAGTGATCACACCATTGTGGTTATCTGGGTTTTGAAGATATTTTTGTATAGTTCTTCTGTGTATTCTTGCCACCTCTTCTTAATATCTTCTGCTTCTGTTAGGTCCATACCATTTCTTTCCTTAATTGTGCCCATCTTTGCATGAAATGGTCCCTTGGTATCTTTAATTTTCTTGTCTTTCCCATTCTCTAGACTTTCCCATTCTATTGTTTTCCTCTCTTTGCATTGATCACTGAGAAATTTGATCACTAAGATCATTGCTTTCTTATCTCTCCATGCTGTTCTTTAGAACTATGCATTAAAATGGATTTAGCTTTCCTTTTCTCTTTTGCTTTTAGCTTTAATTTTGTGTTTGTTTTTTTTTTCAATTTTTCTCTTTTAAAATTTTCTGTGCATTTCCATGTAAATTTTAAAAATTTATTTTTTATTGATGAATAATTATTTACAATGTTGTAGTTAATTATTGCTGTAGAGCAAAGTGATTCATATATATATATATACATATATATGTATATATATATATAAAATCGTTGTTCAGTTGCTAAATATTGTCTGACTCTTTCGACCCCATGAACTGCAACATGCCAGGCTCCTCTGTCCTCCACTATCTCTTGGATTTGCTCAAGTTTATGTCTGATGAGTGAGTGATTCTATTTAACCATCTCATTCTCTGCCACCATTATCTCCTTTTGCCTTCAATCATTTTCAGCATCAGGGTCTTTTCCAGTGAGTTGGCTCTTTGAATCATGTGGCCAAAGTATTGGAACTTCATCTTCAGCAGCAGTCCTTCCAATGAATATTCAGGGTTGATTTCCTTTAGGATTGACTGATTTCATCTCCTTACAATCCAAGGGAGTATTAAGGGTCTTCTCTAGCACCACAGTTCAGAAACATCATTTCTTTGGTGGTCAGCCTTCTTTATGGTCCAATTCTCACATCCATACATGACTACTGGAGAAACCATCAGTTCAGTTCAGTTCAGCTGCTCAGTCATATCCGACTCTTTGCGACCACATGGACTGCAGCACGCCAGGCCTCCCTGTCCATCACCAACTCCCGGAGTTTACTCAAACTCATGTCCATTGAGTCAGTGATGCCATTCAACCATCTCATCCTCTGTCATCCCCTTCTCCTCCTGCCTTCAGTCTTTCCCAGCATCAGGGTCTTTTCAAATGAGTCAGTTCTTCACATCAGGTGGCCAAAGTTATGAAGCTACAGCTTCAGCATCAGTCCTTCCATTGTATATTCAGGACTGATTTCCTTTAGGATGGACTGGTTGGATCTCCTTGTATTTTCCAAGGGACTCGCAAGAGTCTTCTCCAACACCACAGTTCAAAAGCATCAATTTTTCAGCGCTCAGCTTTCTTCACAGTCCAACTCTCACATCCATACATGACTACTGGAAAAGCTGTAGCTTTGACTATATGGTTCTTTTTTTGGCAAAGTGATAGATCTGCTTTTCAGTACACTGTTGAGGTTTGTCATAGGTTTCCTTCCAAGAAGGAAGCCTCTTTTAATTTCATGGCTGCTGTCACCATCTGCAGTGATTTTGGAGCCCCCAAAGATAAAGTCTGTCAGTGTTCCCATGGTTCCCCCATCTATTTGCTGTGAAGGGATGGGACTGGATGCCGTGGTTTTCATTTTTTAAATGCTAAGTTTTAAGCCAGCTTTCTCACTCTCCTCTTTCACCTTCATCAGGAGGCTCTGTGGTGTGTCATGTTGTTTATGACTCACCATAAAGGTGGTGTCATCTGCAAATCTGAGGTTATTGATATTTCTCCCAGTAATCTTGATTCCAGCTTGAGCTTCATCCAGCCTAGCATTTTGAATGATGTACTTTCCATTTAAGTTAAATTAGCAGGGTGACAATATACAACCTTGACATACTCTTTTCCCAATTTGGAACCAGTCCATAGTTCCATGTCCACTTCTAACTTTTGCTTCTTGACCCGCATACAGGTTTCTTAGGAGACAGGTAAGGTGGTCTGGCACTCCTATCTCTCTAACAGTTTTCTACAGTTTGTTGTGATCCACACAGTCAAAGGCTTTAGCATAGTCAATGAAGCAGAAATAGATGTTTTCTGGAATTCCCTTGCTTTCTCTGTGTTCCAATGAATGTTGGCAATTTGATCTCTGGTTCCTCTGCCTTTTATAAACCCAGCTTGTACATCTGGGTGTACTTGGTTCATATATGCTGAAGCCTAGCTTGAAGGATTTTGAGCGTAACCTTGTTAGGGTGTAGCATGAGTGCAGTTGTGCGGTAGTTTGAACATTCTTTGACATTGATCTTCTTTGGGATTGGAATGAAAACTGACCCTTTATAGTCCTGTGACCACTGCTGAGTTTTCCATATTTGCTGACATATTGAGAGTAGCACTTTAACACCATCATCTTTTAGGATTTTAAATAGCTCAGCTGGTATTCTGTCACCTCCACCAGCTTAGTTCATAGTAATGCTTCCTAAAGCCCACTGGACTTCACACTCCAGGATGTCTAGCTCTATGTGAGTTACCACACCATTGTTGTTATCTGAGTCACTAAGGTCCTTTTTGTATAGTACTGTGTATTCTTGCCACCTCTTCTATATACACTTATACATTCTTTTTCTAATATTGTTTTCCATGGTTTATCACTGGGCATTGAATATAGTTCCTTGTGCTTTACAGTAGGACATTGTTGCTTATCCACTCTCTGTATAAAAGCTCATATCTGCTAACAACAACCTCCTACTATGGCCTTTCCCCAATCCTCTTCCCCTTGGCAACACTCAGTCTTTTCTCTATGTTTGTGATTCTTTTTCTATTTCACAAATAGGTTCATTTGTGTCATATTATAGATTCCACACATAAGTGATATCATATTGTATTTGTCATTCTCTTTCTGATTTGCTTCACTTAGTTGATAATCTCTGGTTTCATCCATGTTGCTTCAAATGGCATTATTTTGTTCTTTTTATGACTGACTAGTATTTCATATACAACTATTGTTAATTGCTACCAAAAAGCCCACTGACATTTTGATTGTCTTGAATCTGTAGATAAAGATGAGTATAACTGATACCTTAAAAATATTAACTCTTCTAATTAATGAGTATTATAAATCTTTTCACCCATTTAGGTCTTCTTTAATTTCATTCAGCAAAATTTTGTCATCTTCAATATAAAATATTATGTATATTCATATTTTTCCATGAATATTTTATATTTTTAATGCTATTATAAAATAGTATAGCTTTTTAATTTATATTTTCAGTTATTCCTTGCTAACATAGAGAAACAAAATTCATTTCTGCATGTTGGTCTGGTAACACTGCTAAACTCACTAATTCTAGTAGTGAATTTTTAAATGTAGATGACAAAATCATCTAGGGAAAAATCATTTATTCCTTTCTAATCTGAGTGACTTTTATTTCTTGGCTCTCTGCATTGATTAGAAACTTCAACCTAATGTTACCTTGTTAATTTTGAATCTTTTAAAATATCTTTTACCGTATTGAGGAAGGTTCCTCCTACTTTTACTTTGCAGTTAGTTATTCAGTTTATCATCAGTAGTCGTTCAATTTTGTCAAATGCTTTTTTTACATAAACTGATATGGCCACATAATGTGTCTTCTTTAGATTGTAAATGAGATAGATTTTACTGATTGATTAAAATACATGACTTAACCTTGTATTCCTAGGATAAACCCTATTTCATTGCAGTTTATAATTTTTTTTACAGTTTGCCAGATTTGATTTACCAATATTTTATGAGGATTTTACATGTATGTTCAAAAGATATATTCTGTATGTTCAAAAGCTGTATTTTGTGTCTATATTCTAGTTTCCTTTTTGTTTTGTATTGTCTTTGGCTGATTTTGGTATGAGTAATGTGAATCTCATTAAAAGAGTTGGGAAATACTCCCTCCTCTTCTATTTTTTGGAAAGTTTACGTGATGCTGTTTTTTTCTTTAAGTGTTTGGTGAGATTTGGCAATGAAACTATCTGGTACGGGAGATTTTCATTGATTATGAGAGTGGAATGTGGGGAGTTTCTGAATAAAATTGTGTATTTTCTTAGATCTTCCTTCAGTTTTGTCACAATTTGAAGTTTTGCTACTAGGTGCATAGACATGTAGGATTGTTATGTCTTCTTTGTGAATTGGCCATTTTCCTTTTATGTAATGTATCTCTTTACCTCTGGTAATTTTCTTTGCTCTAGATGTAGTTTTTCTGATATTAACATAGCCACTCCAACTGTCTTTTGATTCGTGTTTGAATCAAACATGAATATCTGTATATCTTTTCTTAATACTTTGCCTGAAATCTGCCACATTATATTTGAAATAAGTATCTTGTAACAGCCAATAGTTGGGGCACATTTTTCAAGTCCATTTTGACAATTTTGGTCTTTTAATTGTTGTGCTTTTAGTCCATTTCCATTTAGCGCAACGTGTATATGTTTGGATTTTGGTTTTCTAGGTTATTTCTTTTCTGTTTGTTGCTTCATTTATCTGTTCTTCACTTAATCCTTTCCCTGTCTTCTTTCAAGTTATCTGAATGTTTTTAATATTTCATTTTTAAATCTTATATCGTTAAACTATATCTCTTTTTATGTATGAGTGTGAAAGTCGCTCAGTTGTGTCCGACTCTTTGTGACCCTATGGACTATACAGTCCATGGAATTCTCCAGGCTAGAATACTGAAGTGTGTAACCATTCCCTTCTCCAGTGGATCTTCCCAACCCAGGGATGGAATCCAGGTTTCCTGCATTGCAGGCAGATTCTTTACCAGCTGAGCTTTCAGTGTTCTGGAGAATACATTATTCATACTTACCTTTTCAGTGTCAACTTAGACTTATGTTACCACTTCAGTTGAAATATAGAGACTTTTCCACCGTATTGGTCCCTTTTTCTTCATCTTTTTATGTTGTGATTGTCTTGCATATTAAATATACGCACACTGAAATCACTTTGGAGAACTTTAAAATTTTTCTTTCAGTCATTATAGTAGCCAGAAGAATGACTTCCCAAGGATGTCCAGGCTCTAATCACTGAAATCCAGGAATATGGAAAGGGAACTTTGTGCATGTGATAGAGCCTTCATGTGAAAAATTATCTTAGATTATGAAATAGCCCCAGTGTCATCATATTAAATATTTAGAAATTAAGGACCTTTCTGAATTGTAGTCAGAATCAGAGAGAATGTACTGTGTGAAGGACTTAGCCCACTGTTTCTGGCTTTGAGGATAGGCGAAGAGGCCAATGAGTCAAGGAATGCAGAGACTCTCTAAAAGTTGAAAGATGCAGAAATGGATTCTCTTGTAGAAAGGGACAGAGCCTTGTCAATGCTTTGAACTTAGCCTGGTGACTAGTGTTAGATTTATGATCTACTGTACTGTAAGATCATAATTGTATTATTTCAAGGCACTAGTTTGTGGTAATTTGCTATAGCAGCAGTAGAAAACTAATAACACCATCAAATATATTTTATAAGATTGAAGAGAAGAATAATCTGTTATATTTACCCAGATATTTACCATTTCTATTGCTATTTCTTCTTTCCTGATATGCCAGTTATCTTTCTATTATCATTTCTTTCTGTCTGAAGGACTTCCTTTAGCACTCTCTTAGAACAGGTTTGTTGGCAATCAGTTCTTATAGATTTTCTTAGGCTGAGAATGCTTTCCCTTCGATTTTATTCCTGAAGGATATTTTCACCAGATATAGAATTCTTTGCACACTTTAAAATATGTTATTCCCTTCTTTCTGGCCTGCATGGTTTCTGATGAGAAGCCTGCATTCATTCAAATTGTTGCTTCCTTGTAAGTAATATGTCATTTTTCTCTTGTTGCTTTCAAAATTTTTTCTTTGTGATGGTTTTGTATTTCTATTGTTTTCAGCAGTTTGATTATGATATGATTAGCCATGGGTTCCTTTGCATTTATCCCATTTGGAATTCACCCTGCTCCCTGAATCTCTTGTTTATGCCTTTTTGCAAATTCAAGAAGTGTTAGGCCATTATTTCTTGAAATATTCCTTTTTTTCTTTTTTTTGGCTATTCAACTCTTTCCCTTCTTCTGGGACCCTGATAACATTAAGGTTATTTTGTCTCAGGTTCCTGTTTCTATATTCTATTTTCACTTAAATGCAAACAAACAAAACAAAAGCAAAACCAAAAATCAACCAAACAAAAACACTTATTTCTGTTATTCTGATTGGATCATTTCATCTGATCTGTATTTAAGCTCACTGACTCTTTCCTCTGTCATCTTCATTCTGTTACTGAGCCCATTCTAATGAGTTTTTAAATTTTGGTTTAATACTTTCCAGTTCTAAAATTTCCACTTTGTTCTTTTTTAATCTCTTCTATTTATTTGCTGCCACTTTCTATCTTTTCATTTGTTTGCCTTTATTTTATGGAGTATTTTAAAATAGCTTTTTAAATGTCTTTTTCAGATAATTCCAACATCTATGTCATCTTGGCATTGGTAAATGTTGATTTTATTTTTCCCATGTAAGTTGAAGTTTTCCTCATTTTTCATATGCCAAATAATTTCAGATTATATCCTGAACATTTGAATATTGTTAAGTACTATGAATTTTAAGTACTATAGAGCACGTCACTTTTTTTTTTTTTCTTTAGAGCAGGCAATTGGCCTTGTCAGATTTAGACTGTGAGTTTTGACTAGCCTTCTTGGAGAGATTTCAAAGACGTTATAGTATATTCAGTTTTCTCATGTGTGTATCACCCAGAGGCAGTCTGTGACTTGAGTGATGGTATATTTCTTAGAAGTACTCACTGCCACTGTGGTGGTACTTCAAACTCTGGTCTTCTTTCTCAGCTTGCCTGCTACTGCCCAATTTTCAGAGTCCTCATATACTCTATGCATTCAAATACTCCAGCCACACCAGGTTTGGTATCATTCGTGGGAGAGAAAGGGTGAGGTGTGCTTTTTCCATCTCACCCAGGGTTAGATTCTCATGCCTACTTTAATTCTTCAAAGCTTTTCACTCTTATTTGTTTACATATTTCCAGTGACACCATCTACTTTCATTTTCTATAGTCTCTTATTTTACGTCTCTGAGTAATTGTGTGTTGGATCTTCTAATCATAACATTCTTCATGTTTTCCATCTCCTTATCATTCTTGCCAGATTTTCAATAATATCTTCAGATCTCATTTTTTATTCCTACGTTTTCCTCCTAATTTCCATCTTTATTTTATCTGCTGCTTTTTGTAGCCAATGCTTTTAAAAATGTAATTTTTAAAATATATGTTTATTTCTAGAGGGCTTCCCTGGGGGCTCAGATGGTAAAGAATGCCCTGCAGTGCTGGAGACCTGAGTTTGATCCCTTGGTCGGGAAGATCCCTTGGAGAAGGGAACAGCTACCCACTCCAGTATTCTTGCCTAGAGAATTTCATGGACAGAGGAACTTGGGAGATTACAGTCCATGAGGTCACAAAGAGTTGGACATGATTGAACAATTGACACTTTCACTTTATTTCTAGAAGTTCTATTTGGTTTCCTTTGAAATCTGCCTAATAATACCTCATATACTTCTGCACCTTCATTATTTTTTTCTATGCCTAAAAAAACTCTAATCATTTAAAATATATTTTTTAGTACTATTGATTATGCTTTTTCGATACACTGAGTCCATGAGATACTAATTCTCTTTTTTCACATGTGTTTGCCTCCTGACTGATTTTCATGGTATTTTACTTCAGTGCAATTTATTAATTGTTATTATTTTGTGCTTATATCTTCATTAGAATTTTTTCTCTTATATGCCAGAATTTGTGGAAGCTCCCCTAATAGAATTCTTACATTTGCTTCTTCAGGATATGCTGGGGGTTTTATTCTAATTTTTGATTTTAGAATTTCTTATACTAGTGAAGATGTAATTTTAGTGCTCATGTCAAGGCTTGAGATTTGACATGTTTTATAGTTAGAACTGGACATGGAACAATGGACTGGTTCCAAATTGGGAAAGGAAATGTCAAGGCTATGTCAATTTACAAGTATATTGTCACCTTTCTTATTTAACTTATATGGAGAGTACATCATGTGAAATGCTGGACTGGATGAAACACAAGCTGGAATCAAGATTGCCAGGAGAAATATCCATAACCTCACATATGCAGATGACACCAACCTTATGGCAGAAAGTGAAGAGGAGCTAAAGAGCCTCTTGATGAATGTGAAAGAGGAGTGTGAGAAAGCTGGCTTAAAACTCAACATTCAAAAAATGAAGATCATGGCATCCAGTCCCATCACTTTGTGGCAAATAGATGGGGAAACAACAGAAACAGTGACTGACTTTATTTTCTTGGGCTCCAAAATCACTGCCTGAAGACTGTAGCCATGAAATTAAAAGATTCTTACTCCTTGGAAGAAAATCTATGACAAACCTAGACAGCATGGTAAAAAGCAGAGACATTACTGACAAAGGTTCGTCTAGTCGTTTTTCTCGTAGTCATGTATGGATGTGAGAGTTGGACTATAAAGAAAGCTGAGCGTCAAAGAATTGATGCTTTTGAATTGTGGTGTCAGAGGAGACTCTTGAGAGTTCCATGAACTGCAAGGAGCTCCAACCAGTCCATCCTGAAGGAAATCAGTCCTGAATATTTATTGGAAGGACTGATGCTGAAGCTGAAACTGTAACTTTGGCCACCTGATGCGAAGAACTGATTCATTTGAAAAGACCCTGATGCTGGGAAAGATTGAAGGCAGGAGGAGAAGGGGATGACAGAGGAAGAGATGGTTGGGTACTACTACTGACTCGATAGACATGAGTTTGAGCAAGCTCTGGGAGTTGGTGATGGACAGGGAAGTCTGGCATCCTGCAGTCCATGGGGTCACAAAGAGTCAGACATGACTGAGCAACTGTACTGAACTGAACTGATAGATGACTTTGTTCTCCATCTACGGTCATATGCAGTTGGCAAACCTTCTTGTTCTTGGGTCTATATGCAAAATATGTGTGTATATATATATATGTACAATAAAATACTTCAAATCTCCCTATTCTTATTGAAAGGATCAGTATCGTCTTTACCTCTTCTGGCTTTGGCCATGGTTCATTGATTCTAGTTCTCATGTGGATGACAGAGTTCTACTCCATTGTCTTGAGGTCCCTACTGCGTCTGAAACCCCGTGTCCTACCCTCTGCTAATCATCGCCTGAGTCAGTTCTTTTTCAGCCAGTTTTCAGCTTTCTCTGTTTTTCCCTGGCATCTGGGAATTTTTTCTTTCTTTTTTAATTTAAAGTTCATCTGTGAATAAAATATTCTTGGAAATTCTATTTAGCTTTGAGATGTGTTTATGAATACAGGGTTTGTAGAGGCTACCTTGTGACTGAACTTTATGTGGTTAGTATTTATATTAGTTTTCTCTGAATGCTGAAGCAAATCACAAATTTAGTGATTAAAGCAACAGAAATTTAGTATCTTACATTTCTGTAGTTTAGAAGTCTAAAATGGATTTCACTGGGCTAAAATCAAGGTATTGGCAATATTGTGTTCCTTTGTGTGTGTGTTCAGTTTAGTTCAGTTGCTCAGTCATGTCTGACTCTTTACGACCCCATGAACTGCAGCACTCCAGGCCTCCCTGTCCCTCACCAACTGCCAGAGTCTACCCAAACCATGTCCATTGAGTCAGTGATGCCATCTAACCATCTCATCCTCTGTCATCCCCTTTTCCTCCTGCCCTCAATCTTTGCCAGCATCAGTGTCTTTTCAAATGAGTCAGCTATCCACGTCAGGTGGCCAAATTATTGGAGTTTCAACTTCAACATCAGTCCTTCCAATGAACACCCAGGACTGATCTGCTTTAGGATGGACTGGTTGGATCTCCTTGCAGTCCAAGGGACTCCCAAGAGTCTTCTCCAATACCACAGTTTAAAAGCATCAATTTTTTGGTGCTCAGCTTTCTTTATAGTCCAACTCTCACATCCATACATGGCTGCTCGAAAAACCAAAGCCTTGACTAGATGGACCTTTGTTGACAAAGTAATGTCTCTGCTTTTTAATATGCTGTCTAGGTTGGTCATAACTTTCCTTCCAAGGAGTAAGCGTCTTTTAATTTCATGGCTGCAGTCACCATCTGCAGTGACTTTGGAGCCCAGAAAATTAAAATCAGCCACTGTTTCCACTGTTTCCCTGTCTATATGCCATGAAGTGATGGGACCGGATGCCATGATCTTAGTTTTCTGAATGTTGAGCTTTAACCCAACTTTTTCATTCTCCTCTTTCACATTCATCAAGAGGTTTTTTAGTTCTTCTTCACTTTCTGCCATAATGGTGGTGTCATCTGCATATGTGAGGTTATTGATCTTTCTCTTGGCAATCTTGATTCCAGCTTGTGCTTCTTCCAGCCCTGCATTTCTCATGATGTACTCTGCATATAAGTTAAATAAGCAGGGTGACAATATACAGCCTTGATGTACTCCTTTTCCTATTTGGAACCAGTCTGTTGTTCCATGTCCAGTTCTAACTGTTGCTTCCTGAGCTGCATACAGGTTTCTCAAGAGGCAGGTCAGCTGGTCTGGTATTCCCATCTCCTTCAGAATTTTTCACAGTTTATTATCATCCACACAGTCAAAGGCGTTGGCATAGTCAATAAAGCAGAAATAGATGTTTTTCTGGAACTCTCTTGCTTTTTTGATGATCCAACAGATGTTGGCAATTTGATCTCTGGTTCCTCTAAATATGTGTGTATATGTATATTTATTTTTTCCTCTGATTTTATCTTTCAGTTTTTATTGTCACTTTTGTAAATACTTGTTAAAATTCATTACTTTGGTAGTACTGCTATAGAAAAATGTTTAATTTCCTGATGAATAATTTCCTTTGAATTAATTCAATTCAGTTACATTAATTTCATTTTGTGTAGTTTTGCAAGTTTGTGAAGTTACATAAAACAATACTTCATCACATTTAAGTACAGATCTACTTCTCAAAAGTTTACAAAATTAGAAATAGAATCAAATAGAAAAACTGATAAGGAAAGATCATTTAGACTTATTTTGGAAAAACTTCCAGATTCTGATATTTTTCCCTTAAAAATTCCAAGGACAGAGCTAAATATGTCCCACTCATCTTGTTATAGTATGCTACTAAGTTGCTTCAGTCACGTCCAACTCTGTGCGACCCCACGGACTGTAACCCACCAGGCTCTTCTGTCTATAGAATTCTCCAGGCAAGAATACTGCAGTGGCTTGCTGTGCCCTCCTCCTATTATAGTATAATAGAGTATGTATTGCCCTGCTGAAACCTCAGACTCTACCCAGTAGGTATTTTGGTAACTAACTGTGTAGGCTCCTTTCGAGAATTCAGAGTCTACTTGTTTGGATGGAAAATGAAGAAACTCAATTGACGTTTTTGTATAGATTAGCATTTTAATCGCTTTTGCAACTTCCTCAGTATGGGACTTCAATGTCATTATTCAAAATTTACCTCAAAATTTAAAGGAACCTCTATCTACCTATCGATCTATCATTTTTCTCTTCTTTTTGGCATAGGCAAGCACCCTGCTTTGCTGCCCGTGCCTCATGCTGTGTGCTTGTCCTGGGGAACCGGAGCCTGTGGGCGCTGTGTTTGGCAGGGGGCGCGCGAGGTCCCGGAGCTGTCCAGCAGTTCCCGGCTAAGTTCGCCCCTGCTCTCTCCGCGCGGGGAAGCTCTCCAGCGCCCCGCCCCGGGCAGGGAACCTCTCCCCCGGAGCTCCCAGGGCTTCCCAGGCTCGCCACCAGTCTCCGCCCGTTTCTACCTACTTCCAGCCCCACCGCGGGAGTCCAGCTGCCTTAGTAGTCTTCCTCCGCAAGCCTCCGAGAGGGATTCCCCTCGCTCGTCCGCGGGGCTGCGCTTCCCTTCTTTGCCTAAAGGGCGGGCGAGCGCGTCTCCAGCTAGCCTCGCCTTCTGCAGTTGGGTGGTCCTTTCTCTTTCCCCGTCTGTCTTTCTAGACACGCGCCCAAAATTGAGGGGTGAGAGCAAAGACCGCCCATCAACTTAGCACCTTGAAATAAGATCTTTCGATCCCGAAGGAGCTGAGCGTAGCCGGGATCGGCGAGAGAGGGAGGACGCGGCGGAGGCTGTCGCGGCTCCGGGGTCCGCTGGACGGGGTTCGGGGACCGAGAAGCCCGCGTGGGAGAGGGACGCGGGGCGCCGGGCCTCGCCCTCGGACTCCCTCCCTTCTCCTCCTCTCCCCGCCTCCCCGACCCGCCCCTCCCTCGCCCAGGAGCAGTCTCTCCGCGCGTCTCCCGGCGCTCTCTCCATTGTCTCTGCCTTTACAACAGGTTCGGGCGGCGGGGAAGACGGGCGGGTGCGGGGCCGCCCCAGACCCGGCTTTCTTGGGGGGGCCTCCTTTCCTCCGGGAGTGTGCTCCTTCGGCAGCTTTGATTCGGCCCAAGAGCTAATTTCCCGGCGGAGCAGCCCCCGGGGAGGCCGACCCCTCCCTCCGGGCCCCGTCCCAACCAGCGCCCGCCGCCTGGGCTCTGCGTGTGGGAATGATGTGCGCATTGGAGGGTCTAAGTTCTTCACGTGCCTCGGGGGGTCCTCCCTTTTTTTTCTTAGCAACCAAATCATACTAATCTTACTAATCAGTAAATCCAAGCCAGTGGCAGGAAAGACAAACAATATTTTTTTTCCCGCTTGATTCCAAGAACCTCTTCGATTTTTATTTTTAAAGAGGGAGACGATGGACTGAGCAGATCGGCACCATGGAGTCTCGGGTCTTACTGAGAACGTTCTGTTTGCTCTTCGGTCTCGGAGCAGGTGAGTGGCCGCAGAGCTGGGGCGGGAGAGGGGATGGCTCCCACCTCGGGGCAGCCCCAGCTGCCTGGGGACGCCTCGCTTTCCCTCCACCTGAAGTAGGTCTGGAGTGGGAAGCTTGGAGTCGGGGGTGGGTTTGGATTTGGATTTTTTTTTTTTTTTGGTCCCTATGCTTGTCTTGGAGACCGCAGGGCGGGTCACAACCCAGGTCTAGGGTCTGAGGGCCGAGGGGAACTTTGCACCGATCAGGGTTTTAAAGTAGGTCACGGAAATGGGACTGGGTGCTCCGCTATTTAAAGCTGGGCTGCTGATCTCAGGTAAGGCTCTCCGCGGCGGCGGCGGCGGAGGGAGTCGCCTCTCTTCGTCAGTTTCCAATACTGTCTCGAAGACGCTGTTCTTTGCTGCCCTGAAAGAAGAGGCTTGCATTCTGATAGAGCTTTTTATTTCTTTTCTCCTCCCTTCCCCACTCCCACCAGTTTGGGGTATTGGTGTGGACCCCTCCCTGCAGATTGACGTCTTAACGGAGTTAGAACTTGGGGAGTCCACGATCGGAGTGCGCCAGGTCCCCGGGCTGCACAATGGGACGAAAGCCTTTCTCTTTCAAGGTATGAGGAGCCTGCTTAGTCCCCAGCGCGGTTTCAGTTCGGATAACCCCGGGAGGAGCTGGCCTGGCCTCTCCTCCTAACTTCTGTTCTGCCTCATGGATGACAGTATCTGAGCTGAGACGAGGAGGGGTTAGTGTGAAATACACATATCTTCCACCTCTTTTTAAGGTGCTTGTTTCACACTTCTCCCGCCCCCTCCTCTTCCTTACTTTGTACTCTTGCCAGTCTAATGGATAGTTCCTTAATTACTGTGCAGAAACTCCGATGGCAGATGGTTGATTCTGGAGTCTGGGGAACAATGAATTATAACAAACACCTCATCTGGGTGAAATTGATTTAGGAAGGAAATAGGGTAGCTTAATCTTAGTTAAAACATTGCTCTCTGAAAGTTTCAGGTACAATGGTGCTCAGTTGTGGACGAATTTCTTTATGTGGGTAGCTTTGTGGGAAAATTAAATATTTCAATAGTTTTAAGCACTGTATGTCACAAACAATATATTTAAGATTCCTCATTGAAAGATAACGATTCTTCTCCATCGATAACAAGAGAAAAGAAATAATATTCTTTTACAGTATTCTTTGTCTCACCGTTAATTGTGTACTCAGGATTTTAAAACGTTTTTGTTGAAGTCAATGAACTGGCTATGCACGTGTCTGCATTTAAATTTACCTGCGTTAGGTAGTCAGAAGCAAACTCCAATGAATCAAGGCTTCAGTGTTGATTCACCAACACTTTTGAAGGTTTCTTGGTTTTGGGGAGATGCTGTAACATGACTATTCTAAAAGGTAGCTAAACACATACAGAAAGAGTAGTTTCCCATATGGTGAAATACAGATGAAGGCAAAAAAGTAATGGACTTTGTGGTTTAACATATGTGATGGACCGACCCCTCCCAGATTTTTCTTTTGTGATTTTGGTGCTGTGCCTTCAAAAAATGGCAACTCATAATTAATAAAGAGTTGGATATGCAAAATAAAACTTCAGCAAAATTACCACCAAGAAATAGGCATAAAATAAAACTTGAGTGTTGCTGTAGAGGTGTTGTTGCTCAATATAGCCAGTATGTGTCACCATGGACAGTAACACCAAAGCTTACAGTTGGAAAAGGAGGAAACTGACCTGTGTTGCATTTATTTAAAACAAGTTTACTCTTACAATACGTTAAATGTAATTTTCTCTTTTAATTATGGTGCACCCACTAAATGTTTTTATAATGACAGATATTTGTGATAATATTTTATTTACTTAAAGGTCTTTTTTTTTTCTTTGGTGGGGAGTGTGTGTGTGTGACTTTGATATTGAATCCTTTAAAAACAATGACCAAATCTAATAAAGGAAATAAGATTAGACTGTCAGCAAAATTCACAGAGTGGAATAAAGGTGTCATTAGGGTTAAACTCCTTTTTTTTTTTCTTTTCCTTTTTCTTTTTCTTTTCAACCTGTGATTTTTCAATCCCTGTGAACTGGAAACAGAATTATTTCAGGACTGCCAAACTGAGTAACCGGAAAGCTTTATGGAAGCTAAAGCTCCTAATAAATAAATGGCATTGAAGTGTCCTTAAAATTTCCAAAGATCCTTTAAATTATATTGGTGTTCTTCTTGGCTTTCTCTGAAGAGTGTCTGAGCTGTCACAAATAGAAACCTTCAGGACTGCGCATTTTATGTTCTAATGCTAGACAATTTCTTGGAAATAGAAGGCATCTATATCTTTTTCTGGTTAATTTTAAAAAGAAATGTTTAGTGTTCATTTTTATTAAAATTGTCAGTTGTTCAAGATAGGCATTGTGTTGCGAATGAGTTGTCCATAGTTACTATGTATCCGTGCACACTGATGAACTGCTTTTGTTTCTGTGTTGGTATCAAGACCAATATTTAGAAAGATTAAATGCCCAAGAAGCAAGGTTTTAAGAGATTTGGAGATGCAAAGTTTTATTTCTTGTCTAGTTATCAACCTTATTTCATATAGCCAATCAATCAGCAAGTTTTTTCTGCTGGGTGGGGGCTTTCCAGGTAGCACAGTGGGAAAGGATCTGCCTGCTATGGGTTTGATCCCTGGGTGGGGAAGATCTCCTGGAGTGGGAAATGGCAACCCACTCCAGTATATTTGCCTGGAAAATTCCACAGACAGAGGAGACTGGCGGGCTACAGGCCATGAGGTTGCAAAGAGTCTGACAGGACTGAGTGAGTGAGCTTGCACACATGCACGTGTTCTGAGTAGGCTTATGTTACTATTGTGTTTATTATGCTCTAATGATTTCTCTTATTCTCAGATTGAGAATTTAAAATTGACAGCAGGTGGGTGTTTGAGCCTGCTTGATAGTTCTGTATTACCTTGGAAAGTTCTGTTCTCTGCAATTAGAATGTGGAAACTGTTGTTAAGAAGTCAGTTCTGACTCCTGTTGCTTCACTGGGATTTCATGAGTTTTAGAAAGACAAAAGCTTTCAACCTCTAAAGAATTTATGAATTTGTTTTATAGTGAATTGAGGGTGCTGCAGATATTTTTGTATAGTTTGTAAAATGTCACAGCAGGGATAGTAACACATTATAAAACCTGTGAGATGCTCTCAGATTTCACATAAACCTAGCAGATAAGTAAGTTTGTGCTGTCAGATATGTTCTAAATAGATGGGAGAGATTTTCGAACCATCAGTTTTGTTCTGTAGTCATATTGTCTTTTGTCTCTTGTCTTTAAAGAAATCTTAGCATATTATTTCCCAATGACTTTCGCTCATTTAATATTTTGGTTACTTCATTCTTCCCTTTATTGGTTTTTAAGATGCTTGTAATTTGGTACTTTTCAAATCTAAATACTTTTTTGTAAATTATCATGCAATATGAATCTACTATTATTTAATAATAATACTTATTATATATATAACAAAACAAAGAGAAATGTGTTTCACAGTTATATCTGATGTTTATACAAAAGTTGTTTTGTTGTTGATATTTAGTTTATAATTGTTTTGGAAATTGAAGTAATAAGATACTAATTTAGATCACCCATTGATACATGTGGCTTTTGATCTGTGCCAATGATAATAATTTTCAAAAGAAACAAGTGAACAGGCAACAATTTAGAATCTGTATCAAGATCTTCCATGTATTTCTAGCTGTAATCTGACTAAGCCACAAAAATATGTTTTTAACAAATGGAGGACTGGATGCTGAAGTATTCTGAAATGTTGAGGGCTAGTACAATTATAGATAAAATTCTACCAACCTTGTTTAAAGTCGAGGGAGTATTCTTCAAGATAATGATCACAGTAATGTTCTTCCCTCTTTGTGCACAAGAGACCAAGAATAAGAGTGTACAGAAGCATAGTTCTAGGACTTTCTAGCATGACTTTCAGATCTTTGGTTTTAATATTTGCCCTGGCTGTGTTCCCAAACTAGATCATTTCCTCTTTGGTTTAATAAAATTTCTTCTGGGGTGTCCACAGATTTTTATAATACTATTAATCTCCACAAGAGAAGTAGATAAGATAAAAGCATATTTCCCCCCTGATTTGGTAATTTGAAAAATAAATTTTTTAGTAATTATTTTTAAAGAACTTTAATATTTTAAAGGAAAAAAGAATTCCCAAGTCTATCCTTATGACAGTATTTGAAAATAAGAATGAAATTGGACATTTGGTGGTGGGTCATTGGCTTGATGAGGCAGTAGCAACTGCATAAGGAAAGTGAGTGGCAGTGAATATCTGACCTTCAGTGAAGATCGGAGAGTATCTGTGGACTTACAGTGACCATTGGTGCCCCATTAGAATAGAACAGCACAGTGGCTGAGAGATAGAACAAGTGGAATTTCATTATTTGTGTTTCTGTCATAAAGTTAATTTCTATGAGCTTCAGTACCCTCAATTATAAAATTAATGTTGTTATGAAGAATTTTTTTGTGCAGTTACTGTTCTGCTAGGTATTAGGCATATAACAAATGAAGTTAGAACTTTCATAATGCCTTCAAAGTGTCATTAAACAAACAATTACACAGATAATAATTTAATCACTATTAAGATAAATGATATGAAGAAAAACTAAGGATGTAAGAGAATCTACATCTTGTTTAGGGAGTTGCAGGATCAGGGAAGCTCTTTGAAGAAGAATCACTTAAGCTGATAGCCAAAGGATACCTAAGAGTAGTGTGGGGAAGAGGAGCTGTGGGGATTCAGAAAGAAGGACTAACACGGGCAAAGGAAACAGCGTGAGCAAAGATCTTTTCCTCAAATGAGCATAGTGCATTTGCCCAGAGTGGTGGAAACCTAAGCATTGTGATATGAAATGAAGCAGATGAAGATAGCATGGATCAGGTTACATGGTACATCATACTTATACAGAAGAATTGAAAGTTTATCATTATGCAATATATATTGTGGCAGGGTTAATAATCTCTCAGAGATGTTCATATCCTAGGAACCTGATTATATATTGTGTTACTTGTCAAGGGGGAATTAAGGTTGCAAATCAGTTGCTCTTAAGATAAGGAAATTTTCTTGGATGATTTAGGTAGGCCTCGTGTAATCACACAGGTCCTTTAAATGGGAAAGTAGAAGCTAGAATAGCCAGTGTCAGAGTGAGGCAAAGAAGAATGACTAGACCTGGACATTGCTAGCTTTGAAGATAAAAGTGGGCCACGAGCAAAGGAATGTAGGCAGTCTCCAGAATTTGGAAAATGTAAGAAAGCAGATTTTCATTCATTGTGTCCAGAAGGAATATGGCACAGCTGACACCTTGATGTTAGTCCAGTAAGATTCCATTTGGACTTCTGACCTCCAGAAATGTGAGATAATGAATTGGTGTTGATTTAAGCCACTAAGTTTGTGGTGATTTGCTACAGCAGCAATAGGAAACTAACACAGGTTTTGATAAATGGAAGTGGGAGATGCTGGAAGAAATAAAACCGTGGAAGTGGCTTTGAAATTGTGCAATAGGCACATGCTGGAAGAATTTTGAGAAGCATGATAAAAGCAAAGGCTAGATACCCTTGAATAGACTGTTCGTAGAAGTAGGGATGTTGGTGGTTCTACTAGTGAGGGCTCAGAAAAAGATGGAAGAACATGGTAGAGAAAGCCTAAATCATCTCAGAGAACACCTGACCTGTCATGAACAGACTGTTTGTAGAGATATGGGCAATAGAGGCAATGCTAGTGAGGGCTCAGAGACCAGGAACACGTTACTGAAAACTAGAGGGAAGGATATCCTTGTTAGATAGTGGCCGAAATCTGAGCTGAATTCTGCCCTGCTGTTATGTGGAAAGTCAAACTTGTAAACACGAATTTAGATATTTAGCTGAGATAATATATATGCAGAGGTGCAGCCTGGCTTTCTCTTACTGCTTGTAGTAAAATGTGAAAGGAGAAAGATAGATTGAGGGAAGAATTGTTAAGCAAAAAGGAACCAGAACTTTACATCTGAGAAATTCTTCGCCTATCCAGATTGCAAAATATGCTGAAATTAGGAGATTTGCTGGCAGGAAAGCCTTTTTTGGAAAAAAAGCTGATGGTGTGACCTAAAAACATCTTGGTAGTGCCTCAGAAGTAAAGCCAGAGTATTCAGTTCCAAAGAGGGCTCTTTAAAGAAAGTGAACATGTGACATGAATTCCCTCACACATCTCAGAGGAAGCCCATAATAGAGATGAATCTATCCAAGAGGTATTTGTGGAGGAACCTCTTGTCTGTTGGAGTAAATCTCAATGACATATATGGGAGACACAAAAGGTTCTTAAGAAGATCATACCAGCAATAACACTCCAGGCCTGAAAGGGGAAGTGAGAGGATGTAATGAAAGAAGGTTGTTGGACCCCCTAAATTCTACAACTAAATATAGGCTGATTAAACTGCTCAGCTGTAAACACGTGCTACCTTTCATGGGCAGAAGCGAGACCCCAAAGACAAAACTTATAGCCCAGAGGATTATTCTCAGACCTTGAAACTGGATGCAGTTTACCTGGCTGGATTTCAAAATTGCATGGGTCTGGTGTCTAAATTTTTTAACTTGCATTTTCTCCCTTTTTGAATTGGGATGTCAATAACTTATCCCATGTCTATCCCACCACTGAATTTTGGGAGGAGATAACTTGTTTCTTGAGTTTCGCAGTTTCACAGATGATAGGAATTGTGTCTCAGAATGGATAATATTCAAAGCCTCATTTTCACCTGATTTAGATGGTGAGATTTGGAGCTTTTGAATTGGTAAGATTTAGACCAGATTTTAAACTTTGAGTTGATATTCTAAAGGCTTGACTGAGTCTTTTGGGGATTTGGGGATAGAGTAAATGTGGTTTCATTAGGGATGGACAGGTTATCCTTCTAAAGGACAGATGGTGGTAGGCTGGATAATGATCCTCCAACTGTCTATGTACTAGATCCTTAGAACATGTGAATATGTTGTGTTACATGGAGGGATTAAGGTTGCCAAAGGAATGAAGGTTCATAATCAGTGGACTGTAAGATATGGGCATTTTCCTGGATTATCTGGGTGAGCCTCATGTAACCACTCAGGGGGTTGCCCTCTGGGTCCTAGAGGTGGTTCCCCCCAGGACAGTACCCTGGGCCACGGCCATGACGCTCTTTTAAATATGGAGGAGGGAGGTAGAACAGTCAGTGTGATGCAATGTGAGAAAGACTTGATTGACCATTGCTGACTTTGAAGTTGGAATGTGGCCATAAGCCGAGGAATGTGGGCAGTTTCTAGAAGCTACAAAAAGCAAGGAAATGGATTTTCCCCTAGAACCTC
The DNA here is from genome assembly GCF_019320065.1 of Cervus canadensis. NCBI lineage: Eukaryota > Metazoa > Chordata > Mammalia > Artiodactyla > Cervidae > Cervus > Cervus canadensis. The sequence continues at coordinate 20,861,017 of NC_057410.1, read as the reverse complement.
CAGGAGGAACATAGCCTCACAGACACCTCGGTTTTAGCCTAGTGAGATTCATTTTGGACTTCTGAACCTCTAAAACTGTGACATAATAAATTTGCATTGATTTAGCCATTAGATTTGTGGGGATTTGTTACAGCAGCAATAGGAAAGTGATGTATATGTTAAACATTTATTTTGTAACTGAATTAAACTTTTTGGGCCTGCCTTCATCTAGTCATGATAATATATTTGTGCAATGACTGGAAATTTGAAGTAGCCAATTAAAGTTAACTTAGTTGTTTGGGACTTAAAAGTTTAAATATAAAGTCAGAGTCTTTATACTAAATTATTAGTCTTTAAGGGATTCTCTCCATCATTTAATTATGAGTTCATTCTCAGAACAAACAGTAAAATCAAGTGATGGGTTTTTTTTTTTTTTCTTTTTCAAAAATATATCCTTCCTCTCCACAACAGGTTAATCCAGAGGTTGAGAGGGAAAATAGAAAGCATGCATATTTTGGAAGTAGAATGGATAGCACTTAGCATGGTGTTTGGCCCCCGGTGAGACTGTGAGAGTGCGGTCCACAGAACTATGGACTACAAGAATAACTAGAGTTTCCTATCAAAAGTGCCAGGGATCTCTGTAGGATGCTAACTTGGGAGGAGCTGGAGCCATCTTGACAGACTTTGACAGGTCAATGATCTTTTCTTTTTTTTTGGCTGAGCCAGAATCCCTGTGGCAGAGGATCCTGGTGGGCTACAGTCCACACGGCTTATGGGATCCTAGTTCCCTGGCCAGGGATTGATCCCATGCCTCTGCAATGGGAGCATGGAGCCCTAACCACAGGGCCACCAGGCTTGTGGCGTGCATCTTCAAAAATAGCTGAAGTGGAGGGCATTTTTTTTGGCTTTATTCCATCTCCCACTGGCTCCTTCACGTCGTGCTGGTTCCAGACCCCATTCTTGCAGACACCTATTTTTTGGGGGTTATTTTCTGTCTGTAATTCAAATAATCATCTGTCAATATGGTCACTGATAACTTAGGTAATAGATATTAAGGCCTTATTAAGGTGTGATATGTCTCCTATTGATTTTCACTTAATTAATTCATTAATTCAACTGAACAAATATTTATTTCACTGCTACTATGTATAAAGAAGTCATAAAGTATAGTAGAGGAAGAAAGATGTCTATATAAATTAGTACAGGAGGTAAAGCAGGAACTAAAATTTAATTGTAAATAGTGAAAAAGAAAATTTGGAACTGTAGCATAAAGAAGGTAGAACTCTGAAAATTATTTGTCCTAGTCTATAGTTGATGACAGGTAGATAATCATTTAACTATGAGCCAATTATAAGAACAAATAGAATAAAGTCAAGTGTTGGGTTTTTGTGTGTTTTGTTTGTTTGCTTATTTTTGCAAAAATACCTAAGGACTGTCTCTTAACCTTCTAATGAGAAATCTTTTAGTTTGAGGTATTTATCATTTTGGTCAAATTTTTATTTTTCATGTTAAAAATTTATCTATCTGTGTCAGATCATCCAAAGCTAGTGCCTTTGAGTCATGTAAGCATGTCTCTTACATTGTTTTTACTGACTTTATAAAACTTTTCATCTTTTGCTAGGCTTCAGTTTAGAATTGACATTGAAGAGATAGGTGCCAATCATATGGGGAACATTTTATAAGCAAATGGCTTATTGGGGGATATTTTTGTTGTGGTAACTTTTGCATCACATTTATTGAAACTCATATGTCGACTACCGTAATTAAAAAGAATTAGCGAGAGAGCTGATGGGAAGAAAAGCACTACTCTTCCCTTTCTCATTAAGGCTGCTGCCAGGAGCTGGACATGGGCACTTGGACAAGTATTTGCTGAGTTGTTCTTGATGGGAACCCTCCTGACAGTCTTCATTCTGGGAAGGGATAGGGAGTCCAGACAACCACGTGGCTCTCCCTTCAAAGGAAAAATTTAGAAGGAAGACAACCAATCAGTGCTCAGAAGGTCACACTTTGCTTGTCTAGCAAAGGGAAGAAATTGTGGAGGCAATTCCAAGTTCATATTGATATGCTGTAGTAGTTTTTAGTAGTCAGGAACATAGACTCCAGAGCTAGATATCTCAATTTCAAATCTTGGTTCCTTTGTTACTAGTGTAAACTTTAACTTGCTACTTATCTCTACTTCAATTGAGATAATGACGGTACTATTTCTTAGAGTTGATGTGTAAACTATATCAATAAAGCTGTGCATGGCATTTACCAAACATTCAGTACTCATATATTGCTTTTATTTTGGAATCAGCTTAGCAGCAGGGCAATCTCCCTTGGATTGTTTTAGGGGCTCCCTGGTAGGAAAGCTGGGTTTTGTGTAGGAACGAAGGTAAGGTGACTTGCCGTGTGATGTGGGGATAAAGGTGAAGGTAAACTGGAGTGGGGGAGAAACTGGCCCTGCAGCAGCTCCTGTTCTATTTTTTCTGTTTGGGGTTTATTGGGGGTGAAGAGGACATGCTGATTTGGGTAGAAAGATGAAAACAATGGGTCCATTTGTAGGGAAGGAGTATAATCTGCCCTGTTGTACACTTTTCAGAAGTGGGGGTGGGGCATAGAGTAAATCAACAAAAGAAGATTCAGAATATAGTTCCTCGATAGTCACCCCAACACACATTGCTTTTTAAGTGTGTTAAAGTCTAGCTTAGATTTTGAGTCTCATATATACGGAGGATGAGATGGTTGGATGGCATCATTGACGCGATGGACATGAGTTTGAGTAGGCTCCGGGAGTTGGTGATGGACAGGGAAGCCTGGCATGCTGCAGTCCTTGGGGTCTCAGAGAGTTGGACACAACTGAGTGACTGACTTGAACTGAACTGAGTCGTATATAGATTTTGAGTCACAATATAGTGGAGAGAAGCATTAGAAGTTCTGAGAAACCACCCAGTTTTTTAATCTGTCTCTGTCTGGGTAACCTTGGCCTTCCTTGGCAAAGTACAAATTTCGTCTGTTGGTGGGAGCTGGTGATAGAGGATAAGGTTTTGCGGAACCTTGAATGGTGGCTGCAGGGCCAGTGTAGTGTTGGCAGGACCCTTGGCTGGCCCTGTGGGTCCTTTATGGATTAGAGTCCCTTTCCCTACATTCCCAGCTACATCTTTGACTTCTCTTGAACATATCTTGTTGGCATGATTGTTTCTCTTCATAATCTCTCTGCTAATTTTCATTCCAGTGTCACTGGGACTCTGATCTTAAGTAATTTACTGTCTTGTTTCCCTGTTGAGACAATAAGTTCCCCAGGGGAAGGATCATGCCCTATATTTTTCCTGGTCACTAACAACTCTGCCAGTTCCCTTCTCTGGATGGTTCTTCCTCTTTCTTTTTCCTGGTGAACTTTTACATATTTTTCAGGACTCAGCTAAGCTACTAATCTTTTCTTTTGGTGAAACTGTTGTTTCTTCTGTGCTGTCTTAGCTTTCTCTACTAAAACAACCACCTCACTGTATTATAGCTAGGTTTTTTCCTTAATATAAAAACTCACCCCACTTCTATTTTCCTTGCTGCTACTTCCCTGGTCCACACCATCGCCTTCTCTCACCTGGGTGATTGTAGTAGCCTCCTAAGTGGTCTTCCCGTTTACACTCTTGCTCCCTTTTAGTCGGTTTTCAACACAGTTGCTAGAATGATCCTTTCAGAACATAATTCACATCACGTCACTGCTTTACTCCAAACATTTAATAGTTCTCTACTTCACTCAAAGATAAAGTTCTTATTATGCCCTGCAAAGACCTGCATGAACACTCCTACCCTGCCCCGTTACTCTCTGGCCTGCTGTTCTCCCCCTTGCTCTTGGCTTTAACTCTGCTGGCCTCCTTGATGTTCCTTAAACAGGCCTGGCACTCTCGTGACTCAGGGCCTTTGCACTGGCTGTTTATTCTGCCTGGAATCCTATTCTCCCGGATATCTACATGTTTTCCCTCTTTTTTCAAATATTTTATCAACTATCAATTTGTTAATGAGGCCTACTCTGAATGCTGAGTAAAATTTCAACTTGTCTTATACCCCATAAGTATTCTTGATATATTTTAGTCAGATCTGTTAGTTTTCATAACATTTATCATCTAGAATGATGAATAATTCAATTATCATATTAATTGTTTATTCTCCCTCTTCCCTCTAAAGAGTAAGCTTCATAAGAGCTGGGTTTTGGGAATGTTTTATTCACTAATAGATCAGTCAAGTGTCTACCATATAGTAGGAACTCCATAAATATTTGTCACATGAGTCTCCTTGTTTTGCTGACTAGTCTGCAATTTACTGAGGCTTGGAACTCTACCTCGTTCCTTCTTGTGGCCTCTTGGCCTGTTGTGGTGGCAAACACGATGTGCTCAGTAAACCATCAGTAAGTGAATATTTGGAGCGTTGAATTGAGTCCATTTGGTCATGACAGATCTGGTTGTTTTTGTGTGATGTTTTTATGTTTTATATTTATGTAACTTTAAAGAAGGCTGAAGAGCTGTTCTACTAAATCAAAACACTTCATTCTCCAGTCATAAGAAAAGGCAAGAGGTTTGAGATGAATTGAAAAAGCGAGTTCTGCTTAACTTAGATCTGAATTATTCTGAGATGGCTCTTCTCCATCCCAAGATGAAGTGTGCCACAGGGAAAACAGCAGCGTGGTGAAGAAGCTGACCATCATGAATACTTCTTGACAATGCGAGTTTACAGTTTTAGTTTAATATGTTGTGAATTCACCATTTAGCAGAGACACTCATATTCATATGAATGCACTAAGAAAGATTTCCAAGACAGGATTGATTTGGGTTATCTGTGCTGTGGTACTCCTCCACTGCTGTAAATCAGCCAAACTGGAGTCCTACCGAGAGGACAGCGACCAGAGAGTGGAGAGGTTTGGAAGCCATGTCAGATGAGGAGCAGATGAAAGAGCTTGGGAATTTTAGCCGGAGAATAAAAAACTGTAGATGTGACCCTGTATTTTAGATATTTGAAGGGTTGTCATGTAAGGGAGGACTTAGATTTATTTTGTGCTGTTCTGGAGCAAAATTTTAGCCTGGAGAATAAAAGACAGTGTAGATATGACCTATATTTTAGATATTTGAAGGCTAGTCATAAATGGGAGATCTGAGATTTATTTTGTACTGTTCCAGAGCAGTGATTCCTAAGTATTAGTCTGATGATCAGTGTTAATTAATTACCTTGTTAGAAGTACTCTCAGACTTTCCTAAACTAAGTTTGTATCTCTGGGGTTGAATCCTAGGAATCTACGTTTTCAAAAAGCTTCCTGTGATTCTAATGTTCAGGCAAATTTGTGAACCATTGTCTAAGCTGTCCAGTAGAGCAGACACTGGCCACTTGTGGCTCATAAGTACTTGAAATGTGTCTGTTACAGACTGAGATGCAGTGGAAGTATCAAAATATACTTTGAGTTCTGAAGGCAATCTATAAAATCTCAATATTTTAATATTGATTATATGTTGAAATAATATTTTGATTAAATAGATATATTATTAAAATTAAAATGATGTGTTTCTTTTACTTTTTTAGTGCAGCTAATAGAAACTTAAATTTATTTATGTGACACATTTGTGGCTTTCATACTTCTTATACTGGACAGAACTGTTATCGAGGACAAAACTAGGATCTGCAAAGAAAGTTAGGAAGAGACAAATTTTGAGTTGACATAAGGAAAACATTTTTAACATTTAAATTCAAAAATTAAGAGACTTATTTTAAGCAGTATTTGTCCATCCATCCATCTGTTCATCCATCCAATAAACATGCTTCTAATAATACTCAAATAGAGATTAAATGACCTGTATCAAGGAAAATATTTCAATGGGGGAGGGTTGGGGACTAGACTAAATGATTTCTAATGTTACTTTAGTTTCAAATGAATGTGAATTATTACCTTTTCTCTTTTAATTAACTTTTCTTTTTATTGTAACCACGGGTATCCAGGACATCTTCTTTTTCATCTCTCTGACAATCTGTAACTCTCTCTTCAAAACAGTTCCGTTTTAAAAAGCATCTTGGATTGTCCTAATACTCTGAAGTCTGCTACTGAGTGATATCTCGTCATTTACTGCTGTCCTCTGCATTGTGTATCTCTCTTATAAATATTCCTTCTTTTTAAAAATTGAAATACAGTTGATTTACACTGCTGTGTTAATTCTGCTATACGTCTAAGTGATTCAGTTAAGCATATGTACATTCTTTTAATATCCTTTCCATTATGGTTTATCACAAGGTGTGGATATAGTTCCCTGTGTTATACAGTCGGACCTTGTTGTTTATCCATTCTGTATATAATAGTTTGTGTCTGCTAACCCCAAACTCCCAGTGCATTCCTCCTTCCTCCCCACTGCCCTGGCACCCTTTGAGTCTGTTCTTTCCATCTTTGAGTCTGTTTCTGTTTCATAGATAGATAGGTTCATTTGTGTCATATAAACATTCTTTCTTAATAAAGTGATCCACTTTATTTCTTCCATACATGGTGTTTAGTTTTTAATCTTTTTGCTTGTCTATTTAAATGGAGAGTCCCCTAGGCAAACAGTGTGTCTAATTCTGTGTTCTTATAGTCTAACACATTGTGCTGGTGGACCATTAAATGTCCCAGAAAAAGTGCCAAATAGATTAAGTATTTCAGAGCAGAACATAACCTATATTTTTAGAACTAATTTAAATTTCCAGCAGTAATTGGTAGCTGAACATCCTCACTTTGAGTTGTGTGTGTTGACATATACTTGTAACTGAGCAGAGCTCTTCCTGGAGACTGACAGATTTTAAAAAAAAAAAAAAATGGTTGCTGTGTGCTACCAATGAGAGGCATGCTCCTAGTAACTGAATGTTGAACCTGGATGTTTCCAGAGAGCCTGTTGATTTTGGAGGAGGACATGTCGTTCACTGATATGCTTTGGTATTTCTTTCTACATTTCATGAAATTGCTAGTTATACTATAAATACAGATTTATTTAAGTGTATGGGTAATACTGAGAGGCAGCTTATTTTATGGTACTGTCATTCATGTATTTGTTCTTCCTTCTGAGACATTTTCAAAAGTTGGGTTAATATATATTAATATTACTGCTTTTGTTTATACTGCCTATCCTCTGATGTTCAGAGTGAATTTATATAGGATACTTAGTAGATAATTCAAACATCTTAGAAAAGCACTGTGACTCTAGGCTTTCTGATTTTGCCCTTTAAGAGAAAACAGAGATTTTTCTTACAGGAGAAGAAACATCATACCCCCAAGTAAAAGGGAGAGATGCTTTGAGGTGTCTCAAAAGTGGAATTGTTTCACCCAAATTTGAGACCAAAGAATCCACACTTGGACTTGTTGGGGGTTTTAGGACACTTCTGTTTTATTATTATTCTAAAAGAAAACACATAGGCATGACTTTACCAAATTTCTTTAACTTAAAATTCAAGGTTCAGAAATTGGAGCTCATTTTAATTGGACTTTTAACACTTCAAACTCAAATGTAATTTGCTTTTACCATAACCCTTACCAAATCCTTCTTGAAGTCCATCACTAATTTCTATGATGAACAATAATCCTGCAAATATAGGACATTGTTTTATAAATTATGATTTTCATAGGCAATTATGGGTAAAAATTAAGAGTTATTTGAGGTTGAAATGAACTGGTTATAAGCACTTGAGTTGGAGTGTGAAGATGAAGTATGGGAATTTCCAAAAAATCAGACCTATAAAGGGGATGAAAACACAGAATAGATGTGTATTTATTGCCACTCACCTTGAAAACACTGACTATGATGCAGAGGTCAATTTGTTTCAAGTTGCTGCAGAAATTTCATTATCCTTATCATAGACCTCCCTCTACAACAAAGCATCTCATAGTCCATTTCATCCCTTTGCTGCTATGGGTCCACTTTTTAATAACTGAGCTGCATTTCTGGCAAAAATAGTGTAATTTAAGTTGTTCTTTGATAACACACTTCCAAATTAGAATCTGTTTCAGAGACTAATGGAGAAAAATGAGTGTTGACTCTGTGAATCATTGACCAAGCAGGAAACTGTTGAGTAGGAGAGAACCTACCTATTTAATGACTATTACTTTTGTTATTTTGGTCAGCAAATTAGTGAAGTTGGAGGGCAAAGTTGGGAAAAGGCCAGATATGTTGTGGAAAGTTGCGGGCTCAGTCTTGTTTCTAAAACTTTCTGGGATTGATGTTAATTAATTTCACAGGCATCAGACAAGTAAAAGTCAGATTTTAAGTAAACACTCACTGTCTGAGCTGCCTCATAAAGAAATTGGAGGGAATGTTTAAATTGTAGCCATCTGTATGTAGCAAAGCTTTTCTCTTGTGGGAAAAACACAGAAAAGAGGGGCAAATACAGATCTAACTCTAAAATTTTTGGACTTTCTGAAGTTGTATAACTGTGCAACAAATATATACTACTGGGAGACATCAGAGGCTTCATTTTCTTTCCATGGTGTCTTAGAAGAAGTAGGTAAGGAAAATAAAATTTGCTGTTTTTCTCCAACAGTGTGCATTGAAATGTGACTCCACGGAAGGAAACGTTTGTATTGTTAAACTGAGATACTGCATTTCAGGTTCAAGGCTCTCTATTAAAAAAAAAAAAAAGAGTAAATCAAATGCTTTGTTAATATTGATGACCATTGGATAGTGACTGCATTTAGGTTCTAGTGGATTAAATGGAGAGGATTCGTAAAATAAATCTCTAAAAATATGAGAGAGGATGATGGGAAGTCTGTAATGAATGTTTTTCTTCTTGCGGCAGAAGGACTTATTTTTAATTACAGAAAGTAGAATGGAGTGAAAGCAAAGATCAAATGTTTTTGAAGGGCAAAATCCGTCTTGTGGCATTGTACGTATTGAAGAAGAATAAGATATGGCAGACGACGCACAAACAGATTCAGCTGTCAGTATGTGATGTGTGAAAAGACCTGGGTAGTGCTGGCTCTGGAACTGGGTCTCACTGGCACATTATGCTGCCAACATTTGGAGCTGAAATAGGCCATCTTGCACATGGCATATCCTCCCTCTGTAGGAGGACTGGGTTTATGATAAATGTTGGTCAGCCACTATTCCATCCTCTGGAGAGACCCATGAAACTTTTTTGCATTTTGATTTTAAAAGCACTGTATCTTTGGAGCTATAGTTTAATTCTGTCTATAGCTATGTGCGTGCTAAGTCGCTTTAGCTGTGTCCGACTCTTTGCAACCCCGTGGACTGTAGCCCGTCAGGCCCCTTGGTCCATGGGATTCTCCAGGCAAGAATACTGGAGTGGGCTGCTATTTCCTCCTCCAGTCTATAGCTATAGCTGTAAATAAATTGTTGGTGAAAAGTGAAAATTTAGCAGGATGCTTAAAATGACTGAAAGATGGTAATACTTGACTTTATATCATTCTGTTTAATATTATCGTGTGCTGACAGTGATGGTAGTAGTGGTTTAGTTGTGAAGTCGTGTCCAACTCTTTGTGATTCCATGAACTGTAGCCTGCCGTGCTCCTCCATCCATTGGATTTTCCAGGCAAGAATACTGGAGTGGGTTGCCATTTCCTTCTCTAGAGGAAATTCTCAATCCAGGGATTGAACCCACGTTTCTTATGTCTCCTGCAGTGTAGATGGATTCTTTACCGCTCAGTCACCAAGGAAGCCCTGTATTAACAGCAGTGGGTTATCTTTTTTTATATGTACATATATTGTTATTGACATGCCTTTATAAGTTAAAAAAAAAAAAACAAACCAAAACCGAAATCTGGACTTGTCTGCAGTTTTAGTCCATTTAATGTTTCAGTATTTTTTCCAATAGAAAAATGTATAGAAATGACTACCGTATCCATTACCACATTTCCCCTGAAGTTTGCCATTAATTTTTATTTATGAGTGTGAATTCTTTACTCACCTTATCTGTGGTGGTGGGTGGGTGAGTTTGGCAGACTAATCCAGTTAGATCTTGTTTAGTCTTTCCAAAATACTTTGTGATGACCAGATGAGAAAGCAGAGACATTATTTTACCAACAAAGGTCCGTCTAGTCAAAGCTATGGTTTTTCCAGTAGTCATGTATGGATGTCAGAGTTGGACTATAAAGAAAGCTGAGCGCCAAAGAATTGATGCTTTCGAACTGTGGTGTTGGAGAAGACTCTTGAGAGTCCTTTGGACTGCAAGGAGCTCCAACAAGTCAATCCTAAAGGAGATCAGTCCTGAGTATTCATTGGACGGACTGATGCTGAAGCTGAAACTCCAATACTTTGGCCACCTGATGGGAAGAACTGACTCATTGGAAAAGACCCTGATGCTGGGAAAAATTGAGGGCGGGAGGAGAGGGAGATGACAGAGGATGAGATGGTTGGATAGCATCACTGATGAGATGGACATGAGTTTGAGTGGGCTCTGGAAGTTGGTGATGGACAGGAAAGCCTCGTGTGCTGCAGTCCATGGGGTCGCAAAGAGTTGGACACGGCTGAGCGACTGAACTGATTTCTATTACAAATGATAACTGTTTAATGTTCCTTTGTTAATTCTTTGAACAAAAAGAGAAACATTGATGAATTACTTGATTAATACAATATGGATAGCATTCTAATCAGATTTCATTCATAATTATATAAATATGTACCCACAACATAAGCTTGTTAAGCATACTGTATGCAAGATAATTAGGCTCACAGAGCTCTGGATACCCCCAAGAGCCAAGTCATATTTGTCTGTTTCATCTAATCCCTTTATCTGGATTTACCGCTTTCTTCCTAAATTGTACTTGCTCCTTCCTGGTTCCCTTTGGCTATTCTCTTTCGTTGACATCTACATTGTTGTCACTGTTGTCAAAGGTTTATAGAGTTGCTATGGGCTCCTTTTAACAGTATTGCCAGGGCTTTGTTTGCAAGTCCCTGTCATTTTAAATTATGTATTCATTTTGCTACTGTTTCATCATGAACTTCAAGTTGGTAAATTTTACAACAACTGTGAGAAACTTCAGTTTCATAAACTTGCTTTATTCATTAGGCTGTACTCCAATGTTTTAGTATATACTTCCAATATTAATTTTTTATAGAGGGAAAATTTACTTTTGTATCCACACCCTCTTTGATGAAAAAAACCTGATGCTCAAATTAAATTTAATTTTTAAAAATGAAATTATAAAAAACTTTAATAAGTTTATTAACACAGCCAGTAATATATAAGACAAATCAACATATTTTTCAAAGGACTCTTTGGATACCATTTAAAAAATGACCAAATGTACTGAATAGACATCATTGTCGCTCAATCTCTTACACTTTTCCACTTACGCAGAGATTTCTCTTCCCACTTAGTTCATTTTTATATTGTTGGGATTATTTATGTCTGCATTATTTTTATAATCCCAAAAAATAATAATTAGAAAATATTTTTAGTTCTGTCTCTCAAAATGGTTATTATTCCCTATGGGACTGTATTTGTCTACACATACATGTTTTTATTGAGATACAATTAACATGCAATTGAATGTATAAATTTTGAGTGCTTAGTTTAATTTTTGATAATTGTCTACAATTGTGTATCTACTATCCAGAACAAGGTATAGAATATCTCCTTCCACTCCTTGTTCCACAACTATGCTCTGATTTCTTCTGTGATAGATGTTCGCCTATATTTTGGAATCATGCAGTAGGTATTCTTTTGGTATTTCTTTTCTGGCTTCTTTCACTTAATGCAATGTTTTTGAGTTTTTTCATGTTGTATGTACCAGTAATGCATTTGTTTTTATTGCTGAGTTTTATTCTATTGTAGAGTGTACCACAATTTGGTTATTTCTCTGTTGCTAAACATTTGGTACTTTTCTAGTAAGAAAAATCCTGGTTATGTGAGTAAGGCTGCATGAAATTTCTTGTACAAATCTCTTTTGGACATATGCTTTATTTCTCTTGGTTAAATACCAAGTGAGAAGTTAGGTGAAAGTTGCCGTGTAGATGTATATTTAACTTTTTAAGAAACTGCCAATCATTTCTTCAAAGTGGTCGTACTATTGTGTCCCTGTGGTCACATAGAAATGCTCCACATCCTTACCAACATTTGTTTTTGTAGTCTTTTTTATTTTAGTCAGTTTTTGTGGGTATGAAAAAAATATCTCATTTTGGATTCAGTTTGCATTTTCCTGCTATAGCACAATATACTATTCAATCATTTCTTTTTGTGAAATATCTGTTCAGTTGTTCTGTCCATTTAAAAAATGTGTTGTTTATATTTTTGTTGTTGGTTCTTGTAGAATTTCTTTGTATATTGTAGATACTAGTCATTTATCAGATATATACCTTGTAAATGTTTTCTTCCAGTTTGTGGTTGTTTGTTCATTTTCTTAATGGAGTCTTTTAATGAGCAGGGATATTTACTTTTAATGAAGTTAAATTTATCATTTTTTTCTTTTATGGTTGGGGCATTTTGTGTCTTGTCCAAGAAATCTGATGTTCATTTAATTTTAAAAACCTCTTAATTTGTGAATTCCTTCTTCCCAACATGTAAATTCAGCAGAAAGAAACAGACCAGTATCACCTTAAATTTTTAAAGCTACTGTCACAAAACTGTTGCTTACATGGTCAGGGCAAGTAACATAAATAAGCTCACTGAACCGTTTATGAGATTATAAGGAGTAGTGAGGTTAATAGCTAAATGGAAAGTTCAAGTTTCACTTAAAGCTATTCAAATTCAAATTTACATGCCTGGAGATGGATTGGCCAGCTGGGGGAGTTTGTAATCCCTGCCTTAAAGAACTATTGAAATAGAGTTTTATCAAATGATTTTTGTCCAGTGACCGCTGCTTAAAGCATGAGCTCTTTTCAGGTGAGGAGGAGTAGATTAAAAAAAAAAAAAAATCTAGTTTCTCAGATATTCTGGCTCTTTTGCCTTTTTCTACAGTGATGATAGTTCATAAGGAGAGAGATATGGCTTTGGTGACTTCATACCCAAAGGAAAGTCTTGAGATCTTTGGGAGGCTTGGTGTCTGATTCCTCTATCTGCGTGCGTGTGTGTGTTTGTGTTGATGCCCATCCCTCTGCTGCTCTCCAGGGTGATGTCCCAGGCCCACCTGTTGCTACTAGGCTGGCAACTGTGGCTCAAGTCTATGTCTGCTGTTACCTGTACACTGGCCTTGTACTTGTGCACTCCGTCAGAGCCAGTGGAATCACCTGGATGACTGTCTTTCCTTGGTCCTGCTGATGCTATAGAAGAGCCTCATGAGGTCTGGCTGTGACTGCCACACGAACCTAGTCTGGCTATCTGGCTGCTTTGCATCGCTCTCTGTTAAAGCCACCTAACCGTTTCTCTGGTCTGTTCTCTGGCAAGGTCCCAATCCAGACCTTGGGAAAGATGAATCCCAAGACATCCCCCCTGCTTGGCACACTGCACTGCCAAGTTTAACCTGGTGGGAAAGGGGTATAATTAGTACACTGCTAGAGATCTCTATCAGGTGCTATCAGGGAATATCAGAGATCTCTAAGAGCTTGGTTCTTGTTATATATAAGGAAGGACTTGAGAAATATATAAAATCCTCTCTGGAGATAGTAGCAGGTTTGCAAGGCTGTAGTCTTAATGCAAAATCCTATTTTTGACTTACAGAAGTTGAATATTCCTTAGGCTTTTTTTCTTTGCACTCCTTCTGTCTGAGCCAAAATCTTCCTCCTAGGCAGAAGGATGCTTAGGCTAGCTGAGGTGAATGCATTCAGAAAAGTGCATTAATAATTTATAAAATATTCTCCTTGTTACACATAAGAAATAGAAATAAGTCCACAGTGTTAAATATACTGTGTTAATCTTAGTGGACTTAAACAGTAAATAGCAATAGGATGTATGATTATAGTGCTTAAGAAATATGCATCTTAGTATGGAAGAGAAAATTAATAGAAGTAAAATACATATCATAAGAGAATAATCCAATGTGCTTACTTCATAGGAATGATGATTTACATATTCCATTCTTAAGGCTGATTGCATCCTTGCTGTACCAGTGAGCTTGGCATGGGGTCAGTCACTACCCTGCCAATAGTGATAATGGTGACTGTGTAGCTGAGTCTCTAGCTATTCCTGCGGTTCTTTTTCTGTCCTGGCTTTTCAGCCCTGGAACTGTTAGAATCATAGAGAATTATGTAATATTCTGGTTCTGGTATCATGCATTATGTAGCAGGGGAGAAAATTTTACCTGATAGTCAGCTGTTCTCTCTATGTCACCACAAGATTAAAAGGTCACCTTCCAGAGACCCTTGGCTGATACTGGCTTTAGAATATTATCGCTTATGAGATGTCAGAATGCCATGGGTGATAGATGGATTGTTTTTAATTTTAAAATTCTGGAAAGTGGTGTAACTGAAAAATTCAAGGTAATACCTGTATGTATCATACATGCAGACTTCAAATGGAAATGGAAAGATCATTTAGAAAATTTAAAAATTATTGGCCTGAGAAAAAACAGAAAAAATATTTTTTAGGATTTATTTTGCATTGCTCATCTTAAATGGGTTCCATTGCTTACAATAAAATGTCATAACACTTTGATATGTTGTCTGAAAGGGGAGAGTATGGAAGAAAAATTATATATTTTTTAACTTGGAACCCAGGCTGCTCTGCTGTTGTGGCAACTTAAAATGCGATAGATTGCAGCAGGAGCAATACCACCATGATAAATGAAAATGTTCCAGAGGAGCTCTGCTGATCAATATTGCTAGTGATCCATAAAGTGAGGACTCTCTTAGCGGGGTTTGACATGGTTAGAAACTCCAACATTTTTCATATAAAGCAAATTCAAGCATCATAGTACCTCTTTCCAGGTGATCCCTGCCACTCTAAAGAAGGGGAGAAGCCATCCCCATCTGTGGCATCAAGCATCTTCATAAAAGCATAATGTCCATGTTGATGTTGACCCCATAGACTGCCTGGCAGTGCTGGAATTTTCCCTTAAGATAAATGTATCGTTAACTGTGATGGCTCCAAAAGAACTTTTGTGGTCTTCGGGGGTCAATAATCTGTAAGTATATAGTAGCATAATGAACTACAGATGCTGTGAAAGCACTTTTGCAGACATCTGGCCTATAAGTTGTCTTTTAAATGGCCTTATACCATGTACATGGCCAAATCAGTGACTTTAGTGGATCCACTCCAATCATTAGTCAGTATGGTTATTAGTTCTCTTGGTATAAATGTTCCAAATCCATTTTTATTATATTAACATTTTTATAAGTCCAGAATCAGCACTGCCTTAACATGGAGCTCAAGTCATTTTCTAATATAAAGTCTTGAATTTTGAATGCCTTCAGGATTAAATCCTTGACATAAATGGAGAATAACCAGAGAAAGAAAAAGTACAACTTGGCTCAAAGACATTCCTTGGAAATGGAGGCATATTGAATTTGCTGTTAAAGGATCTTTGGGGTGACTCTCATGTGAACATAGAGTAAAAAATAATAATAAGGCTGATTGACCCATAATTTTTGCTTTAGGACTATGTGTGTTTTGTGAGTGTGTCTTTATGAAAAGGGCTTCCCTGGTGGCTCAGGGAAAGAATGGTAAAGAATGGAAAGATGGTAAAGAATCCGCCTGCAATGTGGGAGACCTGAGTTTGATCCCTGAGTTGGGAAGATCCCCTGGAGAAGGGAATAGCTACCCACTCAAGTATTCTGGCCTGGAGAATTCCATAGACTGTTTATTCCATGGAGTAATAAAGAGTTGGACACAACTGAGTGACTTTCACTTCACTTAATGAAAAATCTCTGGTTCACAAGGTTCCAAATCTTAATTAGTGTTGGGTCATTTCCTTCGCTTCAGAATAGCAAGTTTCCATTGAATTAAAAATGCATCTTTTACCTTAAGGACCGTTTCTTGCCCCCAGCTTGCTTTCTAAGTTGTAAGTGTCCAATAAAAAGGTGTGATGTGTGGAATTGTCCAACATGGTAGCCATTAGTCCAAAATGGTAGTCATTAGTTCAGTATGGTAGCCATTGGTCCAATATGGTAACCAAGTGTGGTATTGCACACTTGAAATGTGACTAATGTGGATGAGGAACTGAGCTTCAAATTTTAATTTAAATTTAGTAGCTTAAGTTTAAGTAGCCTTGCATGGCTAGTGCATTGATACACCCACTGCAGGCCCCAGGGTAGACTACTCTGCACGCTGCACTGTGTTGAAGAGCTCTAGATACTGTCCCTCATTCCTGTCGCCTTCCTGTTCCTCTTGATGGACTTTAGGTCAGAAATGGCAACATGTGACTAAGAAAGACTTTTTACTCAATTAATCATCTTTATCCCTTTGCCACTCATTTTGGATGGGAAGGTCTTTTGTTTGAGACATAAACAATAGGACAGTTGGCTTTTTTGAGTATAGTTTGGAGTCTGTATTATTTAATCTCATTTTCTCAAGTTAGAAGTGATCAAATACTTTGAAGTTTTCTAGGTTGTATAGAAAAGGAGACTCACCTTACATTTAGGAAATTTAGTGGAACTTTAGAACTCTCATTATTCACATTTTTGAGTGGTAAATACAGTTGACTAGGAGGGTATATCCAAAAACAAAACAGTATGTCCAAAATATTCAGCAAGGGACAGGTTGGAATTATCTGCCAGTTTATGGCTTCCCAGACTTAAAATAAGAGAATGGGTACCAATTGTAACTTAAGAGATCGTTTCCTTTTATATCACATGTGTATACTGATAAACACTCTCTAAGGTATTATTCTTTGATAATATGAGAAATAGAAAATAGAGGTTTGCTGTGACCAGCTCATCAGAATTGAATACTTCTTACTACAGTTATGATTTATTTGTTATAGACTGAATTTTAAAATTGAGTAGACTAATGCTCTTCTTTAAAAATATTTTTCAGATTCTAATTTACACACAGTGAAATGCACAGACACTAGGTGTACAGTTCAGTGAGTCTGACAAATGTGTATATCTGTGTATCTCATATCTCGTGCCTCTAGGAACTCCAGCATTTCTCATGTAAAACAAATGCAAGCGTCATAGTCCCTCTTTCCAGGTGATCCCTGCGACTCCCCTCTGCCACCCCCACTTTTGAGGAAACTCTGATTTCCATAACTGTACCTCAGTTTTTTTGTTCTCCTGTGTCTAGATTCCTTTTTTTGGCATAATGTTTTAGAGATTCATTCATGTAGTACATCTGAAATTTGTCTTTTGAAATTGTCATTGTATACATATATCACAACTTGTTTTTGCATTCTTTTGTTGGTAGATATCTGATTTGTTTCCTTTTTAGCTACAATTAAAGCTGCTGTGAAAATTCCTGTTCAAGTCTTTTTTGTATATGTGCTTCCATTTTTATTGGTAAATTGGAGGAGTGGAATTGCTGGCTCACAAGGTTGGTATATGTTTAACTTATTAAGAAACTATTAAACTGTTTTTCTAAGCACTGGTATCATTTTATATTCCTTCCAGCAATGTCTGAGCATCCCGGTTACTCCATTATTTCTCTTACATTTGGTGCTCTAAGGGTGTTAATGAGTATATAGTGGTATCTCTGGCTTTAATTTTCATTCCCTAAAGATGAATAATGCTAAATACCTTTTCATGTGCTTATTGCTCATTCATATATCTTTAATGAAGTTTTTGTTCAGTTCTTTTACTTAATTTTATAGTATATATGTATGTATGTATTTATGTGTATATGTGTATAAGTATATATCTATATATATAGAGAGAGTCATTTTCTCTCATCTCTAGCTCACTTGTTTTTTTTTTTTTTTTCATTTTTAAAAAATTTATTTTTTTCTATTGAAGGATAATTGCTTTATAGAATTTTGGTGTTTTCTGTCAAACCTCAACATAAGTCAGGCATAGGTATACATATATCCCCTCCCTTTTGGACTTCCCTGGTGGCTCAGACAGTAAAGACCTGGGTTTGATCCCTGAGTTGGGAAGATCCCCTGGATAAGGAAATGGCAACCCACTCCAGTACTCTTTCCTGGAAAATTCCATGGACTGAGGAGCCTGGTCCATGGGGTCACAAAGAGTCAACTTCACTGAGCGACTTCACTTTCACTTTGAAACTCCCTCCCCTCTCCCTCCCCGCCCCACCCCTCTAGGTGGATACAGAGCCCCTGTTTGAGTTTCCTGAGCCATACAGCAAATTCCTGAGTGATATATCCTGAGCGATATAGCAAATTGGCTATCTATTTTACACATGGTAATGCAGGTTTCCATGTCACTCTTTCCATACATCTCACCCTCTCCTTCCCTCTCCTCATGTCCATAAGTCTATTTTCTATGTCTGTTTCTCCATTGTTGCCCTGTAAATAAGTTCTTCAGTGCCATTTTCTAATGAAATCTTTTGATGAGCATGTTTTGATTTCCTAGCGTAGCTGTAACAAATTACCACACACTTTGGGGCTTAAAACAGTGGACATTTATTCTTTCAGATTTCTATAGGCCAGAAGTCTGAAATCATGATTTTAGCAATACTCCCGCTGAAGAATCCTTTTTTGCCTCTTCCTACTTTCTGGTAGCCCTCAGCAATCCTTGATATTCCTTGGCTGGTACCTGCAGTATTCCAGTTTTTACCTCTGTCTACGCATGGCCTGCTTCTTTCTCTGTCTGTGTTTCTGTGTCTCCATGTGTTACATGGCCTTTTTATAAGAATATCAGTCCTTGGATTTAGACCCTTCCTAAATCTTGAAGTATGATCTGATCTTAACTAAGTCCAATAAGGTTACACTCTGAAATTCCAGTGAACAAGTCATGGGGAGACACTATTCAAGATGATAGACTTGTCTATTTCTTTTCTTAATGAAATCTTTTGGTAAACAGAAGTTTTTCACTTTAATGAAATCCAGCTTATCTGTTTTTTTAAATTTTTTTTTATTTTATTGCTGATGCTTTCTGTGCTCTGTATAATAAATCTTTGCAACTCAAGTTCTAAAAGATATGCTCTTGTGTTTTCTACCAGAAGTTTTGTACTTTTTACTTTTACATTGAGGTCAGTCATACGTTTTGAATTTCTTTTTGGTTTTATAGCACGAGAAGTAATTCAAGGATTATTTTCTTTTACACATGGACATCAAAGTTTTTCAGCATGATTTATTGAAAACATTATCTTTTACACTTTGAATTTCTTTGTCAAATTTGCTTTTGTCAAAGTTTATTGAATAGACCTCTTTTTCTAGACTCTCTGAGCTATTCTTGTATCACACTGTTCTGATTATGCATTTAATGGTAAGTGTTGAAATCAGGTAGTGTTAAGTCTTCCATTTTCCTTCTTCCCTCCCCCCATCTTTTTCAGAATTGTTTTGACTATTGCAGACTTTTTGCATCTTGTTGGATTTTGTTGCTTTCTTTTAAAGAGTACTGAGTTTTTTTTCTCTTTCTTTTAAATCAGGCAGATACTGGAGGATTATCATTTTTCTGTTAAGGCTTAGTTTTAAGATTTGTTAAGATGGCCCTAGAGTGGCCATTACTTTATAACTAGAGTGGTTCCTCTTACAAGACATGACCTTTCTGGCTTGAATGCTCTTGGTGTTTCAGTCTGGATGGTCATAATCCCAGGCCTGTGTGTGACCTCTGTGTTCTATCTGGCTCCTGCTCCCCCAGAGCTGGTCTCTGCTGGTCTCCTACAGTCCGGCTCAGTGTGGGCACAGCTTAGCAACTGGCCCAAGTTGGTTCTTGGGAACCCTGTGCAGATTCCTGGGGCTCTTCCTCTGCCTGCACATCTATCTTCTGCCTCTGTCCAGTGAAAACTGTGGCTGTGTCTTTGAGCTCCGTTTGTGTCCCTATGCCTGTGCCTCAGTTAGGAGGATACACTTAAGCATAAAGCCATAGTTCTTGCAAGGATCACAGTATCGTGGTATCTGTTGTCCAGTGACCAAAAATAGTTGCTTTCTCCATTTTTTTCTAATATTAATTATAGTTTTAGATAGAAGTGGTTAAGTCTGATAGCCATTTCTGCATTGTGGCTGAGACAAGAAGCATGCACTATCCTTTTGGAAACTGTATTACCAGTCAGATTTTTTCTTGATGATATCTATTTTTAAAGGATTCAATCTATAGAAAATTGAGGCAAGGTACATGATTTAGAAGTAAAGATGTGGAAAGACCATGGGGGTACACTTAAAGAAGTTCGGTTACTCCTGGCAATCACAGAGATTGTAATCATTTTGAAATATCATACCACAAAGCCTGCCAATTTCTGCTTTCTTCTATTCATTATACTTTTTGCTAATAGATTTCTGAGGCATTGCCCAGTGTACAGGTGTCCACTGGTGTATTTGTTTTAAACTGTTGAATTTTAATAAAATTATTATGATTTTCCCCCAACAGGTAGTTGTGCCACCAATAAAACACTGCTTTCAGGGGAAAAAAAAAAATCAAACCTAGGGGTCTGCCTGCTCTTAGTGTTTTGCAAAACTACTTGTTATCTCCTCAAATTCAGACACATAAACAGCTGCCTTAGAAAGACATTTTTAGCATTTTAAAAGATATCTTTTCCATGTATTTGACCTATTCCTACCTTGGCAGAAAGGAAGGAAAATGAATTGCTACAGTTACTGTAGCACCTTTGACTTATTCATAATACAATTTGTTTTAAGGTAGAGATCTATAAAAAAAAGTGGTTGAAATTTCTGTTGGTCAGGTAATCTTTATCGCTCATTGCTTAGTTATGGTTAAGAGCAGATACAATATATATTATGCCATTTAGAAAGAAAGATAAAGAGTCTTGTTTAGGAAAATAAATTTCAACATCAAAACAATAGGTATGCATTTGGAACCTAATGTGGGCCAGTTTGTATTTTAACTTTTGGGTGTGGAAGAAACATTAGTTACTTAAAAAAGCTCACTATATACAATGCCTAGGATGATTTAGTCAGTATTCCTCAACCATGTGTATTGTATAAACCTTTTCAAAAGGAAATAATTCTTTCTGCCTCCCATTATATATGTACATTATTTGTCTTATATTGTTCCTTAAATTTATGTAAATATAAAACAAAGTATAAATTCCTTGTGCTAATAGTGCATATACTACTTTTAATCAAAACACATTTACAATTTAAATGCAAACAAAGCTGTAAATTCAAATTAACAACATTAGTTTCACATGATAGATGATGTTTTACTGAAAAGCTTAAATTGTTTACAACATAAATATGGCAGTGTCTGCTATGATGCAGGTTCTTTTAAGCCCTCAACTCTATCATCACTTTGCTGTCAATACTGCAAAACCTTTCTTGGTATTTATCCAGTATTGCAATCTGATCATCTCTTGACCTGAAAGCAATCATGTGTGTGTGTTATTTACCTGTATCATTTTATATTTGTCTCTGTCAATTATAATAGTACTGTTGGGGTCAATGTAGTTAAAAACAAAAATATTAAGACAGTCACTGAATTTTGATGAGAGTGCTCCAGAAAGTGGCTTTCCAGATGTGCAAGAGTGTATTAATACTAACGTTAAATTTTTGTATCAAAACAAGTCACAAAATGATACAATTCTTACCGGTAACTTATGGACTCTTAAGAATTCATCCATGCACATACAATTTAATAAACCGTCTTGTAGAATGGATTTGAAGAGGCAAAGATTAGATGCAGGGAAAGTAGAAGAATACTGCAGTAGTCTAGAATTGGGATATCAGGAGCTTGAACTTGAGTGGAAGTGGTGGAAATGAAAGAGTTAATGGGTGATGACTGGTCACTGGCCCCAAAATTCCAGTTTGTTTGAAAGATTTTTTTATTCACTTAGCCATTCATTTTTTCATTTGGTGATTCATCACTGAGGAGACTGTCTTCTGTGATGACTAAAACATCTTATTTTTGTCATCTGTCATTTCCTCATAAGATTATTGAGTATGATCTTGGTACATAAGTTCTTGGTAAATGAGGATTGTTATTAATTCACTCACGATTATTGAGGCTGAGTTTTAAAGTAAAATTAAGTTTTAAATTGTGTCAGGAAGTAGACTAAATTGGGGTAGATAAAGCCTGAGTACTGTTGGCAAGGCGTTCACAGTGTAGTGAAGGACACTGATGTGGAATCAAGTAGTTCAGTTCAGTTGCTCAGTCACGTCTGGCTCTTTGTGACCCCATGAACTGCAGCAAGCTAGGCTTCCTTGTCCATCACCAACTCCCAGAGTTTTCTCAAACTTATGTCTATTAGGTTGGTGATGCCATCCAACCATCTTATCCTCTGTCATCCCCTTTTCCTCCTGCCTCAATCTTCCCCAGCATCAGGGTCTTTTCCAGTGAGTCAGTTCTTTGCATTAGGTGGCCAAAATATTGGAGCTTCAGCCTCAGCATCAATCCTTCCAATGAATATTCAGGACTGATTTCCTTCAGGATTGACTGGTTGTAGCTCCTTGCAGTCCAAGGGACTCTCAAGAGTCTTCTCCAACACCACACTTCAAAAGCATCAATTCTTTGGCGCTCAGCTTTCTTTATAGTCCAACTTTTACATCCATACATGACTACAGGAAAAACCATAGCTTTGACTAGATGGACCTTTGTTGGCAAAGTAATGTCTCTGCTTTTTAATATGCTGTCTACGTTGGTCCTAGCTTTTCTTCCAAGGAGCAAGAATCTTTCAATTTCATGGCTGCAGTCACCATCTGCAGTGATTTATTTTGGAGTCCCCCAAAATAAAGTCTCTCACTGTCCATTGTTTCCCCATTTATTTGCCATGAAGTGATGGGACCGGATGCCATGATCTTAGTTTTCTGAATGGTGAGTTTGAAGCCAACTTTTTCACTCTCCTCTTTCACTTTCATCAAGAGGCTTTTTAGTTCTTCTTTGTTTTCTGCCATAAGGGTGGTGTCATCTGAGTATCTGAGGTTATTGATATTTCTCCCAGCAATCTTGAATCCAGCTTGTGCTTCATACAGCCTGACATTTTGCATGATGTACTCTGCATATAAGTTAAATAAGCATGATGACAATATACAGCCTTGACATACTCCTTTCCCAATTTGGAATGGGTCTGTTATTCCATGTCCATTTCTAACTGTTGCTTCTTGACCTGTATACAGATTTCTTAGGAGGCAGGTCAGGTGCTCTGGTATTCCCATCTCTTTAAGAATTTTCCACAGTTTGTTGTGATCCACACAATCAAAGGCTTTGGTGTAGTCAATAAAGCAGAAGTCAATAAAGCAAAATCTTATGGTCACTGAAAGCATTGATCTGGGTGACTGTTGCAAATAATTCTGTTTTTATGACATGTTGCATATCATTTCTATATAATCAATCATCTCTGTTTTCTTCTAATACAGTTTTCACTTTCTTTAGTACCATCATTATAAGTAATATGAAAACATAAACAGACTGTTTTTTCTAATTATAATTATAGTGCTTTAGTTGTCTTTAAAATGTTTGTTCGTAGTTACCAAGGTTACCAAAGGGTCACATAAATATTCTATAGAAGTCTAGTTAGTACAGTGGTACAGAATAACCCTTCCCAGATGGTAGAAAAGAATAAAAGAAAAATTTTACAAAGATCATGATGAGAACAGGAAGTAATATAATATAAATTCACTCATGTGGCACAGATTAAAGTATGTGTGGGGAGGTGTGGGAGATGCACAAAATTAAATTCCCTCATCACACTCTGAAAATTGCCATCTTGCAGTCATCAAGTCCTCCTCCTTCTCAGATGTTGAAGCTCTGTTCTCAGACCAGCAGAAGAAAATTTCATAGTTCAACATATTCCCACTTAGTTGATGAACTCACTTACAGTTGTGGCTGCTAAAAGCTGTTGATCTGCATGTGAAATGACTGTTCATATCTGCATCTGTTAGAAAAGTGTTTTATTCTTCCCGTGACTTTTCTGTCATGCATAGTGTAGTAAAAGTGTAAGTACTTTAGTTTTGCTAGAAGAGTTGTAGACTTGTCCCTGTATCTGGCATTGAGGCTTGATTATCTATTTATTCCAATTTATATATCAGTTTACACACATCAGTTTGAATTCTTTGAATACCAAAGTGTGTGTGGTATTAACTGGGCACTTACTATATGCCAAGCACTGTTCTAAGTGGTAAATGTGTATGTGTATATAGATGTATATATATATTAATATGTATTAATCCTGACAATGACCCTATGTACTATTATTATTATTCCCATTTTATAGATAGGAATAATAGATGGGAGCCAAAGTAACTGAGGCCCAGAGAGGTTAAATAGTTTGATTAAGCTAAAAAATGATGGCAACAGCATAGACATTCAGTTTACACTAAGAAATGATGGCAATAGCATAGACATTCAGTATACACTCACTCCAGAGTGCACACATATATTCAAAAATGCTTATTCAAAATACACGTCCATTTGTGCTTTGAAAGGTTGGTACTCACAATTTGTAAATTCCCTATGTAATTCATATTGACATTACTGACAAAAAACGTTTTTCCCAATGAGTGGTAGTTGTTGGGTTTTCAATATAGTCAATGACATGAATGTTCTTACTGACCTTTAAAGGTATGCTCCATTGACATAATTTCGGACATCCTTTGTGCTTTGGGGAGTACCAGGACACCAAATTCTGGTATTGTATTATCAGTGGGTTTTATTACCTTTATTAAAGGATAGTTCATCCTACGTATTCTGGATACTAAAGACAGGTAGAAAGATTTGATATTAAATGCTTTGGACTTCACTTTCTAGATAAACTTTTGAAATGAGAGAGAGAAACTCTGTGGGTTGTGGTTTGCTCTTATTGTCTTAGAGTTGAGGCTTCTGTGAAGAGCACTGACAGTATTACAATCACGTTACCTACCCCCTGCACAGGTTTCACAAAGGCCATCTTACTCTTGGCGCTCACATCTTTCGGAAACTATTCCCTACTGATTTGTGCTTCTACTTTAAGATGATTTAGGATATTGTAATAAAACTGGCACAGTTTAAGTCCTTAATGCTGAATAACAATCTGAATTGATTTAATGTAGGCAATCTAATCTGTTTAGTTCTGTAAAAAACACTGCAGTTCTCAAAAATAGGACAGACAAGTCAGGACCTTAAACCATCAGAAAACCAAAATGTAGTTCTAGTCCTCCAGAAATATTTGAAACAGTATCTGGAATGTGAGTCAACTTGTTAAGGAAAATACTTCAGATTATTCTTCTGTAGTGTTTGGTTTCAAGGTAGCCATCCAGATGCACAGTGATGGCGATCACGAGATGAGATGGTAGAGAAAGTGCTCGCAGGACGCCTGGCTCCTAATAAGCAATCACTACATGCTAGCTTGTGTGCTTGATGGGCAGTTGTGATGGAGAGATGAAGGGTGTTCTCTTGTGGATAACCTGAGTTCAAATCCTGGCAGAACCATCTATCAGCTGGAAATCCTAAACAGTGCTTCTCAACCAGGGACAACTTTATCCCCCACGGCACATTTGGCAATGTCTAGAGACATTTTAGGTTGTCACCCTTCAGGGTGGGCTTCTATTGGAGGCCAGAGATACTGCTAGGCACCACACAGTGCTCTGAACAAGCTTCTCCTTGTCCCCGCCCCCCGCCTCCCACAACAGAATCATCTGGTTTGAAATGTGAATAGGGCTGAAGTTGAGGAGCCCTAACCTAGAACAAGTAACTTTGTCTCTCTAAATAAGGGCAATAATAGTGCCTCCTTAGCAAATACAAAGAAAGGACTTAGGAAAGTGCCTCACCTACAAAGCATGTCAGAAAAGCTAACTCTTGTTATTCTTTAAACAGTTATGTGTAGGCGATTCACTGTGTGTCAGGCACTAGCCTAGGTGCTAGGTGTAAGTTGAAGTGGAAGGCTAACAGTCCCGGTCCCTCCCCTCGAGGAGCTTGCTGTTTCTGGCTGCAGGGGTCACTGGAGAGATGACACCACTCCTTAGGGGCAGCAGCATCTATCCCTGTTGGGGCCAGCTTATGCTCTCTGTGCCTCCTGGCTTTATATGCCAGCCATTCCCAGTTCCTGAGTCAGTTCTGACCAGGACAGAGAGTTTGTGGGGACCTCACCCTGCTAGTGTGGGGTACAACCCATTAGAATTCACTGTGCCGATGCCCGGAGCCTGCTGCTGTGCTGCATGTGCCTGCTAAGTCATGCCTCCTCCTTACATCCCACTCTGCTGGTCTGGTTCATATAACTGGGCCTCTGCTTTGGTTTTGTCTTAGCCCCACAGCTCTCTGAGTAATACAGTGTCCCTGCAAAGGCTGATCACAGAACCGTGATCTGTTCCTGACCACCTGGCTAGACTCCTTCCATTCCCACCTCCCTCTCTCCCACACGCCTTATGCTTCAGTGGTATAAAACGCTGGCAGGTCCATGAAGGATCTGTGCTTCTGTGTATCACGTGCTTTGTACAGATTGCTTCCTCTGCCTGGATTGCCTGATTTGAGCCAAGCCAGAGTTTCTGTTTACTTCTTTGACTATTAGGGATTGAGCTGTTGGCTCCCTTCTTCAGGATCTAGCCTGCAGCTTGCTCAGTTATTCCATCCCTCTACCTCGTCTTGGCTTTCATATTTCTCCCTTGCGCATTGAGGTGCCAGTTGTTCTGAGTTCAGCCTCCTGGATTTATGAAACCAGAATTTACTGGATTTAAATCAACCACAGCATACTGCAGTAGGTTGAGTCTTTTCAGGACCTAGCCATCCTGTAAAGTGTTGCTTCTGAGTAAAAATGCAGGCCAAAGTCCTAAAAACTGATGAATCAATGGTGTTTTAGAAATGGTGACATTTATAAATTGTAGATTGACCAGAGCAAAAATGTGTGTGAACTTATATACATAATACACATTAACACATACTATTTATCTTTGGCATTTATGCTCATACTTTATGAAATAAGAGAAAAATGAAATAAGAATACTAAAAATAAGATTTGAGAATAAAATGAAAATTAAATTATATTTCTAGTGAATGAATGTGAAGTTGTGTAGATAAGGGAGAGAAGGTATGCAAATGAGGAAATATGTGAGTGAATCATTTGCTGTTGATATTTAAATAGGAAACATTACTGTTGATGTTTGGGCCTAATTTCCTAAATTGGAAATATATCTTTCACATATCTGGAGGCATATCTAAATGTGGCATTAAGGTGGAAATACCCATTTTATCTTCCAAATGCTAGAAAGAAAATAATTTTGTGGAACTAGAATATGAACAAAGAGGAATAAATATATGACACAGGATCGCATTCAAATAGGAAATTCTGGAATGAAAAGAAGCAGCTTGTTTTAGGCTATACTCAGATATTGTGGTTTCAAAAGAATTTCCAACTCTAGCAATTTTCCTAACTTGGGCTAACAAGACTGGTATTTATAACACGATGGGCCATGCGTCTCAGGACCTCTGCATAAACCCGCGCGCGCTGTCAGTTGTCTTCGCCTGGGAGGTTATCAGGCGTTGCCTGGAGCTGTACAGTGAGCTCAGGGTCGTATGCCTTGCTTCAGTGGGGAACTAAGAGGGGAGGGGAATGACACCCTTACTCAGCCAAGGTGGGTATGTTGTTTTATCTTGCAGACCTTGAAAAGGAAAATTAATTTGACTCTTTTCAACAAATATTTTTCAAACTCTTTCTCTCTGTCTTGGAATATAATTGCCAGTAGTTAGGAATTGAAGAGAACTAAAAGGTGCAGATGTTGCCCTCAAGGAGATAAAATCAGTTTTTTCTGAGGATGTCAGACTGGCACATAGAGGAATTAGACAAGAAACAGAGAAAGATATAAGAGAGCAAAACTGCTACACTGAAAAACAATGAAAAAGTCCAGAGGGAGGTGGGAGGGGGGATCGGGATTGGGAATACATGTAAATCCATGGCTGCATATCAATGAAAAAAACAACAACAACAAAAAAAAAAATTAAAAAAAAAAAACAAAAAACAAAAAAAAACAATCAGAGCTCTAGACTGCCATGAAAGAAAAAGAGCTGTCAAGAAGGCAGAATGTGACATGTTAAATCCTCATTTCTATAATTCCAGGATAGTTTTGATGCCTGGGTTCTCCTCTCTTTTAAAGGGTGTAAAATGTAGTGAGGAAGCTACCTGTAGACCATTGTGTAGACCTTTTGCCTGAATAGTTTTTTGAAAAGAAAGAAAACCAAGAACATTAATTTATCAAAATGTTCTGAACATTCTATGTAGGTCAACTCACAACTATCCCCAAACTGATGGTGGAGCTGAGGGAAGACAGGTCCAGTGCTTTCATTTGGTTCTGGAAGGTGTTTTTTGCCATTCAGTTGGAGATTGTTTCCTCTGACATTCTGGAAATTTGTGACGTTTCTAAGAAAGTACTCAAGCCACAGTGTAATCATGTGAAGGGAAACTTTTGTACCTCTCATTAACTGAGACCCTCTATTATTCCTTTTTCTAGGAACATGCTCATCTCATTGCTACAAAAGGCTGAGTTCTTTTCATAAATCTAGATTCCTTCTCCATTCATGCCAGTTTATATTCCAAGGGGAAAGGAGAGAGTCTTTGGTTTTAATATATAACAATATAAAATATTACTGTAAATTTTTTTTATATTTGTTTGGGTTATCATCTGTTCCACATTTTAAATCATAAATATTAACCTAAGTGCAACGCAAAGGAATATTTGGAGGCAAAATAAATCTCTAACTTCTACTTAGTTATTTGAGCAAACAGCAAACACTGTATTGAAAATCATCAGTGAACAAGACAATTGTCCACATACGTATTTTCTACATGAACTCTGCCAAGAAGGAGAATTACGAAGTTGATCCCTGCACTCCGGAAGCCTGTCACAGAAGGACAATAGGATATGCCCCCAATATAGATATTTACAACAGTGATGAAAGCAAGTTAACAGGAATTATCTCCCTCTTTTTTGATTCTGTAGCATCTCAACTTGCTCTAATTAAGCAGATCATTACATTTTTTTGGTCTTACATTCTCAACATAAATATAACTAAAGATACAAAATAATTTCTTTTTAAAAATCATTTTATTGTAGTTGATTTACAATGTTGTGTTAATTTCTGCTGTACGGCATAGTGACTCAATTATTCATGTATCTTTTCATATCCTTTCCCATTGTGGTTTATCACAGGGTATTGAATGGAACTGCCTGTGCTATGCAGTAGAACCTTGTTGTTTATCCATCCTATATATAATAGTTTGCATCTATTAATCTCAAACTCATAGTCTATCCCTCCCCCATCCTCCCTGTCCTTTGGCAACCACAAGTCTATTCTCGATGTCTGTGAGTCTCTTTCTGTTTCATAGATAAGTTCATTTGTGTCATATTTGAGATTGCACATGTAAGTGATATCATATGGTATATGTCTTTTTCTAGTTTATTTCACTTAGTATGGTCATCTTCAGGTTCACCTGCGTTTCTGCAAATGGTATTATTTTATTCTAAAAGAATTCCTCTTTATCTAAGGGAAATTATATCTACATTTGTTGTTCTTAGGGTTCAGTAAGCCGTGGCCCTGTGGGCCAAATTGGAGGCCTGTTTTTTATATGACCTTTTGAGCTAAGAGGGCTTCCTTGATGGCTCAGATGGTAAACAATCTGCCTGCAATGCAGGAGACCTCGGTTTGATCTGGAGAAGGGCATGGCAACCCACTCCAGTATTCTTACCTGGAGAATTCCATGGACAGAGGAGCCTGGTGGGTTATAGTCCACAGAGTTGCGAAGAGTCAGACACAGTTAGACAGTGACTAATATTTCGCTTTCTGAGCTAAGAATGGTATTTAAAGTTTTTGTGTGCTCAGCCTCTCAATCGCGTCCAACTCCGTGTGACTCCCTGGGCTGTAGCCTATCAGGGTCCCCTGTCCATGGAATTCTCCCAGCAAGAATATTGGGGTGGGTTGCCATTTCCTCCTCCAGGGGATCTTCCGGACACAGAGACTGAACCCGCCTCTTGTGTCTCTGGCATTGGCCGGTGGAGTCTTTACCACTGAGCCACCTGAGAAGCCATTTTAAATTTTTAAATGATTATAAACATAAATATGAATATAAAAGAGTGTGTAACAGAGAGGTATGTGGCCTACAGAGCTTAAAATATTTATTGTTTGGCAATATACAGAAAATTCTGCTGATGCTTGTTTTATTTACTTTGTTTTTTAGTTGAGTTATAATTAGCACACAATATTATATTCGCTTCAGGTGTACAGAATAATGATTTGATATTTTTATGCATTATAAAATAATCACCACCACTAAGACCAGTTATCATTCATCATCAAAGTTGACTTTAATTTTGACTATGGTGGTGATTTAGTTTCTAGGTCGTGTCTGACTCCTGTGACCCTGTAAAACTATCTTAGAGGTCCCTATTCTTTATTCTTGTCAATTAATAGGTTCAATTGAATGTTGGAGATACATAATACAAATCTCATCCTGTATGTTTCTTCCTTCTTTTTACACTAATAAATCTACTAAGCCAAGCTAACACTAACATGCTGCTGGGCTCTGCTCAGTCGCTTGCTCTTTGTGACCCCATGGACTGTTGCCCGCCAGGCTCTTCTGTCCATGGGGATTCTCCAGGCAAGAATGCTGGAGTGGGTTGCCATTCCTTCTCCAGGGGATCTTCCCAACCCAGGAACCTTGGTCTCCTGCATTGCAGGCAGATTCTTTACCAACTAGGCTAGGAGGGAAATCCATAATTGACTATATTTCCTATGTATACTTTGTATCCCTGTGACTTATTATTTTGTAACTGAGAGTTTGTTCCTCTTAATCCCCTTCACCTGTTTCATCCATTCCCTTTCTGCAACCACAGATTTATTCTCTGTATCTGTGAGTCTCTTCTGTTTTGTTTTGTTTTTCAGATTTCACATATAAGTGAAATCATATGATATTTGTCTTTCTCTGTATGAGTTATTTCACTTAACATAATACCTTCCATGTCTATCCATATTGCTGCAAATGGCAATATTTCAAATTTATAGGTAATGGAAACAAAGAATGAAGAATTAATAATTCTTTTTATTTTAAGGATGGGTAAATATTCCATTGTATATATGTACCACATCTTTTTCCATTCATCTATTGATGGACATTTAGATTGCTTCCATGTCTTGGCTATTGTAGCTGGTACTGCAATGAACATAGGGATATATATATATAGAACAAAAACATAAATGGAACAACATACGTATACATATGTAGCTTTTCAATTTATGTTTTTGTTTTCTTTCCTTAAATATCTGGAAGTAGAATTTCTGGATCATATGATAGTTCTATTTTGAATTTTTTGAGGAGACTTCATACTGTTTTCCAGAATGTGTGCATCAGTTTACATTACCACCAACAGTGCATGAGAGTCCCCTTTTCTCTACATTAGTACTAACACTTGTTCCTTCTTTTTTTGATAACAGCCATTCTGACGGATGTGAGGTAGGGCTACATCAGACCAAAAAGCTTTTCCAGAACAAAAAAAACCATGAACAAAATGAAAGGCAGTCTACTGAATGGGAGAGGATATTTGCAAACAATATATCTAGTAAGGAGTTGATATCCAAAATACATAAAGAACCCATAAAATTCAAAATTAAAAAAGCAAAAAACCCATTTAAAAACAGGCAGAGGACCTCAATTGGCATTTTTTAAAAAAATTATTTTAACTGGAGGATATTTACGTTTTGAAAGGAGACATCCAGATAGACAGAAGGCAAATGGAAAGGTACTCAACATAAGTAATCATCAGGGATGTGCAAACTGAAAGCAAAATGAGATGCCACCTCACATTTGCTGATCCTTGTTTTAAAGAATGATTCCTCAAGGACCATCTGAATGAGTCACAGGAAACTTGGAGAGATGTATTACCTAGGGAATAGGCTAAGCTCCTGTAACAGAGACACCTCTAATTCAGTGTTTAATAAAGGAAGAAGTTGTTTCTCTCTCACCTTAGCAGTCTAGAGGCAGGCCAGTGCTTTCTTGGATGATGGGTGTCTTTGCCATGTGAGATTATTCAAGGTCCCACAATGCACTTGTCTTCATTGAAGAACTTCACTTACTACTGCAGCATCCTGATTCCAGTCTGAGGGAAAGGAAAGTGGTGAGCAGTCGGTTTCCTTTTTAATATTAAAATCTGGATCATAGCACGTATCACTTCTACTCACATCCTTTTTCCAGATCTGAGTCACTTGGCCTCTTTAGCTGGAACATAGTTCTTAGCTGAACAGCCATGTGCCCAGATGAAAGTATGGAGTTTTATTGCTAAGAAGAAGACAATTCTTGCTAATGGAGGAAAATGAGCAGTCTCTGCACAGTGGACAGTTCACTGTATTGAATTATTCCTGATCTTTGTTGTTGAATGCTCACTTCATAGCAAGTACTCAATATATATTTATTGAATTAATTAACGTGAGCCAGAAACTGGAGGCAATACTTAGCGAAGGAAGGAGCACTTAAGGAGAAATCCAAGTCTTGGAATGGGAGAGACCTAAGCTTGGTAAGATTAGATTTAAGGCTCCTGGGAATGAGTAGTGGAGATTAAGGTGAAGTTCAGAGATAAGCTTAGACAGTGAGTGAATCTTCTATCCTTTACCTAGGGATAGAATCCTCACTTAAACAGTGAACATAATTTAGAAAAACTCAGGAGCAGGAAAAACTCCAGGAGGATGATAAGATGGGATGGAGGACGGTATGAGGATGAGTGGGAGTTGGGGTGGTATCCAGTCTGCTAATGAGGAAAGTCCAGTAACCCCTACAGTTCAAAGGCAGCCAGGCATCATTTGATGGATCTAGCATTCTGACACTTTTTAACAGGATTCATCTATTCCTGAGGATTAGCAGAGAGAATTGGCAAGATCCTATCTGAGTGTCAGAGCCTCAACCAAACAGATGGGTGTGCAGGACAGAATTTTGAGTTCTAGGCTAGAAAACTGAAGCAGTGGCTCAACTTTGTAGATTGGGCCAACATAGCAGGGCTGGGAAATGATTTATTTTAGAGGCTGTACAAATTCTCAGAGCTATTTTATTGTTATTGAATCTCTGAGCAGTAAGACTTAATTCTGAGCTTTGCTTTTAATTTTCTGACCTAATTATCATAACTGGTTCAGAAATGGAGGGGAGACAGATACCGGGCCTGGGGAACAAGGACAGAGGTAGACTTAAGGGCTGGTGTCTGAGACTCTGGATTGAGAAATTGATTATGCTATGCCCTGTATCCTTTGGTACTTCATAATGCTATTTTCTTTCTTGCTGTGAAAATAATAATCATAAAAAAGCACAGTTTCAATAGGATGATAAATCATGATAACTGATATTTTGTTGTCTTGTTATTCTAAAGTAATTTGATTATTGTAATTAAAGGAGGATAAAAGCGGAGCAAATTCCCAAAATTGATGTCTCAGGTCAAATTGGCCTATTTGGTAGAAGATGAAATTGTGTATTTCAGCACTTCAGCTCTGCATAATTGATGGGGAACTGTATACTGTCTCTTTGGCTATTCAACAAAGATTCTGTTAAAATCTGCCTGTGCAATCTGAGGTTGCACCATTTATAAATTAAATTACATTTTATAGATGTAAAACTATCTTAGAGATCCCTATTCTTTATTCCTGTCAATTGAATATTGAGGATACATAATGAAAATCTCATCTTGATCCTATGTTTTCTTCTTTCTTTTTGCACTAATAAATCTACTAAGCCAAGCTAAACACTAACATATGTGTGGATAAAAAGATAGCCAGCTTTGTGAATGAACATATTGTTTTTTCTGTCTTATCCTTTTCAGGGACTGTATGAATATTTGATGAGGCTTCAGATAAAATACATGAATGACATATGGTTCACTGAAAAAACTATTTTATATATATATATATATATATATATATTTCTTTTAAATTTCTAGTTACTCTCTTAATAGATGAACATTTACAAAGAGTAATTATATATGTATTAAAGATATAGCTAGGTACTATATATGAGATATCTTATAAGAGAAAAGAGAGGTTACATAATCGATGAATTTATACACTTCACTGTTAAGGTGAGCAGTTTGTTAATGTAAGCAATACCTCATTCATCCTAACTGTATCAGTATAGGAAGGTGCAGTTGAGCCTCTTCATCTGTTAATAATCAATAGTAAGACTAATAAAAATTCATGTTTTTTCCTTTTTTAAAGAAATTCAAACATTTCACTTATTAAAGTTTTTAATGACTTTAATCAAAGCAAAAGTATGTTTTGTAAATCATGAAAGTCCATGAATTTAAGTTTCCTTGTGTATTTAAGACATTGACTGATGATATTAGCTAAGACATTGTATACAGTTTGGGTTCAGTTGTATATAATATTTTGGGCTACTTTAAATAAAAGTCTGGCAAATTACTAATTCTCAGATCTACTACTTATGTTCAAAGGATGTTGTTGAGACTACTATCCGTAAATGATGGATAGGATCAACAAAGCAGTGCAAGCAGTCTACTGAAGTTGTAGATGATGTCATCATTTTAATCATTGACATTGTCATTGTCATCAATCATCATATTCCCTTCTATTTGCTTAGTATTTCCGTCTGTTTGATCTTATTCTTAAGCAGTATTGCAATTGAGAGAAGAGATGATAAAGAGGAATACTGTTTTGGCTAATTTACCTTCTTAATTTTGCTGGTAACAAAACAGCTGCTAATTTCACTGGTGAAGATCTGAGGGACTGCTAAACACTAGCTAAAAGTATTAATATGATTATAGACTCAAGCAGCAGTTTTCATGGAAGCCAGTTTTCAGTTTTGCTTGTTACCATGGAATCAAAACAAACAAAAATAGAATAACCTTAATATCTTGTCTTATGGTTGTTGTGTATATAATTTTAAGCTTCAAAGTGTAGGGCTTCCCTCATAGCTCAGTCAGTAAAGAATTTGCCTGCAATGCAGGAGACCTGGGTTCAATTCCTGGGTCAGGAAGATCCCCTGGAGAAGGAAATGGCAACCCACTCCAGTATTCTTGCCTTGAGAATCCCATGGACAGAGGAGCCTGGCAGGCTATAGTACATGGGGTCACAAGAGTCAGACATGATTTAGTGACTAAAGAGAGAATATCTTGTCTTATGGTTGTTGTGTATATAATTTTAAGCTTCAAAGTGTAGAGATGTTTTATTATTTTAACCCCTTTACACCTTGACTACATTTTGTTCTGTTTTAATAATGAAAATTCTGATAGTTTGCTTAAAGTCAATCATATAGTTACTAAATCTAGTAGTAGAATCTGCTGTTTGTTTTTGTTTCTTTGACTAGTTAGTGGATGCTTTTGTTTCTGATTTTTTATTGTATTTATTTGTGTATGTCTATTTGTGTGTTGGGGCATCCCAGGTGGTGCTGTGGTAAGGAATCTGCCTGCCAATGCAGGAGATGCAAGAGACTCAAGTTTAATCCCTAGGTCAGTAAGATCCCCGAAAGTAGGAAATGGCAACCCACTCCAGTGCTCTTGCATAGACAATTTCATGGACAGAGGAACCTGACCGGCTACAGTCCATGGAATTGCAAAGAGTTGGACATGACTGAGCACACACACAGGTATTCACAACACTGAGCCAGCAAATCTTTTTGGTAAATAACACATGAAGATATATGTTTATTATGCATTGAATCAAAGTATAATTATCTGTGGATTTGTAAGAAACTTTTGAGGTTGTTTTGGATTCAGTGAAGGGATATTTCCAAGTTGACCTCCCAAGAGTGTGTCTTTGTACTCCCCAAACCTGGGAATGTAAAGAAACATGTAGATGTCTAAAGTGTGAGGATGTGGCATCCTTAGATGTGCGTTTGTTGATGAAAAAGTTGTGGATTACTCATACATTTTGATCAGTAACTTTTTGAGGAGAATTATTTGAAAATTGTCTTTTTGAAAAACTTTTTAAAATTTAGTGCCTGTTACACCTCAGTTGTTGAAACAGCTGAGAGATTGTGTGATATGAGTAGTTTTGTAGATCTGCAAATCCTAAATTGATCCAAAGATCAAGAAAAATGTATTTGTTTATCTTCAGAATAAGTTTTTTCTTAAAAGTTAACTTAAAATGAGGTTTTATCTGCTTTGTAGAGTATGCATCGCCATCATGGCCGGGGTTGGGATCCAGGTTCTGTCAACTGAATTTGGTAGGTTCGTTCCAGTAGCCCCACATAATTGCCTAGGGTACTCTCCTGGAGGAGGTCATTGAGCAAAGGAAACGACCGCCAGATGACCCAAAAGTCAGACTAGGGCAATCAGAAGCTCCTTACTCCCTGCCATCCTTGAAATGTACATTTCACTGGTATGTTGGTACCCACTGGTACCACTGGTACTGTGGGGTACCCACAGTGGGAGCTCTTTTCAACCATACAGACACCTTGAAGAAACAATGTGTTTTTGAGACCATCTGGAAGTTATATGTGACTGAACCCAGTTTAAGGTTTCTATATAAACTTTTAAGATTCTGGTAGGGGAGTGTGGAGATCTATTCATCTTGCAACTGCCCAAGACAAGCCTGGTGTGTAAGTTCCTTTGTTTGTTAAACCTGCCATCTATCAATCTGAAGCTATCTGCCTCTTCCTACAGTCTCTCCTTGCCCTCTGTGTGTGTGGCCAGTTTTAGATTTCATTCAGGAAGTTCCTGAAGTTTTGAACCAACAAGTCCCTCATATAGTAAGTTGATAGACATCAGCTCTGATTTTGAGCCTGTAGTGGAGATGAGTGTTTTGGTTTCTCTGCTCTGCTTTCCTCATCTGTAATTTTTATTACTGTAGAGCTAATCCCATTTATTCAAAGTTGCTTTGAGGCTTCAAATGAGATTGCTCATGTTGATTTGCTCATGATTGCTCATGAGATTTGCTCATGCAAACTGCATATTCTGTGTTAATCCAGTTTTTATGGCTTTTAAAATTATTACTTTGCCTTCAAAGTTTTGGACTGTAAAGGCATGGGATTATTGAAGGGAGAGCAAGAGCATTGGACAACAATGACAATAGTTATAACAGCATACATTTCTAACCTGAATTTAGAAGACAACAACCTTTCCCAGTTAGAGACTGGGAAAATAGGGTAATTTGGTGAGGTTTGGAACATTCGAAGTTAACCATTCTATGCCTGAGATAGACTTTTTAATGATTGAATCTGCACATTTTATTTTTATTAGTCTGATTATGTGGCAGGAAGTCAATTTAGGTTTCTACATACTGCAGACAGGATAGAGACCTGTCAGGGGGCAGAGACTCATTCGATTCATGATGGCAGTGGTAGTGATGCAGTTTAAGTGCAAAAGAAAGAAAGAATTATTAACAATTGCTTTGTTATTGGGAGATGGACAGATTCCTTCTTTTACTACTAATGCACCAAAATTAGTACTTAAAGAAGCTCCAGTTGGGTTCTTTATCAGTAAACATCCATATTTGTGACCACAGATACACTTGCATTCAGCTGCATTTTGATTTAGAAAGACACCAGTCTCTCCATTTCACCCTCACTCTCCTCTCTCCCCTAAACCGTGTGTGTGTTGGGGGCAGGGGGTTACTGTGCATTCATGTATAAGCTCATCTCTCCATTCTGGAAGCCCCATGACTAAAAATGAGCATTTTGATGTGATTGCTTCTGGCCTGCTTTATTATATATTAATAACTACTTGAAAATGCCATGTGTTTTTGGTGGGATATTTATGCTCTGCACACAATAAATATGGAAAACATGGAAACAAAGTTTTGCTTTAAATTCAAGCAGTTCTGCAATTAAAAAGACCTTGTATAGCATGGGCATGTTGGTAAATTCTTCTGTGCAGCTTCCTAGTAGCATTTAAAGACCCTTTTCTTAGCCTGTTTTTCTCTAAACAGGCAGTTCAAATGATCTTTATCAGTTCTTCTTTGAAAAGAAATTCAGTTCACTTTGACTTGTGTCCATAAGAGAATGATCAGTTCTCTAGAAACAGAGGGTGGTAAGCAGGGTTTATCCTAAGAATAATTTCATTGCCAGAAACTTTTTTTTTTTCAGACTCTTAAAACGATGCAATGTTTACATTGCCAGAAACTTTTATGTCAATTTTCGTATGTGGAAAC
The DNA here is from genome assembly GCF_019320065.1 of Cervus canadensis. NCBI lineage: Eukaryota > Metazoa > Chordata > Mammalia > Artiodactyla > Cervidae > Cervus > Cervus canadensis. Next base: position 20,823,128 of record NC_057410.1, on the reverse strand, counting down.
GTATTTTGTGGCTGAGTTTGAGATACTTAGCATGAAAGTGAACTCAGAAAGTCACAAGGGTATAATGGCACTTGGTAGTTTGAGCACAGGCTCATTGCTTGTGAGAGTAATAATAATATGTATCATAACGTGAAAAGCCAACACGTGGTGTTGCTACATGCCAAGCACAGCTAGTCATCTGTATAGCTGGCATTGGAAACTCATTATTCTGGGTTCAGAACCACCACACACATTCTTTTTTTTATGCGTGGTTCCTAACAGGAGACCTTGTTGAGGAATTGCTTAATACATCCCTGAATTTAATTGTGAATTCTGAAAATTGAAATGATAACAAAAATAAAGTAGAAGGTGGTTTCTCTGCCTTGACTTTCTGGTGAGGAATAGAGTTGGGTCTTGAAGTAATAATCACAGGAACTAAGAAGTCTCTTTGAACATTATGTAATCTTTGAGATGAAAATAGAAGGCAAGAATGCTAACTTTACGAATTGGGAAACAAATGCAAATGAGGAAAGTGACCTTTCTTAAAATCACTACTAAGCCAGTCACTGAAGGAACTAAAAATGTTATCTTATATAATTACTCTTTTCTACATTATTTTCTGTGTTGATATTCTTGAATTTGCTTTTCTGTTTGTGAGAGGCAGTTGAGCATAGGTTAGGATGTGTTCAGAAAGCAGGGCAATTTAGTGGAAGGAATATTGGACCAAAAATTGTCATCCCCAATACACCTCTAGCATGCTGGGTGCCTTTGGGTGAATCACAGAATTGTTCCTTGGTTTGCTTTTCCCATTGAAAAAGGAAGTGATAACAGTTGTCCTTGTTAAGCTTTGTGAGAATAAAATGGAATGTGAGTTCAAAGGGGAAAATATATTATTTATACATTTTTGAAAGACAAATGTTGTATGGTATACATGTGCAGCTTTATGTAGTTATATATGCTGTCCCTGCTGTTCGACAGATCTAGTGTCTTTACGGTCCATCCTTTAATCCTCTCTTATTCCTATGATTCCTATGATTTATTCAGGCATGCCTATCACTTTAGATGCTGTATTCCGATGACCTCTACATTTATACCGCCAACCTTAGCCTCTCTCTTGAGATCAGGTTCTGTAGTGCCAGCCTCCTACTGGACATGTCCACATGCACGTCTCTGAACACCTCAGAATGACCGCTTCTAAAATTGAAATCCCATCTGGGTACCATTATGCTCGTTCTGCAGGTCCTTTCATTCAGTCTCTCAAGCTGGGAATTTTGGATTCAATTTTTTTCTGTTTTTTTTTTTTTTTCACCTTTCGCCCGTCTTTTATTGGTGACCAGATTGTTTAGACCATGCTTTCTAAAAACCTCTTGACTTCAAGCCCTGCTAATTTTTCTGAGCTACTCACAGAGTTCAGGCACCTATCAAGTCCTGCTTAGACTCAGACATAATGGATTCTTGAAAAACATGTTTTTAAGGGGGGACAATAGATGTAAATATCACTAGGGTGAGGTAAGGTTGGTGAGAGATGGTGTTCTGTTGACAGAAAGCTGAAAATTATTCTGCTTCCTATAGGTTCCCTCTCTGTCTCATTCAATAACCTCCCTTCACTGTGTCTTAGGCTTCTGGACTACGAATGTGAGGTTCATGCCAGCCCCAGTTTTTAAACCTCTGTAACCATGAACTTGGTTAATCAGGATGGAAAAAAGAATTTCCTTTTTCCTGTCAGTAAAGTGTAGACTGAATGGAGCTTCTGTAGGACATGTTTGATGTTTGAGGGTCTGTTCTTCTTGCAAGTCACCCTGGTCCTCATAGAGGGAGCAAAACAGGAAGTGTAATGGGCCCAGAGGAGAGCTTGGACAGGTGAGAGAGCTTGTCCTGAACTGTGACCCCATGAACGAATAGGCTTAAGTCTAAGCTGGATAGAGATCTTCTGAGACCCTCCTTACCACCCTGGTAGGATAGAGGATGGTTCTGCCCTGCAGGTCTCCTTAAGTACTTCCTGAATCTCAATGCAAATAACATCTGGTGTTCACTTGGCCCTTTTTTGCATCAGCGTTCCTGACAGGCAGTGAAATGACCAGTAAGTAGCTCTATGTCACCATTCCTGGTAAATGCCAAAACGTGTGAAACTTATCGAAAAGGCAACAATCATGTGAATTGTTAGTCTCTCAAGAGTTTTCCCTATGTTCAATTTTTTTTTCTTTTTGCAAATAACCTTCCATATGGCTACCAGAGAAAATTTTCCAAAATGAAGATTGAACAATTTTTACAAAATGATTTCCTTTCAACTACACTAACCTTCACCATGTTTTCAACCATTTTTACCAAGGGTACTCAAATGTAATCCATTTTTATGTTCTTCTTCCTTTCATCATAAGGTCAGTCTTCACATGTCATTTCATCTGAAAACAAGACAAACAAACCCACAAAAATAATACAGCCTCTCAACCCTTCACAAATCTGACTCCAAAAGCAATGGAAAATAACAGAGGTTTTCTTTTGAGTACCAAATGATGAAACTTTCTAAAAATCCTCTTTAAGCATCTCTTCTCTAAAGTTCTACCTTGTCAGGCAGCTGCTATGCTTTTCTCAATTTCTTTTCTCTCACTGGGCCATGCCTTTGCTTCTGTTGGTGGCTCTGATCATCATTTCCATATTCAATGTAGTTCTTCCTCTGTTTCTCTCCCTTGAGTCCCCATCTATCACCCTGTTCAGCAAGACAAAGGATTTTCCTCAAGCTCTACCTTGAACCAAACTCAAGCCTGAAAAGGGTGGGGGAGGGGGAGGCATAATAAATATTTATAATTCAATTTTAATTTGCTTTTATCTATAAATTGGAATGAAGTTATGGAATTTGTGGATAATTCACTTGTATGTAAATTAGAGTAGATTAAAAGTTAACACAAGATAAATTCTTCTCACAGAGTCACATCTTATGTGCCTCCTTGAGGAAACAGAAGGTTTTGGAGCTCAGAGGAATTGGATTGCATCTCTGCAAAGCCTCTCTTCTCCTTGATGGAGTCTGGGGAGAAAGAATTACATTAACCATGGCTGATATTGCAGATTATTGCTATGCTGTTGGTTGTGACTATGGGATAGAACTGAAGAAGTTTCTTTTTGGAAACATGGAATTTTCTTTGTCCTGAAACTTTGAACCAGTATCCTGAACCTGATTTCCTTGTCCTGGGTTAGGTGCCTGATCCTGAATCAGTTACTGCAGACAGGAAGAGGTGGTGCTGTGATGGATCAGAGTCCTAGCACAGAGGAAGCTGTGGGTTAGGAGTGAGGTGGGATCGTTTTTCAGTGGTACATAAGAATTATTATTATTTATTTTAATTTTTGCACCCAGAGATTAAATCGTGGATGGTGACAAAGACAAGTATCTGTCACACTGGCAGACAAAGCCCTGCCTATCCTGTCCAGCTTTCCTGCCCAGCTCCGTTCTGCAGTGGCTGCTGTTTGCTCTTTCAGCCATGTCATGCCCTTTCACACCTCTCTGCTTTTTCATCAGCTATGTCTATGGCTGGAATGGTTTTCCCTCTCTTCTCTACCTGGTGAAGATGTTGAAAGTGTTAGTCACTCAGTCATGTCTGACTCTTTTTGACCCCATTGACTGTAGCCCGCCAGGCTTCTCTGTCCCTGGGATTCTTCAGGAAAGAATACTGGGGTGGGCAGCCATTCACTTCTCCAGGGGATCTTCCCAAGCCAGGGATCAGACCTGGGTCTCCTTCATTGCAGGTGGATTCTTTACCGTCTGAGCCACCAGGGAAGCCCGTAATTCCTGACCAAATACCATCTGTTTCATGAGCTCCTTCCCTCCAACTGATGTTGGCTGCTTTTCCTTCTGTGGTCCAAGAACACTTTGTATTTACCTGAAAGAACACTTTGTATTTACCTGAAAGAACACTTTGTATTTATGCTGAAAATGACAGCATATCTTTTATTTTATTAGGATTATTTGTCCCCTTCTCTATTTTATGACTAACTTGAGGGCTTCCCCATGTGTGTGCATTCCCAGTGATGGACACAAACCAGATGGTTACATTTTTATTCCATAAATTTGTTGGGCTGGAAAAGTGGGAACTTTAGATTAATCCCATAATCTCTGTTTTATCAAGGTAGTTATTCTGAACCTGATTTCTGCTACACTGCTCCCAAGAGAATGCTTGGCAATGTGTGGGAGAACTTTGGTTGTTACAATGACTAGGATTGGGTGCCACTGACATTCTTTGGGGTAGGACCAGGGGTGTAAAGGCTCTGCGGTTCCTAGGACAGTTTTCAAGGAAGGATTGTTCTCTCCCAATGCAGGGATCTTCCCCATTGAGAGCTCCTTATCTGGTCTACTTAGTCTAGAACATAGAAACCAGTGGAAGGATTTGATAACAGAAACTGCGTTCTGGGTCCCATCAACCTTTTGCTCACACTTTGAATAGGAAAGTGTTTTGCTTTGTTGGCATTTGGCTTGAATGATAGGCTTTATCATGTCCACTAAGTCTGTCCCTGGCTATTTTTCCCATATCCTATGAGTCCTGAGGTTGGAGCTGCAAGACTAACCCAAAGGGAATTGCAGGATAAAAATCTACTCTTCTACTAAAATCTCTTGTCTAGTTGTTCTTTAAATCAGGGGAGAGGGACTTGGGAATTAAGTTCTCTGCATTTCTTTCAAAAATATGGCATGATAATTTGATCTTAATGTTTCATCCAGTGCACAGAAGGCTGAGAGTGACTAATTTCAATGATCTTTTAAAAAATCTATTTATAGCAAGCCTTCTGGCTACAGATATCAATGTGAAAGGTAGCACATTGATTTAAATCCAGTTTTCTGTCACAAGGTGTCAGAAAAGCTAAATGGCTCTATCATGGTCTCTTAGGTCCTGTTCTCGGAAGGACATCTTTTTGTTCCATTTTGACACTGACGTGGCCATGGTATCCAGGCTATAGGAAGAGTATGAGCAGAAAACTTGGAAGCTCACTTCTTCAAACAGGCTTTTTTGACAGGCTTCTTTGATTCCTTGTCTCAAAGACATTTTTGAAAAAAAGATCCCTGAAATATAAGCTCAGTCACTCATGTGGTTTACTGTCTGTGTTATGTGTAGCAAAAAGTGTTTTTGAAAGAATTTACCAGGAGAGTCTGGAGCTTGATATTTATCAGCAATTACTTGTAATGTTCTGAAAGATGTTGCCTGTAAAGGATACTATAAAGGATAAAGGACCAAATTCTAGGCTATTTACTGTTTGTTTCCCTTTTTAGATACTCCCAGAAGTATAAAAGCCTCCACTGCTACAGCGGAACAGTTTTTTCAGAAGCTGAGAAATAAACATGAGTTTACTATTCTGGTGACCCTAAAACAGACCCACTTAAATTCTGGAGTGATCCTCTCCATTCACCATTTGGATCACAGGTATGTGTGACTGCTGGAGTTTCCTGTGTTTTCATTTTGTATAGTGAAATTAACACATTAAAGAGAACTAAATAAAAGTGAGATAACAGGATTGGTTTAAAACAGCAAAAATAATTTTGCTGAATTATGCAAAATCACAAACACAGGTAATTGAGATCAGCCTAAAAGCAGAAGGAGCTGCTGTTTTTGGTGTTGCTAAAAGCATGCAGAAGTTACCATATTCTTAAAACCCATTTATTAATCACTAACTTCTTCATAAGATATCCTACTCAATGTTAAAGTCAAATATACTTCTTAATTGATAAACAGATAGCCACAAAAATACTGTATTCTGTTTCTTTAAGATATTGCTTGGGTTTAGAGTTTAATAGTCTTAAAATTTTAATCACAGACAAATGCATTCTTTTTCAATGTGTTTCTTAGACTGTGATAGTTACAACTATTCTTGGGATGTGTGTTGAATCAAAATGCTATCTGGTATTTCCTAGTTTCTCGCACATGTGAGAAACATGATTTGGGAGCTGGTGGGAGTAGTGAGGAGGAGTGGAGAGGGAGAAGAAAAAATTCATTCATGACACTTAGAATATACATAAATTGCTGCTAAATAATATCAAACAAGTTAAAGTGATTCCTTCCTGAAAGAATAGCCATGGTTCTGACAATGAAAGTTCTTTCGTGTTCATATTTTGAGTATCCACTTTGTGACTATTGGTGGACCTTGGGCAAATTACATAACCTCAATTTCCTCATCTGTAATACAGGGAGAGTAATAATACCTTCTTCATAGATTGTAGTAAGGATCAAAGAATGTATATATGTAAAGTGTTTTACATATATAATGGATTTAATGATCCTATTCAGATGTGAGCAGAAACCTCTTTTCCTGGTTTCCCTTATGAGAGATGGGACAGTCTGGGACTTTGCAAATCTTTGCTAAACACTAAAGGCCAAATATATGTGGAGAACAAAATATAGAAAATCGACTCATAGAATAGGGTTCTTGATCACATTCTACCTGGATTACTCACAGTATTTAAGGTCCCATCAAATTCTGTCTTTAACCCCAAAGGATTATGATAACATCACAAGCCACTCACTTGGGTTTTTCCCCCCCAGGTTTTGGCTTATTTTTCAGAGGAGGATGTCACCCAAACATTTACTGAGTAGTTGACATAGTCTCTTCAAGACTAAGAGCAAGAAAGGGAGAGTTCCACCTCCCAAGGATTCACTAGGATTTTCCCCCTTGGTGTGTTTCTTTCCTTGTCTTCAGGTAATTGATATCAGGGGAGTTCCTTGCTTACACCACTGTGACCCTGCCCTTCTTCATTGGGCTTTGGGCAACATGATTCACATACAGCAAAGGATATTGTTCCTTCACAGAGCAGCCTGATTTATTGCTGATTATTTCTGCTTGCTAAGAAAATTTCCCCTGTATTCAGGCACTATATTTTTCTGCCCTGTGGCTTTTCCCCACTACTCCATTTGTAGATATTGAAAGGATATGGTGGGGTCCAGCTGCTTGCTGCTCACAAGCCAATAAACAGGCCAGGTTGGTGGAAAGGAAAGTTTGCTTTATTTTAGATGCCAGCAACTGGAAATGGGGTGAAATCGGATGGACATCTGTCCTAAAATCAGCTCCTCCCCGCTGGCAACCAGTGGGGAAAGAGCTTTTATAGATAGAAGGAGGGGCTATGTGCAGAGACAGCACAGCCAGCTCTGACAGTCATCTTCAAATTGGTCATCAGTGGTCTGACCAGTGTCATCTTGGTTGTTTTAGGTGCAGTTAATCTTCAGTTCCAAGGTCCATTTATTCCCATTTTTTTGAGACCAGTTCTCAAAATCATGGCAGCTCATGTCCAGGGCACAGCCTGGTCATCATGCAGTTAACTTCTCCGCCTGGTGTTTTGATATCTGTAAGACAGCTCACAGGATATGACTCAGAATATTATCTATAGCCCTTGAGAAAGTGCTAGAGGTCCTTGACTTTGCTTAATGACTGCATTATTATTTGGTCTCGTTTGATTGTTTTCCTTTGTTTCCATCTGTTCTCACTCTTCTGATTAAACTTATTCTTTGACTAAAGTTTTCCACAGACAAAAGGCAGGCAGAGGACGTGGTGGGGAGAGCAAAGACCACAGGGTCCTGCTTTGTTTCACAGGGACGTGAAACTCGCCAACCTTCTTCCAGATGACACCTCAAAACCATCCCGTCTAAATGGACGATGTTCTGTTTGGTCCCTAGAGTTGAATATATTAACTCTACAAATGTTTGACCAGCATGGATTCCATATTATCTATCCCTGGTGCCTCAGAGGTTAAAGTGTCTGCCTGCAATGCGGGAGACCTGGGTTCGATCCCTAGGTCGGGAAGATCCCCTGGAGAGGGAAATGGCAACCCACTCCAGTATTCTTGCCTGGATAATCCCATGATCGGAGGAGCCTGGTGGGCTACTGTCTATGGGGTCCCAAAGAGTTGGACACGACTGAGCACTTTCTATCTGATACTTCTTACAACAGTTTCAAATTGTTTTTTTTAGCACCTTAGACGTAGTAAGGGTATATTGATATACCAAGCCTTTATTAGATAGGTCCTTGAAGGCAGATTGGTGTCAGACAGATCCTTTGTTACTGTTCCTATAAAGTAGACTTGTTAAAATTATATGTAGGACTTTATATTGACTTATTTCAATTAAAAATAATGTTTACTTTTTTCAAATTAGCATAGCAATGTATTTTCATTGTAGAAAAATTGGAATACTGATAAGTATAATAAAGAAATAGGAGAACTCATACAAATCGTATCACCTGAAGAAGACTATGTTGAAATTGTCATATTTTAATCCAGAATTTGTCTGTGTATAGAGATATGCCATATTTTGTTTGATCAATTCCTTACTTTTGGATACTCGACTCATTTCTTTTTTAACTTTAATAAATAGCACAAGATGAATATATTTATGTGAATCTTTGTGCTTAGCTCTCATGCTTTCCAGTTATCCTTGCTAAATTTATTATTAATTATTCATTTATATTATCTATAAATTTGATAACATTTACATAAATAAATACTATATTTGAGATATAGGATTTTTTTATGATATTAAAATTATCTGTATTGGTAATTCACTTTTTCATTTGCTTAGCAGCAGCAGCAACAGTAAGCCAATAATTATTAAAGGCTTATCATGTGCCAGGCAGGGTGCTCAGTGCATTCCGTGGGTTAGTTCATGTTATCATCACGTATTAGATAATGGTCCAGAGTATGGATCTGGAGCTGGACTGTGTACATTCCAGTCATAGCTCTAAGACTGACTGGCTTTGTGACTCATGTAAATCACTTACCTCTTCTGAACCTCAGGTTCCTCATCTGTAAATTCATATAAAGTACTTGATAACCCTAGAGAAAAAGTTCCACAGAAGTCGATCATATGGCAAGGTCATTATTCTCATTATCATTTTACAGATAGGAAAAATAAGCATTAGAGATAAATAAGAGATAAATAGAGATAAAAATAAGTTGTCACCATATGAAGATACCAAATAGTTATTGACTATATTCCCCACCCTGTACATTGCATACTCATAACTCATTTATTTTATAACTGGAAGTTCGTACCTCTGAGTCTCCCTCACTTATTTATCTCCTCCCCTCAAACCCTCTCTACTCTGACCACCACCTGTTTGTATCTATAACTCTGTTTTGTTATGTTTATTAATTTGTTTTAGGTTTTACATTCCATATATGAGTGAAATCATGCAGTATTTGTCTTTCTCTGACTTATTTCACACTTGGCATCATTCCGATTCTTGAGCCCAGAATTTTTTACCTGTCTACTCTGACAACTCCTAACCTCATGTTACCCTCACAGACCTTGTGCTTTGTTGGTTTTTTTTTTCCCTATTATTACTGCTGACAGTATCTTTCTTTCCTTAAGTCTTATTCTCACAGATCTCTTTAGTTTCGTCATTTCCCGAACACTTGTTTATTCTCTGCTGACTTTTACAAAAGATTAAAGTGGTATATAGAGAGATATCTATCTGAGCTTCCCTGGTGGCTCAAACGGTAAAGAATCTTCCTGCAACGTAGGAGACCCGGGTTCGATCCCCTGGAGAAGGGAATGGCTACACACTCCAGTATTGTGGCTGGAGAACTCCATGAACAGAGGAGACTGTCAGGCTATAGTCTATGGGGTCACAAAGAGTTGGACCCAGCTGAACAACTAACACTTTCACTTTTACTTTCATAGCGATATCTACAGGACAATAACATAAAAATAAAATGAAATATACAAAGTAGGGCAAAGAAAAAATAGACACCCAGTTGGGTGATTAAGGGAAGACAACTATTCTTAATTCTGAGACCAGAGACATATTTCTCCTATGACCTATTTTTTTTTAAAATTACTCAGCTCTTTTATTTTTATTTAACTTTTGAAGTCTCTTATGACCTTATATGGGAAAATGTATTGAATGCCTTTAAAGGAACAAGTTCAGAAGACCTTGTATCAACTGGTTGCATTAAGACACAGCGCACTCAGAAAAATCAAGTCTATAACCACACCAGTAACATGCATCTGTGTTGAGGGTGTTTGAAGCAATACTGCCTGCAAGGCCTTAGGCAGTGTGCGTGAAAGTTCTGTGCAACCACGTTTTACTGCTCAAATGACAGTAGCACCTCCTGTATGAAATCCTGATAAAATACCTTGTCTTCCAGGCAATAGCCCACATAGATTGCTTTTTCCAGTGTCTTGAAAATAATATTAAATTCAAGTTAGACTTCTCTGATAAATCCCAAATAACAGTTATTCTTTGTTGACAGTTAAGTGAGACTTAGTGTTGAGCTTCAGCAGCAATTGAGTTGGAGGAAATACTGACATTTTTTTTTTTTTTTTACAAAAATTGAGGAGCCAACAATGATATGCTCGAACAGAAGGTACCTATGTTTGCCTATGGTGGCTGAAGTAGGTGATTCCTAAGGGCAGGGCCAGACTTTTCCTGGGGAAGTAGAACAAGTTCCACTCTCAAGTACTGATGGATGAATCCTCTAGAATGTAGAAGTTTTAATTATGCTGCAAATCTGAAACATTACATGTAATACTTACAGTGAATTTTACAAATTAGGAAAAATCGCAAAGAAGGAAGCAAAAATCATCAGTAATTTTACTTGACTGGGGATAGTTTTTACTAATACTTTCAGTTATACTTGTCTATTTAAAATGAATAGATATGCTATTTTAAAAATTGAATCACACTGGATATAACATTTTATAGCTTTTTAAAATTTAGCAAAATATTTTGAGGATTATTCCATGCAAATAAACATTTGCTTATAATCTATTTGTTAACGACCAAAGAGTATTCCATTGCTGGATGTAAAGGAGGAGTGCAGGAGGAAAAGATTGGGAGTTTGGGATTAGCAGATGCAAACTGTTACATATACAATGGGTAAACAACGACCTGATATACAGCACAGGGAACTATATTCGGTATATTGTGATAACGTAATGAAAAAGAATATGTGTGTGTAACTGAATCACTTTACAGCAGAAATGAACACAGCATTATAAATCAAGTATACTCAAAAAAAAAAAAAAAAAAGCTAAACTAAGTATCCCCAGAATGTTAAATTTTAATCAGTAGAACTATCTGAGGTAGGCACTAAGGTGACTAGTTTGCAAAACATGTCCTGGATAAGTGAATACATTTATGTGCTTCACGGGATGGTCAGCTGTTAACTAGTTAAATGTTGAAGAACGGCTGTCAGAATAAACAAATGATCTGTCGTCCTTTACCTGGCAGTGATTAGACGTGGGTCCAGCTCTCCATCAGATCTGTCCCAGTTCACAGACGAGCTCTTCCTGCTTATTTCCTAGTTGCTTTTGGGGGTGGTTGTGGTGAGGTGGTAGCGCTCCACTGACCTTCAGTTCTTGACTGCTTGGCAGAAAGCAAGAACTTGAATGATTCCCCATTAATAAGCCTCTGTGAGTTCCACCATATAGAGCCTACTGTGGAATAAACCCTAAATAAACATTAATGTTACTACTAGAGATGAGATGCTGCTGCTTCCCTGATCCTCGTGTCAGTCCCTGGCTTCACTTTCATCTCCATGCAATTGATGATAGTGAGTTCTGAGATATCTGGCTATTTGCAGCTTGCTCTGATGCCAGATGAAGTAAGGAGAATCAGAGAGAAATAGAGGCTGTGGGGTATGTCAGCTCCAGCACTGGCAGAGATGAAGAAAAGTGGCATCATTCAGTAGGACTATAAATGCCAGGCACAGAGGCCTGTCTGCATCATCTGTATGTTATTCCTTTTCTTTCTGCTCATCCAAAGCATGTTCACACTCCAGAACTTCGCTCACAGCTCCATGAAGCTTTTACTGACCTTCCCAGTTTACATTCATTGCTTCCTCCATGAACCTCCAATGCCTTTTTGAAATTTGGGCCACTCCTTTTGTCATTCTAACAAATGACATCTTACCTTGTTTTAATGTTTCACATATATACATATGTATTATTTACATATGAGACACTAAAAATATTATTTACTGCCTTTGATCACAATCATAGCAAATATTTATTGAAGATTTAAAAAATTTAAATTAAAAAAGATTGGTAATACATCCTGTGGTTCAAAATTGACAAGGCACCATAGGATAGAGAGAAAAAAGTCTACCTCCATCCATGTCCCTGGCCACTTGATTTCTGTCCCTGGGGGCAACCACTATTATCCTTAAAGACATTTTGAAAATAAGAAAAACATAAACAAGAAAATATCTCTCAGCCAATCAGTGGTGTGCTGGAGTGGGCTGATACTGGCTGACAGGAGTTGAAACTTTGTGAGCTGACTGACGTTACTGCTCTAGCTTGAAGTAGGCTATGGACATCAGCAAGTGCTACAGAGCAGAGCTTATTTAAAAATATGCATTTTTATTGATAAATATTCTTTTTTTAATGAGTCCACTTTTTTTTTTTTGTATTTTCTTCTATCTTCCCTAAACAAATGGATAAATGAACCAGTATCTCAGAATTGTTTCTCTAGAGAACAGAGAGCCAAACATTAAACATTTACCAGTGTCACTGTGTGTAGTTATGGCATCTAGAGACAAATCTACTCCAGGATGTAGCTTTCTAATCCTTTTCCCAGGTGTACTTATGCATTTGTGTGAAATTTTATGTAGCTGACAACATTTTTTATTAGATTTTTTCCCCTTTACTGTGAAGGATTATACAGAAAGTTTGCATACTCCATTTCACCTGCCACGCTGTCATGCAAAGTTAGATGCTAAATAAATATTTGGTGGATGAAGAAATGAATGAAAGATCAAGAGAAAGATCATCATGAGTGGACCAGGAATCATAAACGACATCAGGAAGTTTTCTCCAGGCTAGGGCAAATGATCTGGAGAATGTTCAAATTGCTGTATTGATGCAGGGTGCCTAATCTGTCCTGAAATGTCATTAGCCCTAAGCATGAGGATTTCACTAACTGGCAGGTCCTGCCTCCAAATGACAAGTTCTTAGCAAATAAGACACCTATAATGAGCTACATAGCAACATCTCAGCCACAGTGTGAAAACTGGAAACCTAATCACACAACTTTGTTGGTTTGGACATAAGAGACTAATGGATATGCTCTGGGTTTGGGGGTGTCTGAAGTGAGCTGAGAGCAGGATGGAGTGGGAAAGGCAGGCATCATAGTATCTCGGGATTGAAAGTGGACTTAAGTCACATCTTGGTATTGAAACACAGCTTGAAATAAAGTGGCATCATTATGAACCTGCTAGGAACCTCCTCAGGGCTTCCCTAGTGGCTCAGAGGGTAAAAAATCTGCCTGTAATGTGGGAGACTCAGGTTCAATCCCTGGGTTGCGAAGGTCTGCTGGAGAAGGGAATGGCTACCCACTCCAGTATTCTTGGAGCTTCCCTGGTGGCTCAGACGGTAAAGAATCTTCCTGCAAGGTGGGAGACCCAGGCTTGATTCCTGGGTTGGAAGAAAGGAATGGCTACCCCGCTCTTGCTCATTAGCAGTGAGTGCCCTGGTGCACTGTGAGTAGGATCTCATTTGGTCTCCCAACCTGAGATGCAGGTTTCAAGTGATGTTTTCAAGTAGGAGCTGCTATTAAAAACTGGACCACAAATGTCATGTGAATACAGTGTAAAAAGGTTGTTGGCTCTTCTGTCATGTCTGTATATGTTTAACCAACAATAGTTTTACCTAAAAACAACAGACAATAATATATGGCACTTTATGTCTGAAAGAATTAAGACCCTTAGGCAGATCAAAGGAGTTTTCTCATCATTACAGTTTTCTGACTATTGTGTTTTGAAAGGATAAAAAAAAGACTATAGAGAAATAATTCTATGATGTTAGTTCACTTACTTATTTATACGAGAAACATAGAAGGGAAATATGAAAATAGTAAATACTCACTGAAAAGTGAAAGTATATTTGTAAGTAAAAATGAATGATAAAATTTCCCCAAATTCCAAAAGGACTCTGTTTTCTTTTTCCATATTTTACAAAACTGCAATTTCTTCAGAATAAGCAAGATCCTTTTGTTGTCCTTTGGTGCTGATTTGGTACAGTCCCCTAGGTTATATTCTGTGACTTATGATACTTCTCTTTATTTAAGATAGTCTTGGATTTATATATATAAATTGATTTTCATGAGATTAATATTAGAAAATTTTCTGATATGCATATATTATCTATGCTTCTAACTTTGAATGTTTTGCAAATAGGATACATGGAAATAATTTATGGCAATAGGTGTGCAACTATATACAAAACTGTCTTGCAGTTTGCCATGATCTTCTATATTAATAAACTTTGAGGTGAAATAAATGAGATTTTTTTCAACTCTCTTAGCTGTAATTATTGTACATTTTGAATGAGTAAGAATGTATTTATGTATGAGGCTGATAAAATATATCTTCATATTTGTGAGTGTTTGTCATGTATTAAGCCATTTCTTTCTTGATATTACTAAGTAAAAATTAAATTTACTGGCAATATTTGCTTGGCTTAATGGTTCTGAACTAAAAGATGACTGTTTATTTTGGATAAAATTACCATACTGATGTTATAGTTACTATACTCTTTATTTTTTGGTTGCACTTTACTTAATAAATAACATTAAACATAATAAGATTTATAAATTCAAATTTCAAACCCAAATTCTACATAATTAAAAAAAACTGCCCTTATATTTTATTCTCTTAAAGTGTGTTTCAACATCATTATTTATCTGTAACAAAATTGCATCTTTAATTATTAGGAAAGTTGCAATATATATCCTAATGTGGTTAAACCTACATGTACCATTCATTACAAGGCAGGGTGAGTTGCTCATCAAAGAAACTCAGTGAAATTAAGACTCAGCAAGCAAATGAGATTTCTCTTATTACTTATATGTACCAAATTTTTATATAGGTTAAGTGATAGAAAGAATATAGAGAGTTAATATAATATAATAAACAAATACAATGTAGTTAATATAGAGAGGTTACTTCATGGAGCACAGACCTCTTTCTCATGCTGAAGAAGCAAGGCATTCTTCTCCTTCTCGTCAGCACTCCATTCTTTCTTCAGAGCCAATGAGTGAATCCATTGGCTGCTGCTGCGGCAACTAACCATGGACTAACCAGCCATACTCACAGCCACACATCACATGTGTGGGCTCTTCACTTCCCTAGACAGAGGGCCGGGGTATTTCTAGGTTCCTTCTTGTTTTGACCATGTCCAGTTATCAGGCCTCAAATATCTTGGGCCATTACAAGACCCTTCTGCTGCATCCATCTTGTACCTTGTACTTCCTTACCTGCTTTCTTCACTCTGCGTGATAGAATACCAGTCCCTTGGCTGTATTGGCCCAGGTATCTACTAAGGTACAGTTTGCTACTAATTACTTTAAGGTATTTTTCTTACACTAAAAATACTTCTAATAATTAAATTTTAAAAAATACGGTTCTTCACTTGGGAATGAAAACTTTCAGAATGTTATTTTAATTCTTTTTTTCCTTTGATAAGCCCTTGTGATTTTATTATTTTTACTTTCATCATTTTTGATGATGTTGACATGTTTAAATTTTAGGGGCAGTAGCTCTCCCAGATTGCCTTACAGTAATAAGCTTATGACTAAATGATTTACCTACCGTGTTTCATATAGAATCTTTATGAAATGATATTGAGATGAATGAAGAGTTTTTTTTTCAGTTATTACCCCAGAATTTATCTAGGATGAATTCTAAGAAATGCAATTTGTTGGGTAACCAGTTATAGTAGATTTTTCCTGTATTTTAGATTTTTTTTTTCTTTTTAAATACACAATGTCTGTGTGTGCATGCTCAGTTGTGTCTGACTCTTTGTGACCCCATGGACTGTAGCTTGCCAGGCTCCTCTGTTCATGAAATTCTACAGGCAAGAAAACTGAAGTGGGTTGCTGTGCCCTTCTTCAGGGGATCTTCCAGACCCAGGGATCGAACCTGGGTCTCCTGCACTGCAGACATATTCTTTATCATCTAAAGCCACTAGGGACTAAGCTATCAAAATAAGAAAGTGATGAGTTAGAATGGACCTTGACTATAACCAACTACTATGGCTGTTTCTGTGTGTACTAGGTATATGTCTCAATCTTATGGTATTGGATGGAGGTATACATATAGATATACATATCTAATTTGGTATGTGTGTAATTTTCTACATGTTATGAAAGTATGTATATGTTTCAGGAAAGAATAGTAATCTTATCAGCAGTTTAAAGTACCTACTTACCCACTTTCTTCAACAGTGATTTGAAAATTTGCCAATCCAGTAGGCAAAAAATAACACTTTGTTGG
Organism: Cervus canadensis; assembly: GCF_019320065.1. Taxonomy (NCBI): domain Eukaryota; kingdom Metazoa; phylum Chordata; class Mammalia; order Artiodactyla; family Cervidae; genus Cervus; species Cervus canadensis. Next base: position 20,806,909 of record NC_057410.1, on the reverse strand, counting down.
TAAGATTGAATACTTTCTCATATACATATTGGCCGTTCATATGTCTTCTTTTGTAAATAGCCTATTGAGTTAATTCCCTGGTGGCTCAGACAGTAAAGAGTCTGCCTGCAATGCGGGAGACCTGGGTTCAATCCCTGGGTCGGGAAGATCCCCTGGAGAAGGAAATGGCAACCCCCTCCAGTATTCTTGCCTGGAAAACCGCATGGACAGAGGGGAGCCAGGTAGGCTACAGTCCATGGGGTTGCAAAGAGTAGGACATGACTGAGTGTCTTCACTTCACTTCTTATTTGGTTAATTGATTAATTTCTTTTGGTTATGCTGGGTCTTTGCTGCTGCACTTGCTTTTTTCTAGGAGTGGTGAATGGGGGCTCCTCTCGAGCTGTGGTGTGGGGGCTCCTCTTTAATTGTGGTGCATGGGCTTCTCTTACTGCGAGCACAGGCTCTAGGGCATGCTGGCTTTAGGAGCTGCAGCTCTCGGCCTCTAGAGCACAGGCCCCATGGTTGTGGCACACAGGCTTAGCTGCCCCGCAGCTTGTAAGATCTCCTGGATCAGGGACTGAACCTGTGTCTCCTGCATTGGCAGACGGATTCTTTAGCACTGAGCCACCGGGGAAGCCCTACAGTGTAGATACATTGTCTATTTTTCTACATTTTCTTACTGATTTAAGTGAACTCCATTTAATAAGAATATTAATTTCATATCATCTGTAGTTTTCATTTGCTTTGAAGTCTTTATGGTGATTTTTGCTGTGCTAAATTTTTTTAATTGATATGCAGTCAAATCAGTAATTTCTGTCTCTTAAAGAGTGAGACTATGTTAGCGACATAGTGAAGAAAGAATATATTTTCTTTCACCAAAGAAAAGAGAAAGCCAACTAGAAAATTCCAGGAAAAGAAAATTCAAAATTGCCTTTATGAGAAATTTCTGGTCTGCTATATAAAATAGAAAATTTGGCATGATTTTGAGCAGTTTGGGTGAAGTAAGAAAAATTGTATCTGTTCTTGATTCTCCCTAACATTCTTCTTTGGCTGTTGACAAGTTTGTGACAATAGACAGTACAGTACTTGACTCTGCAGTGAATACTGGTACATAGGCATTAATACAAATACAGTTGATTAATTTACTATTGATCTTTTAATTGGAGATCTGGGAAGAGGATAATGGTATATCTGTATTTAACCTTCTATTTTAATCTGTCTCACTATACTCAATAAATAGTCTGCCTGCAATGCAGGAGATCTGGCTTTGATCCCTGGGTTGGGAAGATCCCCTGGAGAAGGGAAAGGCAGCCTGCTCAGTATTCTGGCCTGGGAGAATTCCATGGACTGTATAGTCAATGGGATCGCAGAGAGTCAGACATGACTGAGTGACTTTCACTTTCATTTCCATACTCAATGGATGATTTTTTTGTTCTGATTAATAATGAAAAGAAATGGTCTTCTTGGACTTAGATCTAGGTATCCTTATCTAGTATAATAGCTGGGAGGTGAAGCTGGAGGTCCCTGTGCCAATTAGCTGAAGCCCATTCTTTTCTCACATATTTGTAACATCAGTTGTAGGACCAAATCTCTGAGGTTGGCTTCTGGGCCTTGTATTCTGATCTGCTTGTGACTCCCACGGCAAGAGCACACCACTCTGATTGCTGTGGTTTTATAAGATTTGCTCTGTCATCATTCAGCTCTCTGTTCTTCCTAGTCACTTTTTTTTTTTTTTGCTATGTTTGCAACTTCGTTCTGTGGTATAAACTTTAGAATCAATTTGATAAGTTTTATGAAAAAAATGCTATTTGGATTTTTATTGGAATTACATCATATTTATAGATTGTTATATGTTACCATTTTTTTGATACTCATTTTTTAAAATCCAGGGATATGATTTATCTCTCCATTTTCTTTCATATCTTCTTTATAACTATTTCTGTAATGGGTGTACACATATTTTTTTCCCCCTAGGAACCTTATGGGCTGTATGTGCTCTTACTCAAATGGAATCTTTATTTTTCCATTATATTTTCTATTTGTAAAAGACTTAAATTGCTATAATGGACTTGTTTGCTATAAAAAGTAACTTCTTTTATAGTATTTAACTTGCTTTATCTTTTGTCTCTGGAAGAAAGTTGGATTCTTTGATTGCAACTCAGAGTATAATAAGAAAATTTTCAAGGTGCATTCAAAGTTCATTTAACTCTCTTTTCTTAATCTGCCATACATTGATATGCACTGACATTTCAATGATCTTTTCCAAGATGAATGTTGAGGGACTGTTGTAATATATTTTAATTCTTTGGCATTAAGACTCTTCTCTTTTTAGTCTTATGATGTCGTTATTAAACTTCCCAAATGCTCTTTAGGCCTTTGATCAATCACTTAAAATCATTTTTCAAAATACTCATTTAAAAATTATAATCAACTTTCTGCAGTTTATTATGAAGTGGCAGGAAATAGAATTCAGCTTATTTGTAACTTGTCTTGCTATTTTCTATAGTTTGGTGAAACATATACCTTTTTATAAAGTCCAAGCAAAATATTATTTAGGTGTCCTTATTGTCATGGAGTTTATATTATCACCATTACTTAAGAAATCTTATTTCCCTGGATGGTGTGTATACTTAAATTCCATTGACCTTGGCAAGGAGTCATATTTTTATGGTTGAAACCATATATTAATATATTTCACAGCAGTTGAATGAAAGTCATTCAGATTTTGCCTCTTCGTTTTAGTGATGTTTATCCATTGAGCATTTTGAAAAAGGAGATGATTGACCTGCTGTCATTTTTTCTTTGTATTTTAACTTTTGGTTATTTAAAACTCTAGGTGTTATAAAAATTGTGTTTGATTATTATTGAGGATGCTAACTGCACCAGAGAATACATGAATCACTGAATATTTTTAGCTCAACCCCATTTAATTTACTTAAAAGAATAAAAACCCTGAATAGCACCAAAAAGAGAGATGTAGGTTCTGAGGAAACAATTTACTTTGGAGATACTTAAACTATACATTTTGAAGCACTGAACACTATGTTTAAAATATTTTTTGCTACTATGACATCTGAAAAATGACTATCATTTCTAAAATTTACTGTTCTTTGAATATTAGTGAGTTTGTACATTTTTAATGTATTCATTAGTAAGTTGATGGTGTCTCTGATTTCATGAATAGTTTCTAAATATCTTTTTGCCATTTTATACCAGCCTTGTCATTTCTCTTGTTTATTTGTAAGAATTTTTATATGGTCAGAATATCAACTCACTGTCAGTTATATATTCAGGGGAGTTCGCTGGTTAATGATTGCTTTTAATTAAAAAAATTTTAAAAATCATTTCAAATCTGCAGAAGGGTTTACTAAGACAGTACAAAGAACTCCCACATCTTCTTTTACCAGATTTCTGATTGGTGATATTTTTAGCCCTGTTTCTCCATCATCCTCTACCTCATTTCAATATGCCTTTTACTGGCAATATACTCCCATCACCCTTAAATACTCTACTGTATTTTTTCTTAAGACAAGGACACTTTCCCTGTATAACCAACATACATCTTCTAATCAAGACCTCAAAACTGACAGCACAATATCATCCAATCTCAGACCTCACTTAAATTTCACCAACTATCTAAGTAATGTTTCTTTTTCCTTCTTAGAACATAACTCCATTCTAGAACACATATTGCATTTGGTTGTCATATCTTATAATTTCCTTCAATTTGAGCAGTTACAGTCTTTCCCTGTTTTGGGTATCCTTTAATGGTCTCAGTATAGGCGTTTTATTCCATATTATCACCCACAACCTGGGTTCATCTGATGTTTCCTCGTCACTCAAGCTATGCATTCATGTTAGGAATATCATAGAAATGATGCTGACCACATCTGGACGTACACTGTGTCAATTGTCCTTCTGTTGATGATATCAACCTTGATCACCTGATCACATTGATGATCTGCCAGGTTCTACACTACTTTTCCCTTTGATTTTCATTAGTATTTTATTGGGAGATAATTAAATTTTATTCCAATATCCTGTTCCTCATCAGAGCTTCATCCACCCACCTTAACATCCAATAACTGTTCCCACGTGTACAAGATGATTGATACCAAGTGACATGAATAAAATGGAAAATCGAACTCATTCTAACTCATATTCATTTTGTGTGTTGTCAAAAATTTAAAGAATATGTGTCATATAAAATATATTTCTAAAAAATGGTAATTCAAACTTTTGTATCTCATACCTCGTTTTAAGTGTAGATCACCATTCACCATTCAAGGCATCTTTATATTAATTGTTCCCTAATAGCTCAGTTGGTAAAGAATCCGCCTGCAATGCAGGAGACCCCATTTCAATTCTTGAATCGGGAGAATCCACTGGAGAAGGGATAGGCTACCCACTCCAGTATTCTGGGGCTTTCCTTTTAGCTCCGCTGGTAAAAAATCCGCCTGCAGTGCGGGAGACCTGGGCTCAATACCTGCATTGGGAAGATCCCCTGGAGAAGGGAAAGGCTACCCACTCCAGTATTCTGGCCTAGAGAATTCCATGGACTGCATAGGTCATGGGGTCGCAAAGAGAGGGACACGACTGAGTGGCTTTCACTTTCACTGTATTTTTCCTTAATGTAAAGTATTAATTTATACTGAATGAAATTCAGAGAAAATAGTATTTTATTTTTATAAAGGTGATTAGCCTAACTTTTCTACTGTTTTCCTAATAGCTTTATATACAGGATTGCATTTGTTGAACTGAAGAGACCTTTGTAAAAACAAGATCCGAATATATATTAGATATATTTTCAGGCAAATTTTTATGGAAATAAGTTTCTATGACATCTAGTTATTGAGTTTTCACTGTTTGACATTTCTAATGGGTTTAAAATGCATGTTTTCTATGTTCAAAAAATAAATCTGATTGTTAATCAGCCAGTAATTGAAATTAATATATGACAAAATCTTTCTATCATCCAATTTGTCAGAATTCAAGGTCTATTGCAGGAGTTTTATTCAATCACATTAAGAAAAGATGTGTTTATTATTAAGTTCTCCATTTCTAACTAGATTTGATAATGTGAAGTTGTTTTTTAGTCACTAAGTCATTTCTGAATATTCTGCAGCCCCATGGACGGTAACCCACCAAGCTCCTCTGTCCATGGGATTTCCCAGCAAGAACAGTGAAGTGGGTTGCCATTCCTTTCTCCAGGCACTGACCAGGGACTGATCCTGCATCTCCTGCTTGGCAGGGGGATTCTTTTATTGCTGAGCCACCTGGGAAGCCCAATGTGGAGTAATAGGACAGTATAAAATGTCTGGTCATATAAAATAAAGATTTTGCAGAAATATAAAAATTCTAGACATGAAAAAGGGAGCCCTACAGTTATAGCAATTCATCATCCAAGGAAGTGTACATTCAGGAAAATGACGAAATGGGAACTTCTTTGAGGACCTGGACTTTGCCCCTTTTTTCCCGGTATTCTCTGTGCCTGCTATGGTGCCCGCTGTAAAGATGGCTGGTAGATGTTTGAGGAATGGCTGAATGAGAAGTGCAGAGCATCTGCTTATATCTGGTTGTGTGGTTGCTGGATGTTTTCTTAGATTCATAGAAATGTTTTCTCTGCATTATAAGGGTTAACACTTTATTAGGTTTCTCAGTTCAGCTCAGTCGCTCAGTTGGGTCCGACTCTTTGTGACCCCATGAATCGCAGCATGCCAGGCCTCCCTGTCCATCACCAACTCCCGGAGTTTACTCAAACTCATGTCCATCAAGTCAGTGATGCCATCCAGCGGTCTCATCCTCTGTCATCCCCTTCTCCCCCTCCCCCCAATCCCTCCCAGCATCAGGGTCTTTTCCAATGAGTCAACTCTTCATATGAGGTAGCCAGAGTATTGGAGTTTCAGCTTCAACATCAGTCCTTCCAATGAATACCCAGGACTGATCTCCTTTAGGATGGACTGCTTGGATTTCCTTGCAGTCCAAGGGACTCTCAAGAGTCTTCTCCAACACCACAGTTCAAAAGCATCAATTTTTCAGCGCTCAGCATTCTTCACAGTCCAACTCTCACATCCATACATGACACCTGGGAAAAACCATAGCCTTGACTAGACAGACCTTTGTTGGCAAAGTAATGTCTCTGCTTTTTAATATGGTATCTAGGTTGGTCATAACTTTCCTTCCAGGGAGTAAGCGTCTTTTAATTTCATGCCTGCAATCACCGTCTGCAATAGGTTTTTACCTGGTGTCATATAGTCCTCTAAGCACTTTACATGGATTAATCTCATTAAATGTGCATCACAGTCTTGGAGGTAGATACCATTCTTACCATAATTTCCAGATAAGGAAATGGAGCCTTGAGAGGTTAAGTCTCAAGTCCAAGGTTATAATAAGTGGCAGAATCAACATTTGAAACAAGCTGTCAGGCATCAGAGCCCATTCTCCTATAACCGCTATCTTGACAGCTTCTCTCTTTCTTTGTTTTAGAGCAGCACCATGGCCTTTCTACTTCCTTAAAACCCAAGACTTCATTTTTTTTAAATTGTTGGATAATTGCTGTACAATGTTGTGCTGATTTCTGCTACACAACAATTCTAATCAGCCATAACTCTCTCTATATATATCCTCTGCCTCTTTAGCCCCTTCCCATCCCATCCCTCTAGGTCATCACAGAGCACCAGACTGGGCTCTCTGTGTTATATAGCAGCTTCCCAGTAGCTATCACTTTTATGCATGGTAGTGTATACAAGTCAATGCTACTTTGACAGGGTTAATACTCTTGCTTTCTATTGCTTTTGAAGACAGCAATTATATATTTTTCTTCCATTGAACTTTTTTGTTATAGTAAGAATTTTTATCCAGAAATTTTCTCCCTTACAATTTATTTCTTTATTTCACCAGCATCATCATGGCTTGTTGAAGTTGATATAGTATTAAAAAAGCTGTTGTGGTCTGCATGATTGGGAAAACATTTTGTCTTTTCATTTTTTTTTTAACTGCCTCTCCATAAAAGCTTGGGCTAAAACTTAAAACTAAGATTCCTACCTCTTTGGCCTGTTCATAATAGAACTGGGGCCAGGTTGGATATATTTTCTATAGTTAGGGGGAGTCCAGTACCCATTTCAATTGGGAACACTTAAAGTAATAGGCTCACTGAGCGCAAGATGTCACCTCAGTGGGTGACCCATGAATCCTGTTGCCTTCTTCCTTGGTTCTTATTTATTCCGAACAATAGAGGAGACATGATGACCCATGAAGCATGTCAGAAAACAGATGCTGCAGTGTTGACAGCTTACTCTCCCTTGTGACTAATTCCTTTCTTTCAAATACAGCCTGCCTAGAACTTCTAGCTGTCTTACATGCATCAGTGCTTTTCCTTTATTGTGTGCCCATAGTTTCAGAATGTGTTACATATAAAGCCGCCGGATATTCCTACATGGGCCAACCTCTGTTGGCCTAAAGAGGTCCGATTGATTTTTTAGAACCTTAGCAAAGCAAAATGTTAACTTAAGAGGAAAACTTGAAATGGGATAAAATGCTTCCTGGAATCAAAGGGCATTGAGGGTCTGTGGGAGTCACTTAGTCACTACGGATGGATATAGTCCTAAAAGCATCATGAATCATTGTTTTAGGTGAAGGTGAAGATGAAAAGTTACCATCTTGAGGATATAATTTTCTTCCAAAAATATTATTTGTTTATACTTCGAGATAGTATGATTGCATGCACACCTTATTTCACTTGTAAAGCCACTTGAGTATCTGGAAAGTGAAGAGACCATTGCTTTATTCTCTTGATATTATACATGCACACACACACTAGTAAAGTAATGCTCAAAATTCTCCAAGCCAGGCTTCAGCAATACATGAATCGTGAACTTCCAGATGTTCAAGCTGGTTTTAGAAAAGGCAGAGGAACCAGAGATCAAACTGCCAACATGTGCTGGATTATCGAAAAAGCAATGAGTTCCAGAAAAACATTTATTTCTGCTCTATTGACTATGCCAAAGCCTTTGACTGTGTGGATCACAGTAAACTGTGGAAAATTCTGAAAGAGATGGAAATACCAGACCACCTGACCTGCCTCCTGAGAAACCTGTATGCAGGTCAGGAAGCAACAGTTAGAACTAGACATGGAACAACAGACTGGTTCCAAATAGGGAAAGGAGTACGTCAAGGCTGTATATTGTCACCTGCTTATTTAACTGATATGCAGAGTACATCATGAGAAACACTGGGCTGGAGGAAGCACAAGTTGGAATCAGGATTGCTGGGAGAAATATCAATAACCTCAGATATACAGATGATACCACCCTTATGGCAGAAAGTGAAGAAGAACCAAAGAGCCTCTTGATGAAAGTGAAAGAGGAGAGTGAAGAAGTTGGCTTAAAGCTCAACATTCATTAAACTAAGATCATGGCATCTCAATCTACCACGCTTCAGTATAAGCTCTCTTGGAGAGTTACTAAAGAGTTTTACTTCTATCTGGGCTTCCCAGGTGGCACTAGTGGTAAAGAACCCACCTGTCAATGCAGGAGACACAGGAGATGTGGGGTTCGATTCCCGGGTTGGGAAGATCTCCTGGAAGAGAGCATAGCAATCCACTGTAGCATTCTTGCCTGGAGAATATCATGGACTGAGGAGCCTAGTGAGCTACAGTCAATGGGATTGCAAAGACTTGGACACAACTGAAGCCACTTAGCATACACGCACATACTTCTAACTTCCTTTCTGATATCATTAATATCTCTATCTTGGAGCAAGGACTAGAAGCAGAAAAGCTTTGGAGATGTCATAAGGAGTGGAATGGAATGAATCCAGTCTCCAAACAGATACCCTGAGTTTTCAGCAAGTGGGGATCTTATTGACATGTCCCTTACTCATAGGTTGTAAATATAAGTTGGAAATCACTGAAAAGATCTTTTTCTTATATGAATGTCTAACTGATGCTCCCTAGTTTTTTGAAAAGAACAATTATATTCTTTTAGAATTGCAGTCACCTTTGCTATAATCCGCTGGGCCTGATATATACGAGCCTGTTTTTAAATTATCTGTATGGTTCCATCAGTCCATGTTTCTACTCATGTGTAAACTTTTTAGTTTTAACTACTGCTGTTTTATAATAATTTACATATGGTAGTGTAAACCCTCCAGATTTTTTGTATCACTAGATTATATTTGCTACTGTTTGTTTCAGTTCAGTTCAGTTGCTCAGTTGTGTCTGACTCTTTGCGACCCCATGGACTGAAGCATGCCAGGCTTCCCTGTCCATCACCAACTCCCAGAGCTTGCTCAAACTCATGTCCATCGAGTTGGTGATGCGATCCAACCATCTCATCCTCTGTTGTCCCCTTCTCTTCCCCCTCAATCTTTTCCCAGAATCAGGGTCTTTTCTAATGAGTCAGTTCTTTGCATCAGGTGGCCACAGTATTGGAGCTCTAGCTTCAGCATCCGTCTTTCCAATGAATATTCAGGACTGATTTCCTTTAGGATTGACTGATTTGATCTCCTTGCAGTTCATGGGACTTTCAAGAGTCTTCTCCAACACCACAGTTCAAAAGCATCAGTTAAAAACATCAAGTGTTTGTTTAGGCTTCTTATATCTATTCTTATGAAATAAATTGATTTGTAGTTTCCCTTTGTTGTAATGTCTTTGTCTAGTTTTTGCCTCATGAAATGTGCTAGGATGTGTTCCCTTTTTGGTAATCTCTGGAAGAATTTGTGAAAGATTGCTGTTCTTTATCCTTAAAGTATTCAGAATAACTCAGATCTATCCATCTGAGACTGGAGTAATGTTTGTGGGATGATTTTAATTATAATTCTCCTTCTTTTTAGATTTAGTGTTCATAACCCTAACAAAGGCCAGCATGCCCACTGCGTATTAAACTGTATTTCCACTCAGGGCATTACTTCAGGAATTCACTTCTTTTGCACTGTTACTTGTACCCTCTCTATTGGCTATTTCCACAAGCATATAAATACACTGCAATATTTATAGTCTCAACAGCAAGCCGAACCTGGAACAGCAAGCCAGACCTATTCAACTGCTGCTCCTGTGTTTCTCCAGTTCTCCCTCCTCTCATTCTTCATTGAACCCACTCTGATGAGGCTTTGACTTTCTGCTTCACTGAAAATGTACTTGTCAAGGTTCCTGCTGATGTCCTTGTTGAAAAATATGTTCTTCAATTCTGAGTCCTCATTCTATTGCACTTTGATTATTCCATCCTTTCAAACTCTTTTCTTGAGCTTCCACTTTTCTGGTTTTACTTCCTGACTCCTTCCTCTTCACATCTCTGACATCTGAATGTAGCTCTGTTCTAAGGCTTGATGTCCAGACTTCTTCCCCATATTCTCATTCTAAGGGCTTTAAATCCCATCTCTATGTAGAGTGGATTCTTAATTTTCTCTTGTCTTGACCTTTGCCTTTGAGCTCCAGACTTGTATATGGAACAGCCCATCTGCATCTTCACTTGGGTAAGTTAGAATATCAAGCTGTACCATGTCAGAAGTCAGACTTGTTATCTTCTTGCTTAAACGTACTCTTCATTCAGTGTTCCCCATCCCAGTAAATGGTAGCTTCTTTGTTCTCCTTGTTCAGGCTAAAAACTTGGGAGTGTTTCTTGATTTCTCTCATACTGTACATTTAATCTTAAGAAAATCTTTTCACCACTTTCACCACTTTCCCTGGTCCAAGATACCTTTCCTTGACTTAACCCTTGCGGCCTCCCACCATCCACATAGTTTATTCTAGACACTGCAGCCAAACTGATTATATTAAAATCAATTTAAAAAACCTCTCCAGAAATCAAACTAATATTGTAAAGCAATCATCAATCAATTAAAAATAAATAAATATAATTTTTAAAAAACCACTCTTTAAAAAAAAACCAAAAACCTCTTATGGTTTTCTATCTATGGTAGGCAAATGTATTTACTAGACTCTGAGGCCCTAAAAGAGTCGAACACGACTGAGCGACTAAACGGAACTGAACTGAAGGCCCAAATGGTCTGCCTCTCTGAGATCTATGCCTTTTTGATCTAATTTTCTATTACTTTGATTCTACCTCTTTCCCCTCTAGCCACACAGGCATCGGTGACATTCCTTGAATTTGCCAGGCAGGCTCCTGCCTCAGGGTCACCATTCTTCTTCAGGGTTTCACTAGATGTCACTTTTTCAGTGAACCTTTGCTTGAACATCCTGTTTAAAATATCATCTTACCATACTCCTTATCCTCTTCTACTTTAATTTTCTTCATAGATTTTATCACCATGCAGCCTACTTATTTGGTATATTTTGTTAAGTTAATTTGTTTAAATGTAAATGTAACAAGGACTAGTATTTTTTTTTCTTGGTAACCTTTCCTTTCTTTTTTTTTTCCACTTGATTTTTTTAATGGAAAGATATTAGCTTTACAGAATTGTGTGGCATACATCGACAAGAATCAGCCGTAGGTACACCCATGCCCTTCCCTCCGGAGCCTCCCCCCATCTCCCTTCCCGTCCCCCCCTTCTAGATTGTCACAGAGCCCCTGTCTGAGTTCCCTGAGTCACAGAGCAAATTCCCATTGTCTGTCTATTTACATATGCTATTGTAAACTTTCATGTTACTCTCTCCATACATCTCATGCTTTATTTCTTTGGTTCACTTGTGTTTCCCCAGGACCTAGAACACAGTCTAGGACAAATAGGCATTTAGAAAATATTTGTTGGATGAATAAATGAGCGAGTGGTGAATGAATATAACAAATCCCTTTGAAATGTGTATGCCATTTGAATCGGCAGTTTCGTTTGTAATAACTGTGCAGGTTTACAAAGAAACATGTACTGAAATATTTTTTATTAAGAGTGAAAAGCTGGAAACCGTAATTGGAAATTGGATATTAAATAGATCATGGCCTAGCTATACTATGAAATACCCTGCTTTTATTAAACAGGATGTGACTTTATTGACTTGGAAAGATGTTCACAGTGTGGTTAAGTGACAAAGACTATGAAAGATACACACAAAAATATTAATGTTGGTCATCTCTTGCTGGCAAGACCATTAGAGATATTAATTTTCTTTGTGTTTTGTGTATCTTATAAATTTTTGTATAATTATAAACAATTATTTTATATCATAAAAGTTGTATACATATATAGAATCAGATTTTCAAATCTTTCACAAGTAACCAAATTCTGCTTGGTCTTCCTATAAGACAGGAATGCTTAGCTTGGAGTCCACAAACGGACCTTGCTGCAGGATTGTGAACCCTTTGTAAAATCTGTAAGCCAAATTTTTGCACACTTGCATGTGTGCATTTTCAAATCATCAAAGGAGTCCATATTTCCCAGTTGATCTTCCTCAACCTTGCAACAGTGTGTTCCTGAGTTCATTCTCGATAAAGTAGGGAAGACTCATCTTTTTTGAGTTTGCCCCTTCTTTGAACCCTTTCTCTCCAGGATTTCACTAATTTCCACCGGCTCGGCCTCACTCACAACTAAGTGAATGAAGGGTTTTGAGAGGGCCTAGCATTCAGTCATTTTCATGTTACTCTCTCCATACATCCAGCAACTGTTCAGCTCCTTGATTTTTATAGACACCTGTGCTGTGTACTGAATACTCACTTATTCTCAGTGCTTTATCATATCTATTTTTTCTCTATCCTTGTATAAGACCTTTCTCAAAGTGATTCTTACAAAATACACATGATGCCACAAAATTCTCCTCCCCTCCAGAATTATGGCTCAAAGTGTTGTTTCTTAGCATTTTTTTGTGTCATGCTCCTCTCATCATTAGTAGTAACAAATTACCTCCATTTCATGCTTAGCCATTTTCTCTTTTATTTTATTGTAAACTCAGTTATGTGGGGTATTAATATGGAGAGGTTTTTATTCAAGCCATCATGTTTGATGCTAGGGCTTCAATCATGAATCAATTCCATTTGCTACTGCACTTTCCCATGGTGATATAATTTTGGCTTCTAGCTGTATTATTCATGAAGTAGTTTTGTTACCCTCACAGATCTAGCTACATTGCTCTTCTTGCAGCAGAACTTTTATAGTAGTATTATTTTTAGTTTTGAAATGGCTAAACTTAATTTTCAGCTAATAATGTGTTTATTATTGAGGATCTTCAAGCCTCAGTGTTATTTGGCCTTATTTATTGCCATATTCTCAGTATCCATAGTAAATATTTGCTGAAATAAATGAATGAATAAATCTTAGTTTAAAAACTATCTTCCCTTTGTTTTTCAATATAAGGAGGGTCTTTATTTTATCAAAATGAAATGATCGGCCTTAGGAAATGATGAATTATTGATCACCGGGTGAATTCAAACAAGTTGGATGACCCAAATGGGAATATCATAGATGAAATTCAGATACCGTTATTTGGCTAGATTCTCATTAAATTTTTCGGTCTGATATTCATATTTAAGTTAAATTCAGCCCTGAAAATTTCCTGATGTTTAGATAACATGCATAAATATGTCATAGGAAATATAAATCATAATCATGACATATATGAAGTGCTTTTTCAGGAACTGTGTATATTAAATACTTATACCTTATTTCATTTTCAAAATGACCATATAAAACCACAACTCTTATGACCCCTGTTTGATAGGGAAAGAAACTGAGGGTTGGAGATTTTTTACTTGTCCAGTTGTGAACTGTGGAGTGGAGACAAGATTTAGACTCTGAAGTCTTTGTTGCATTATACTGCCTTGCAGATGACCGAATACCGTTAAAAGCTAACAAAAATAGCATTGACATGGTTCTAATGAAGGATGTCAAAAGGTACACATTTTACTCCCAACTTTTCCATTTCACTCAGTATTTGAGGGAATCATTGGGAGAGGTGAGGTGAAACAGCCTTTTTCGTTCTGATAAATGAACACAGCTGCCTAATTTAAAATAATTTTGGCTCTACCACTGGACTTCATGTATCATTTTTACTGGTTATACTATTTAAGTTAAATTTAGATGTTGTTGTTGGTTAGTCTCTAAGTTGCGTCCAAATCTTTTGCAACCCAGTTGACTGTAGCCCACTGGCCTCCCCTCTCCATGGGATTTCCCAGGCAAGAATACTGGAGTGGGTTGCCATTTCCTACTCCAGGGGATCCTCCTGACACAGGGATCGAACCCGCACATCCTGCTCTGCAGGCAGATTCTTTACCACTGAGCTACTGGGGAAGTCCTTAGAGGCCCCCATAATACCGGTACTGTCAACTCAGTTTCTGTGAGAGTGGATTCATCTTCTGTTTTTTATCTGCAACTTATGACTCCTGATTTCTGCATTTTTTTTCAATTAAAAATTGTATGCTTTCAAGCTGAATTTTATGTTGGAGCATTTTGTCTCAATAAAAATATTTTTTAAAAAGTATTCAGATTGCTTGTTATTCACAGAATTGGTTATAAAAGGCTGGACTTCATAAATGATGCCTAATTGGGACTATTGATAGATAATAAAAATAGTTGTCACTTACTGGGCTCTCTGTTTTTGATGCCACGCTTTATATGGATTATGCCACTGAATCGTTACTGTGCAGATGAGGGAACTGCGGTGAGTGGTCAGGTCATGGGTAGTAGTGAGGGGTGAAGCTGGGTTTTCAGTTCCACATCCTGTGCACGTCAGGACTTTGCAGTTGTACCATTCGTGAACCACACTAATGATATAGTTGACGCTAGAAGTGCTTGTGGCTTTTCTTCAGGTAACTAATTTACAACTGAGTTGTAGCTTAATGAGATGATCTGATCATTTTTCTATTTAGGTTTTAATTTAAGGCAGCAAAAAAATTCTCATTTCATGTTGTGTGTAACCTCTTTGTCAGTTGAGACATGACCTTATTTTCATCCTTTAATCTTGAGTTATGAAGGAGGTTGTTAAAATGAATGATGTCCTGCCACTGTTGCCTATTTCTCCATAGCCTAATCTCAGTTTCTATTTCTGCCATTGCAAAGAATATTTGATTAACAAGGGCATAAATTATTATAAAGGGTGAACTTTATTTCTGATTTTAGTTACCTCTCGAAATTATGAATGACAAATCAGGGAGACATGGTATGGTGAAATGTGACAAATTATCTTCTTAGAATTTAAAATGTAATTTTAATTTAAAGTAGTAAATGCTCATTAAATGTAAGAGGGAAAATAAAGCACAATACAAAGAAAGTTAAAAATCATACATAATTCTAGCACTCAGTTGCTATTAAAAATATTAATATATTTTATTCCAATTATGTATTTTCCCCATGCCACAGTTATAATGTACTAGTAGAAGTTCTTGCTTGTAAGGTGACTTTAAAGGTGGTGGGTAGGGAGGGCAGTTTACAGAACTGATGGGAAGCTGAGGCACCAGAATTTGGAGCAGGCAATAAGCAAAGGTGCCCTGGCAGGCCAGCAAATAGGAAGCAAGGTGCAGAGTGACCTTAATATAGCAATTGGGATGCTGTGTCCTACTGGAATGCAGGGTCCTACTGCAGTGCGGGAGTCTCTCCTCCCTCTTCCTCACTGTGCTTCATCCAGACTCCCAGTCCCATGGAGGAGTGTCAGATTGCTAGAATGTGCCATAGGACTGTCTCTGGCTGTACCACAGGGGGGATTTGACCTTTACTTTTTTTTTAATTGATTTATTTTAATTGGGAGCTAAGTACGTTTTGAAGTGAAAAACAACCAATGTGTTTTATGTGTGCTGAGTAGTGTTCTGAGTGATTTCCTAAACTGACTCATCCCAGTCCTCATGGAAGTCCTTTGAGACAAGTGCAGTTAGTATCCTTGTTTTGTAGTTGAGTAACTAGATGAGGCACAGAGAGATGGAATAGCTTACTGTTGCCAGGAGGGCCACCAGGATGTGAACTGGAGGTCAGGCTTTAGGATTTGGGTGTTGAACCACACTGATCTGCTGAGGTGGTGGGAGTGGGGAGGAGGGCTTCCCACTTAGATGCCACCGAATGGAGGACAGGTGCAGTTTTGCAGATTAATAGTATTTATTAAATACTCACCACATGCCAGACACACTTCTGTTTCATATCATTATTTATTTTTTCTTTACTATATTTTTTGTGTGTATTACATATCTATTTCATTAAAAAACTTGAGTGAATGATGCAGATAAAAATGTAAGTTTTGGTAAAATATTTAATTTCTTAAGGGTTGTTCTTGTTTGTAGAGCATAGTGTCAGCCTCTGTGCTATTAAGGATAATTTTAGTGCCTCAAGTTTAGGAATTCAATACAGGTACCTGTAGTATCTAGAGGAGGAGACCAGACCAACAGCAGTGGTAGAGTTCTTGCCTCTATGTGGTAAAAGAACAGAAGGTATATAACAATAGGGCAATGTGTTTGCTAATTTTATTTTCTTTTAAAATGCAAACACCTACCTATCATTATAGAATTCACTAGTTGAGTTGATTAAATAATGAATGCTGGTTTCCAAATAATAAGATAGAAAGGACTCTCTGGTTTCTTCTGTATCAAAACCCAAACAAATTGGTGTTTTATTTATCCTTAATAATTTCTACACATATTTTATATACTTGAATACTTAATTTTTTATCTTAACATGGAATTTTACTATATATGTGTGTAAGTAAGTATTACATTACAGAAGAAGGAGAAACTTCAGGGTTATAAAAATATTTGAGAGATTCTTCACATCCTTTCCCCCCAAGTTGTACTCCCCTGAGGTAACTACTGTTAACATTTTGGCATATATCCTTCTTGATTTTTTTTTTTCTCCATACCCACACAGTTTTGTCAAACTAAATGAGATTCTATAGAGCTTTTATTAATATAATTAGTAATTAACTATGGCATTGTTCATGTCCGAATTTCATTCTTTCAGAGGGTGGTCTAATGTTCCAGGATATGGATTCCCCTATGAGTGTATGTTGTGGTTGTTCAGTCATCCAGTCATGCCCGATGCTTTGTAGCCGATGGATAGTTGGTATTTTATCGGATTTTTAGTTACAGTGACAGGACTCTCACATTTTTTCTTCTCTACTCTCACCAGCTTCTCTACTACTCTTTGGTTTCTTTTGCTAGTTTTTCCTCAAAATGTTAATGTGTCATTAACCTATTATAATTCCCTAGGTAATTCCAATGCCTTCATGGCTTTCAATATAGTTTATATGTTTATGACTCCCAATTCCTGTCTCCATATGAACCTGTCTTCATCTCAGACTTGTGGATCTAGCTGTCCTTCCTGCATGTCCTCTTGAATGTCCGTTCAGTTCAGTTCAGTCGCTCAGTCGTGTCCAACTCTTTGAGACCACATGTATTGCAGCAACCCAGGCCTCGCTGTCCATTGCCAACTCCCAGAGTTTGCTCAAACTCATGTCCATCGAGTCGGTGATGCCTTCCAACCATCTCATCCTCTGTCATCCCCTTCTCTTCCTGCCCCCAATCCCTCCCAGCATCAGGGTCTTTTCCAATGAGTCAACTCTTCGCACTGATGTTGAATGTCCATTAGGCACTTTTAACATAACATACATATGTTTAAAAGTTGATTCAGTTATCCTGTTCTTTCTTAATTTGAGAATGCCCTGATTTCTTCTTCATTTCTGAAAGATAATTTTGTTGGGTATATGATTCTAGGCTGATAGTTTTTTCTTTCTTCACATGAATAATATTTTGCCACTTCCTTCTGGCTTTCATTGTTTATTTTAGGGAATTCATGACCATTCTAATTTTTTTTTCTATACATAATTGTCAATTTTTTTTCTCACTACTTTCAATGTTTTTTTCTTTATGTTTAGTTTTCAGAAGTTAAATTTGCACAGTTAAGTTTGCACAGATTCTTGAATCTGTGAGTTTATGTCTCTTACCAAATTTGGAGAATTTTCAGCCATCATTTCTTCAAGTACTTTTCAATTTCACCTTCTTTCTCCTCTTTTATGGACTCTGATTATAAAAACGTTAGATCTTTTGTTTTAGTCTCCCAGGTCTCTGAGACTGTTCCTTTCTTTTCAGTCATTTTCTCTCTACTGTTCAGATTGGATAGTTTTTGTTCTATCTTCTAGTTACCTGATTCTTTTTTGATCCCCTCCATTTTTGCTGTTTAGCCCATCTCTTGAGCTTTTTATTTCAGTTATTGTATTTTTTCAGTTTTAAAATCTTCTTTGGTTCTTTATTTTGTCCTTCTATTTCTTTGCTGAGGCTGCTTCTTTTTTTTTTTTTTTTTTCATTTGTTTCAAGTGTATTCAAATGTTTGTAGTTGCTCTTTTTAATCAATGCTTATTTAAAATCTTTATCAAAGCTTATTTAAAATCTTTATCAATTATTTTAACATCTCTATCACCTTGTGGTATTGATATCTATTGATTGTCTTTTTTCATTATATTTGAGATCTTTCTGAATCTTGGTATGACATTGATTTTTGATTGAAGCCTGGATATTTCTGTATCATATTTCCAAACTTGGATTGAAACCTGGTTATTTTTGTATAATGTTCTAAGGCTTGGATCTCATTTAAGCTCCATATTTTATCAGGTTTTTCTGACACTGCTCTGGCAGAGGCTGAGTGGGTGTCATCTTGTTACTTCCAGGTGGAACTAGAAATCCAAGTTCCCTACTTGCCTTTGGTTGACAGTTGAGGCAGAACTTTTATTATTTCTGGATGGGGGAGTGGAATCTCCAACTCTCCCCATGGTCTCTACCAGACACTGTGGTAAGGATGCTGTCGTCACTGCTGGGTGATGGTGAAAGTTCTGACTCCCACCAGGCCTCCTCTGAGAGGGCAGTATGCTTTGTTACTAGGGATGGAACATGGTCTCCACTGATGCCATGGTTCATCTCATTAACCTTGGCTGATAGGGTTTAAATTCTTGGCTCTCCTTGGCTTCTGCTGACACCACTCTGGCAGAGGTGTTGCTCATGTGATTCCTACCTCAAAAGACTGGAATTCTAGCACTTCTCCTTTGCTGATTTGTTTGGGGATAGAATCACAGCTTTTCCTGTGATGCTTGGCTGGAGTAGAGTGATTGTTTTCTAAAAATGTTCCTCTTTATGGGCTTCTCCTTTTTTGGTATTTTAGCTAACAAGACTAGGCTTTTGGGAGGAATTGTTTTGTCCACATCCATTGGTATTTTCAAGTTACTGATTTCTTCAGTTCCAAGACTGAGATCTATGAGGCAAAAAGAATACCCAGTACAGTGACTACTCTGTTGTTACTTGGGCCCTGAGTTCCCTAGTGTTTGTTTTTTTTTTTTTTTCCATCTCTCAGATTCTTCTTATTGCATGTTTTATGATATACTGTTTAGTTGTACTTACTGGGAGGAATAGGAAAAGTATCTCTATCCCATCTTTTTGGAGACAGAAGTCATGTCCATCTTTTTTGAACTTTGTTTTCAATGGGCCCCATGTGATTCTTCTCTGTGCAGGTACCTGGAACTGGAAAGCAGCGGCCATCGGAATGAAGTCAGACTTCACTACCGCTCCGGCAGCCACCACCCTCACACGGAAGTGTTTCCTTACATTTTGGCTGATGATAAGTGGCACAAGCTCTCCTTGGCCATCAGTGCCTCCCACTTGATTTTACATGTCGACTGTAATAAGTAAGTGAAGTGTTCTCAGTTCAGGAAACGGAAGAGTCTAAGAAGTGATGGTTAATACATATTACTTATCTGATTTTTTTTTGTAGAATATATGAAAGAGTTGTGGAAAAGCCTTCCACGGACTTGCCCCTGGGCACTTCATTTTGGCTGGGACAGAGAAATAATGCACATGGATATTTTAAGGTATATTTTGACTAATATAAAATGTAAATACAAATGCTTTCTAATGAGCTTCTAATGAGTTTTGCATTTTATGGTGTAAGCAAAATAAATAGATTTGTATAGTTTTTTTCCTATTGGTGTCTATTTCTGTTTTATTTTTTTAACACTGATGTTTTATTTAGCTGGCCAACTCTATTCTCTTTTATTTTTTTTCTTAATGAATTTGACCTTTAGATATGACAGATGATCAGTCTCTCAATGCTCAATCAGGGCAGTTAACATATTCTTGAAATTAGGCATTCAAAGTAATAAAAATCTAAAATGTTTATATACAAATAAACTCTCCAATTTTGAAATATAACCTTTGATGATACTTTTACAGGGATGTTAATAATAGAGGTTTAAAACTTTTCAATATTCATTATTCATAGTCTCCTTGTACTTCTGAAAATGAGAAAGGAGTACATATATTAATATGTGCACAAATCTATCAAATCTAGAAAGCAGTTATAATTGATATCTTTTTCTTGTTGTCTATTTAGAGATATACTCCATAGAATTGCATCACAGCAGCTAATGGACATCCCATTTAACTCTGTATTTTAAGGATGAGGAAATAAGGTTCAGAAAATTGCTTGACTGCCGGCTCATAGTGTCATCATTTTCCTCCAATGATTCTGACACTACCTATCATACAGAAGTTATTTATTAAAAGATGATAAGTGATGTGTCTAACTTATGGATTCCTAGGTAGAGAAGGTACAAGTAGTTTGAAAATTGTGTTCTAAGAAAGATTTGTAAACCTCAAAAGATGTTTTCATTTACTTTATTAAAGAATATTTTTTTTGCTGACAATGCAAGAGACTTTACTGAGAAGAGTTGCCCTGGCAGAGAGCATGAGCGTAAGGGAATCCACATGGCTCACAGTTTTGGGTTTTATGGTGATGGGATTAGTTTCTTGGTTGTCTCTGGCCAATCATTCTGACTCAGGGTCTTTCCTGGTGGCACATGCGTTACTCAACCAAGATGGATTCCAGTGAGGAGGTGGGACATGTGGTGTCTCCTTTTGACCTTTCCTGACTTCTGTGGTAGTCCAGTGTTAAGAATCCATCTTCCAGTGCAGGGGACATAGGGTGCCATCCCTGGTCATGGAACGGAGATCCCATACACTGTGGGGCAGCTAAGCCCGAGCACCACAACTAGAGAGAAGCCCAAACGCAGCAACCAGGACCCGAAGCAGCAAGATAAATAAATAAATACCTTTTTTTTAAAAACAGGTGTTTTTAAAACTTACTTAAACTGTTATCTGGAAACCAGGTGCTTTGAATATGTTATTTCATTGAATCTTAGTCTTGTTGCAGGGCCTTTTAAAAAAAATCTCTTTTACACATGCATAAAGCTGTTCAGAGAGGTTAAGTAACTTGTCCAAAAGCAGTCATGGGGACTTGATCCCGTGTTTGCAAATCTTGAAAAATCAGTACTCTTTTCCCCCGTGGTGTGCTAAGTCACTCAGTCGTGTCCAACTCTTTGCAACCCTCTGGACTGTGTGTGGCCCACCAGCTTCCTCTATCCAAGGGATTCTCCAGGCAAGAATACTGGAGTGGGTTGCCATTTCCTTCTCCACTTTTTCCACATATAAAGGATAGCAAATTTGAGCTACAGGTATCAAGTGTCCCTTCTATTTAATCATGGCAGTCTTTCCCCTGGAGCCCAATGTGGCCTCAGAAACCTTCTCACACATCAGTTTTGTGTAATTCTCTAGAGTTGGGCATTGCACCAACCATAGAACTGTACATGGTAGCCTTGCTTTCATTTTGATGATTTCGGATGATAGGAGATTGTTATATACAGGTTGCTTCCCTAATCCAAACCCCAAACAAACAATAGATACAACAGTTGCTATGCAGTATACTTAAATATTTATAATTTAAACTGACACTCTTTTTGTACCATGCTATTAATCTGATTAAATATGTAGAAGATATATAGGCAAGGATTTGACTGGTAAATCTTTGCAGGTACATCAAAATTGTCTTAATAATATATTGGTACTATGGTCTTGGTCACCTCTGTCATTAAACATTCTGTTTGCATTTTTCAAAGGGAGAAAGTGAAATATTAGTTAAAATATATAAAGATGATGAAGGAAGAAAATGTAGTGATGAATGAAAGGGACGTATAGAGTGTCTGATGAGGTCGATACCTTTTGGCTATTGCTTTGAGAATCTTGTGAACTGGAAGCTAATTATATCTTAATGAGGAAGGATGAATGTAAATTTCACATATAAACATGTGATGTGAACTTCTATGTAAAATATGTAATTTCAAGTTGGCATTTTAAAAAATTTCATGCTAAACTTTCTGTATTCCCAAGGACTCATTACTCAGTCTTGCTGTAGCTGTTTAATAAACATCTTGTCCTTTTTAAATTGAAGAATTCACTTTAAAAGAACCAACCGAGAAATGAGAAATACTCAAATAAGTATTGTTCTTGTGACTTAGTTTTTCTCTTTTCTTCTTGATGATTGTAGTTAACTCAAAATTGATATCAGTTTTACTGTTGCTGAAACCTGAAGTGATTTTCAGGTTGACTTTTAAAGGTCATTTTCGAGCATTTCTTCAGGCTAACTAAAAATAGCTTCCCCAAACACATGACTATTGCCTCTTAATTATATCTTGACATTTAATCTTAAGGGTTTAAAAATATTATCAATAAGAAAGTACATGGGCAATCATCTATTTTGCCTGATGTTTTTCTTTCCCTTTGGTTTGAAGTCAAAGCCATGTATTCAAAATATTTTTTTCAGGGACTTCGGTGAGTCTATCCTGTAATGTTTCCCTTCATGAACTTGACTATTGAACATAATTTGGGTAGATGAAAGTAATACATCTTTTTCAAAATTTCTCACACACAGGGCATAATGCAAGATGTGCAATTACTTGTCATGCCCCAAGGATTTATTGCTCAGTGCCCAGATCTCAATCGCAGTAAGTCCATTAGTTCTCTCACTATGTAATGAAAAGTGTGCTTCTTGCTTAATTTTGTCCAAAATGTCAGTTTGCAATTGGAGTTCTCATATATTAGTTGTCAACATAGACTTAACCAGATTGAACTCCTTATAAATATAACTTGACCGATGCGGTGTTTGTGATTCTAGCCTGTCCAACGTGCAATGACTTTCATGGACTCGTGCAGAAAATCATGGAACTGCAGGACATTTTAGCCAAAACATCAGCCAAGGTAAAAGCTCCTTAGAAATAGAGTGTGGGGGAGTGGAGCTCAGATCCTTGAGGTTTCCTACCGTTTCTTTTATAACCACAGTTGTTCACCTTTGAGATTTTTCTTGTCCCCTGAACTGAATCAAAATTCCTGCTCAAGGAAGGGGCTTATAAATATTCAAACCCAAGCCATCTGTAAAACAAATGACTCAGTAAATCAAGAATGAGGCAGATTACTTGGTTTTTACACTGCTTACTACAATAGGATTTATTGTTTAATTTAGTTTTTATTATTATTTAGGTTTTTTTTTTGCAAGGAAGGAGGCAAGAGGACATTGTAAACAATATGGACCTTAGAATTATGTCAGGGAAATGGTCCCACAAAAGCTTTCTACCATTGTGTTACCATTGTAGAATCACTGGCTGTCTTAACCATGTGTCAAATTTACCTGTAGTTTCACCAGGCTGTTGTCATGTTGCATAGCAGATACTGATGACCCAGAAGTTATATTGTATATGGATGATTTGTTGCTGACAAATGTAAAGTCTAAAATTTACGTTTGCACTTGAGCAAACATAGCCATGAAATTAAACATTTTTAAAAATGGAAAATGCTTCTCTGTATTGTGTATGATGTGATTTTGACTTAGACTTCTTTTCTGTTTTATCATAAGTCATATAGCATATTTTGCTCTGCTCCCCTACACCCCACACGCAGAGTGAAGTGAAAGTCACTCAGTCGTATCCGACTCTTTGCGACCCCATGGACTATACAGTCCATGGAATTCTCCAGGCCAGAATACTGGAGCGGGCTGCCTTTCCCTTCTCCAGGGGATCTTCCCAACCCAGGGATTGAAGCCAGGTCTCCCGCATTGCGGGAGGATTATTTACCAGCTGAGCCACAAGGGAAGCCTCCCCCCGACCCCACTCCACCACACTCACAAAGGCAGGAGGCAAATTTACTACAAGAAGAGGAGAAAAATCCTTTCTTTTAAATTAAAGGCTTAAGTCATTTGCAACAACATGGGTGAACCTACAGATTATCATACTAAGCGAAGTAAGTCAGAAAGAAAGACAAATACCATATGATTTCACTTATATGTGGAACCTAAAATATGACAGAAATGAACTTATCTATGAAACAGAAAAAGACTTACAGAAATTGAGAACAGACTTGTGGCTGCCAAGGCAGAGGTGGGTGAGGGAGGCATGGATTGGGAGTTTGGGATTAGCAGATGCAAACTATTATATAATATACAGAATGGATAAACAATAAGGTCCTACTGTATGGCGCAGGGAACTATATTCAATATCCTGTCATAAACCATAATGGAAACAAATATGAAAAAATAAATTAAAGCCTTAAGTATATTTATAATAGATAGTTGATGAGCATAGCCATCGTTAGTGCTATTCACCCAAAAAGCGGTCAGATGCCTGTTGGAGTGTTTTGCCTTTCTGCGTCGCTGGAATGCTGAACAATACAAACCCCTTCCTTTGTACCACAGCTGTCTCGAGCCGAGCAGCGAATGAATAGATTGGACCAGTGCTACTGTGAAAGGACTTGCACCATGAAGGGAACCACCTACCGAGAATTCGAGTCGTGGACAGACGGCTGTAAGAACTGCACATGCCTGGTATGGCTTCTGCTGGAGTTCAGACTAATAGAACTCAGATGCCCCTACTCTTTAAAAATGTATTAAACCAATGTCATCATGAAAATTTCAAGACCCATTTCCTCAAAACACAACACTAAAGAGCCAGCAAACCCAGTCAAATCTAAAGAACCGTGTATTGCATTATTAAAGACACTTTCTAGCTTATAAAGATTATTGTGGTTTAAGAATGCTATAAAGTTTTAAGTTTATTGTCCACATGTGAAGTTAATGATTTAAATTGGGTCAGTAAAAGGATTCCCAGAGGATTCTATCCTGTTATCCTTAACTTTTCCATGTTTTTATTAATGCATTTTGATAAAACTAAATGAAATGCAACAGGAAATACTGTGACCAGATTTGGCTGTATAAATAAATAATGGAGTCTAAATAAGCTTTAAAAATTTACTAATACAGTGGAATATAAACTATAAAGTTTAAATAAATATGATTTCTTGAATTGTTCACTAATTAGGTAGAATGGTTAGAAAGTCTAGTTGCTCAGTTGTGTCTGACTCTTTGCAACCCCATGGACTGTAGCCTATCAGGCTCCTCCATCCATGGATTTTCCAGGCAAGAGTACTGGAGTGCATTGCCATTTCCTTCTCCAAAGGATCTTCCCAACCCAGGGATCGAACCCAGGTCTCCCACATTGTAGGCAGACACTACCCTCTGAGCCACCAGGGAAGTCCCAAGATGGAAGGTAGAATGGTTAGTGTGTTATTATTTCAAACATAGAAGTTCATTTTCAAAGAAAAGTTCAAAATGAGTTTGGTTTTGAACTTTTAAACTCCACATGGACTATTTGTGAGAACTGGTTGGCTGTAAAGAAGTCAGAGGTCTAAAACATTTTTTCCCAAGTTCATCTAGTTTACTCAAAAGTGGGACATCATGATGTTAAGAAGGTCAAAGTTAGTGGTGAAATAATGGTCCATGTGCGTGTGTGTGTGCAGGCTTTGTCTGATTTCTATTTGGAAACGTATTCCTACCAAAATTACATTTCACAAATAGAGTAAAACCTTCACAACTTGTAAAATGGGTGCCAAAAATCAAATTGAGTAAGATACAAGATGTAGTGTGGTGAAGTCATAGTCATTTTTGGGGAAAAGACTAGAAAAGCAACTAAACTACCTGGGTGTTCTGGGTGACCTTCAGGAATCAAATTCCCTGAGGTACCCTTTAGGTTGGTACCTCTTATGATGATCGTCAGTGTCCGTTCACAGTGGTGGTGTGTTTGAGCTCAAATATCCCTGTGAGGATTTTTGCATCCTGAAACTGGGTCTCCAGCATGGCAGCTGCTATTCCAGAAATATTGTCTGTTGATGCTCATTTTGTGAGTCATCTGGGGAGACAGGAGAACCCCAGGCTGGCTCTCAGCCTGCTGTTTCCCTGCCGCTGGTGTCCTTCCTTCAACCCCTGTCCTCATCACCTCACAGTAGGAGGTGAGACCTCTAGCTTAGTTGCTGAGCAGAAGATAGGGTCAACCACCACCTGTGTGATGACCCAACTTGTGTTACTGTGGGTCTCTGTATTTGGATTTTACTGTAATTTTACTGTAAAATTATGGTTTTACCAAAGAGAATAGTGATACTTATGACATTTTACGTGAAGAATTTAAAATTTAAGAAACAGCTTAAAAAATACTTGAAAACTACCAACTGCAACTTGGAAATTCTTTAAAATACTGTTTTCTTCTCAGAATGGAACCATCCAGTGTGAAACTCTGATTTGCCCAAATCCTGACTGCCCCCTCAAGTCGGCTCTCGCATACGTGGATGGCAAGTGCTGTAAGGAATGCAAATGTAAGCATAACTTTTGTGGTGAATACTTTCTTGGCAAAACTAAAGCTTTGTATTAATAAATATTCACCCATCATTGGTTTAATCTGGGTAAGCTAAATAGCTTTTAGAAATGATGAAAATAGGAGGAATCCCTTCTGTATTTTCGTTGGGCAGTTCTTTTCCACTTAAAAATGTTGTACTTGTATTCTAGCAAGAAAATTTTTCTTTGAGGAATCTATTCTGTTTAGTGACATTAGTAGCAAAGATATATAATCAACTTAGTAGAAGACATTTCTCTAATTAACAGTGCTTGATACAAATACCTCCCAATTAGGTTAAGAATAGTCCACACTCAGCCAAGATAACCAAGAAAATCCATGATATAAATTGACCTATACAAAACTCACTATCAGTCCAAACCACAGAAGTGCACATGGTTATAGAATAATTGTCCAGTGTGGATGGCCATGGTCTTAATTCACAAAAAGATGCTCATGCCACTGAATGAAGAAGCTGCCTGACTTTTAGCATCTGTCGTATACAGTTCACTTTCGATGTCTGAAAACGCTCTTTGAATCCATAGCTATCATTAAATGGATTGTATGCAATTTATTTAATAACAGAAAACATTGCATCTGTATTATTTATACTTTAACAGTTGCCTCAAGTCCTTGTTAAAAGTAACAGTTGAAACTTAGCCTTTTTTAAAAAGCCAAGAAATAGTATCATATGAAACCTGGGTTGTCATAAAATTTGTAGAATATATAGGGGTATGTAGAGTTAGTGTTAGTCAGTCAATTGTGTCTGACTCTCTGTGACCCTATGGACTGTAGCCTGCCAAACTCCTCTGTCCATGGAATTCTCCAGCCAGTAATACTGCCATTCCCTTCTCCATGGGATCTTCCCAACCCAGGGATCGAACCTGGGTCTCCTACATTGCAGGTGGATTCTTTACTGTCTGAGCTGTCGGGAAAGCTCAGATAAGGCTACATAAGTGCCATCTAATCTTACACATGTGTGTACACACAAGATAGAAAGAGAGGAAGAGTAAGGAAGAGGGAAGAAGAGGGGAGAAAAGTAGGAGCTACTTTTTCCAGGGTTTTTTATGCTTACCTTGCTCTGCTGACATTGCCGTACCTCACTCTTCCCTACGTAGGGTGCTCCTTCTGGTGAGAGTGACAAGTTATTAGAGAAAAATCAGGAAGTCACTTCATAGTTCACTGAGTTAATTCCCCCAGGAGCTTATTTATATTTAATTTTGTTAAACTTTACTTTGAACCAATCCATTTCATGAGAGTGTATTAACCTCGTCATCTAGTGTATTAACCTAGTGTATGAACCAGGAAGGGTTATATATGTGTCACTAGCTAATTTCCCTGGTGAGGGGTAATCTGGGTTCTTCCTTGAAGTTGTATTAATAATGAAAAGCCTGTACCAACATTCTGCAGTTTTCTTTGTAGATGCTTGGAGGTAGAAAGAAGAAGGGTCCTCTATAGGACTTTATATTGGTAACATGACAGTAGTAGGAATCAGTTTTTGCTTTTCTTTCTTTTCTCTTTTCCACTGATACTTCTATATTGTTACCTGTGAATGTGATAGATTTGCATTAAGTGATATTGATTTTATTAGAAACAGGCTGATTGAAATAATGAACCATCATGATAGATGAATTAGTCAGAAGTTGTAAATTTTAGTTCTGATTTTACCACTTGTCTCTGTTACCAACATTAAGCTGCCTATTAAATCAGACTATGCTTGAAATCTTCTTCAAAATAATGTAGTTAGATAGACTTAATGAAATGGTAAAATATTTTTAAATTCATTAATGCAAAGTGCTTCTGGCAGACTGGTGTTAGTGATTGGAAATCAGTTGGATTTCCTATATAAAATAGTGAAAGCTGCAAATGAGTGACCAGTGAGAGGACCACAGTGTCACTAGAATTTGAGTCTTTCATTTCATATTGCTGAAAAATAATGACTAAGTGACTGTCTTTTTGGTCATGTTCAGTGATATGAGTGCCATGGAATATAGAGAATTTGTGTCCCAATATTGAGCTGGCATGCTATTTTTAGTAAATACCCATAGAGTTTTTTCCTAAGAGAAATAAGTATTTAGGTCATATGGTAAATATTAGAGATAATTTAGGATTGTGTCTCCACATGCACAAATTTTTTCATTTAGAAAATAGAAATACATAACTTCCTATTGAGTAAATTTATACATGATATAATTTATCCTTTAAAAAGTGTACAATTCAATATATTTTAGTATGTCTATAAGGTTGTTCAACCATCACCACTACCTAATTCCAGAACATTTTCGTTGTTCCAGGAAGATACCCTCTAACCATTAAGAATCGTTCTGTCCTTCCCTCTTCTGCCACTCCCTGGCAACCACTAATCTACTTTCTGTTCTTATTCTGGGTATTTCATATGAATGGAATTAAACAATATCCACATGCATAAATTTAAAAACAGTCACCAAAATGTTTCTGGAAATGTTCTCCTGAAAAGTTTTGCAAAAAAAATATTCTATAAAGGATAAATAATACTTAAAATAAATTTAATAATAGTTAGCTGACTTGTTTACATAGTTCAGACTTTCATATGTGCTAAAAGTAGGAGAAGCCAATGGTTAGGTGGATCTACGATGTTCTGTGTGTGTGTGTTTTACTGTTATATATGAGGGGAACAATATCATTTTCCTATACTAATTTCCCCAGTAGAATCAGTGTTATAATTTATGAGAACTTAATTTCAGTGGAATATGAATTCTATGTGTTTTACTTTTTAGAACACAACCATAGCCTTCCTCTTTCACAGTGCACTCAATAAATCTTTAAAACTCTTTTGCTCAAGAGCCTCTTTAATGACATAGAATTAACAAAATACATTCTTTAGTGAGAACAGTTTAAAGAGATGAATCATTTATTGTTTCTAAAGCCTTTGGAAGGTAAAACATGTAGCCTAACACTGAATGTTAGTCTGCCAAGACTGAAACGAACACCACCAGTACATGTGGCCAGTCATTTTCGGTGTTCTTTATTTAATGCTTTCGGCCTTGCTTAACCAAAGTTGTTTGTGCAACACTGGGCAGCCCTGTTTTGTAGCCTGCTTTATATGTTTCCTCTGTAACTTCAGCTCTAGCCCTTTATCCAAATATAAATACTGTTGAATAGTAGGAAGGTTGTTATTTTGGGAGAGAAGTCAGAGAGAACCAAGCCTGTCACAGATCCTTATTTGAATCTACATAAGCAAAGTGTTGGAAGGAGGGGCTTAACTTTTATGCCCCTCCATGGTGGAGTTAGGATGAAATCCAAAGACAGGACTGCATCGATGCCAAGCCATTAACATGTTACTAATCACAACTATAACAAAGTCATATCTCTTCCTCAGGTTGGAAGGCACGTCCTTTGCTCCCCAGTCGATCTTTATAACAACTGTATAAAGTAGGCATTATCTCCATCTTCCTAATTAGCAGGATTACATGACTTGTCCAAGAAGACACTTCTAGTTAGATGTTCCAGAGAAATTCTGTCTGAAAGTGCCATGCTTTGCCAGCCTACTTCCCTCTTTAAAAGCATCCTCTCTAATTAATCTCCGTTATCTACCTTCATCGACTGGTAACTGAGCTTACCATACAAAGGCCATTAGGGTCCTGGCTAAGTCTAGGTGAAGTTACAAAGTAAGCAGTTTGCCTTTGGCCACTTATCTTCTCCCCTTTCAGCCACCACCGCCATACTGTTTATTCCAGTCACAGGCTCTCAACTAGTCAATAGTAAGATTGACACAAATTCAAGGAAGCTCTAGAAAATGTAACTGTACATTTGTACAGTAAATGTAACTGTGTATATTAGTAAACATTTTGGGTGACATTAAATTTAAAATAGGATGAGGTCAAACTAATTACAAGTACATAAAATCTCAATCCACTTAAAAAATTATCAGAAAATAATCCATTACAGTTCTAGGAGATAGAAAGCTGCTAAAATCACTGAACTTAGAAAAAAATTTAAACTATTTTGTGCATTCATTTATTTTATTTCGGTGGACTGTAGAATCAAGTTTGAATACAGAGTACTGCTTCACAGCAAGGTGATTCATGAATACAGAGAAGCAGAAGCAAATGAGAACTAACGTAATGTCTTTTGCAGAAAAGGCTATGTTTTAATAAACAATAATTGGGAAGGCAGATTTCCTCTCCATTTCTAGAAAGGCAACAAATACAGGAAATGTGAATGTGACCATCAAAATTGGTTGGTGCTTGCTTGTAGCCATAGTTATTTTATTTGGTTTTTTCTCAGATGACATATCTATATGAATAAATTATAATAATTGTTTTGGTTGAATAAAATCAGAGTTGAATACATAATCAGTTCAGTTCAGTCACTCAGTCATGTCTGACTCTTTATGACCACATGGACTGCAGCACACCAGGCCTCCCTGTCCATCACCAACCCCCGGAACTTACAAAGGCTCACGTACATCGAGTCGGTGATGCCATCCAACCATCTCATGCTCTGTTGTCCCCTTCTCCTCCTGCCCTCAATCTTTCCCAGCATCAGGGTCTTTTCCAATGAGTCAGTTCTTCGCATCAGGTGGCCCAAGTATTGGAGTTTCCACTTTAACATCAGTCCTTCCAGTGAATATTCAGGACTGATTTCCTTTAGGATCTGGTTGGGTCTCCTTGCAGTCCAAGGGACTCTCAAGAGTCTTCTCCAACACCATACTTCAAAAGCATCAATTCTTCTGCGCTCAGCTTTCTTTATAGTCCAACTCTCACATCCATGCATGACTACTGGAAAAACCATAGCTTTGACTAGATGGACCTTTGTTGGTAAAGTAATATCTCTGCTTTTTAATATGCTGTCTATGTAAGTCATACCTTTTCTTCCAAGGAGCAATCATTTTTTAATAACATGGCTGCAGTCACCATCTGCGGTGATTTTGGAGCCCAAGAAAATAAAGTCTCTCACTGTTTCCATGGTTACCTCATCTATTTGCCATGAAGTGATGGGACCAGATGCCATGATCTTAGTTTTTTGAATGTTGAGTTTGAAGCCAACTTCTTCATTCTCCTCTTTCACTTTCATCAAGAGGCTCTTTAGTTCTTCTTCACTTTCTGCCATAAGGGTGGTATCTGCATATCTGAGGTTATTGATATTTCTCCCGGCAGTCTTGATTCCAACCTGTGCTTCATTCAACCTGGCATTTCTCATGACGTACTCTGCATATAAGTTAAATAAGCAGGGTGCCAATATACAGCCTTGACATACTCCTTTCCCAGTTTGGAACCAGTCTGTTTTTCTATGTCCAGTTCTAATTGTTGCTTCTTGACCTGCATACAGATTTCTCAGGAAGCAAGTCAGGTGGTCTGGTGTTTCCATCTCTTTGAAGAATTTTCCACGGTTTGTTGTGATCCATACAGTGTTCTGTGTTGATTAGACATCGTACAGTTTTCAACTTAAAACACTGTCAGTTTAGGTAAAATGGACTTAACCATTCCTATTGAGTGGTTAAGCATGTGGCTTATAGAGTTAGATTTTCTGGGTTTGAGTTCTGGCTCTCCTGCTTATTAGCTTATTAGCTGTGCAGCTTTGGCCAAGTTACTTTACCTCTCCCTGTCTCAGTTTCCTCATTTGTGATGTTATATCTAAGGGTTGGTGCAAGGACTGAATGAGTTGTAAAGTGCTTAGAACAATGGCTCAGACGGTAAAGCGTCTGCCTACAATGCGGGAGACCCAGGTTCGATCCCTGGGTCGGGAAGATCCCCTGGAGAAGGAAATGGCAACCCACTCCAGTTTTCTTGCCTGGAAAATCCCATGGACTGAGGATCCTGGTAGGCTACAGTCCATGGGGTCGCAAAGAGTTGGATACGACTGAGCGACTTCACTTCACTTCACTTAGAACAATGTTAGCTATTATTCCTGTTTTTATGAAAAAAAATCATTTATATTTTTATTTATATTTTTATTCAATCTAGTGAAACTATCTCATTTGGTTATAGATCTTAAAACTGCCCAGGACCTAGAGATCTTCAGAACTGCAGTTTGCTTTTGTTGAGGTAAATAGGGGCAATGTAAAACACGAACAATGAAGTTAGGGAGGTTAAATGACTTTTCTGAGATCAACTATTTTGTAATGCAAGGTTATTTTTTTCCCCAAATTCTGTTCTAACATACAGTACTACTATCTTCAAGACCATTCCTCCCTCAGTATTTTGGGTGGGCCTTGATCAGGGTTGACACTTGGAACCAATGCATTATGTGTTTTTTGGTATTTGGCTTTTATTTAAACTCACGTTTGTAAGATGCATCCATATTTTTTGCATGTAGATGTTGATTTTTCATGTTTATTGCTGTGTGTGTTCCATTTGTGTTACTATATCACAGTCCAATCTATTATTGAAGAGTGAGTCAGGTGGTTTCCAGTTTCTGACTCTATAAATGTCCTTCTGTAAACGTGATGTACATGTTTTTGGTGTCATGCGTGCCGGATGGATATATACCTTAGAATTGTTTGGGAACACAGTAAAGCCGTTTTATTTTACAACAAAACTGTTTGACACTTTGGCAAAATTGTTTTGCCAGTTTCCCAAAGTGACCTTTCTAGTTTGCGCTTCCACTGACAATGTATAAACATTCCATTTGCTCCACAATCTCACCCACACTTGACATTCTTGGTCTTTTTAATTTTAAGCATTATGATAAATTATATTTATACATCATATTGTACTGTACTTCAAATTTGCATTTCCCTGACAACTAGTGAAAGTGAGCAAATTTTCATATATTTGTGGACCAATTTCCTTAATTTTAAATAATAGAAAATAAGAGTAGATTTTTAAATACAAATAAGCACAAACATTTCCCCGAAGATCATTTTTCTTTTTCTTTTTTTGGCAGGAGATGTTAGGTTGGGTGGTTTGATTCTTTTATTTTCACATTAGTATGCAAATATGGATGATCTAGCTCTCTCACTTAAAGTGAATAGCAAAGTAGGGACTAAATGACTATCACTCAAGTAATTTGGTTTTTTTTTTTAAAAAGTAATGACAGGAATGAAACTGACTCAGAGACTTTTAAACATGTGAATATAAAGAGAAGGAGAAAAAAAGCAATGGTATATAATTCACCAAGAATCTCTTTGTTCTTTAAAAAAAAAAGAAACACATAATTTATATAGGTGACATTAAAAGAGAAAATAATTTTGGAGCAACATAACCAATAAACTTAGCTGTGTCTAAAGTAATTCTGGAAGCATGGGAAATATGCAATATGCATTGGAGGTTCTCATGCATGAACACAATTATAAATTAGTTCTCTTTTTAGAACCAGAAGGGGCTATGTGACCAGAATGCTAATGCTGACTTGGGGATCTATGCAATAACGAAAAAGGTAGAAATAGCAATCAAGAGGAAGATGTGTTGTTTTACATATCACATGCAATATTTTTGGAAAGTTTCCTGAATCTCTGTAGTTATTAAGGAATAGTATGTCAGCAAACAGTTGAAAGAGCTTAGTGCTAATGGTGTTGCTATAAATCATGTGCATGGCCTTGGTTTGAATTGTCTTTTCTCATCAAAATTACCTGAATTTAATATTTAAAATAGTATTGACTAAATCATGGAATTAATACCCTTTCCTAATTATACAGGTATGTGTGAAAAATGGGCAAAAAAATAGTTCACTTGTGTAATACTTAGTTAAGGTCATTGAGCTTGTGATAGGAAATATTTTCACTAAAGACAAATAGCTAAGTTTTATTAAAGAGAGATCTCATTTCTCTTTAATAAAGATAATCCTGTAGGCTTCCTGAACACCATCATTAATTTTGTGCTGATATTTTTTCATAAACTCTTCAAACAAGTGTTTGGCATCCTGCTATCTTTTAGACATTTTAAAAACTGATAAATGTCACATCAGTGGAAAAAATACTGAACTGGCAATATATTAGTAAGCAAGAATAATTAACAATATAGCCTTCAGATTAATGACTTCTGAGACACCACATGATACATTTTAATGATCTTTAGAAAAAATGAAAAATCTTTTGTTAAGTAGTCAGCCAGCAGAGCTGACATGCCAGGGAAATAGAGGGCAGGATTACAGGATGATGGCAATGTCATAGCAATTTGCTGCTGTGTTCTCTACTCCACAGTCCTGAGATGTGTGACTCATTCTCTCTTCCTAATCCTACCACAACACTTTTAATGTCTTAACTAAAATAATGATGCATACAGTAAATATTCAATCCATCTAAAAAGATGTAACATAAAAAGTAAAAATCGCCCTGCTCCCCCCACCGCTGAGCTTCTAGTCCTCGCATGTCAATCCAGAGAATTTTCGATGAGTCCACTCACATATGCATGTGTAGGCTTTTCATGTACAGTAAATGATGTCATACATCTTCCTGTACTTTGATCTTGGAGATGTTTCCTTATCAACAAACGTTTAAAAATGGCTGCATAGTACTCCGCTGTATAATTTATCACAATGTAATTTCTTCCCCCTCAAAGGATATCTTGATTGTCTTCAATCTGTTTTTGCTGTTTTTCTTATGAAAATCAATATTGTGGGATGTCACACATGTATAATCTTGGAGTACTTTTTTACCCCTTTATATGGTAAATTGCTGAGAGTGGCATTGCTGGGTCAGAGACTGTGGCACTTTTGAATATTGCCAGCTCTTGTGCTAAAGTTATTTTCTTGCTCTGAATTACAAAAAGCTGGTGCCGCCTGTTTTTCCCTTCTAGTAAGGAGCACTTGGTGGCAGCGCTGAGGGAGAACTGAAAACACCGCTTTTCTCTGAGTGTCATGAGTTCTTTAAAAAGAGCATCAGGGACGTTTTTCTTTTTCCCAAGCAACCTTGACAAGGTAATATCAATTCATGGGAGATTCCTCCATGAAAGATAGTCTATAAAAGCCTGAACTTTATTGTTTTACCACAGACAACATTCTCTGGTGAGCCGATAAAATTAATTGCCATTCTACATCTTTGGTAAATTCTGTAGATAGCATGAGAATATATTGAATTTACTTATTTTTCCTGAAATGAAAGTGGTTTTCCAGAAGACATAACGCAGGTACAGCCCTCTGATTTTGAGGCATTATACTGTGCCTATTTAATCATGTTTTATTTTAAAATAATAGAGAATACTCAACCTCTAGTTCTTCACTCTGAATTGTAATTTCTCTTCATTATTAAGGTTCTTGAATAAATGTATTTTGTGGATTTTATTATTTTTCATGCCCCATTACATTTTCTCAAAAGAATGTCCCTGCCCATCTAATGACATTGCTTAAATGGCCTAAAACTCTTCAGAAGAAAGCTTTATGCAAATTTGTCTGTAATAATAATTAAATCAAACTGTCTAGCACAGCTCTAGGAGAATAAAAATGGGACTCTTTAGGTGATTGGAAAGCTCGTCCTTCTTAGTAGTATAAGGCTTTGAAACAAGTGAGAGGATTTCAGATTTATACCAAAGCAAAAGATCCATAATCTGGATATCATTCATATGAGACACAATTTAAGAGAGAAGAAAAAACACTTATCTTAGGCAGAAAATGCAGCTTCTTATCTACTGTGTTGTTAGGTAATTGTTTTAAAAATGAGCTTATTTTCTTCTGAGAAGAGATCAAACAAAAGAGCAGTTTGAAATCAGAATAGGGAAAAATAAGGTATATGCAATTTAAAGCATCTTACCAGTTGATTTAAACAGTTATGTTGAAAGTAGTAAGTCAGGAAGACCAGCTGCATAATAGAGGGAAGTAGACGTCAGAGTGCCCATTGGAGAACAAAGCCACAACTCCCACCAACCCCAAGAGGAAGGACAAAGCAGCAACTCAGCCGCCTCAGCCTCTCCAGTGGATGCCTTGAATACTGTGTGTGGCCTGTGCCCCCTGGCCCATATTTACAGACTGTGTAAAATTAGTATCGATTAAAAATTAGATTTAGAAAACACAATGATATTAGAGTTCCATGTGAGGAAGGGTCAGTAAGGAATTCTCTTTCAGTTTAGAGACGCTTGTGATAAAGTACAATTCAGGTGCCTTTCTTTTTGTACAAATGCCCTTAATTCAAAACTATTTCACTATTAAAAATACATATGAAATCATATGAAATTGCTTTAAAAGTTGTTACTGGAGTTGGTGGTGGTAAGAATAGAGCTGCATTCAACTCAGAAAATTATAAACTTGTAAAATATCTCTTCTTTGGAATGGTTGCTATAATCCCTTGGCCTGCTACGAGAATATTCTATCCACATTATATTCTAGAACCTTTGCCTAGATTTTGCTTCTAAATCGCAACAGCTGCTATTTACACTCCCTTCACCACAGTTGCTGGAATGTTGCCTCTATTGAGGAACTGGATGTATGGTCTCTGGAATTGGAGCAACACCAGGTTTTTGGGATTTGATGTTCAGATCTTGGCCTTATTGTTTGTTTTATAATTTAGTTACATTGTTGGTATAAAAACATTTCTAGGCTGGCTGACTTCAGCGTGGCCCTCAATTATAAATATTATTTCAAACTGTAAAGGCATGTCTCACAAACACTTATACAACAAACTCAGCAACTTAGGAAAGAGAATTTTATGTCTCCACAGCATAACAGATCATATGCAGGTATAATATTTATGATTGTAACTGTTGTCAAGTGACCCCGATGATCCGTGGTACATACATTCGTAATTTTTGTGGAGACCTGAATTTTAATTCAACAAACTGTGAGGGCTGTGTACAGGAATACATCACTTAGCTCAGTGCTTCTCAAATTTTAATGGGAATATGAATCACCTAGGGATCTTGTTAAAATGAAAATGATGATTCAGTCGTTCTGGAGTGCAGCCTGAGAGTTTGCATTTTCAGCCAGTTCATGGGTGATGCTGTTTTGGGGAACACACTTTTATTAGCATAGATTTAATTATTGGTTGTGCTTTCCTGGTTGTTTAGATGCTTGGTGGAGCTTCATTTTTCTGTCTTGGAAAACAAGTATGTAGTAAGGTCTCTGAATATATGTTTCCGGATTTATTTTTTAAGCTGACATTTATTATTTTCTGAGTATGAAAATTTAACATAAATCATCCTGTTGCCTCTCATAATGGTTTCCCATTTACAGATGAGGAAAGGAAAGGTCAGAGAGGTTACTTCACTTGCTGAAGATAATATAGCCAGTAAAGTGGCAGCATTGCCATTGAGCACATGCAGTGTTTCTCCTGTACTGCCTCATGGGATGTGTAACATATTTCATTAATGGAAGTATAAAATCAGTATGAATAGAGAGGTAAGAAAAACTTAGGATGTTCCAGAGGCAGCAATTATGTGTTAAAATGATATGTAAATACTTAGGAGATACAATATAGCATTTATTTCTATATGCAGTAAAAAGGAGAGAATGATCAAATGTCAATTATCCACTCTATTCATTACTAAAATGAAGTGTCTTGTCTGTTATGGGAAACAACTTTTCATTGCTTTGTAGTATCTCCTATGCGGGACAGAAACTGTTGATCCTGGTAGTTCAGAAAGAGAGATCTTAAAAGCAGATGTCTTCTGGTTGGATTTTTATTTGATTTTGGCAAAGAACAGGAAAAGTACTTTGAATTCAAACTTTTAAGTGTCTACGAAAAGATCCAGACCTACCTGGATTATTGACTGGAATTTTTGAAAGTCTGTGGTCATGGAGAATTCTTTATCCTTAGTCCCCCAATTTTTTTTTTCTTTTTGAAGTTTTCTTTGCATTTTGTAAATGAAATGAGGTCCTTTCCTAAATATTTTTGGTGGAACAATCCACATCAGTCTGATTTCCTAGGCCTTTAGTAACTTTCGAAGTCTTATAAGTTATCTAGCTTTAGTTTTGTCTGGTTGTTATGCTAAGATGAATTGTGCTTTCTTAATGTTAAACTGTTTTCATTGAACTTGAAACTATTCGTGCCCCCTCACCCCACCCCCACACTGAAGTCTTTGGTCTTTTTATTCTAGGTCTTGTAAGAACAAGATTAATAAAAGCAACCTAGTATTAGAAAACTTGAGAACAAAACTTTCCATCAGCTTGAATTCCCTTTTCTCTCTTGCAGAAATTCCCTGATTAATCCATGCCTTAGAATTGTGCTCTATGTCACTTGATTCCTGGGGTTATTTCAACGATGGTGGTCCAAAGGAGCTAAGTGAGCCTGCACAAACATACCTCATGGTGTAAAACCGAATGTATGCAGATGGACTTGCATATTCTCTCAGCTTTTTTTCAACCTATTCAGATCTTTTTGACCAGTTTTAGGTCCTCATAGTTTATGGTATCATTTGTAAGAAGACATGAAAGAGGAACTTTTTTTTTCCCCTGGAGTTGTTATTGTTAGATTTGGGAAGCTAATTCTTTATTATATTTGGAGGAAGAGAATAAAAGAGCAGTGGGTAATACATTCTTTTCACACTGTCTAGTGGGTAAGTGTCATGTCCTTAAACCAATAAAAATTTGTGCTTTTCTGATCACAAATGAGTTTATCTCACAGCAAGCAGTGTTAAGAATTTCTCATTTGTGTTTATGCCTATAGTCTACCTCCAGCGTTTCTCAGGCCCCGAATCTCAGAAAGGTCACTTTGATTTGTTGGTTGGGAAGGAGGGAGGGGGTAGTCTAGTATAGAACAAAATGAACATTGTACTTGTTCACTGATTTATTTCATCTATTAATGTCCCTTCGGACCAGGATTTTTAAATGCTGTAGGGCTTGGAGCAGGTGGGGCGGGGGGAGACAGTCAGCTGAATGTGGAATGGAATTGGATTAACTCTCCTGGCTGAGTTTACCATATGCCCAAGAATGAGTTTAGGAGCTGGAGAGCTTGGAGTAATCCTAGAAATAGTAATATGTGGATGGTTGCTCTATGCATATGGAAATTGTGTGAAATAAAGGTGAAATTATATGTCTTGCTGCTGTAGCTCTCTCTTTATAATTTTCATTCCTTTGAAAAATAGTTATTAGGTACCGCCTACGAATTAGTTTCTGCTTGACACTGGAGATAGAGTGATGAACAAAATAAGATTTGTCTCTGCCCTTGTGAACCTAATAATCAAGTTGGGGAGACAGACATTAATCATCTTATAATCAAGTATGCAGTACACTGTTGCAGCAGTGAGATGTTGATAAAGTACCTGTAGTGAGTGAAATTCATCTAGCATGGAGATCAGAGAAGGCATCCTTTAGAAAATTATGTTGAATTGAGATCTGATAAGTAAATAGCATTACACCAGTAAAGAGAAAAAGGAAGAAATGTTCAGGCTGAGAGAATTTAATGTGCAAAGGCTCTGTGTGTGGAGATAGGATGTTGTGAAAGGAGGCTGATGTGGTTAACGTGCAGACATGCAACTGGAGAGGAAAGAAGGACTGGAATAAGGAGTTTTATTTCTATCTCAAGGGCAATGGAGTGCAAGTTACATATGATATTTTACCTGTTTTTGCAGTTATCCAGAGAAGAGATGATGGTAGCTTCATTAAGTAGAAGTGATACGTGTTTATGGTAGAGCCAATGGGATTTTCTGATGGCTTGATATGGGTGTGAGTTAAAAGAGAAGAGACAGGATGACTCAAGTTTTTGGATTGAGAAAGTAGGAGGATGGAGTTGCTTGCTATTGGCTAAGATGAGATGATTGCTAATTGAATCAGATTTGGGAGGGTTGCTAAAATCAAGACTTCAGTTTAGATGTGATTTGACAGATGTGTTAGCCATTTAAATGGAAATGTAGACAAGCAGTTATATTTGAGTCTGAAGTTTGGGACAGAAGTCAAAAGTAGAGCTAAGAAAAAAAAAAAAAGTAGAGCTAAGAATCAATCTGAATAGTTGAATTTTTTCCTATGTTTGTTGACAATTTGTGTTTATTTTTTGAATTAATTTTTATCTACATTGTCCACTTTAAAATTCGGTTCTTCGTATTTTTGTTTCATAACAGCTCTTTTTATAATATAACTCCTGTTAGGTATGTTGCAAACATATTTTCATAATGTTACTTCTTCTATTTAGTGTTTTCTAACGTGAAGAAAATTTAGAATTTTACGTAATTGAATCTTCTCATCATGCTAAAAAGGCCTTCTCCTCTTTTTATTCATAAAAAATATTTACTTTATAATCTCCCAATGGCTCCTTCTCCTTCAGGTTTAAACAATCTGGGATTTATTTTGTGAACCGGAGGTAATAATTCTAACTTTCCCAAACAAGTTAAACAATAATTTCAGTATCATTTGTTGAATAAATATTTGTCTACTGATTAACATGCCACTTTGTATTATATAAAGTGGAAGTGTTAGTCACTCAGTTGTGTCCAACTCTTTGTGACCCCATGGACTGTAGCCCATCAAGCTCCTCTGTCCATGGAATTCTCCAGGCAAGAATACTGGAGTGGGTAGCCATTCCTTTCTCCAGGGATCTTGCCAACCCACGGATCGAACCTGGGTCTCCTGCACTAAAGATGGATTCTTTACTGTTTGAGCCACCAAGGAAGCCCATATTATATGAATATTTACATATTTATATGTATTTAAGTTTGTTTCTAGAATTTCTATTTTCTATTAATCTATCTCATGGTACTGATTCTACAGTATTTTAATTATTGTAGTATTGTAGCATGAGTTTTTATTTAGGAAAACCATCATTGTTCTTTCTAAAAACTTCCTTGGTTTATTTTCGATCATTCATGCTTCCAGATGACATTTGCATATCATGAAAATTACCTGTTCCTAAATGATTTTCAAAACTCAGTCATGTGTGCGTCTGATTCTGCTATCTATTTTTGTGATAATCCTTTGGCAGATACCACAGAAAATATTCTGTGGTTGTTTTTGTTTTTTTTCTATGTATTACTGAGAGCAGTTTCATGGTTTAAGATTTGCAGAATTTCAAAGCTGGAGTATTTTTGGGTGTTGACAAGTTCAAGGGTATGGCTATGGTGATAGTGCTTAACTGGTGAAGGAATGAAATTTGCTGTAATCCAGGAGGCAAGGAAACTTAGTTTCTAGGTATTGAGTAGATTTTCTAAAGACCTTTAGAAGTTTCCCAAGACAAAGTGGAGAAATAGATTGTTTTTTAGGCTCTGATAACTCCATCATAGGCAGATGACACTAGAGGAGGTAGTGGTGGAGAGGGATGGAAAAAAAGGAGGATGGATTCATCCACAGGATGAATGTTTTGGAAGAAACACTTCCTTACTATCACAGGCACACATGTGGTGTTGGAAAATGAAAAATCTAAATGACATGGTTCCATAGAAAGAAAAAATTATCCTTACCCAAAATCTAGGTTTCAGTCAGAGGAGGGAAGTGAAGGGAGCATTCTGTGAGGTGCTAGATTGTAAAGGATATATATAGACAATGGTTAAGATGGAGGATCGGAAGCCCTGTGGATCAGTTGGGTTTAGCTTTGTAGCAAAACATCCCCAAACTCAGTTTCTTAAAGCAATAGTTTTTGATAGGTTGGAAATCTAGACTGGGCCCCTGGGCTTTCCGTTTTTCCTTAATTTGGTTAGTCTAGTCTTGGCCAGGCTTGCTCATGTTATCTGTAGTTAGCTGGTGGGTTAACTTGGTTTAGGATGGCCTCACATTTTGTGCCTGGATAATGGGAGTCTCTTTCCATGTCATCTTTCAACATAGCAGGTTAGTCTAGAGTTGTTCATCTGATGCTTTCAGATTTCTACATCCAGGCTTGCCAAGTCTTTTGAAACCTAGGCTAGGAACTCAGCTGAATGTTGTTGAACACTGTTACTTCTACGGTGCATTTTATTGGCCAGGTCAAGTCACAAGCAATTGTGATGATGGAGGACCTGTAAAGTTACTTGGAAAGGAACATAGAAATGGATCAGAAAATGATAGTCATTTCTGCAGTCTTCATTACGCTGGAAAGATGACTTGAAGGGGAAGGAAATCCAAAGAGGTATAAGGATGAGAGCAAGAGAGATGTATCTGATTATTGCTTTTAAATTGTGGTCAAGAATGAAGGGATGTGAAGTATAGTGGACTTCACTGAACTCAAGGACTCTATTCTTGCTCTGGC
Organism: Cervus canadensis; assembly: GCF_019320065.1. Lineage (NCBI taxonomy): Eukaryota > Metazoa > Chordata > Mammalia > Artiodactyla > Cervidae > Cervus > Cervus canadensis. The sequence goes on along the minus strand of NC_057410.1, from coordinate 20,764,547 downwards.
ATTAACTTTCAACACTGGTACAGCTTGCATGCATTCTCAGTGGTATCAGGAACTCCGTAAAACTAGCAGTCCACCACCATGGCTGAGATAATTCCTGATGGAAGAAACAGATGGTATGTAGTTGTTGTCTAGTTGCTCAGTTGTGTCCAACTCTTTGCTACCTCATGGACTTCAGGATGCCAGGGGTTTCCTGTCCTTCATTGTCTCCTGGAGTTTGCTCAAACTCATGTCCATTGATTCAGTGATTCCATTCAACCATCTTATCCTTCGTTGCCCTCTTCTCCTCCTGCCCTCAGTCTTTCCCAGCATCAGGGTCTTTTCCAGTGAGTCGGCCCTTTGCGTCAGGTGGCAAAAATATTGGCGCTTCAATTTCAGCATCAGTCCTTCCAATGAATATTCAGGGTTGATTTCCTTTAGGAAATGGTTTGACTGGTGTGATCTCCTTGCTTTCCAAGGGACTCTCAAGAATCTTCTCCAGAACCACAATTTGAAAACATCAGTTCTTCAGTGCTCAGTCTTCTTTATGGGCCAACTCTCACATCCATACATGGCCAATGGATGGTATGGTGTGCATGCCCAGTTGCTCAGTCGTGTCTGACTGTTAGTGACCCCATGGACTGTAGCCCACCAGGTTCCTCTGTCCATGGGATTTTCCAGGCAAGAATACTGGAGTGGGTTGCCATTTCCTTCTCCAGGCTATCTTCCCAACCCAGGCATCAAACTCACATTTTTTTGTGCCTCCTGCATTGGCAGATGAGTTCTTTACCACTAAACCACCTGGGAAGCCCAGATGGTATGTTAGAGGCATGCAAGTTTTCTTTTTGGAGTAGTGATTCAAATAGAAAAAAAGAGGACGGAAATATAGTGCCTTTAATGAAATTCTATTCCAGAAATGCAAGGATCAGAAGTGGGTAACTCCTAGAAGGTCAGTCTCAAGTAGAAGTAACAGTGGGTGAGTGGCAAATGAAGAGAGAAGCTTCCAAAGAAATTCTAACCCAGGTTTATATAGAATGAATTGTTATTCTATTTCATACAAGGCAGGGTTCACTTGTCATTTATTTCATTTATCCATCACTTGACACAGTATCAATGCACAGTAGATGCTCAGTAAATGCTTTAGCATCATTTATTGAATAAGATGTTTCATATTTTGGCCCTTTTTTGAGAATTTTTATTGTACTCTATCTCATCTATACATATGAACAGTAGGTTTAGATTATTATATTCATGCATCTTTTGAAGAAAGAATAATTGATTGCATGTTACTACTCTGTGGCAAGTTTATTCTTTCTATATTTTGAATTGGGGCTTTAATAAAGCAGAGTAACCAGGGGTTATGTGTGGCAGCAATTGACACAGTTGATAGCATTCAGAAAAGCATTCACCCTGAAAAGAACAGAAGAAACTGTCTCTTCTAAATTCTTTACTTTGTCATGAATATTGTAAACATTCATTCAGGACAAGTTAAAGCCACTTCATTAAAGCCACTTCTTGATTTTGACTGCTTTGAGGACAAAGCAATACCCCAATATTCAGTGATCATAGATAACATATCAGAAAACTAAAAACATTTAACTAGGATAGTCTCTTTAGATTAAGCTAAAAACAATGATGAGTTTGCATATATGCAGTACTAATGCTCATTAAATATATCATTTGTATCAAAAGAGATGTTTACTATCCATAAAAGAAAATACATTTCACTAGATAAACAAAGCATGATGTTCATTTGTTTGCAGTTTTTACTATTGTAAAATATTGCCATAATTATTATATCAGGTTTTATCTAATAAAAACAAAATTTAAAAGTCAAATATTATACAAAATTTTAGAATTTTGACCCAGATTGCTGAATTGTTCTCAGAGGTTTCACCAATTTACACTTCAGTAATATATGACTGCCTGTTGCTACACACCGGTCCAGCATAAGATGTTGTCTTCATTATATTAAAAAGAAAATGTCTTCTAATTTGATGTATGGTGTATGGTGTTAATATATTGTCCAGTGTTACTCAGATATACTGAATGGTGCGACAGTGTAAGTAGAGTATTTTGTGATACAGGTGGAGAAAGATACAATGGCTAGATAATACCATGGTCTTTCGGGTGATGTTAAAGATACTGAAAGGTCTTCATATTTATTTGTTTGTTTAGTCATTAGAAAATGTACTGTATTTAGGTACAATTTAAATGCAATAAAATGTATACTTTTAAAGCACAAATTTTGCTGTTTTGACAAAAAATACATCCATTTACCTCATATATACATCCATTTAAATCCGCTACCATCCATTTATGGTCCATTTCATCTAAGTCATTACATTTGTAGACATAGAGTTATTCATACTAGTCCTTTGAAAGATCTTGATGGCTAACTCCAAAGCACTAGGAAGCATTTGAAGGGTTTTAAATAGAAAAATCTGATAAAGTATTACATTGTAGAGAGATTATTCTGCAGCAGTATGAAAAGCCAAAGGGAACTGGAGGGGATGTGGGGACATTAGGAAACATGAACACTGGTCCAACTGAGCAAGGCTGCAATCTGGGGTAGGATGATGACTGTGAAATTGGTAAGAAGCAAATGGATTTGAGTATGTAGAAAGTAGAGTAGATTGTGTATGCTGATTGGATTTCAGGGAATGAAGGAGAGAGATGTATTTCAAACAAACTTCATATTTCAGATTGATGCAAAGAGGTATGATGATGCTACTTACTGAACTAGAGAGCTCTGGGGTACAACTAGGTTTGGGGGAGATTATGAGTTTATATATTTATATGAGTTTATATAGTTCGATCATATTGAGTTTGAGACACCCATGGAGATTTAAGAGGAAATATGAAAGTTTAATGTATAAACTTGTGTTTAGAAGAAAAACCCGAATAAGAGATACAGATATGGAAGTAATCTGTCTATAAATGATAGTTGAAGCCATAGGGATGGTTACAGTTACTTAGGGAGAGAATATAGTGAGAGAAAATGAGGACAAGGGCCAATCTTTAAAGTACTCTGATCAATCCTTGAGCCTATAAAAGAGTCTGATAAACAGTTGTCAGAGGTTTACATGGAAAATTCTCATACTGGGGAAGCCAAGGGAGGGCTGTTTTAGGAGGGAGGGAGTGGTACCAAGGTGATTACAAAAGGTGTTGCGAGGACAGGAACGATTATACTCAGCATTTTTCATTATATTCAAAATATGGAAGTGAAGGACATCACAAGAGCTTGTTTGATGGGCCAGAAAGTAGCTAGACTAAAGTGGCTATGAAGAGTAGGGGGGTATCCCCAGTGCTTCAGTGGTAAAGAATCTGTCTGCAATGAAGGAGACACAGGAGATGCAGTTTCTTTTTGATTCTTGGGTTGGGAATATCTCCTGGAGGAGGAGATGGAAACCCACTCCAGTATTCTTGCCGGGAAAATCCCATGGACAGAAGAGCTTGGCGGGCTCCAGTCCGTGGGGTAGCAAAGAGTCGGACATGAATGAGCACATGCATGCATGCATGGGGAGTGGATGGGAGGGGAAATGGTGATACTTTTTGGAGCAAATTTGTCTGTTAATGGGAGAAAAGGTGAAACAATTACCAGAGATTTTTTTAAGATGTCAGGGAATAGAAATAGATAACTTTTTAATGTTGCTGGCATGTAATGGGGTGGGGCAGATTGAAAATAGAAGGGAGGAATTAATAGGTGGTATAAACTGAGCAGAAAGGATAGGGTTCAGAACATAATTGGAAGACTTTTTATTGCCTTTGCCGGGTGGAGAGACACTCCCTGTGTAGAATAAGAGGGAAAGGAGAGTGGGAGGATACAGATGTAGGTAAATGTATTGATTTGGTAAAAAGAAAGCTGAAGGAGTGGCCTCTGTCTGACAGCTTTTATTTTCTCTGTGAAGTGAGACCCACTACAAATTACTGGAGAGAAAAAGCAGCGGAGTCAGAGGTAGAGTAGAGATGGGTTGAAAGATAGTTACCTAAGAATGTTACAGTTGCTGACGAGAGGCTGCTCTTCTTCCATCAGTTTGTATGATTTTCCGTTAACAGTTTGACAACCCAGATGTAGGCGTGAAGAAAGCAGATCAATTCATCCATGACTGGGGTTGTGCTTTCTGGACAAATACCCCATAAAGAAGTTTATGATTTTGGCCAAAAAAGGATCCAAACTAGAAACTCTCAAGACTTAAGATAGAAAAGAAGGTAAGGAGAGTTGAGGGCTAGTCAATAGAAGAAAGTGACTTCATATTGAACACGAAGTGCTTGTAGGGCTGGAGAGTAAATGCAGTGAGAACAGTTGAAGCAGGAACTTGAAAGCATAAAGAGTTTGAACTGGGGGATAAGCAGAATGTTGGATTTAGAGATTTTGGACATAGAGCAGTTTTCAGTGAGACAAGGGCAGAATATGACCATGTAGGTGGAGAATAGGTTTCATTGGAAAAGACCTTGATGATGGGAAAGACTGAAGGTAGGAAGAGAAGTGGACTACAGAGGATGAGATGGTTGGATGGCATCACCGACTTGATGGACATGAATTTGAGCACGCTCCGGGAGTTGGTGATGGACAGGGAAGCCTGGTGTTCTGCAGTCCATGAGGTCACAAAGAGTAGGACACGACTGAGTGACTAACACACATAGAGAAGTGACAGGAACTGTATGTTCTGACTCTGAGGAATTTGTACTTCATAGTGTACATAAATATTATTTTACTGGGGCTGCCATAACAAAATACCACACGCTGGGTGACTTAAACAATACAAAATCATTTTCTCAGTGTTCTGAAGGCTAGAAGTCTTAGACTGAGGTGTTGGCAAGCTTGGTTTCCCTTGGTTTCTAGACAACCACACCCTCCTTGTGTTCCCACACGGCCTCTCCTCTATTCCTGCACATTCCTGTTGTCTCCTTGTGTGTCCAGACTTTCTTTTCATAAGGACACAGGTCAAGCTGGATTAGGGCCCATGCTAATCATCTTTATCACCTCGTCAAAGACCTTATCTCCATCTATAGATACACTGTGAAGTATTGGAGGTTAGAACTTCAATGTCTGAATTTTATGGGGACTCAGATCAGCTCCTAACAATGACGTATCCATGATGGTGAAAGAGCATTGAGAGGACCTTGAGAGGTCCATTAGGCAGGTGGCATTCTTGTTGTGTGTGGGGGGAACGCTTCCCAGTTGGCACTAGTGGTAAAGAACCCACCTGCCAATGCAGGGGATGTAAGAGCGGGTTTGATCCCTGAGTCGGGAAGAAGGCGTGGCAACCCACTCCAGTGGAAACCAGAACTCAGTTAGGGCCAAAGGCCAAGAGGATGAAGCTGTAAAAGGGATAGAATTCCAGAGGTGAGTTTGGTAGTGAGAAAATTTTGGGGTAGAAGGTAAAAGAAGAATCATAGTGCAGTATAAAGGTTGGTATTTAGAAGGAGTGAATGAATAGCATTCACCTGATTGGTTCACAAAGGGGGAAAAAGGAGATGTTTGACTTTCTGTTGAATTAGATGTCTCATAGTGTGGTCAGTGTGTTTTTCCGCATGGAAAAACAGTGGGTTTGCAGTGCCTTTCACAGTATTTTACATTATGTCTTCTGCTAAGTGAATATATTTTCTTTTTATCTTATACTTTATTATTTCTGTAAAGGAAAGCTATTGATTTTGGTCTACTTATTTTGTAACTCAATTATTGGTTCAAATAGTTTCCCAGGAATTATCTTTTTTCTAGGTAATCATTCATATCTTTCATAAATAGGGATCATTTGTCTTTTTTCCAATATACTTTTAATCATATTAATTCTAATAATAGTGTTGGCTCTGAAAATCTTTGTCATATATTGGCCTGTGGTAATGACTGTATTTTATTCTTAGAAAATTTATGCAGTAGTCTAGTTAAACGTTAATGGAATTTAAGCGAGGGTTGGTGACAAAGATGAAAGAAAAAGAATAGCTTGCATAATACAGTACTTAGCTTTTGACTGAATATAGAGTTTGGAAGAAGAAGAGAGCTAATGATGATTTCAACATTTCCACTTAGATGCCTCTTATGTTTCACTGTTAAATATAGGATTATTTCCTTATGATAAATGTTTGGAAGGGTAAAAACTGGGCCAAAGACTATTCGTCATTTTAATACTTTTAGCCACAAACTACAAAACTGCATACCAGCTATGTTAATGTACTCCTCCACCAACATAGGGTATCATCATTTAAAATTTTGTTGTTAGATCCATAGGATGAATATGATATCTCATTGTTTCTTTATGAATTCCTAAAATGGCCTTCTCTAACAAATATTATGTTAGTTTTTCTACTGGTATGACTTTAAAATTCAAATGCATTTGGGGTTATCTTTATACATGGTGTGAGGTACAAATGAGACTTTTTTCCTCCAATGAGTGACCCTAGTGTTTGTAACTCCAGATGGATAGTATTTTGAAAGAGGGAAATGTGTCCTGGAAACCAGATGAAGTGAATTGCATTAACCCAGGTTATTTATTAGGATAATTTAGAATAAATATTAGAATATTTATTTATTCTAATATTCAATAACCTCAGATATGCAGATAATACTACTCTTATGGCAGAAAGTGAAGAACCAAAGAGCCTCTTGATGAAAGTGAAAGATGAGAGTGAAAAAGTTGGCTTAAAGCTCAGCATTCAGAAAACTAAGATCATGGCATCCGGTCCCATCACTTCATGGCAAATAGATGGGGAAACAGTGGCTGACTTTATTTTGGGGGGCTCCAAAATCACTGCAGATGGTGATTGCAGCCATGAAATTAAAAGACGCTTACTCCTTGGAAGGAAAGTTATGACTGACCTAGACAGCATATTAAAAAGCAGAGACATTACTTTGTCGACAAAGGTCCATCTAGTCAAGGCTATGGTTTTTCCAGTGGTCATATATAGATGTGAGAGTTGAACTGTAAAGAAAGCTGAGCGCCGAAGAATTGATGCTTTTGAACTGTGTTGCTGGAGAAGACTCTTGAGAGTCCCTTGGATTACAAGGAGATCCAACCAGTCCATCCTCAAGCAGATCAGTCCTGGGTGTTCATTGGAAGGACTGATATTGAAGCTGAAACTCCAATACTTTGGTCACCTGATGCGAAGAGCTGACTCATTTGAAAAGACCCTGATACTGGGAAGGATTGAGGGCAGGAGGAGAAGGGGACGATAGAGGATGAGACAGCTGGATGGCATCATTGACTCAATTGACACGGGTTTGGGTGAACTCTGGGAGTTGGTGATGGACAGGGAGGCCTGGCGTGCCGTGGTTCATGTGGTCGCAAAGAGTCAGACACAGCTGAGTGACTGAACTGAATTGATTAGAATGTTTTATTAGAAATAAATTTAAGAAAAAATATTAATTAGTTATTTATTGAATGCAAACTCCTCAACATGGTGTTTAAAGCCCTAAACGTGTTATAGAAAACAGGCAGAAAACAAACCAAAATACTAGCTAATATTTACTGAATGCTTACTGTGTACCAGCCCTTGCATCAATCATTTTATATACGCTTTTTATATACATTACCTCACTAAATTCCTGAAATGGTGCTATGAAGTAAGTATTATTATCATTTCCTGAAGAAAGAAAGTGTTAAAAATTTAAGTAATGGATGCAAGTCACAAAGTCAAGTTCTTGGCTATATTTTACCAACCTGTTTCCTATTCCCTAAAAATATCATATATTTCACAACTCTATGCTTTTTTTTGGATGTGATTTGAGGGACACTGACAGCAAAGAGGGAAGGGAGACTAGAAATTCAAATTCATTTATAAACTCAGTGCTTTCAACTTACAGGCAGAGGTTGAAGGGCAGGGGACCTTTGAATAAGGAATAGTAGAGGCAGAAATCTCTTCTGGCGTGAGTAGAACTTATTGTTTGTCAAGGGAGAGAGGCTGTAAACAGAAATTAAATGATGATGTGAGACTCAGGGTACCATGAAGGAACAGTCAGGATAAGGATATGGAGCAGGATGGGGCAGGGTGCTGTGGTCCCTTGAGAGGTGGCATTTGAGCTGAGACCTGAAATAAGTGGAGGAGGCAACCATGTGGTTATTTGGGAGGCAGAATGCACAGAGGCTCTAGGCATGTGTGCTTGGCCCTACTTGTTCAGTGAACTAAAAAGCCCGGGGCTGGGTGGGGAAGCCTGAGAGGCATGGAGGGACGGGAGGCCTGGCTTACAAGATCTTGTTAGATGTTATAAGGACTTCCCAGGTGGCTCTGTGGCAAAGAATCTGCATGTCAATGCAGGAGACACAGGAGATGTGGGTTCGATCCCTGGGTCAGGAAGATCCTCTGGAGGAGGAAATGGCAACCCCCTCCAGTATTCTTGCCTGAAAAATCCAATGGACAGAGGAGCCTGGCGGGTTACAGTCTATGGGGTCACAAAGAGTTCGACATGCCTGAGCGGCTGAGCCCACAGACTTTATAAACTGAGGTAAAGACCTAGGATGTTATTCTCAGCCTGTGCAGTGATTTAGGGGTGAGCAACAACGACTCAGTTCTGGTTAGTGGCAGAGTTTGGGGCACCCCTCTGGCAGTGCATAACTTGGCAATTGACTGAATGTCATTGGGTGAGGGGTCAATGACACCAACATTCTGAAGCCTGTTGAGGCACAGTTGAAGTGACTGAGATTTATGGTGCTGTGTAGACGAGAAAAGATGATTTTCAGGAGAAGAGAATGCAGTCTGAAGGTAGGAAGTTGGGAGCACATACATTTAGAGAATGGCAATTGTACCAGGTAGGATTAAAGACGTGGGCAGGAAACTAAAGTACAGCAGAGTCCTGGGCTGAATCACAGAGCATGTTCCAGAACTTTCTGAATGGAGACTTAGTGATCTCCTAAGAATGTCCTCACATTTGCTGGGAACCAAAGGCTGTTGTGTGGTTGTCATTAGCTGCAGGTGTAGTCAGATCTGGATTAGACGCCAGTCTTGATTACTCACAAACATTGTGAACCTTAAGTAACTTTAATTTCTTTGCTTTTTTTCCCCTTCACTTCTGTGTTTATTTGTTGTGAGCTTAAATGAGACACTGTAAGTCAACTATATTGCTGGAACAAAATAAACCCTTATTAAATGGTGTTGTTACAATAGTCAATACTGGGTGATTATTTTACATAATGTGTATGAAATAATTTTATAAGATGAAAGCAACTAGGTGTGGAGTGTCAGTGATGCTGATAAAACTGAGTTCTTGGACTTTTCTGTATTGCTTTCTAACAGTAGTAGCTCCTATACTCATAACTTTAGATGGTAGTATAGTAGTCACTGTTTTATAGAAATATGTGTAAAGCAAAATGGTGGTGTTACGTTTTTTCAAAAATGTTCAAATTGTAGGCTTAGATAGTGAATTGAAGCTCAGTTCGGTTCAGTTCAGTCGCTCAGTGGTGTCCGACTCTTTGCGACCCCATGAACCGCAGCATGCCAGGCCTCCCTGTCCATCACCAACTCCCGGAGTCCACCCAAACCCACATCCATTGAGTCGGTGATGCCATCCAACCATCTCATCCTCTGTCGTCCCCTTCTCCTCCTGCCCACAATCTTTCCCAGCATTAGGGTCTTTTCAGATGAGTCAGTTCTTTGTATCAGGTGGCCAAAGTATTGGAATTTCAGCTTCAACATCAGTCTTTCCAATGACCAGGACTGATCTCCTTTAGGATGGACTGGTTGGATCTCCTTGCAGTCCAAGGGACTCTCAAGAGTCTTCTCCAACACCACAGTTCAAAAGCATCAATTCTTCGGCACTCAGCTTTCTAACTCTCACATCCATACATGACCACTGGAAAAACCATAGCCTTGACCAGACGGACCTTTGTTGGCAAAGTAATGTCTCTGTTTTTAAATATGCTGTCAAGGTTGGTCATAACTTTCCTTCCAAGGAGTAAGCGTCTTTTAATTTCATGGCTGCAATCACCATCTGCAGTGATTTTGGAGCCCAAGAAAATAAAGTCTGTCACTGTTTCCACTGTTTCCCTGTCTATTTGCCATGAAGTGATGGGACCAGATGCCATGATCTTTGTTTTCTGAATGTTGAGCTTTAACCCAACTTTTTCACTCTCCTCCTTCACATTCATCAAGAGACTTTTTAGTTCCTCTTGTCTTTCTGCCATAAGGGGGGTGTCATTTGCATATCTGAGGTTATTGATATTTCTCCCGGCAGTCCTGATTCCAGCTTGTGCTTCTTCTAGCCCAGCGTTTCTCATGATGTACTCTGCATATAAGTTAAATAAGCAGGGTGACAATATACAGCCTGACATACTCCTTTTCCTATTTGGAACCAGTCTGTTGTTCCATGTCCAGTTTTAACGGTTGCTTCCTGACCTGCATACAGGTATCTAAAGAGGCAGGTCAGGTGGTCTGGTATTCCCATCTCTTTCAGAATTTTCCACAGTTTGTTGTGATCCACACAGTCAAAGGCTTTGGCATAGTCAATAAAGCAGAAATAGATGTTTTTCTGGAACTCTTTTGAAGCTCAGAATAATTCAATTTTGTGGTTTTATAGTAAAATTACAAGTTCTCATATTGTAAAATTTGATGATCTCAGTATTTTTTTCCCTTAAATTCAGCTAATTAAGGAAGACTTGCTTAAAAGTTGAAGTAATGATATTTTTATAATGTATAATGTATAATGATATATACTTTACTAAAAAGTAATGTGGGAAAAATATAAAGTGAAATTTTCTCCATAGATGTAGGTATTGAATCTTTCAATAGTTTCTAGTTTTGTCTTCAAGACTTGTTCCTTGAAAGCAAAATAAAAATTATATATGTGTAGCTAGTAGTTAATTTTAGTGATTATTGTAAAAAGGAAGATAAAATGTGCTTCAGTTTTCAATGAAATATATGTGATAGTTATGTCAGAGGCTCGATGCTTCCTGCATGTGAGCTACTCCCTTGAGACCATTAGGTTCTCTATCTAAAACAGAATATAAAAAATAAAATACAGTTGAATGGGAAGAAAGTTCACTTTTGAATGTACTTAAGAAAGAAATGGTTCATCTGAAACCAAAACAATATTAATACCTTTACCAGACCCTGATGCTGGGAGGGATTGGGGGCCGGAGGAGAAGGGGACGACAGGGGATGAGATGGCTGGATGGCATCACCGACTCCATGGACATGAGCTTGAGTAAACTCCGGGAGTTGGTGATGGACAGGGAGGCCTGGCGTGCTGTGATTCATGGGGTCACAAAGAGTCAGACAGGACTGAGCGATTGAACTGAACTGAACTGATTCCTTCCCTCCTCTTTTTGGTTACTTTGTAACTGTATTTTATTGTCTATTTCCCTGCCTCTCATCCCTTAATGACCTCAGTTTTCTGATTGGTCCTCTTTGACCTGCACAGAATCCTGCTTAAGCATTCAGTGAGTTCTTTATAAAATTCTGTGGTCATTGAATTTGCGTGGGAGGTTGTTTTGGGAGCTTTGTTTTGTTCTCTAACTTTAGAGGTGAAAGGCTACTGCCAAGTCCTAATTTTTATTTTTCCTCCTGTCAGTAGTATTTTAAGGATAATCCAAATATTTCCCACTCTGTTTTCATAATTACTCTTGTCATAATTTTGTTTTGATATTGGATCACTTATAGAAATGCAGAATTCCAATTAAGTCATCTGATTAACTGCATTCTTAACCTGTTAATCTTCCTTTTTCCATTTAAAATATTTAAGGCCTTGTTATCAAGCCTTACCTCTCTGGTGTGTGTGGTTTATCCAACCCAGATGTATAGAAACATTACAGAAAGAAATAGTCTTACCTGAAAGCTTTGGTCAGCTGTGTTGTTTGGCTGTTATCATGGTACCTGAGAAGGAGGCTTTTCCATGGATAATATTCACCTGAATGCAGTGAATTTTCTAGTAATGTAAGTTTCTTATTATTCTATTTTCTATTAGTGATGTTTATCCTTGATAATCCAGACCTGTTAATGGAATAAATAGATTTTTCAAGTTGCTCGATTTTGCTTGCATTATGTAATATAGTCACATAAAAGCATACAAGCTTATAACCCCCTAAAACTTGTTGGCTATAAGTGAATCCTCTAGCATTAATGTATTAGGAAATATTTGTCTCCTCATAAAAGTCTCAAAATAATTTGTCCTAGCATAAAATTTTAATAAAACTTCCCCTTCTTATCTATTTAGCTCTGCTGGGCAATTATGGACTTCGCTGAACACCATCTGCTCTAGAGGCTGTAAAGAAACATGCTTTCAATTGATCTTTAGCAATGCACACTTGTTAATTCTATTTTGTTTTTGAAAAAAATGTAAAAAGGAAAGACTAATCTCCTTTGGGTGACTTTCTTTCCCTTTGAAAAAGGACACCTCTGCAGTTCCAGCCCCTTGTGGAGGAGAGGTTTTTCTTGGAAGGCACACTACATAGAGCCGGGTGTATGTACCTGGAATCCCTTCTGTGATTTCTCACTTCCTCTTCCTTCTGGCTTCCTAGGTTGGCTTTCATAGTTCACATAAGGTTTTCCCCCTCTTTTTGTGCTGATTACCTTGTTACTTGAGGAGCTCCTCCACCATCTCAGTGCTGTGTATACTTACTCCGTGACAGAGTGACGCCACAGTGCCTCTTCCACTGTGACTGTTTCTCGGTTTTGGCATCAGTTTGCCTTTTCTGTATAACTACAGTCTGATTGATGGTGTCGCCTCTCCTGTTTTCCCACCACAATCACAGTTGTCCTAATAACGCCCTTGCTATTCCGCTATCCTTTCCTGCTCCTAAGAGGCATCACTTTTTTCTTAGCTAAGCATGATGGTATCTTGGAAATGTGCGCGCGTGTGTGTGTGTATGTGAGTGTTTGTTCCCAGTAGCTCAGTCATGTCTGACTCTTTGTGACCCCATGGGCTATAGTCCACCAGGCTCTTCTGTCCCTGGAATTTTTCAGGCAAGAATACTGGAGTGGGTTGCCATTCCCTCCTCCAGGGGATTTTCCCACCCAGGGATTGAACCTCGTACGTCTCCTGCATTGGCAGGCATATTCTTTACCACTGTGCCAGCAAAATACATTCAATAATCCTCAAACGCCATTAATTCTTCCTAGTGTATCTTCTGAAGAGGTGACTAAATAGCTTCTTCTATAGGGGATGGAACGTTCAGTGCTGCAGTAATTTTTAATGTGGGCCACATATGTCCTACCTGAGGAAAACCCAAAAGGAAAGAAAAGTGGCCCAAACTATATCAAAATAGAATCAGGAAAAATAGTAATATGATGACAAATTTTATATTCTTTTTTCCCCATGTGTCAGTATAGTTGAGAAAAAGGGTCAGGAAATATAGAGGGAAATTGAGATAACACTGAAAAAATATTGAATATGTGTAATAAATATATTTTTTTAAAGAGCTGATAATGCTTTATTTATCCTCTCACCCTTGTAGTAGCTCCTGCTCTTCTGAATCCTCAGGGAAATTTCTTTTGCAGCTTGCCTTTAGTTAAACCTGTTGGGAAAAACTGAATTAAAGCAACAGGCAGCTTCAAGAGCTTCAGTACCTGTTAATCTTTGATTTTAAAACCTTGTCAGTGTTAACAAAATATGGAGTCAGTCCTTTTGGAGTCAGCTTTTTGTTTTAAGGACTGATTTTCTCATGCAAGGTTAATGTGACATGAGTGACATTAATTTAATGCTGAGAGCTCTGCTTCTATCAGAACCACTTTGCCCCTCATAGTCTCTAAATTATTTATGTGTGTGCAAATTTCCCATAATACAAATCCTATGAGGTGGAGTAATACTAACTTTAATTGTCTTTTATTTTGTCTCGTCCTCTCTCTTTGCTAGCCTTCAATATTCCCTCTTTGGCATTTGATTTTATTGCTTGGATACTCAATTTGGAAAGCTGATCTTAAATTCTGCCTGTTTTAATTTGGTAAATGGATAGACCTTTTCATTGCTTTCACACTGTCCAAGTTCGAAGAATTTGGTTTGTGTAAGCCAAAGCTGCCTGGATGTTTACAATCCTACTCAATAAGCAAAGTATGCTCTGTTTAATTATAGTGCCATGGAAACTAAGTATTTCCCAGTATTCGGTCTACTGTATGACCCTTTCTGAGCCACATATAGGTACAGTAAGGTTCCCTGTGGCTCAGACAGTAAAGAATTTGCCTGCAATGCAGGAGACCTGTGTTCAATCCCTGGGTCAGGAAGATCCACTGGAGCAGGGAATGGCTACCCACTCCAATCTTCTTCCCTGGAGAATTCCATGGACAGAAGAGCCTGACAGGCTACAATCCATGGGGTCACAAAGAGCTGGACATGACTGAGCGACTAACACCTGTCTCCTGTCATGGGTATAGTAAGGCTGATAATAACAATAGTGATTTATTTAGGTTTGGTTCCTTGGCATGGGTAGTAATACTGAGTATTTTAAGTATTAAAGAAAGGAAAAATCAAATATGCTGAATTCATTTGATAAGATTTAATTTTATTATTTCTATAAAGCATAGGATCAGGAGGAAATGCAAAAGAAGGAGGGATGCCTTATCTATAGAGATTAAGGGATAGAGTACATAATTCTCTTACCAATGATTTATGAAAGTGTAGGTACTGTGAAAAATCTGGGGGCTTTTTGTTCTGGTTGTTGACGACATTTAATACACAAAGAGATATAAAGGGATACTTTTATTGTATGTCATCTGCTAGTCTGCATGACTCGATATTATTTGTATTCTAAGATGACAGTATTGACAAATGTGCCCTTAAGTTTGAAATTTCTGAAAAACACTTTGGTGACTTTTGTGATTTCTAATCTGCTGTCACAAAGTGCTGGTAATTTTCTCTGTCCATATATTGTGGAGTGTATTGCTCCTCTGATGAAGAATCCTCATTTTAGAGATGAGAAAATTGAGAGTCAGAGACTGAGCAGTGTAACATACTGCTTAAAAGCCTGGACTCTAGAACAAGGGGCTTCCCTGGTGGCTCAGATGGTGAAGCATCTGCCTACAATGTGGGAGACCCGGCTTTAATCCCTGGGTCAGGAAGATCTCCTGGAGAAGGAAATGGCAACCCACTCCAGTATTCTTGCCTGGAAAATTCCATGGATGGAGGAGCCTGATAGGCTACAGTCCATGGGGTTGCAAAGAGTCGGACACGACTGAGTGACTTCATTTTCTTTCACTTTCTGGAACAAGACCGCCTGGTTTCAAATCCTGGCATTGCTAATTACCATCTGAGTGACTTTAATTAGTCAAGTGGATTTATTGGTAGAGTTAGAGCGCACACACACACACACACACACGTATCCATATCTATATATAAAAAGTACTTTGTAACATTGCTGGGTACATAATATGCTCCTAAGAGTATTGCTTATTATTGTTGCTATCATTTTTATTATGAGCTATGTCACCACACAGATTGTCCATGTCAGTCCTGGATCAGAGTTTTTATCTTTTGTCCATATGCTATTGCCATGACTCATATGCCCTAGAATGCTATGTTGTAATATATCCTACCTCTTTCTATAGTTCAAAGACATGCAGAAAAATGATCCGTGCTATAGCATAGAGGATTACTTGTGTGCCAGCTGGTACCTGGTACAGAAGAAACCAAGTCCAAAACTAAAGAATATTTAGTTCATATTCATTAGAATATATGTGTGTGTGTGTGTATATATATATGAATGAAGAGAGAGAGACAGAGAGAGACACATTCACATGCATACTTTTTCCCCTCATTTTTTCTCATTTCTCGTTTGTCCCTTTGTTAAACCCCATGGCATCCCTCATGCCATCTAGGCGCATGTTTCTTAGCTTTTCGTCTTGCATTGTTAACTGTATAGGTGTCTTTTCCTATACTAAATGCTGTAGCAAGTTTTCTTTTTTCACTTGTGCACGGCCCCATACCATGCCATATAGTTTGGGGTTTAATTGTGTATTTTTCTGAGTACAAGTTGCAGAAAACTCTGATGCAAATTGACTGAAAATAGAAGAGAAAATGTGTGGTATCACACAGTAAGTGCTTCACGGACAGAGCAACTCAGGAAGCAGTGTGCCAGAGTCTCCCCTCTGCTTCTCTTTGCTGCTTTTTTCCTACCCTCCTTTGTTTACTGGTTTGGTCTTCAAGATGATAGCAACATAATTATAACAATTCCAGGCATTACATTTAGATAAAGTGCATCCAGAGGAATAAAGGAAACATCAGCTGGTCTGTATCTCTATAGCATTTTTAAGGGCAAGAAAATCTTGCCCAAATGTCTTCTCACATATTTCCTCATTTCTCATTGGCCAGCTTTGTGTTACATCTCATAATTTATCTTATCATTGGCAAGGGCAATTGGCTTACCATGTTTGGCGAAGAATAATAACTTAGGTGGAAGAGAGGATGGAAAATTGTTTTCTGTAAGGGGCCAGATAGTAAATATTTTTGTTTTGCAGGTCATGTGTAATCTTTGGCAGCCATTGAACTCTATCTCTGCATCTAAACAGTATGCAAATGAACCACAATGGGTATATTCCAATACAGCCATGTTTATTGACATTGGAATTTGAATGTCATATAATTTTCACATCATTAAATATTCTTCTTTTTTATGTTTTCCTCAGCTAGTCTTATCTCCCAGGCTGTACAATATTGTACATCTATAACATATGTAATAATTGTACATCAACTATACATCAATAAAAAATAAAAAGGTGATATTGGAAAAAAATGAATGGCAGATGGATTTGAGCTACGGGACATAGTTTGTCAATACAAATCAACCCTCAGGACCACCATAAGCTATTTTGACTAAGGAAACTCTAATCTTGATATTTACACAAGTTCCATCTTGATATTTACACATGTTCTAGTAACTTCATTTTCTATACCATTTAGATATATAAAGAATATTCGTTTTTCTTTTCTGAATCCAATTTTGGGGGAAAAACTCCATAGGATTTTTTTTTAAATTATCTTTGTTTTGAGAGTTTTTTTTTAATTGAAGTATAGTTGATTTACAATGTTTTAGGTATATGGAAAAGTGATTGAGTTATGTGTGTGTATATATATATTATATATATACACACTTTTTCATTATAGGTTGTTACAAGATACATAATATATAATTTCCTGTGCTATACAATAGGTTCTAGTTGTTTGTCTATTTATCTAATGTGACTCCACAAGATTTTTATTTATATTTTTCATCTCCTGCTTTTATAATTAAGGATACACACACATCATTGCAAATTGTGTAAGAGGCATATAGGAAAAGTATGACACTATGAGAGGCAAATCTTGGGACTTTATACAGAACTTCAGAAGGCCTTTTGTAAAAAAGGACCATTTAAAATCAGGAGGATGAGTATGCACTGTGTATGTGTGTGTGTGTGTGTGTGTGTGTTGGACACAGCAAATATTAAGACCTCTGAGCCTGAAAGAGCTTAGATTTTAAATGCTAGTTTATCGAAATCATTGTGGTCAATGAGCGGGAGACAGACGTAAGATAGCACTCTTTGATTCATTGAACAAAACGTTAAGTTCCAGGTACTTGGCTAGATGCTTGAGATATGAACATAATAATACAGTCTTTCTCAATAACTTTGCAAGTCAGTGAGGGGTGATAAATCACAGTACAATGTGCTGGATGCCATGTAGAGTTCTTTTTTTTTTTGGCCATGTAGAGTTCTGTAGAAAGTGCTGGGGACCCACTGAGGAGAGGGAAATTTCTGTCCTCTGGGGGATTCAGTGAAGCCTCCCAAAGGAAGCCATGTGTAATACATCAGAACTTTGTTTGCTGTAAGGTCTTTTTGAATACTAGCAGCTGGTTCCTTTGACTTCATTATTGAGTCCCTTAGCAGCTAGTCTATATTTTCACCTTGTTATTTGCAATTGGTCATACATTGCTTTGTATCTATTCTTTTGTCCTTTTCCCCCCTCCTTTGTATCTGGGTTTTTATTAGATTATGAGGGCCTAGAGAGTTAAGAATTCTCTCTTGACTGGATACAGAGGGAGGCTATTCAGAAATGGAGAGGAAGACTTACTTTAATAATTAAATGAAAATATGGAATTAATGAAAAGTAAAACTCATGTATAAGCAAAAGAGTAGAAGAGTGAATCTCAGTTGGCCAATACTCATTTAATGATGAAGTCAGATCAAAATTGTTATGCAGCCAGTTATATCTTAGTGCTGGATTCATGTATTTATCATAAAGAATCATTAAAGGGTAATGAAAAGTATGTGCAAAAAGCAATTACAGCAAAAGAGGTGATTTGGAATTAAAATAACACTAACAGTATCCTAAAAAATGTCTTGCATGAAAATTGGAAAGGAATATAGAAGGAGTGGTCAAACAATTACCGTCTGTCTATTAAAGAGGCATAATTTTGCCAAGAAAAGAACAAACAGGTGTTTAGTTATTGCAATGAATTGTTGATTGTGAGCTAAACGTATGCTGGTTGACTCTCTTTGATTGCCCCAATTATTATAATGGCCACTATTGCTGTATTCTGAGCAATTATGCATGGCCAGGAAAATGGATATTTAAACAGCTACATGTGAGAAACTTAGAGTAAAATAAAATACTTAAAAAATGGCATACTTAATACTACACAAAGCAACTGCACTCTGAAATGCTGGAAAAGAAGTAATTTTAGTAGCATACAGGCTATGAAGAATTTTTCATGCTTTTTACAGAATAAGTAAAAATATTATTAGCTCTAAATATTTTGAGAGATGTTTGGATAACTGAAAAATAATCCTAAAATTTTAGGTAATTAATTACAACGTTAAAAATAAAGCACAACAACAAATCTGATCAATGAGTAGATAGATATGATAAAATTTACATTATGATAGTAATTTCATTACATACATTCATAAAATAAATTAGGGAAAGTATTTTTTTTTATTTTAAATAAAAAACATGCTTGCATAGATAAATTTGTAGGCAGTATTATACTTTATACTACTTTCTTTTTAACTTCATGTCACATTCTCTGAATTATGGTGGGAGACTAAGTATAAATTTGACTTTTGCTTAGTCTATAACCAATTTTTATATAAATTATAATTTTCAAATATCATTTGAAAAATATTATCAGTAGGGATAATTAGTTTAAAAGTTTAGGTTGTTTAATGACAGCTCTTCTGGACTAATTTCTGGGAGTAGACTTTTGGGAGTGACTTTAGTTCTGGTCTTTCTTTGCTTACTCTTGAATTTGTCAGCCCCATGCTAGCAAAAACTGACTTTAATTAAGAAAGTACCTGGTAAGATTCCAAAATTTACTTCTGTTTTCACTCATGCTTTTTAAAAACTGGGCTGACCCTATATGTTTAATATTAAACACTATTTAAAATATCTGCTTTGCACTTTGAACCTTTACAACCTTAGTTTTTGCCTTGGTTGCCTCCAAGTTTTGACTGATTGAATAAAGCTGTAACATTCATCTGCGTGCATGTTTTTCTTTGAACATTAGTTTTCAACTACTTTGGATAAATATCAAGGAGAGCAGTTGCTGAATCCCATGGTAAGAGTTTGTTTAGTTTTACAAGAAACTACTAAACTGTCTTCCAATAACATTTTGCATTCCTGTTACCAGTATATGAGAGTTCTTTCTCTATAACCTCTCCACATTATCAGTGTTCTGGATCTGGGCCATTCTAATAAGCGTACAGTGGTATCTCATTGTTTTAATTTGCTTTTCCCTAATAACATATGATTTGAAGCATCTTCTCAGGTATTTATTTGACATCTACATATCTTCTTTTTTTTTTTTCTACCTATCTTCTTTAATGAAGTGTCTGTTCAGGTTGTTGGCCCATTTTTAAATCAGATTGTTTTGTTGTTGAGATTTATGAGTTCTTTGTATATTTTGGATAATAATCTTTTATCAAGATTGATCTTTTGCAAATAAATTCTCCAAATCTGTGGCTTATCTTGTAATTCTCTTGACATTTTCATTTGCAGAGTGAAAGTTTTAAATTTTAATAAAGCCTAGCTGTCAATCATTTCTTTCATAAATCTTTGGTGTTTTATCTAAAAAAGCATCACCATACCCAAGGTCATCAGGGTTTCTCCTTTGTTGTTTTAAAGGAGTTTTACAGTTTTGTGTTTTGCATTTAGTTCTGTGATCCATTTTGTATTGATTTTTCTAACAGATTGAGATTTTTTACACATCCAGTTGTTCCAGCAGCGTTCATTAAAGAGACTGTCTTTGATTCATTCTATTGTCTTTGCTCCTTTTTCAAAGATCGAGTGACTGTATTTATGGGGAGTCTCTTTCTGGGCTCTCTGTTCTGTTTCATTGATCTATTTGTCTATTCTTGTGGCCAGTATCACATTCTCTTAATTATTGTAGCTTAATGGTAAATTTTGAAGTTGGGTAGAATCAGTCTTCTAACTTTATTCTCCTTCCAAACCATGTCCACTGTCTTCTCAATAGCAACAGTCAAACCCAAAAGGTAATGAAATGATATTTGCAATATATAGAAGGAAAAGGGTTCCTGACTTGGAATTCTATTCTTAATTAGAATGATTTCATGAATGAAGTAAAAATCTTTCAGAAATAAAAAAAGCTGAAAAAATGAAGTACATAGTGAGTAAATCTAAATAAATAGTGATAAAATAATACAACGATTATCATCATAATAGGTCTTATTTAAGAATATATAGAATTTTTAAAGTACAGCAATAACATTATAGTATAACAGAGAGTAAAATGTGCTAAAATGTGTTACTAAGTGAGTGAAAGGGAAAATACAATGAAAAAAATCAATGTAAAATAATTTATAAAACAGGGCAAAAAAGAAACAGCATAGGCAGAGAAAAAAGCACAAAATAAAACAGTAGATTTAAAAATTAATTGCATTAAATGTAAATGGGCTAAATAACCCAGTTTAAAAAGATATTTTGAAACTGAATTAATGAAATCCAGCTCTCTACTGTTTAAAAGATGCACATCTAAATCATAAGGATGCAGAAAGGGTAAAAGTGAAAGAATAGTAAAAGATAGCCCATGGAAAAGAAGCCTAGTTTCTCCTGATTAATATCTGACAACATGACTTTAAGGCAAAGATTACCACCAGAGTTACTTCATAATAATAACATTGCAAATCACAGGGAAGACATAGCAATTTAAATTAGTATATACCTAATAATGTGGTGGTGGTAGTGGTTTAGTCGCTCAATCGTGACTGATTCTTGGGACCCCATGAACTATAGCTCACCAGGCTCCTCTGTCCATGGAATTTCATATAGCCTCAATATATATGAAACAAAATTGACAGAACTACATGGAGCAATAGATGAATTCACAGTCAGAGTATTAAATTTCAGGAATTGACAGAATACAAGTATACAAAAAAAAAATCATTAAAAATATAGAGCACTTGAATGTGATTAACAATTCACACCTAATGACCCTGTATATAGAACATTATGTTCCCAAAGTGCACTTTATGTATTCTTTTATGTATCCAAGCAACATTTACAAATATTGATTATGTACTGTATGATAAAGCTCAACTCAATAAATTTCAAAAAATTAGATTATATGGGACATACTCTCTGACCACAATGCAAGTAAGCTAGAAATCAATAACAATAGGTACATAAAAAATTCTGTGCTAGAATTCCTTATTTCTCCAGTAAGCCATGCTAATTTCTCCCTCTGCCTGGAACCTTTTTCTTGTCATTTTCCCCTACCTTAGCTCCTCTTAGCTTTTGGTCTCAGCGAACATTTCATCACCCCAGAGAGGTATTCCCTGATCAACCCAAAGTATTCCATAGTATTCCCTAACCAAATCCAAAATAGCTTACTAGTTATTTAGTACCTGATTCTTGTTTGTTTTCTTTACTTAGTGTTAACCTGCAATGATTGCACATTTGCCTGATTAGTTCTCAAATCGTCCTCTATATTGCATACTTTGTGAGGGCAAAGTCCAAATCTTCCTGTTCACATCTGTGTTCCTGGCGCTGGGCAGTGTCTGGTGTATAGTGGCCACTAGTGAGGGGATGAGAATTAATGTTTCCATAATGTTCTTCTTAATCAATGAGGTGAGGAGATGTGCACCAGTACAGATGATAGTATCTTCAAAGGCATGAAAAATTGTGGGAAGTCCTTTCACTTCTTAATTCCAGAGGCTTTGGGGGAATGTAATCAAATTTTGACATATTATTATGAGAAGTGTTAAGTTTGAGGGTAATTTAATTCTTAATTTCCAGACTTAATGTGTTTAACATTTTAACCTCAATGTTTCATTTAGCATAGCTGTAGAAAATTCTACTTAATTGGCCCCCTAAGGGGGAAAATTGTCTGAAAATAGGAAACAGTGAAATATTTCAACAAATATTTTGTCCCAAAATACAAGTCCAACTGTATTTAATGAAGCTCAATCTCCAGTTTCACAGTATGCATAAATTCTTCTCTCTCTTTCTCTGTCTCCCCTGGCGTCTCCTCCCAATCCTTCTCCCTTTCCGTTGTCCTCCACTTCCATTATTTTTTTTGAAGTTATAGGTAAGTGATGTAGAAGTTAAGAAGCTACTGGAAATAGATCTTTAGGTTTTTAATGTAATGCTTAACTATAGCATAGGAATAAAATAATTTTGGCCAGATTTCCTGTAAGTCACTCTTGTATTATCTAGGATGGAGGTGCATATTAAAAGATCCCTGAATTTATGATTCACAACAGTGTCTGTCCAGTGGAATCAATTGAATGCTCTAAAAATACAGATGTCCAGGCCGCTCCTCAAGAGACTGTGATTTAGTTGGTCTGAGTGTCACACACTGGTATTTTCGACAGTCTCCCTAATTGATTCTTATGTACAAGCAGGATTAATAATCAGTGATCTACAACTTCATGTCCCAAAATGTGATCACTAGATTGGAAGCATCAGTATCACGGGGGAGCTGGTGAGACATGCCAAATCTCAGCCCCACTCCAGATCTACCTAATTAGGATCTTCATTTATATAATATCTCTAGGTGATTTGAGAAAGCCTCATCTGTGATTTTCATTGGTGCTGTAAAAAAAATGTTAAATATCAATGGCACTTGAAGCTAAGTCTATGCACTTATGCTGCCATGACAGCATAAGTTAGATTTGCATGCTAACCAGGAGGTAGATTTTTTTCCTTAAACCTGTTTATGGCAACTGTATTTGTATGGTAAGTCTCATATTATGGAAATACTATAAATAAATATACATGCACAATATGCAAATCAATGAAATATGAATGTGAAACAAATTCCTTTTCTTTTAATAAAAATTGACTGTTTTGGAAAAAGATGGTAAACTCAAACTGCTAAAAAATATACTCCTGAATTACATATCAGTAAGACAGCTGTAAAATACAAAAGAAAACATAAGAATAATCCCTCTTCAGGTTGCCTTATGAGTATCTATCTTGTTACCCTTAAAGCAATCAAAAACTTAGAAATTGTAGGCAACACATTATAAATTTTATTTATATAATCAAGATTACAGTGAAGCACAATCAATGAATCTATACTGAAGAAAAAGTGTTCAACTTCAAAACACTGAATGCATGAGGGTGTGTTTTTAATTAAAATGTTTAAGGTACTTATTTATTGTGGTCTCTGATTTCTCACTTTAACTGATTTTTTTCAAATAGTGGACCAAATATCTATCCAGATAACGTGCAATAAATGGTCTTCTACTGAATATCTATGTGACTGTCTCTGTTTGAATGTTAATTGTATTTTTCTTTTTCTATTCCTCTGCAGAATAAAGTAGTTTTCAAGCTTAGCTATATATGTGGACAGCTTTTAAAAAATAAAGAAACCCAGGTCCAACCTTCTGAGATTCTTATTACTATGCAGCTGGGTATAGAGTTTTAAATGTTCTTCAAGTGATTTTAATATGTATCCAATTGAGAACTGTTGGCCCAGTAGATTTGGACCGTATAAATTGGTTATAGTCAACTGTTCATAAATCAATTCCAGCTTACAAATCCAGGTCCTTAGTATATTATTATGATTATTATTCTCTTCTGGTCTCTGACGGTAACATGAGTACTCTTTGTCTGATATAAATCAGATTAAAGTGATTTTCCTGCAGTGGTCATTTTCAAATGTTCCTCCTCTGGAAACCATTTTCAGTTTCACTCTTAAAAGATGCTTTTCTTCCTCTGAGTTGTGTGAAGTTCCTTGCGTGTATGCTCCTCTGTTCTGCATGCTAGGCTGCATGCTTCTTGAAGGCAGGAAGGCACTGTCAAAGAACAGCGCCTGGCAGACAGGAGGCTATCATAAATGCATCTTATTTCCAGGTGTTGCCACTCTTGCTGCAAGTTTTTATGAAGTTATTTTGCTTCTCCTGTTTAACCTGTTGTTGCTTTCTGCTTTCCTCCCTCCTGCTCCATCTCACTTTATAGTTCTTCCGACCCCTGCTGCTTCCTCTCCTCTCTCCTCCCTCCTCATCGTGGTGGCCCTCTGTATATCTTATTCTACACAGATCCAGCTCCCCTTAACCTTCTGCTTCTTCCCTTCCTTTGGCTCATATGCTCTGTATAATAGAATGTGTTATTAATATACCCCTCAAGTAACAGCAGTTAAAATATGTCCCCCCAAGAAAACTATCCTCCCAACTCCCCACCATCTTTCTTCTTTGTTTTGCCAGTACGCATAGGCCTTAAAATTGCAAAGTCAGTCAGGGTGTTTGCTTGTGATCCTCTGGTGAGCTCTAATGTGTGGTTTATAATGAAAAGAATCATGCTTTACAATTTACAAAGTATTCAATATCTTTGTCTATATAATAATGAAACAACATATGTTAAAAGGTGCAGGTCATTTTGGAAGTATGTTCCTCAAAGTTAAACTAAAGATTAAGTGTTTAAATTTTGACTGAGGTCACTGGATTCTTAGTGGTAAGAAAAGATACCCAGAAGTATTTCCAGATGAATTCTAGTCCTGACTTTGAAACTGGAAGATTCAAATATGAACTTTTCCTTATTGTATTATGTATTATGTTTTCTTTGTAAAAGCTGTTACCTCATGTACGTTCATGTTGTCACTTTAATAGTATTCATGTATTAACATGAATATGTTTTTCTCCAAATCTTTACCTTCATTCATCAAACCTATTTTTGTTGTCTCTAGGAGAGTAGGTGAATTGATTACATTGTCTTTTTAAAAAGAATCCATTCTATGGTATATAAGGTTGGATCAAGAAAAGGTCAGGGATGGAAAGGGAGCTAAATGAAAAGAATTTCAGGACTTATCATAGTTACAATTTAGTTGTGTAGAATTAAATTAAGGACAAAGGTACTGAATTCTTCTTTCCAGCTATAGGCTTGGCGTTTTTTGCTATGATCTTCTAAATGTCCAGTTCTTGCTTTCCCAGTATCTGGCCTTTTAAACCAAAGGTTGGTCTGGTCAGGGTGTTAGGATTTTTGCTTCTGTTCTATTTTGGAAGTTATTTTTATCCTCCTTTGTCTCTTCACCCCTCACTACTGCTAGATTTGTGGTGTTTCAGAGCCTGTTCTCTTTTTGGAAGAATTGGCTACTGACCTAAATTAAGGCCCCCTACGAGAAGTACTCTTTGGTCCTGTAGAAGCCCAAGGATGTGAAATATATAGGCTAAGAAAGGAGGTTGGCACATCCACTCTCACGCTCTCATTTCCTAAACCCTAATATTAGTTTTGCAAACAACTAAATTCCCAAACAATTAATGAGATTTAGTTAAAGGAAGTAATCATGTATAATTAATGAATTTGTAAATTATTTAAACAGTCTGAAATTCTGATCATTTAAACTGCATTGACTCATAAAATTTGGTTTTATGGAGAGGAAGGAAGAAGTTTTATCATCAAATTATTCAAGCAGACTTGCATCGTGTATGTTGCCTTGTATTATTCATACTGCCTGACAGCGGCCAGCCACTTCTTCAGTAACTGATAGACAAATCTGTTCCCATTTCAAGTATTCCATCCTTGCTCCAGTGGAACATAAGCCACCATTTTACAGAAAAAGCAAAATATTTCTGTGAGACCCAATTTATAGAACTTTTACTAGAAGAGGCAAAATTAAAGGATAAGGCCAAATATAAAGGGGCCCATGAAGATCAGAGAGGACCAATTTTCTTGTTTTCAGACTTTTCATCTAATAAGAAGCTGGAAGAACCACTTACAAAAAAATCAAAACTTTTAGAGTTTATTATCCAAGGCCAGTGCTAGGTGCCAAAGATAAATTAAGACACTGTCTCCCTGTCTCATGTAGATAAGATAAAAAGTGTACAACTAACTAGAGGAAAGGAAAAATGGGTTCAGTGCCATAAAAGAGATTTAAGCACCATAGAAGAGGGAAAATTAATTTAAAGCACCTAGTGCTCAAAACTTGTATTATAACCATATTGTTAAAAACTGACTCCAAGTGAATCCAGATTTCAGAAAAGACTCTGGGCTGGATAAATGCAGCATGGGCTGATTAGGATCTTTTAAGAATATTGAAACACTCTCAGATATTTTTGTTTGACTCCACACAGTCTTAGCCTGTTTTAAGAATACATTTATTGTGTATTTTTTTTAAAGTTCTAATGAAAATGTGAATATACATAGTTACATTTAATGAGATATTTTCTCATCCATCCATTTTGATTTATATATTGCCTACACATAACTATCGTGTTGACTCAAAATGAAGTAACTGCCGTTGTACATGGGATTTTTAAGACCCCTCCCAGAGGAAATCAAGATTTCAAAAAACACCATATGACAGCCACTAGTTTATACAACTATGTCCTTCAGGGACAGCTTAAACAATCTAAAGATCACTGATACCTACTGTTTTCAAAGAGAATTTTAAATAAATCATAAGTTCCATTTCTCTTTAAGTGAATTATACTGGTTTTCTCCTTGATATCTATAACTTTTAGTTTTGTGTTGTATCATTTTTAAAGGTGTTGATCCCAATAGAGAAATTTAGAGTATACTTATGTGTTTTCAATTCAGTAATGAACAAGGAAAGCTATATATGTAGTGAGTGAGTGAGGAAATGTTTAGAAGTGAAATATGTCTTTTTGCTTTTATATTCTAAAATATTGTTAGATAGACTTGGGTAATTCTTTCTACAAAGCTTTTCAGAAGTTGATTTAAATCTCATTAGAGGGAGCTACATTTTTTATCTTTGCATTAATGACTAATAAATCATGATTTTAATGTGTAATATATGACTGAATTTTGCTGGCTTCTTTCACTTATCCATTTCTCAATCTGTTGTATAAGTTCCTTTTCACTTTTTTTACAACTGATGACTTTCAAATTTGAATCTGTAGCATTTTCTGTCTTCCTATTTCTTATTTATTGTTAAAATGGGGGTGGTGAAGTGAAAATAATTCACATTAACTGCTTTTGCAGATATTCTCTTAATTATGGTGCTAAAACTGTGTAATTAGTGACAGTTAATAGAGCTTTGGTAAAACATATATACCAAATGTTATAGCATCCTACTGAATTTCCCCAACTTCTAATTAATTTTCCTACCTATGGCTGAATAGGCTGTTAATTGGACAGCTCTGAGTGACATAAGTCACATGATGTGAATGTACCCACTCATACCAGCATATACCAGAGTCATAGTAAATTCACAGTTGACATTGGTTAATAGTAATAATAATACGAATAATAAGAGTAGCAGCAGTGGTCTGGGTTAATCTGACTTCAAGTGGGGCTCACGTGTTAATCTGAAAAGTGAGAAGGCTGTATGAATGAATGAATACCCACTCCCTAGAAACCTTGTATCTTGAAATATATATGTGTAATATACTCAGTAAATTGCTTAGATTGGATCTTTAAAGTTCACTTCAGTTCAGTCAATCAGTCATGTCCGACTCTTTGCGACATGATGGACTGCAGCACCTTGACCCACAGAACTTGTTCAAATTCATGTCCATCGAGTCAGTGATGCCATCCTACCATCTCATCCTCTGTCGTCCCCTTCTCCTGCCTTCAGTCTCTCCCAGTGTCAGGGTCTTTTCGAATGAGTCAGTTCTTCTCATCAGGTGGCCAAATATAGGAGTTTCTGCTCCAGTATAGTCCTTCCAATGAATATTCAGGACTGATTTCCTTTAGGATTGACTGGTTGGATCTCCTTGCAGTCCAAGGGACTCTCAAGAGTCTTCTCCAACACCACAGTTCAAAAGCATCAATTCTTCGGTGCTCAGTTTTCTTTGTAGTCCAACTCTCACATCAATACATGACTACTGGAAAAACCATAGTTTTGTGACGGACCTTTGTCAGCAAAGTTATGTCTTTCTTTTTAAATATGCTGTCTAGGTTGGTCATTACTTTTCTTCCAGGGAGTAAGTGTCTTTAAATTCCATGGCTGCAATCACCATCTGCAGTGATTTTGGAGCCCAGGAAAATGAAGTCTGTGACTCTTTCCATTGTTTCCCCATCTATTTGCCATGAAGTGATGGGACCAGATGCCATGATCTTCTTGAATTTTGAGCATTACTTTGCTAGCATATGAGATGAATGCAATTGTGCAGTACTTAGAACATTCTTGGGCATTGCCTTTCTTTGGGATTGGAATGGGAACTGACCTTTTCCAGTTCTGTGGCCACTGCTGAATTTTCAAATTTGCTGGTGTATTGAGCTCAGCACTTTCACAGCATCATCTTTCAGGGTTTGAAATATCTCAGCTGGAATTCCATCACCTCCACTAGTTTTGTTCATAGTGATGCTTCCTAAAGCCCACTTGACTTCACACTCCAGGTTGTCTGGCTCTAGATGAGTGATCACAACAAATGTTTATCTGGGTAATTAAGATCTTTTTTGTACAGTTCTTCTATGTATTCTTGCCATCTTTTCTTAATATCTTCTGCTTCTGATAGGTCCATACCGTTTCTATCCTTTATTGAGCCCATGCATGCATGAAATGTTCCCTTGATATCTCTAATTTCCTTGAAGAGATCTCTAGTCTTTCCCAGTCTATTGTTTTCCTCTATTTTTTTTTTTTTTGCATTGATCACTTTCTTATCAATTGATCACTTTCTTATTATTGATCGCTTTCTTATCTCTCCTTGTTATTCTTTGGAACTCTGCGTTCAGATGGGTATATCTTTCCTTTTCTCCTCTGCCTTTCACTTCTCTTCATTTCACAGCTATTTGTAAGGCCTCCCCAGACAACCATTTTGCCTTTTTGCGTTTCTTTTTCTTGGGGAAGATTTTGATCACTGCCGCCTACAAAATGTTATGAACCTCCTTCCACAGTTTTTCAGGCGCTCTGTCTATCAGATCTAATGCTCAAAATTCTCCAAGCAAGGCTTCAACAGTATGTGATCTGAGAACTTCTAGATGTTCAAGCTGGATTTAGAAAAGGCAGAGGAACCGAGATCAAATTGCCAACATCCGTTGGATCATCAAAACAGCAAGAGTTCCAGAACTCTACTTCTGCTTCATTGACTACATCAAAGCCTTTGTGTGGATCACAAAAAACTGCAAAATTCTGAAAAAGATGGGAATACCAGACCACCTTTCTAAGAAATCTGTATGCAGGTCAAGAAGCAACAGTTAGAAACGGACATGGAACAACTGATTGGTTCCAAATTGGGAAAGGAGTACGTCAAGGATGTGTATTGTCACCCTGCTTATTTAACTTATATGCAGAGTACATCCTGCAAAATGCTAGGCTGGATGTAGCACAAGCTGGAATCAAGATTGTTGGGAGATATGTCAATGACCTCAGATATGCAGATGACACCACCCTTATAGCAGAAAGCCAAGAACTGAAGAGCCCCTTGATGAAAGTGAAAGAGGAGAGTGAAAAAGCTGGCTTAACACTCAGCATTCAATAACTCAAAATCATGGCATGCAGTCCCATTACTTCATGGTAAATTGATGGGGAAACAATTTAAACTGTGACACACTTTATTTTCTTGGGCTCCAAATTCATTGCAGATGATGACTGCAGCCATGGAATTTAAAGACACTTGCTCCTTGGAAGAAAAGCTTCGTAGACAGCATATTAAAAAGCAGAGACATAACTTTGCTGACAAAGGTCCATCTAGTCAAAGCTATGGTTATTCCAGTAGTCATGTATGGATGTGAGAGTTAGACCATAAATAAAGCTGAGCACTGAAGAATTTATGCTTTTGAAGTGTGGTGTTGGAGAAGACTCTTGAGAGTCCCTTGGACAGCAAGGAGGTCAAACCAGTCAATCCAAAAGGAAATCAGTCCTGAATATTCATTGGAAGGACTGATGCTGCAGCCAAAACTCCAATACTTGGTCACTGATGCAAAAAACTGGCTCATTAAAAAGACCCTGATGTTGAGAAATATTGAAGGCAAGAGGAGAAAGGGACGACAGAGGATGAGATGGTGGGATGGCATCACAGACTCAATGGACATGAGTTTGAGCAATCTCTGGGAGTTGGTGATGGACAGGGAAGCCTGGCATGCTGCAGTCCATGGGTTCACAAAGAGCTGGACACAACTGAGCAACTGAACTGAACTGAAATTGAAGTAGGGAAAACATTAGAGCATTCAGATCTTTGAAAATTCAGTCTAATTAGCACAATTCTGCTGTAAAATGGTAAATGATTTGGACATATGAATCCAGAGTTATGTCACAAGAAACTTAATGTTTTGTATACACACACACACACATACACACAGACACACACACACACATCCCATAACTAGGAAAGAAATGAAGCCTCTGACTATGAACATGTGAAGGCAATCATATTAAAGAAGAAACGAATACAGCAAAATGATTATTCCTTTGTTGGTTTGTTGAGGAGGTTTTTTACTTTGCACTCTGCTGGTAATGGGTGAGAAGAGAGGTGCAGTTCAATTGGG
Source organism: Cervus canadensis (assembly GCF_019320065.1). NCBI lineage: Eukaryota > Metazoa > Chordata > Mammalia > Artiodactyla > Cervidae > Cervus > Cervus canadensis. Next base: position 20,733,826 of record NC_057410.1, on the reverse strand, counting down.
GAATTCTAGAGACTATTGCAGGCAGTGTGGTAGCCACAGTGACCATTCTTATTTATGAGGTTTTGTCCCTGTCACCTGCTGGGACTGGCGTTGGTTAAAATTGGAGCATGAACCTGATCTGCTTTCTTTCCTCTATTTTAGCACTTGAACAGCCCAGTCTCTTCATTTTGCCTTCTCCTTGCCTATGGATCTCATTTTGATAAACGTCTGGATTTTTCTTTAAAATAGATCTGTATTTTTCTTAACGTCTCAATTTTCCCTCTTCAAATTTTATTTGCACTGGGCTCCATGCTCTCATGCTCATCCAAGCAGCCTATCTTTGCAAACCATTTCTCTTCATGTTCTAAACTGCATTGCTGTGATAGCCAGCAGTGCTGGGGTCTGGTGATTTCTTCCTGGGAAACCCACGCTCTCAGTTCCGTCTGCCTCCTTCTCTGCTCTGCTCTGAGTCCTATAAGCTAGACTTCTGCAGACCACATTACCGTGGTCTCCTTGCCAGCAGGAAATTGGAAGGCCAGAGGAGAGAGTATGTTGTGTTTGTTCTCTACACCTTCTCTGCACCAGGCTCGGTTTCTGGGGGTACCTGTGTCTTTGATGATTTCAGCTCCCACTGGACTGCCTCTCACTTCATAACTCTGGCTCACCCTTGGGTCCCAGTAGAACCATTTCCTCTCCTTGTTCCTTAGCCCTGGGATGATGCTGACTTGTCTTGTTGCCAGGGTTTGGCAACTTCTACAGCCCTTATTTTTTTGCTCAGTCTGGATCCAGTTATCCCCTCCTATTTCATCAGTGAATCTCCTGTATTACATCTCAGTCATGAATGTCTCAATTATAGCACTTGAGCTTGGTTTTCACTATAGTTATTTGTGCACACATCTGTCTTCTCTCCTCAGCATTAGGGCATGAATTGTGTCTCTTTCCTGTTTGAGTCCTAGTACCTAACAGACTACCTGGCATGTTAATAGGAGATCAGTACATGCTTGTTATATGTATTAATAAATTAATATGACTTTTACTCCTGCAGTCTACTCCTGTTGCCCAGAGCTATCCTAATTGTATTTTGCGGGTTCCTTGTAGTACTTCTAGGAATGATTAGGAATATATATATATTTCTGAGTTTCTTAACATTTACTGCTAAAGAGCGTAGGGAAGGCATATCCTGATGACGTTACTAGATATTTGAAGTAAACCTCAAAATTATGGAGACTCACAGCAGTTGATCAAAAATCACTCACTTTGGATTCTCTCTAAGCTAAGCTCGTCCTGTTTGTGCTCATTGCTTGAAACAGAATGAAGCAATTGTGATCTCATTCGTTTTGTTCTTCTCCCTCAGCCAAGCTCCATTTGGTGCCCTATTGTCTCACAAGTTGCCTGTTTTGAGTCTTTTGAATTAAGAGTTTAGAACAGAAGGTCCATCTGCTTTGCATGAATATTAAATTATCATAAAACTTTGTGTAAGAAGTAGCTACCCTTGTATTTTTTACAGCATTTATTTTTCCTTCTATTCTAAGAAAAACTTGGAGCATCAGTTTTTGGTTTTATTTTTTCAACATACCTTTGGATTTGAATAGGCTGCAGTTATCAAGTTGTATAATATTGACAGAATAGGCCTAGGAACCTTTGATTGGCAGGTGCTGAAGAAGTAAGATTTTATTTATTCTCCTTATTGAAAAATATGTAGTAGTTATTGATATAATTGAACACACCATATGCCAGATCTTGTTATTTTGAGGTTATACAATCTCATAAGAAAAAAAAACTTTTAAAAATTACACATTGGAGAGGCATGTTTTACAATCAATCAGATTCATTAAGTCAATGCACATGCTATTTTAATTCATAATATGATATATAGTATGCAACTGATAAATCTGTAGTTTCATTTTGAATATTCATGAGTGAGCAAGCTTCAGCCAGCTTTTAAGTAATATAATTTATGCAAGTAAGTGTATTCTCTTTCAGCAAGCTTCAAAACTTTTAAACCAATTTGCCAGTAATGTATATTATGTAGTGAAATTTGTTAATAAAAGCTAAGTAAAGAGATCAGGTGAAGGATGGCATTTTAAAATGTGTATACTCTCCATTATTTAAATGTGAATCTTTTAAATAATCAGTTAACTTTTGAGCAAAGATGGAAGTTGGGTTAAATATGAATATTTGAACAACCATATATAAATATATTCAGTATTATTAATAGAAGTATGTCTAATTTCTTTGTTATAAATTTTATAAGTAAAGTGATACTTTTAAAGATAATGGGATGTGTAAATTCTGAAGAGAGACTTTATTCTAACTCACACAATGGAATTAAAAGGAAACGTCTACACCCATTTTGTAAAATTCTTGTAGTTATAAAGGCTTCCGAGGTAGCACTCGTGATAAAGAACCTGCCTGCCAGTGCAGGTAGACATAAAGAGTCATGGATCCAATCCCTGGGTCGGAAAGTTCCCTTGGAGGAGGGAATGCCTACCCACTCCAGTATTCTTGCCTAGAAAGTCCTGTGGATGAATGAGCGTGGTGGGCTACAGCCTGTGGGGTTGCAGAGTCGGACATGACTGAAGTGACTTAGCATGTGATTGAAAATTGGATTTAGTGAACAGGGTTAACAAATTGCTTGTGTCTTTTTCTTTTTATCAGATGACCACTTCCTCTGGTCTTTTGAAGTAATTAGTTTGGGTTGATCTAGGTGTCATGAAGTTCCAAAGCATACAACATTAAGTGCCCTTTGAAAGAAAAACAGTACAAATTTGTGAAAAAAGTTGGTTCAGAGTCATAGAAGGGAGTCTAAGCCAGAGAAGGAAGCTGAAAGTAAAGCTTAATTAGCTTCAGGGTAAATCTGTTTCTATTTAGGTGATGAATCAACATAGGTGGTGCAAAATATCCATTTCAAAACAAGCAAACAGTTTCCATTAAGTACATGTGTGTATAGTAAATATTTTGAAATTTTCAATAAATTATTTCATACCTTCTATGCATTTTATTAATTAAAAATATCTTCCCCAAGTCTGAAGTTTTGTTTTAATTTTATGTAATTGTAATGCATATAAAGGGCTTCCCTGGTAGCTCAGTGGTAAAGAACCTGTTTGCAATGCAGGAGATGTGGGTTCAATCCCTGAGTCAGGAAGACTGCCTAGAGAAGGAAATGGCAACCCATTCCAGTATTCATGCCTGGGAAATCCCATAAACAGAGGAGCCTGGTGGGCTACAGTCCATGGGGTCGCAAAAGAGTCGCACACAACTTAGTGACTAAGCAGCAACAACAGCAGCGGATGCAAGGCAGGATGTGACAGTGGGTACAGTGGCGGATTAAGACCTTTCAGCATCTTAAAGAGGGAGCCCTAATCCAGGTGTACTTATCAATAACCCCAACCCATAAAACATAAAATAAGTATACATGTATGTACTGAAGGTAAAATAGTTTCTTTCTAATTTTCTGTCTTAAAATTTAAAATTCGGCAGTGGTATATAAAAAATGAACTTTTCTCATATTTGTATTGCCCCTGAATCAGTAGCTGCCTTGAGCACCTGCTTAATGTGCCCTTAAGTGCGACATCATCTAGCAGGCAAGTAACTGGCTCAGAGTCTACTTATCAGCACCCCTTTTCCAGATTTTAATTCTGACTTGCCATTACCTCTCATTCATATTGTACCTTATTTTCCTCTTTGAACTTAATGAGCATGAAAGTAACTTGGGCCTACAAGTTACTTATGCTGGATAAAATTTAGAATTATAGTTACTCAAACACCTTGAAAAATCGTAAGAACATGAAATATTGAGGCAAATGATCTGAACACCTATAAGCTATTTTTTGTAACAAAACATCAAAATATATATATATATATATATTTGTATTTTTTATTCCAAAGCCATATGCCAATTTCAAGGACGGACGTACTTTGAAGGAGAAAGAAATACAGTCTATTCCTCTTCTGGAGTATGTGTTCTCTATGAGTGCAAGGTAAGGAAATTCTTCACGTGTGTTTTAAAATTCTTTCAGTTATGTGAACATAGTAAATGTCTCTTTAAAAATTTCACTCCTGTAATACTTTTAAGACTTCTTAGGCAAGGAGAAAATTTTTTAAAATTTAAGGTATTAATTGTAGCTCAACTGTACAGAAAATTCTAATTGTTTTTGCAATCATATAAATTAGTGATTGTAAAATAAATATTTTTTATTTTATTTTATTGTAAAATAAAATATTTTCCCAACAAATAAAAGCCCTGTTTTGTCAAATCAAAGTTTTATGAAGTTGTCTTATGTTTTCAGCTCCTTGTTTGCTGTTTTGAAGAAAATGTAGATAAATGTAGACTCAGCCTGTTGTCATTTTGGTTTTGACTCATGTGACAAATATCACTCAGTCTAATTAAAAACAAAAGGCAATTTGCCTAATAAAAATTAGCTATTGGATGGAGATGAGACTAATATTGATCTTAATTTCTTTGAGAGGAATATTTTAATTGATTTGAAGGAAAATGCTTTATAGGTGTACTACCACGGTCTCTTGAAATATGCTTCTGAAGCAAACGTGATTCATTTTAACTCTGCTTCTTGACCTAATTGAAAAAGTAAATATGTTTCATAACACTGTTCACATATAACTTTTGTAAACTATCATTTTGTATTCCTTTACCATAATGTTGTATTTCAAGCCATATTATATATAAAGGAAACTGTCTACATATAAAGTTTCTGCTTTAGGGTTCATTTATATTTGATCACTAATTTTCTTCTTAAATGCCTCCTGTACTTGGTTTTGGGGGATGATTTAGTATGTTTAGATTATGTAGAAAATTAAGTGATTTACTCTGCTGGCAATACACTGAGAGAATTCATTTGATTAAATGTTGGTGAAAGAAAATTGTCAGAATTTTGCCAAGATAAATTGAATCTGAAAAAAGCCAGCTGTATACCTCAAGCATCTTAAATTGGAAGACTATGGGGATAAGCATGGAGGAGACATAAAATAGCAAAACTGTGACAGATCTGATATCCAGAATGTGAAAGCTCTGATTTGTTCTTGTTCATTATAAGGTATTCTGGCTGCTCCTTTTGGCTCTAAACGAGCTCTCTCCTGTTGTAGGTTAGTTACCATCTTACAGATAAGGGAACTGGGGCATGGGAACGGAAACACAACTGCTGAAGCTAAATTTCAAGTTTGGGTTTTCTCATGAGCATCTCTTCACCAATGCTGTTTTGAGGATAGATTTAAGGGACTAGATCTGATAGACAGAGTTCCTGATGAACTATGGACGGAGGTTCGTGACTTGTACAGGAGACTGGGATAAAGACCATCTCTAAGAAAAAGAAATGCAAAAAGAAAAATGGCTGCCTGAGGAGGCCTTACAAATAACTGTGAAAAAAAGAGAAGTGAAAAGCAAAGGAGAAAAGGAAAGATATTCCCATTTGAATGCAGAGTTCCAAAGAATAGCCAGGAGAGATAAGAAAGCCTTCCTCAGTGATCAGTGCAAAGAAATAGAGGAAAACAATAGAATGGGAAAGACTAGAGATGTCTTCAAGAATTTTAGAGATACCAACAGAACATTGCAGGCAAAGAAAGGCTCAATAAAGCCCAGAAATGGTATGGACCTAACAGAAGCAGAAGATATTATGAAGAGGTGGCAAGAATACACAGGAGAACTGTACAAAAAAGATCTTCATGACCCAGATAATCATGACGGTGTGATCACTCAGCTAGAGCCAGACATGCTGGAATGTGAAGTGAAGTGGGCTTTAGGAAGCATCACTATGAACAAAGCTAGTGGAGGTAATGGAATTCCAGTTGAGCTATTGCAAATCCTAAAAGGTGATGCTGTGAAAGTGCTGCACTCAGTATGCCAGCAAATTTGAAAAACTCAGCAGTGGCCACAGGACTGGAAAAGGTCTGTTTTCATTCCAATCCCAAAGAAAGGCAATGCCCAAGAATGCTCAAACTACTGCACAATTGTACTCATCTCACATGCTAGTAAAGTAATGCTCAAAATTCTCCAAGCCAGGCTTCAACAGAATGTGAACCGTGAACTTCCAGATGTTCAAACTGGATTTAGAAAAGACAGAGGAACCAGAGATCAAATTGCCAACATACGTTGGTCACTGAAAAATCAAGAGTACCAGAAAGATATCTATTTCTGCTTTATTGACTACGCCAACACCTTTGACTGTGTGGATCACAATAAACTGTGGAAAATTGTGAGAGAGATGGGAATACCAGACCACCTGACCTGCCTCTTGAGAAACCTATATGCAGGTCAGGAAGCAAAAGTTAAAACTGGACATGGACTAACAGACTGGTTCCAAATAGGAAAAGGAGTACGTCAAAGCTTTATATTGTCACCCTGCCCATTTAACTTATATGCAGAGTACATCATAAGAAATGCTGAACTGGAAGAAGCACAAGCTGGAATTAAGATTGCCGGGAGAGATATCAATAGCCTCAGATATGCAAATGACACCACCCTTATGGCAGAAAGTGGAGAAGAACTAAAGAGCTTCTTGATGAATGATAAGAGAGTGAAAATGTTGGCTTAAAGCTCAACATTCAGAAAACTAAGATCATGGCATCCAGTCCCATCACTTCATGGCAAATAGATGGGGGAGTAGTGGAAACAGTGTCAGACTTTATTTTTTTGGGCCCTAAGATCACTGCAGATGGTGACTGCAGCCATGAAATTAAAAGACACTTACTCCTTGGAAGAAAAGTTTTGACCAACCTAGACAGCATATTTAAAAACAGAGACATTACTTTGCCAACAAAGGTCTGTCTAAACAAGGCTATGGTTTTTCCAGTGGTCATGTATGGATGTGAGAGTTGGACTATAAAGAAAGCTGAGCGCTGAAGAATTGATGCTTTTGAACTGTGGTGTTGGAGAAGACTCTCGAGAGTCCCTTGGACTGCAAGGAGATCCAACCAGTCCATCCTAAAGGAAATCAGTTCTGAATATTCCAATGAATATTCATTGGAAGGACTGATGTTGAAGCTGAAACTCCAACACTTGGCCACCTGATGGGAAGAACTTACTCATTTGAAAAGACCCTGATGGGAAGGGTTGAAGGTGGGAAGAGAAGGGGATAACAGAGGATAAAATGGTTGGATGGCATCACCAACTCAATGTACATGAGTTTGAGTAAACTCTGGGTGTTGGTGATGGACAGGGAGGCCTGGCGTGCTGCAGTCCATGAGGTCGCAAAGTGGTGGACACAACTGAGTGACTGAACTGAACTGAACTGAGGTCCCACTATCGATACAAAGACTGGGAGCCTTGGAGTGAGATATAGAAACACCAAGGAAATCAGACAAATGTTCCATCAAGGAAGGTGGAAATTTTGTCACCTGGTTCCTAAGTAAAGTCTAACCTTGAAATATCAGCCCTAAATTTAAAAATTGAAGAGTCTCCATTTTCTGTGTGAGATCTTTTCATTTGGCAAATGTTGTCCACAATACTGATCATTATGATTTTAAAATTTTCTGAGATGGTTTCCTATTTGATTTTAAAATACCTGAAAAGTGAGTTTATTTTCAATTGGGTTTGTGAAATTTCTTGGTATAGTCAACTATCCAGGTGCTTAATAAATATTATATGAATGAATAAATGTTACCTTTTATTTGCTCAAACAAAAGACACCAATATACTACCTCTCATGCTGTGGTATCCAGTAGAAATATGATGCAAGCCACACATGTGATTTTTATTGGGCTAAACTTTCTCTATACAACCCCATATAGCCAAAATATTATCATTTCCAATGTAATCAATATAAAATTCTTAATGAAATATTTTATAGTCTTTTATAATGCTGAGTCATCAAAATCTTGCATGTGCTTTATTTACATTTACAGTGTTTGAGTAACATGTAGCTAGTGGGCGTGGATTCTACAGCACAACCCTCCCTGATCTTCATAAACTTTTATTATTCTTCACTAAATTCTTGAGGTTAAGGACTTCCTCTGTTTCTTCTCTCTTCAGGCCCCTGCACTTCGGTATTTTACATAATTGACAGCTCTCTTGGGCTTCCATTTTTTTGGTCGTCAATTCTAGTCCTTCTTTGTTCTTTTATTGTCAGTTTTGTGACCTTGAAAATGTGTCCTGGGCAGTTTGTGAGCTTAATAGTAACACAGAAACACACTCTGGTCCTGAAAATAAGATGATCAGAATGGATATTACTGTCACACCAAAGGAAGGATAGGGTTTGACTCCCACTGTATATGTGTCTCCTGCCACTTTCTTGGTAAGAGATCATCATGGCATGGAGAAGATCCTTTCCATCAATAAACCAGGAAGAGGGGGATATTGAAGTTATGAAAACTGTTTCTTCAATAGAAGCAGTGCTTATAGAAATAACATCTAAAAACCTAAGCTACTGAGCAGTATTAAGATGGAAGACTTCCACTTCCAATGATTATTTTATTTCTTATGCATTGGTAAGCATAATACAACAGTTAATGACTCTTGTTCTTAAGAGACCAGAGGTTGAAAGTTTAGAAGCAAGATGTTTGCTTCAAGGACAGTGCTACTCCATTTATCAGAAAAGTGTTCTGTATTTTGATTTTCTCTTAAAGTTTTATCTATTTTAGTGGCTAGGACTATAGTCATTTTGTATTAATTTATTCATTCACTCAGGAAAATTTTTTGAGTACAGATTATGTGCCAGAAAATACACGAGACATTCATGTGCAAGAGACATAAATCCTGCCCGCATTTCCCTTTTTGGAAATGTTTTGTGAGAGATCCACAACATTCCTTATCATACTCACTTGGTATAATCTCTTTAACAGTTTGGAAACTGAAATAAGAATGTTTAAAAAGTCCAGTTTTTATTTATTGTTTTTTCAAAGTGAGCTGTTAATCAAATTCAAGCTATCTTTTTGCCACAATTGTCATCTGGATGTGCAGATAAGTTTTAAACTAACAGAATCTCTCAGGATAACTCTAATGTTTGGAAATTGAAGGCATGCTTCCATTCCCAAAGCTGCTTGTCCCTTTGAAAGTCTTTCTAGTTGTCATTTGATATCATTTTGCAAGTGAGTCTGTGACCTATGCAGAGGTCCTCAGGATGAAAATTTTATTCTTATGTTTGAAGAGATGTCTTTAACGCTGGATCTGGAAACTTAGGAGTTTCCAGAATTAGAAGTTAGTCCTAACTGAGAAGTTTGAAGCATTTATTTTCTGTTGTCTAACAGGACCAGAGCATGAAGCTGGTTGAGAGTTCAGGCTGTCCCGCTCTGGACTGTCCAGAGTCGCATCAGATTACCTTGTCTCATAGCTGTTGCAAAGTCTGTAAAGGTAAGATTTTTTGGAAAGTAAGATTTACGTGCATGAGTCATTCTAGGAGGCTATTTCAACTGACAGGAAATAGAGCTTCTTATAGGGAAGTTATTTCCAAAGACTCTGGAATTAAAATTAAGATGCTCTCATGCCTTTCTGCTGGGTGTCTTGTACCTGGCTCAAGGTCTAGATTTCTAAACTTTTCTCTGTGTATTGGTTCTGAGTCAATATGACATTGTTGAAAATATACAACAGTGCTGAGTTATTTTATTGGGTTTTTTTTTGGGGGGGGGGATTTGCTTTTCTTTTCTCTTCAGTCTGTTTTATAATTGACTTAGCATAATTCCCATGTTGGCTACTTCAAATCCCTCTCTTCACAATTCTACTCTCCTTCACTGATAGGCTTCTATATCACTGAGAAGAGAGAGGCCATCAAACATGCATTGCTTGTTCTGTGTTGCCTTTGTGATGATAGACCTACAACCAATAAGTAGAAGGAACTTAGATTTTTAGTTCGATATAAGAAAACAGTAAAATTTGAGATGCTCAGAAATGCAGTGGGCTGCCCGTCATCAAAGATTCTTAAATTTGGTATTTTGTTGTAGATTCAAGTATTAAACTTAAAGGACTGATTATATGGAACTTTTTATGATCCCTACCTGTCGTGAAATTATATGTGCCTTCTTGCATTTTCTTGAAATCATGTATTTATAAATCTGTCTCCTTCATTGAACTTTGCACCTTGAGGGCAGGGCTGGGTCTTTATCCTTGTGTGAATGACTCTTGGAATGTAGTTGGGACTCATAACTCATGTAGTTGGTGTTACATTAGCAAAGTGCCTTATGTGAGCTACTAGCATGTGTTTTAATAATAGCCTTTACTGATACCAAATAAAACTTAAACAGAAAGAAGTATGAAAAATAAACTTTATAAAACATATGCTATATTTTTTTCCTTTTAATCTCATTTATTAAAAGGGAAATATAAGATCCTTCTCTCCCATTTTTTGGAGGATGGTGCAGGTTTCCTTTCATTTTCTTTTTACCTAGTTGCTCCACCTATTCATTTAAGAGTTTTAAAGTCTCAGTTCTATGAAAGGCTCTTTGGGAGTTTCAGAGTGGTTTCAGACTTGATGTGCCTTTTAAGAGCTTTAGGGATAGCTCTCAGGAACTAAGAGTACAAAAGACTATAATCAAATAGACAAAAAAGAAAAGCCACTGGTGTTTTCAGCCTAACTTTCCATGAGCCAGTGCCTTGCACAGAGCATGTGTGGAAGTTGATACAAATCCAGAATGCTCATTCCAATCACTTGATTTGGGAACTGGACTCCCAGTATGCAGCTTGACTAGAGTGTCTTTGGGAGCCAAAGGTAGGCTATACCAGAACCTCTCACGATTAAATGTGTATACAGATAACCTAGGGATTAAAGTACAGATCCTAATCTGGAAGGTCTGGGGTGGAGCTCAAAAATCTGCATTTCTGTTAAGCTCCTAGGTGACTACTGGTCAGTGGGACCACACTTTGAGTGGCTTTTGCTACATAACAAATTACCCCAAAGTTCAGTGGCTTAAAACAACAACCACTTTATTATCAGGCATACCTCCTTTTGTTGCACTTTGCTTTGTTGTGCTTTGCAGATACTGTGGTATTTACAAATTGAAGGTTTATGACAATCCTGTGTCAGGCAAGACTGTCGGTGGCATTTTTCCAGAAATATTTGTTCACTTCATGATTCTGTATCACACTTTGGTTATTCTCACAATAGCAATAATTCAAATTTTTTCATTATTATCATATTTGTTATGGTGATTTGTGATCAGTGATCTTTAATGTTCCTACTACAACTTGCTGAAGGCTCAGATGATGGTTATTGGAGAAGGAAATGGCAACCCACTCCACTGTTTTTGCCTGGAGAATCCCAGGGACGGGGGAGCCTGGTGGGCTGCCGTCTATGGGGTCGCACAGAGTTGGACACAACTGAAGCAACTTAGCAGCAGCAGTAGCAGATGATGGTTATCACTTTTTAGCAAGAAAATATTTTTAAATGGTGAAGGACAGCTAAGCCTGGCCGTAGTCCATGGGATCACAGAGAGTCAGACATGACCGGCCGACTGAACAACAAATTTTTAAATTAAATCATGTACGTTTTTTACAGATGTAATGCTGTTGCATATTTAATATACTACAGTGTAGTATAAACAACTTTTTTTTGGCCACATTGCACGGCTTTCAGGATCTCAGTTCCCTGATTAGGGTTAAACCTGGGCCACAGAAGTGAAAGCCTGGAATCCTAAACACTAGGCAACCAGGGAACTCCCAAAATAGCTTTTATATGCACTGAGAAAATAAAAATTTTGTGTGACTTGCTTTATTGTGATATTCACTTTATTGCAGCGATCTGGAACCAAACCTGCAATATCTCTGAGGTATGCCTAGATATTGCAGCGTTGTGGGTCAGCAATTCAGACAAGGCTTAGCCAGGCTTCATAGGGTATTAACTGGGGTCACTCAGCTGGAAGTTGGTCTGAGCTGGAAGGTTCAAGATGGCCTCACTGTATGTTGGGCATCTTAATAGGAATGGCATGAAGGCTGGTGATAGCCAGAAGTCTCTCCCTTTCTATGTAATCTCAGGACTTCTCCCTGTGGTCTCCCTAGCAGGATGGTCATCAGATTTCTTAAATGGTAGCTTGGGGCTGTTAAACAGTAGGTCTGACACAGCATCACTTCTACCACAGTTCATTGATCAAAACAGTTACAGCCAAGCCCAGATTCAAGGGGTGGGTGTGAGGGGAATAGATCCCACTATGATAGGAGGAGTGTTAAAAATTTGTGGCCATCTTTAATCCTCCAGTGTCCAGGAGCTACTTAGAGAGCAGAGAGGTGAATACCTATCAGTCAGTATTGGCTAGATTTGGGTAAAAAGATGTGAGTAAGAATAGGGCGTTTCAGAGGGCTTCCCTGGTGGCTCAGCTGGTAAAGGATTCACCCACAAGGCAGGAGACCACAGTTCAATTCCTGAGTCAGGAAGATCCCTTGAAGAAAGATAGGCTACCCACTCCAGTATTCTTACCTGGAGAATCCCCGTCGACAGAGGAGCCTGATGGGCTGCAGTCCATGGGGTCACATAGCGTTGGACACAACTGAGTGACTAAGCACAGAACAGAGCATTTCAGATGTCAAGAAAAGACCTGATTACATTCATTTCTTTTTAACGAGCTTTAACATATTACCAAAAGCAAGTTAAGAATGGAAAGTGAAAGTGAAATCGCTCAGTCACGTCTGACTCATTGTGACCCCATGGCCTATACCGTCTATAGAATTCTCCAAGCCAGAATGCTGGAGTGGGTAGCCGTTCCTATCTCTAGGGGATCTCCCCATCCCAGGGATCGAACCCAGGTCTCCCACAGTGCAGGCAGATTCTTCACCAGCTGAGCCACCAGGGAAGAATGGAAAAGCTAGAACAAAAACTGTTACGTTTATATTGGCTATAGTTGTAAAAGTTAATATGTTTACACAACACACTTGAAATACAATGACAAAGGATACTGTGATCTATATCCCCCCCACCCGAGACTCTGATATACTTGATTTGTGACCCACTGAAGCCAGAACTGAACTCAGGTTTGGCTGCTCATTGCTCAAAAGTTGATATTCAAGAGAAAGAGTTGGTGGGGGGAAAAAAATCTGTTATTCAGGAAGATGCTGGGAGGATGGTGGACTAGCGTCCCCCAAACCATCTTCAAGTTGCCAGACAGGAAGAAGAATTTGCAAAGGAACAGTTTCAGAGGTTCTGGTGGGGGTTCTGTGTGAGGCAGCACAGTCTGCTCCAATAATCACCTTGAAACTGGTGGTGTGGTGGTCTGATTAGCAGCATTGTGTGATTGTGTAAGGAGAACAGGTTATCTGTAGCTGTGGAGTTGAACCATCCTGCAGTTCCTGGAATTTCTCAAGAGATTGTTCTTTAAGTATTTAATCACATTATGGCATATTCAGTCCTACATCACGGGTTTTTCTCACAGTGGAACTGAGGCTTCCAATATGGAATTGCCCTTGCTAAGGTAAAAGCAAAGATTCCTTTTCCTTATTCCTGAACAAGTGTTTCAGAGTCAGGTAAGATATATGTGATAGAACCTTGGGACCAGCTTTCAAGAAAACTTGAGTAATAAATAATTTTACACAGCCTGGATTGAGAACCACTGGCTTAGTTAATACTGAAGCTGAAATTGGACAAGTTGACTTTTCTTGAAACATCTAACACCATGTAAAATAAAACTTGCTTCCATTTCTGACTTCAAATATATAGAATAAACAAATGAGTTCTCCTGCCATTCTCTGACTTTTAAGCTAAAAAAGCAAATTAATTTTTGAAGGCTGAAATTTTGAGTCAACTCCTACACACAGGAGTTGTGTAGAATGTTGTGACAAATTCATTTGTAGTAAAACTGGCCTCCAGCATCCAGGCCTGTCTGCCTAGTGCTAAATATGACATGTTCACATCTGAAAAAGTAAGTTGTTCAACAATGCTTATTAAATATTCCCTGAGGGCAGAGCATGAGATTAAAGAGTTGACCTTTCCACTGGAGGCTCAGCCAGTGTTTGGAAACCAAGCTGTGTGCCGAAATAAGGCTCCAAATCTCTAGGCACCAAGTCACATCCAGGCAGGACTGATTTCTAGGTACCCTCTTCTCTTCTGTTGTAGCAGCTCAGGAATAGTGTAGCAAAAGTGTTCTTTTCACTTTTTTCATATTTGAGAGCTCCTTCAAGGAGTCATATGACCAATTACAATAGGATAGAGACTTCGTCACACAATGAGGACTCTGACTTAGATACAGAAATAACATGAAACTATGTGTTTTCATATCTCAGCCCTTCCCATTCTCTTCCTCCTCTCTTGGCCACCCCTTTCTCTGCCTGTAGACCATCGAATCCTATTTACCAGATACCCACTTTTTAATTTAATATTGACTTTGTCAGGACTTACAATTAGAAGTAATGGAGGCATCGTGTGCATAAGGCTGTGAGTGTAGACTGTTTGCTCCCAACTTCTGGACAGTTCATAATTTACCACATCATTCAATTACACCTTCGTGATTCTTGTTATCTATCACAAATAATATCATTTAGTTAATTTTTTATTATCTACTATTAGTTAACACATTTTGCAAAAAGTTAGTTTCATTCTAGTGGTATCCATGAAATGACGGGATTATTTGTTGAATTCATGTATTTTTTGTACACATTAAAAGAATTCCATTGCTATCTTTGAAAGTGAAATTGAAAGTTGCTCAGTCGAGTCTGACTCTTTGCGACCCCATGGACTATACAATCCACGGAATTCACCAGGCCAGAGTACTGGAGTGGATAGACTTTCCCTTCTCCAGGGGATCTTCCCAACTCAGGGATCAAACCCAGGTCTCCCGCATTGCAGGCAAAATCTTTACCAGCTGAGCCATCAGGGAAGCCCAAGAATACTGGAGTGGTTAGCCTGTCCCTTCTCTAGCAGATCTTGCCAACGCAGGAATCGAACCAGCATCTCCTACATCGCAGGTGGATTCTTTACCAGCTGAGCTACTAGGGAAGCCCATTGCTATCTGTACTTTATTTTAAATGTTCATCCATGCACATGAACTACATTTTGGGAAAAGTCAGGATTATCCATCATCTCATAGATGGTACCGATATGAGTTAGTATTGTTTAAGTGATAGAACAACCAATCTAACTGACCTAAGTGAAAAAATGGAATGCATGGCCCTGGTGAGTGGATTGATTCAGATCTCAAACCTTGTCACTTTCTTTAGATACATCTATTTGCCTCCTCTGAGATGGCCTTATTTTCAAACTCTTTGTGTTCTTAGGCAGACCCCGACATTCTTATGCTCGCATTATTTTGATACTTAAGTAGGTGGAAGACAAAGTTCAGTATCTTCTTAAGTTGAACAAAAGTCCCAGAATTGAGATTTAATTATCTGCATTAACCTGCACTGGATCACTTGCTCAGACCTGAAGAAATTATGTTCAGGCTAGTAGAATGTATTGTTTGGTGTGGCCTTGATCAGTGTGCAGTGGAGTCCATTTTCCTGTAAGCATCAAGGCTAATAGTAGAGGTGAAGAGTTCATTCCAGGTATGGCTAGGTTGTATTTTTTTCCCCTACCGAAGGAAGAAATAGATACCTATAGGCAAAACCAACAAATAATCACCTCAAAATTATTGTATTCATTTTCTCTTGGATATTATGAAAAACCTTTATTTGTGTTGTTCTTACGTGTAATCTTTTGTACCCTTCCTTACTTCATCAGTCATAGAAAATGCATATCAACATTTTATAGAAGCTTACGGAAAGTTCTAGTATACTTAATACAAGAACTTCATATAAATTTGGAAAGCTTAAAAGGAATAGAAAACTTGGTATCCGTGAGTTTAAAATCGAAAGGAGGAAATAAAAGAAAGATCTGATTGTATTAGATCATTGCTCTATCCATCTATAACAAATATGTGAATTTTCTCCTGTGATAGCTATCTCAGCACATTTATTTGTGGCTTATTAGTAATACTCTAATTACTTTAATTATTAACTAATGTGAAACTATTATACTTTTGCATAGATGATCTCATGTGAACCTTATATTTTTGTGAGGTAGATAGTATCCTAATTTACAGGTGAGAAAATCTGAAGGTTTAGAAAGGTTAATTAACTTACACAGCTAGTAATTTATGCAGCCAGTAAGTGGTAGAGATCAGATGTAGATCTTTCAACTCTGTAATCCAAGCACAGATGAGTGGGATTGCAGCTATGATGGTAGTAGAACTACCATGATGGTTTATTGTCAACCCATAGTCTGATTTTTTCTGAAGTTCTTCCCTATAGATTGGAAACAAATCCCCTTAAGTGAGTCTGAATTTTCTACCCATTAGCAGTTAGCCTTTTAACCGTGGCATTTTTGAATCTAAGCAGTAAAACAACCAATAGATTCAATCAACTTTTGTCTGTTGAGAGACTAAATCAAAATAGCTGACACTGTTTAGAGCAAGTTAAAATTTGACAAAATTTTCAATTTTCAAGTCTCTGGGTTAATTTATAAAAACTCATTTGACAAAAAGCAGTGTACTCCCTAAATGAACCTAAAATAGGGAAAAGTAGAATTACACTGTTATGTTATATTTGGAAATTCTTGCAGTAATTAAGCACTGCATGGTGAGCGTGTGCATGGTGTTTGATGCTGAGATGAGGGAGTCTTACCATCAGTTAGGTCAAATCAGAAATGGATTGTAATAGAGGAGGCATATGGCATAGACAGTGATGGCATGTATTGGACAGAATCTGAAAAAAAAATGGGAGAAGAGAAAATACATCAAAATATGTTGAAAGATAGTTTTGAAAATTATAAACTTAACAAAAGAAAAATAAAAGTGCACCAGGAACAGTTCCTGTATTTAGTCACTGCTTTTTAAGGGTTGTTTGAAACATTAAAGGTGAAATTCTACAGATTCAGCACTGTGTTAAAGCATGGTCTCTTAATTATCTGTGTTTCTTAAGGACTGTGAAAGTTGTTCAGTCATGTCCGATCCTTTGCGACCTCATGGACTATTTAGTCCATGCAGTTCTTCAGTCAGCATACTGGAGTGGGTAGCTATCCCTTCTCCAGGGGATCTTGCCAACCCAGGAATTGAACTGAGGTCTCCCACATTGCAGGTGGATTCTTTGCCAGCTGAGCTATCAGGGAAGCACTGTTAAGGACTGGGCCAACAATTTTAGTACTTTGTTTTAATTTAGAATAAATATGAAGTGATTTTTTGGAACCATTTCATTTTAGGTTGATGATGTGGTGAGTTATTGGGAAAGAGAATGAGGATGACTTTTTAGCTGAAATTACCCCCTCAGGCATTGTAAAAAGACACTGGAATACATTTTAAGAAAAATGGTCTCATTTAGCTACTTAAAGAAGAAGGAAAGAAAAAGACCCTAGGAAAAAACATTTTTAACTTTCCTCTTCATAAAAATGAACCTTTCACTTCAAACTTTTCAGCCTGAATTGTAAGAATTTAGATTGTGAAGAATTTTGTGAAGAAAAGTTGTCGAGTGATGTTAGTGCTGTTATTTATGATGTAGTTTTCCAGTTTTCATTCACCTCAGTTCTATTTTATTTAATTCCTGTAGAAATCACTCAAGCCTCGCTCTTCCTAAGGCTTATTAAATTGTACCAAAAAAGTTTTTACTATACATTTTAACACATCTCATGGGAGATATGTTTTAATTCTGTGATGATATTCAGCATAGTCATGATGGGCACAAACCAGTTGGAATGGACATCAGTCATTGTGCTGTGCCAGAGTATACCTGCTGGCTATGGTTCGGTCTTTCACTGAATCACATGATCTATGGTAATTTGATAAATAAGATGAGCCAGTGTAGAACTTACATCTTCGTGATTTGCTCAAGTAAAAGTGTTTTCTTGCATGTAAGTAGATGAGTTTATTCTGAGCTGCATGAAATGTATTTTTCTAAACATCTTTTCTTTTATACATGCTGAAATACTAATTCATTAGACAGCGTAAAACTAGCTAGAAAATTTATGCATCAAGCAATTTTAAAATTGTTTGAATGATGCATAATCATATAATTTTCATTAAATATAGATTCCAGTGTTCAAGCTTTTCATTTCAGCATCTTAGATGATCTTTGAACAAGGGATTCACACAGGAAAAAGAAATTCAAGAAATTAAACATGATTGGTGTCGCTGTAATATGAAGTGTTCCATTTATACTTCCTCTCATAAAGACTCTGGAATCTTTATAATTCATAAACTTTTTTATTTTGAGTAGACATACTTGTCTTTCAGATTTCCAGAGAAAATTAAATTAAAGTGGTGTGTTGGTTTGGTGTTTTTTTTTTTTTAACACATATAGAGTTTTTGTGTATTTTTTTCTTTAAGATGCCAGGTCATCTGTTTCATTTCTTAAATACACAATGTGCACATCTGGTCTGGTTTGGTCTGTGTTACTCATAGTTATTGATAATATTCAATCACTAATTCTCAGATTACTTTCCTTCCTCACTATGTTATCTTCAGTTCAGTTCAGTTCAGTTCAGTCGTGTCTGATTCTGTGACCCAAGGACCGCAGCACCTCAGGCCCCCCTGTCCCAACCATCTCATTCTCTGCCATCCCCTTCTCCTCCCACTTTCAATCTTTCCCAGCATCAGGGTCTTTTCTAAGGAGTCAGTTCTTTGCATCAGGTGGCCACAGTATTGGAGTTTCAGCTTCATCATCAGTACATTGGACTGGTTGGATCTCCTTGCAGTCCAAGGGACTCTCGAGAGTCTTCTCCAACACCATAGTGCAAAAGCATCTATTCTTCGGTGCTCAGCTTTTTATATAGTCCAGCTCTCACATCCATACATGATTACTGGAAAAACCACAGGCTTGACTAGGTGGAGCTTTGTTGGCAGAGTAATGTCTCTGCTTTTTAATATGCTGTCTAGGTTGTTTATAGCTTTCCTTCCAAGGAGCGAGCATCTTTTAATTTCATGGCTGCAGTCAGCATCTGCAGTGATTTTGGAGCCCTGCAAAATAAAGTTAGCCACTGTTCCCACTGTTTCCCCATCTATTTGACATGAAGTGAAGGGACCAGATGCCATGATCTTAGTTTTCTGAATGTTGAGCTTTAAGCCAACTTTTTACTCTCCTCTTTCACTTTCATCAAGAGGCTTTTTAGTTCCTCCTGACTTTCTGCCATAAGGGTGGTGCCATATGCATATCTGAGGTCATTGATATTTCTCCCAGCAATCTTGATTCCAGCCTGTGCTTCATCCAGCCCAGCGTTTCTCATGATGTACTCTGCATATAAGTTAAATAAGCAGGGTGACAATATACAGCCTTGACGTACTCCTTTTCCTATTTGGAACCAGTCTGTTGTTCCATGTCCAGTTCTAACTGTTGCTTCCTGACCTGCATACAGGTTTCTCAAGAGGCAGGTCAGGTGGTCTGGTATTCCCATCTCTTTCAGAATTTTCCACAGTTTGTTGTGATCCACACAGTCAAAGGCTTTGGCATAGTCAATAAAGCAGAAATAGATGTTTTTCTGAAACTCTGTTGCATTTTCTCTGATCCAGCAGATGTTGGCAATTTGATCTATGGTTCCTTTGCTTTTTCTAAATCCAGCTTGAATATCTGGAAGTTCACGCTTCACATTCTGTTGAAGCCTGGCTTGGAGAATTTTGAGCATTCCTTTACTAGTGTGTGAGATGAGTGCAATCGTGCAGGAGTTTGAGCATTCTTTGGCATTGCCTTTTTTTTGGGATTGGAATGAAAACGGACCTTTTGCAGTCCTGTGGCCACTGCTGAGTTTGCCAAATTTGCTGGCATATTGAGTGCAGCACTGTCACAGCATCATCTTTTAGGATTTGAAATAGCTCAACTGGAATCCCATCACTTACACTAGCTTTGTTCACAGTGATGCTTCCCAAGGCCCACTTGACTTCACATTCTAGGATGTCTGACTTTAGCTGAGTGATCACACCATCGTGATTATCTGTGTTGTGAAGATCTTTTTTGTATAGTGTTCTGTGTATTCTTGCCACCTCTTAATATCTTCTGCTTCTTTTAGGTCCAAACCATTTCTTCCTTTATTGTGCCCATCTTTGCATGAAATGTTCTGTTGGTTTCTCTAATTTTCTTGAAGAGATCTCTAGTCTTTCCCATTCTATTGCTTTCTTCTGTTTCTTTGCACTGATCACTGAGGAAGGCTTTCTTATCTCTCCTTACTATTCCTTGGAACTCTGCATTCAAATGAGTATATCTTTCCTTTTCTCCTTTGCCTTTCACGTCTTTTCTTTTCTCAGCTGTTTCTAAGGCCTCCTCAGACAACCATTTTGCCTTTTTGCATTTCTTTTTTGGGTTTATGATCTTGATTAATGCTTCCTGTACAATTTCATGAACCTCTGTCTATAGTTCTTCAAACACTCTGTCTATCAGATCTAATCCATTGAATCTATTTGTCACTTCCATTGTATAATAGTAAGGGATTTGATTTAGGTCATACCTCAATGGTCTAGTGGCTTTCCCTACTTTCTTCAATTTAAGTCTAAATTTGGCAATAAGGAGTTTGTGATCTGAGCCACAGTCAACTCCTAGTCTTATTTTTGCTGACTGTGTAGAGCTTCTCCATCTCTGGCTGCAAAGAATATAATCAATCTGATTTCAGTCTGACCATCTGGTGATCTCCATGTGTAGAGTCTTTTCTTGTGTTGTTGGAAGAGGGTGTTTGTAAACGACCAGTGCGTTCTCTTGGCAAAACTGTTAGCCTTTGACCTGCTTCATTTTGTACTCCAAGGCCAAATTTGCCTGTTACTCCAGGTATCTCTTGACTTCCTACTTTTGCATTCCAGTCTCCTGTAATGAAAAGGACATCTTTTTTGGGTGTTGGTTCTAGAAGATCTTGTAGGTCTTCATAGAACCATTCAACTTCAGCTTCTTCAACATTACTGGTTGGGGCATGGACTTGGATTACTGTGATATTGAATGGTTTGCCTTGGAAATGAACAGACATCATTCTGTCGTTTTTGAGATTGCATCCAAGTACTGCATTTTGGACTCTTGTTGACTATGATGGCTACTCCATTTCTTCTAAGGGATTCTTCCCCATAGTAGTAGATATAATGGTCATCCGAGTTAAATTCACCCATTCCAGTTCATTTTAGTTCGCTGATTCCTAAATGTTGATGTTTACTCTTGCCATTTCCTGTTTGACCATTTCCAGTTTGCCTGGATTCATGGACCTAACATTCCAGGTTCCTATGCATTATTGCTCTTTGCAGCTTCGGACTTTACTTCCATCACCCGTCACATTCACAACTGGGTATTGTTTTTGCTTTGGCTCCATCTCTTCATTCTTTCTGTAGTTATTTCTCCACTGATCTCCAGTAGCATATGGGGTACCCAGGAAGTTCATCTTTCAGTGTCCTATCTTTTTCCCTTTTCATGCTGTTCATGGGGTTCTCAAGGCAAGAATACTAAAGTGGTTTGCCATTCCCTTCTCCAGTGGACCATGTTTTGTCAGAACTCTCCACCATGACCCGTCTGTCTTGGGTGGCCCTACAGGGCATGGCTCATAGTTTCATTGAGTTAGACAAGGCTGTGGTTCATGTGATCAGTTTAGTTTTCTGTGATTGTGGTTTTCGTTCTGTATGCCCTCTGATGGATAAGGATAAGAGGGTTATGGAAGCTTCCTAACGGAGAGACTAAGGGGGAAACTGGGTTTGGTTCTGATGGGCAGGGCCGTGCTCAGTAAATCTTTAATTCAATTTTCTGTTGATGTGCGGGGCTTTGCTCCCTTGCTGTTGTTTGACCTGAGACCAAACTATGGTGGAGGTGATGCAGATAATGGCGACCTCCTTCAAAAGGTCCCATGCACACACTGCTGCACTCAGTGCCCCCGAGCCTGCAGCAGGCCACTGCCGACCCACGCCTCCGCCGGAGACTCCTGGACACTCACACGCAAGTCTGGGTCAGTCTTCTGTGGGGTCACCGCTCATTTCTCCTGGGTCCTCTTCTGTTTGTGCCCTCCAACAGTCTGTTTCCCCAGTGTTGTGTAAGTTCTGGCGGCTCTATGGTAGGGTTAGTGGTGACTTCCTCCAATTAACTCTTAATTGTGTTAAATACACTAAAAGAACTTTTTAGTACATATAACAGGTGATTCTATAAACACTGGATAAAGATATCAGCATAATCATGTAAGAAAATATAGCTTCTAAATAAAAGATATTAAGAGACAAAATGTTTTTGCCTTGTTATGATTTCATTTACCATAATAATTTCTTTCTTCCTGTAGGTTATGACTTTTGCTCTGAAAGGCATAACTGCATGGAGAATTCTGTCTGCAGAAATCTGAATGACAGAGCTGTTTGTAGCTGTCGAGATGGTTTTAGGGCTCTTCGAGAAGACAATGCCTACTGTGAAGGTAATCCTTGTAATGAAGTGTATCTTGGCTGTATGAATTTCCTAGAATTACTGCATGCAAAATTTATTCATTTCCCAGGTTGTCAAATTGATAGGCCCATTAAAAGCAGTGAATTTAATTTGAACCATATTAATCAGCTAAAAATAATTATCTTTTGAATTAAAGTTTTTCATCTTTCTGCTATGTCAGACTAATAAGTTAATATGGCTAGGTTTCTTGAATTAGGACAATACTTCCACTGTGAAATTGCCTTCTTTTTTTATAATTAGATATTCAGATAGTTCACATATTGACATGATTACTGTGGCCTGTGGTTAGGATTATAGTCAGATTTTTGCAGGCAATGTTGTATAACAAAGACAGTCAATTAACAGGAAGATGAAGTGCCCACACCACTTTTGTTTTGCTGCTGTCAGTAATCTCAGTGGTTGTATTCATGCTCTGTGGTATTTAGTAAATAGTTCCAATGGAGTAAACAGTTTCCTAGTTATTTTAAATCCTTAACGAATATGTCAGGTAGCTTGTTGCCTCATTGAAAGAGTCCAAATACAGTGAGAAGGCCTGGGCATCCACAAATACTGCAGCTTTGACTCTTCGTGAAGATCCTAGAATCACAAGAGGTGTTGTAGTATGTAACTTCCCCGAGACACATATTTGAGTCATTCTTATTAATTGTGTGACTACCTAGTGGGTCTTGCAGGTAAGAACAGTGGTGTGGTGGTATTTGGGCATTTGGAAGCTTCTGGTCTTACCCTTTCCAAATGTGTAGAATCAGTGCCATCGGTCCCTAGAGATCATGTTTAGTTATATAATGATTTATTGGCCTTTGTTCACTCAGTAAGTTGTGTCCAACTTTTTGTGACTGCAGCTTGCTAGGCTTCTGGTCCTTTACTGTCTCCTGGAGTTTGCTCAAACTCATCCATTGAATTGGTGATGTCATCCAACCATCTCATCGTCATTGCCTTCTCCTCCTGCCATCAATCTTTCCCAGCATCAGGGTCTTTTCCAATGAGTTCAATTACTGTTGTTTCTCTTAGTTTTCAATAGATTTTCTCTGCCTTAAAAATTGATATTCACTTTTTAAATTGACCATTTCCCCTAGCATTTTCCTTTAAAATGCTTGTGATTCAGACCTAAGGAGACCATTCCACTTTTGCCAAAGCACAAAGACACATGTAGTTTCCCTTCCCCATTCATATGCAGATTCATGTAAAATTCCTAATTTTGAAAGTTTTTATATTAAAAATAAATTTAAGCATACTTAGTAATGTGTTTTTCATTAATATTTGAGATCTCTGATATGTAATGCATTCCCTGATATTGTTAATATATGTAATATGAAATCACCTGATATAAACTCATATGGTACCTCTTTTTTCATAATCTTATAATTATTTATGTTTTGAGCTGCTGCTTTTCTGTTGTCATGAAGTGTATTTACTCTTCTAATAAATATTTAGTGAGCACCTACTGTGCACCAAGCAGTTTTCTAGTCTCTGGGTGCCTAGAAAACGGTGAATAAGACTCATAAGCTAAATGGTGAATAAGACTGCTGTGTTTTCTGTGCTTAGGAGCTTATATTCGAGGGAGAAGACAGAGAATAAGTAGCTAACTTAGAAGTAGAGAAGGCAATTTAAGATAGTAATAAGCAATAGGAAGAAAGTTAAACAGGATGATGTGATAGAAATTGACTGGGGATTAATTTAGATGAGATGGTCAAGGAAAGCCTCTGGGTCTGGGGTCGGCAGGGGATTGCCAGTTGACTTGAGACTTGATGATCAGGAAATAATACAGAAAGATCTGAAAGAGGGCATTCCAACTAGAAGGAATAGTAAGTAGACAGACCATAAGTGGTAATAGCTTGGATGTTCTAGAAACAGAAAGTAGGATAATGTGATGAAACAGATGAGTCAATTAAGATGCAATTGGAGAATTAAGTAGGGGCCAGGTAATGTAGGGATGCTTGTAAGTATTTTAGATTCATGTAGGAGAGAAGTGATATGCACAGACTTGTATCAAAAAAGATAGCTCTGACTGCAATGTGTTAGATGAACTGTGGGGTTAGATGTAGTTAGAAGAACAGAAGTGTAAACAGGAGGACCAGTTGGAAGGCTACTGTAGAAGTCTAAGCTAAGTTGCCTAAATTAAGCACAGTGGTTAAGATTCCACGCTTCCACTGCAGGAGGCACAGATTTAATCCCTGGTTGGGGAACTAAGATCTCACATGCTGTGAGGTGCAGCCAAAAAATTTTTAGGCTTCCCTGGTGGCTCAGTCGGTAAAGAATCCACCTGCAATGTGGGAGACCTGGGTTCGATCCGTGGGATGGGAAGATCATATGGAGGAGGGCATGGCAACCCACTTCATATTCTTGCCTGGAGAATCCTCATGGACAGAGGAGCCTGGTGGGC
Source organism: Cervus canadensis (assembly GCF_019320065.1). Lineage (NCBI taxonomy): Eukaryota > Metazoa > Chordata > Mammalia > Artiodactyla > Cervidae > Cervus > Cervus canadensis. The sequence continues at coordinate 20,709,197 of NC_057410.1, read as the reverse complement.
TACAGTCCATGGGACCACAAAGAGTCAGACATGACTGAGCAACTTAGCACACGAGAGATAAAAAGGAGTATATTCATGTATGTTTTAGAGGTAGAGCCAACAATACTTGCAGACGGTTTGCTATGGAAGAGAATTAAAGAGTGATGAATGGGAGTCAAGGATTTTTAGCAACAAATGGATGATGTTGCCATTTACTGAGACAGGAAAGAACTCAAGGGAAGAAGCCAGAATTTTTGATTAAATTATTTATCAATACAAGCTATTAAAAATTTAATTGTAAAGACTAGATCACTGTTTTTATCTACATGTTTGTCTGTAGCACAAAACGGCAACTCTTTTCCATTCTGAATGGATCATACTGAAAAATGGTTTGTAAACTTCCTCATGCTATTCATTTTTCATTTGAGGAAGTAATCTTCACAAGTTAAGGGAATGATGGAAAAATTTATTAGTTTATTATAGGGATTTTTTTATACATTAATATTTCTAGTATAGCTTTTGTTATTCATGTTAACAGGTTCCTTAGTATTCTGATCAAATTTGATTTTCTTTGTACTTTGTTGTTGCTAAGAATTTTTCTATTGAAATATAATTTACTTAACATTTTCTGTTAGTTTCAGATGTACAACATAGTAATTTGATGTTTTGATACATTATAAAATGATCGCCATCATAAATCTAGTTCCCACCTGTCACAACACAAAGTTATTATATTATTGACTATATTACCTATGCTGTACATTATATCCCAAGGCTTATTTATTTTATAACTGGAGGTTTGTACCTTTAAATATCCTTCATCTATTTCACTCATCCACCAACATGCTTCCCTTCTGACACCTACTCATTCTCTGTATATGTGAGTCTGTTTCTGTTTGGCTATATTTGTTCATTTGTTTTCTTTTTTTAGATTTGCTATATAAGTGAAATCATATAGTATTTATATTTCTTTTTCTGATTTATTTCGATTAGCATAATACCCTTTTGACCCATTCATGTTCTCAGAAATGGGATATCTCATTCTTTTTTATGGCAAAGTGATACTCCATTTGTGTGTATATATATATATATATATATATATATGTATATATATATATACACCACAATATTACATATTTATATATGTATATATATACACCACATTTTCTTTATCCTTTCATCTATTGATGGGCATGTAGAATGCTTCTGTATCTCAGCTATTTTTAATAATGCTACAATGAACATAGGAGTACATATATCTTTTATAATTAGTGTTTTTGTTTTCTTTGAAAAACTACCCAACAGTGGAATCACTGGATTTTATGGTAGTTCTGTTTTTAATTTTTTGAGGAATCTCCGTACTGTCATCCATATTAACTGTACCAATTTTGATTTCCACCAATAGTGCACACACTATTCCCTTTTATCCACACCTTCACCAACACTATATTTTGTCTTTTTGATGAAAGCCATTCTAATGGGGATAACGTGATATCTCATTGTTGCTTTGACTTGCATTTCCCTGATGACTGGTGACACTGAACATCTTTTCATGTGTGCCTTGGCCATCTGTATGTCTTCTTTAGAAAAATATCTATTCCAATCTTTTGCTCATTTTTAATAAGGCTATTAAATTTCTTGATGTTTTTATGAGTTTTTGTATGTTTTGGATATTAGCCCCTCATTAGACGTTATTTGCAACTATCTTTTCCCATTAAGTAGGCTCTTCGTTTTGTTGATTGCTTCCTTTGCTCTGCAAAATCTTTTTAGCTTGATGCCCTCCCATTTCTATTTTTTTTCATTTCCCATTCCCATTTCTGTTTTTGCTTTTATTTCTCTTACATAAGGAGATAGATCCAAAAAATTTTGAAGACTAATGTCACAGAGTGTACTGTCTATATTTTCTTCTGGGAGTTTTATGGTTTCAGGTATTTCATTTAAATCTTCAGTCCATTTTGAGTTTATTTGGTATATGGTGTGAGAAAGTGCAATAAGTTCCCTACATGTGGACAAGTTTCATTTCGAGAGCATGTTTATAAGTTGCATTTGTGCATAATTCCAACATAGTTAATCTAGGTACCCAACGAACACAATTGGCTGTATAGTACTGTACTGTAATAGGTTTATACTTCTCACACAAATAGTACATAAAAAACAAACACAAAAAATAAAGAAAACATTTTTAATCTTACCGTGCAGTACCTTGAAAAGTGCAGCAGTAGGACACAACAGCTGGCATAGAGGGGCTGGCATCGAATGAACAGGCGAGAAGAGGTACTGACTGAAAGAGGGAGAGGGGTGAGAGATGGGAGAGCTGCAGGATCACCAGCAATACAAATAGAGGGCAAGCTGCGATTTCACTCACGCCTGACGTTGTTGGCACAGGTTCTGGTTCCTTGCTGGATTCAGTTCTATCTGTCCTCTTGAATAAAGGATCCAGTGATGTCTAGGTTCAGTTCAGTTCAGTTCACTCATTCAGTCATGTCCGATTCTTTGTGACCCCATGAATCACAGCACGCCAGGCCTCCCTGTCTGTCACCAACTCCCGGAGTTTACTCAAACTCATGTCCATCCAGTCGGTGATGCCATCTAGCCATCTCATCCTCTGTCGTCCCCTTCTCCTCCTGCCCCCAATCCCTCCCAGCATCAGGGTCTTTTCCAATGAGTCAACTCTTCGCATCAGGTGGCCAAAGTATTGGAGTTTCAGCTTCAACATCAGTCCTTCCAATGAACACCCAGAACTGATCTCCTTCAGGATGGACTGGTTAGATCTCCTTGCAGTCCAAGGGACTCTCAAGAGCCTTCTCCAACACCACAGTTCAAAAGCATCTATTCTTTGGCACTCAGCTTTCTTCACAGTCCAACTCTCACACCCATACATGACCACTGGAAAAACCATAGCTTTGACTAGACAGACCTTTGTTGGCAAAGTAATGTCTCTGCTTTTTAATATGCTGTCTAGGTTGGTCATAACTTTCCTTCCAAGGAGTAAGCATCTTTTAATTTCATGGCGGCAATCATCATCTGCAGTGATTTTAGAGCCCAAAAAGATAAAGTCTGACACTGTTTCCACTGTTTCCCCATCTATTTGCCATGAAGTGATGGGACCAGACGCCATGATCTTAGTGTTCTGAATGTTGAGCTTTAAGCCAACTTTTTCACTCTCCTCTTTCACTTTCATCAAGAGGCTTTTTAGTTCTTCTTCACTTTCTGGCATAAGGATGGTGTCATTTGCATATCTGAGGTTATTGATATTTCTCCTGGCAATCTTGATTCCAGCTTGTGCTTCCTCCAGCCCAGCATTTCTCATGATGTACTCTGCATATAAGTTAAATAAGCAGGGTGACAATATACAGCCTTGATGTACTCCTTTTCCTATTTGGAACCAGTCTGTTTTTCCATGTCCAGTTCTAACTGTTGCTTCCTGGCCTGCATACAGGTTTCTCAAGAGGCAGGTCAGGCGGTCTGGTATTCCCATCTCTTTCAGAATTTTCCACAGTTTATTGTGATCCACACAGTCAAAGGCTTTGGCATAGTCAATACAGCAGAAATCGATGTTTTTCTGGAACTCTCTTGCTTTTTCGATGATCCAGCGGGTCACGGCTTCTCTGGTGGCTCAGCAGTAGAGAATCTGCCTACGATGCAGGAGCCACAGGAGATGCAGGTTCAATCCCTGGATCAGGAAGATCCCCTGGAGAAGGGAATGGCAACCCACTCCAGTATTCTTACCTGGAGAATCCCAGGGACAGAGGAGCCTAGTGGGCTACAGTCCATGGGGTCCCAAAGAGTCAGACACAACTGAAGCAACTTAGCACACAGGCACACGATCTAGGTAGTAGCTCTTTTTTTCTGGTCATAAGTACCACTGGATTGCATCATGAATGGTTGCTCCAGCCTTCATGTACTTTTCACATCTGGCCTTGTGCCTCAAAAACTAACAGTGTCTCCTCAAACAAAGAAAATCTCCTGCCATTTCTTGCATCATGAGTCTCTTTGTTTCTTCTGTTGCTTCTTTTTCCTCTTGTCACACCACTCTCTCAGTTATTTTCACTTTTGTTTCCATTGTTATTACTGGGTGCTTCTTAGCAGTACCAGCTACATCACTGCTGTTTTATGCTTGCTTCTGGACATCCTGGGATTGAAGTAAAAATGTTGTACTACTGTATTCTATGCAGTGCTGTATAGTAAAGTACGCAAAAGCCAGTTGTAGAGGAAGCATGCATGTGACAGTGTACACCAAACACAGGAACCTACATGACTGGACATGTGAACGCACATTTGCATCTTTGAAAGCTTGCAACTTGAAGGTTCATACGTAGGGGATTTACTGTTATCTGGTTTGATTCTTCAGCATGTAGCTGTCCAGTTTTCCCAGCAACATGTATTGAAGAGTCTATCTTTCCTTTTCTGTATTCTTGCCTCCTTACTCATAGATAAATTGACCATATAAGTATGGTTTTATTTCTGGGCTCTCTTTTGTTCCATTGATCTAGTGTCTGTTTTGTGCTTTGTTTGTTCTTTCTCTAGCTCCTTTAGGTATAAAGTTAGGTTGTTTATTTGAGATTTTTCTTATTTCCTGGGGTAAGCTTGTATTGCTATAAACGTCTCTCTTAGAGCTGCTTTTGCTGGGTCCATAGATTTTGAACTGTTGTATTTCCACTTTTATTTGTCTCTAGGCATTTCTTTTTTATTTCTTTGTTTTAATTTTTTTTTTTTTTTAGCTTTCATGAGCTTGTATATTTTCCAATTTTTTTCTTGTTGATTTCTAATCTCAGACCCTTCGGTTGGAAAGTTGCTTGATGTAGTTTTAGTCTTCTTAAATTTAATCTGAGACTTGTTTAGTGGCCTACTATGTGGACATTAAGTAGTGTCTTTCTTGTTTATTGTTATAGCCTTTGTCTTAAAGTCTATTTTGCCTTATGAGATACTCCTACTCCAGCTCTGTGTTTCTGCTTGCATGGAATACTTTTCTATCCCTTCACCTTCAGTTTGTGCGTGACTTTAAATCTGAAGTGAGTCTTATAGGCATTCATATATATGAGTCTTACTTTTTTATGCATTCAGCCACTCTATGACTTTTGATTGGAGCACTTAGGCCATTTGCATTTAATGTTATTTTTAATAAGTATATACTTATTTACATTTTAAAAATTGTTTTCCAGCTATTTTTTTGTTCTTCTACTTTTGCCCTCTTTCCTTGTGATTCGATGACTATCTTTAGTGTTATCTTTGGATTCTTTCTTTTTGAATGTGTCTATCTGTTATAGATTTTTGATTTACGGTTTTCATGAGATTTAAATATAACAGTATATATGTATGTATATATATTTTAAGTTGATCTCTTAAGCATGAACACATTTTAAGAATCCTTCACTTTTACTCTTTGCACCCTGTTTAATGTTTTTTGACATTACATTTTCCACCTTTTCGTTTTGTCTATCCCTTAAATACTTTAGTGACTATAGATCGTTTTACTATTTTTGTCTTTTAACCTTTATATTAAATTTATCAGTGGTGATATACTGCCTTTATTGTATATTGTCTTTACTAAAGAGACTTTTTAAAAATAATTAATGTATTTCTAGTTGTGTAATCTTTTCTGCTTGGGGTAGTCTCTTTAACATTTCTTGTAAAGCCAATTTAGTGGTGTTGAAACATTTTAGCTTTTGCTTCATAAGCTTGCTAAGTAGAGTAGTCTTGGTTGTAGATATCTTCTCTTCATCAGTTTGAATATATTGTGCCATTCCCTTGTGGCCTGTAAAATGTCTGCTGGAAAGTCAGCACATGCTCTTATGGAAGTTCCTTTATTTGTAACTAGTAGCTTATTGCTGTTAAGTTTCTCTCTTTATCTGTAACTTTTGCCATTGTATTTATAAAGTGTCTTTTTGTGGACCTCTTTGAGTTTATCTTGTTTGGGACTCCAGAACCCCTAAAATGAAAATGTTAATACACTTGATGTTGTCCTAGAATTCTCTCAAACTATCCTCAGTTTTAAAAAAAGTCTTTCTCTTCAGTTTGTGTAATTTCCTCTGCTCTGTCTTCCAGTTCACTGATCTGTTCCTCTGCATCATCTAATGTACTGTATATCCCTAAATTCTAATGTATTTTTTATTTCATTTATTGTACTCTTCAGCTTTGTTTAGTTCTTCTTCCTATTCTCTAGCTGTTTGATAACCTTTTATCTGTGTTCATCCATTCTTCTCCTGAGTTCATTGATCATCTTATAATCATTACCTTGAACTCTTTCTGGGTAGACAGCTATCTCCATTCATATAGGTCTTCTGGAGTTTTGTCTTATTCCTTTGAAATATGTTCATCGTTTCCTCATTTTGCCTAACTCTCTGTGTTTATTTCTGAGTATTAGGTAGGTCAGTTATGTTTCCTGATCTTGTAGAAGTGGCCTTATATTGGAGACATCGTATGGGTCCCAGCAGCACACTCCACTCTGGTCGCCAGAGCTGTCTGTTCTAGGAGTGCCCCCCTCCCCATGTGGATTGCCTTGGGCATCTTGTTGTGAGAAAGCAGCAACTGTTGGCACACTCTTAGGCAAAGCTCGCCCCTTCCCAGTCAGCTGCTAGTTCCTGCCCTGTGCCAAGGCTGCTTGCCACTGTTGGACAGGGGTGAGTCCTGGCATGGCTGGGATGCAGGGATCTCGGGGCTGGTTCCTCCTGCTGGGTGGGCTTCCTCCCATTATCGCTGCCTGTGGGGCCAGGGGTATCCCATTAAGGATATTTTAACTCACTAGAAGTAGCTTTTAAAATTTTTTATGCAACTGTGCATGTTGTCTATCAGCTGGTCTTACAGAGTCCTTGTTCTTTAAGAAATTAGACTTGTCATTATATACACAAATAAACATGTGGTAAGTTTTAAGTAAAATGAATTTTATTTGTCTAATCTGAGCGACTGAACTGAACTGCAACTGTTTTAATAATATAGCTAATTGAGATTATTTATTCTTACTATATTTTTCTTGATCAGGGCTAAGATAGCACTGTTAAAATTTGTTCATTTATTAATTTGACAAATATTTATTGAATACTTATTTTGTCCCAGTCTAGCCTAGAGGTGAAGCAGTAACTAAGGAGCACCTGACTGATATTCTCTCAGGCAAGGAAGATCATTGCACCAAACAGTATTTAATCATATATGTGGCAAGTGGCCTGAAAGAAAAATAAGTTAACAGGGTTTCTGATCTGGGTGGGTGGTCATGCTTGAATAAAAGTTTTTCTCTGATGTGTGAAGATTAAGTAAAAATCAGCTATGTACATAAGTAAGTGGGAAAGACGGGGAATCACCATGGCTAAAAGCCTTAAGGTAAAAAGGAGTACTTTGTAGTAAATGAAGGAAGGCAGAGAACAGGAAGAGGCCTGATGAGATTAATGATGGGAAGCAGAGCCTTGAAGGGCACAGAAAAGACTACATGTTTTGTGCTAAGAACAAGGGAGAGTCAAGGAAAAGTTTTAAGCAGAGGAATGCCCTGATCACAGTGGTGTTTTAGATTAATACTTCTGCTTCAGGCTGAATGAGGGTAAGACTGGATGTGGGAAACCAGTGGATGGACAGCAGTGGCTTGCAGTAAAAATGGAGATGGAGGTGGGGGTGTATTTGAGTGTTTGTGAGGTAAAGCCAGTCCTGTTAATTAATTGGTGATAGTAGATAATAAGTAGAGAGGTTTCAAGGTTGCTGCTCAGATTTCTGGCCTGAAAATAGGCAAGTGTTAGTGCTCCTGACTTAGAGAACAGATTTGGTGGAAAAATCATCATGTCCGGTTATTCTGCCTGAGGGACAGGAGAGTACCAGTTGAATTATGCCTCAGCGTGGAGTTCAGAGAAGTTTAAATTATACATAGCATTTGGGATTTTTTGGCATATAAATGGTAGTTGAGGAAATGGAAGACATAACCTAGAGAGTTTGGAAAAACCCCAGTATTTGAGCATTTTATAAAGAAGATTTGGTGATGGAGACAGAAAATTTTCATGGCTGAAAATGAGGGAGAGAAGAAGAGGTGGTGTCACAGAAACCAAGGAAAAGAGAGTATTTCAATAAAGTAGAATGTTCTGAGAGATTGAGAAGGATGAAGACTGAACACCGTCCTTTGGGCTGAGCTTTATGGATGCTCCTGAGGACATCAGCCGTGGAGATTTTGGTGCAATGGTGATGAAAAAAGCCAGTTTAGAGTATATTCAATATTGCATAATGGGGAAAAATGGATATGATGAAGGAAGAGAACATATTCCAGATGTTTGCTTATGAAAGAAAGAAGGAAGAGAGAGCCATAGCTTAAGGGGCAGTGGGGCTAGGCAAGGCTGTTTCTTTCCCACCCTGTTTTTCCCTTTTCTGTACTGTCTACCCCAATCCCCAGTGTCTCTGCCATGCAGGTGATGTTCTGTGCTTAGCTTTCCAGTCATGTTTGGCTCTTTGTGGAGCCCACCAGGCTCCTCTCTCCATGGGGATGCTCCAAGCAGGAATACTGGAGTGGGTTGCCACACCCTCCTTCAGGGGGTCTTCCCAACCCAGGGATTGAATCCAGGTCTCCCAGATTGCAGGTGGATTCTTTACTATCTGAGCCACCAGGGAAGCCCAAGAATACTGGATTGGGTAGCCGATCCCTTCTCCAGGGTTATTTCCTGACCCAGGAATTGAACTGGGGTTTCCGGCATTGCAGACAGATTCTTGACCACCTGAGCTACCAGGCAAGCTTCCTGTTTTTGAAAAAGTTTTGCAGTTCTTTGGATATTTATAAACATGGCTTAAATTAAGATTTTACAACTAGATGGCTTATCCATCTTTTATATATTAAAGATCTAAAATATCTGAGAGCCTATTGCCCTATTTTATGTTTCTTAAGAACCATATGTTTATAGTTCTCTTTGAAAAATTATTTATCCATCTTCAATCATTCAGTGTCCTTCATTCCTTGTACAGCATTACCGACTTTTTTTTAGTACTTTCCCCTTCATTTTGTCTCTTGTCAATACAAATTTGCCAAAATTAGGCTGGACATTGTGTTTTTCAGAGTGATTCTTTGCTACATGTTTTCACTTTAAACTGAAAATGGTGGAAGCTTTTGATGTTTTGACTATACTGTCTCTTGGCATTACATGATCAAGTGCTACTTTAGGACCATCTTGGCACTCAATTTTAGATATTGTTTTCAGAAGTCATTTATTTGGTAAGTTTCTCTCTTCAGCACATAATTTGTGCCAGGGATTACAGCTCTGTCAGCCCAATAGTGCATTATGATGAAGAAGCTTATTTTTGTTTCCCAAGCCCCTTAAATTTGCTGGCATTGTTGCTATCCAAGCTTTTGGCATTATGCTAGGAACAGGAAAACACTTCTGCATAGATGAGTCATGTATATAGCTGCATATCATATATATTTACCAAAATTGGCAATTGATGCCATATTAATGAAAGGAAGTTTGTGAAAAATTTCTTCAAATTGATGAAAATATAGAAAATCTGAACCTCCCTAAAGGAATAACCCCTTGCTGATGGACAAGTTTTTCTCATATTAATCTTATCTCTTTCATTCTGACTGCTGCTGCCAGATATAGTTTTCTTTTAATTCATATCACCTTCTATTTAGTTGTTCTGTCTCTAATATCTCTCTCTTCTACCCAACCAGGACCATTAAGGCTTACAAAACCCATTTCTTCTACTTGAGAGCCCGTGGTGCCTTGTTGCTCAACACTTCAAGCCCTAACTTCTTTGCTAAGATATCCAAGCTTTCTGTTGCCTGGTCCTACATAGCTCTTTATCCATTAATCCATAGCAAGTCACTTCCACTGTTTTCATCTTTTTATTTGCTCATGATGTTTTATCTGTGTTATGGGTTGACTTGTGCCTCTCAAAAATTCACATGTTAAAGTCCTAACCTGTAGTACCTCAGAATGGAAACTTATTTGGACATAGGGCTTTTGCAAATGTGACTAGTTTAGATGAAGTCACACTGGAAAGTTGTGGGACCCTACTCCAATTTGACTGTTGTCCTTATAAAGTGAAGAAATTTTGGCATGGACACACAGGAAGACTGTCATATGGACATACAGGCAGACATTGGTTGATGCACCTACAAGGCAAGGAACACCAAAGATTTCCAGAAAAGTACCAGAAGCAAGGTGAGGAGCATGGAGCAAATTGTCCTTCTCAGCCCGAAGAAAGAACCAAACTTCTGACACCTTGACTTTGGAATGTTGGGCTATAAAATTATGAGACAATAAATCTCTGCCACTTAAGCTGCCTGTTTGTGATGCTTTATTATACTAGCCCTAGAAAACTAATACAATCTGACAGACATGCCTGTTTCTTTTTGGTCTAATTTAATTGTTCTAGAGTGCTTAATTTTTATTTTTTCTTTGGATGAATTATGTGCACATGGATTTAATTTCTCAATCTATTTTTTATTTTATCTGACTGAAGAATTAATACCTTGTTCTTAACTGATTTACATCCAGTTGTCCAGTTGTAATATACTTTGTTATATGCCATGTTAATTTTCAAGGGATTCATACATTCATACATCATTCATTCATACATGTACGTTTGTATATATTTCTACCATCTATAAGTGTTTTGTGATCACAGACTGTTTATTTTTCTTAAATTCTCTAAAACTTCTAGAGACAGGCAATTTAGAGTTTAAGAAATACTTGTTTATTGGTGGTTTGAAATACCTGGATATGCTGAACAGATGGGCAGCTTTAAAAGGCAGCGTACATGCTAAGTCCCTCCAATAGTGTCTGACTCTTTGAGACCCTACAGACTGTAGCCTGCCAGGCTCTTCTGTCCATGGGATTGTCCAGACAAGAATTCTGGAATGGGTTGCCATGTTCTCCAGGGGATCTTCCTGACCCAGGGATCAAACCCGCATCCCTTGTGGTCTCCTGCATTGGCAGGTGGTTCTTTACCGCTAGCTAGTGCCACCTGGGAAGCCCCACCTTTAGGCTACCTTATCACTAAAGAATTATTCAAGGAAAGTATTAACTTATTAACAGTGTAAGAAAGTCTAATTGTCTTGTAGACTTTTTATAGCTAGAATTGATTCTTTTGTTTTAAATTGTTATGTATTTTCCTTTAAGAATTATTTTGAGTAGTGCAAGGAAAGGAATGGCGTGTATACTTGAAGGACCACAAATCCCAGAAAATTTCTCATATCTGCCATTGCTTTTACTGAATACTCTGTTTTTACCTATGATTTGAATACTAGCTATAATTTGCAAACCAATGGACTTGAACATCAAATGTTTGGCATGCAGAAGTTGCTTAAATAAATGCCACTGACTTAAATGAACATGAAGATTGAAATCTTAATAAATATGTGGTTAGCGTATGCTATGTGCCAGTCATGGCACACCTCAAACATAAACTATTATAATTAGATATCCAGTTCAAATACCTGTTTTTTTCTTTTTTAACCTGTCACATCAAAAGAAACACTGTCTCTTCTCACCCTATTTCCACTGTTTTTAATTCATTCTAACTTTAGTACTTTCTTTTTATTATGCATTTCAGTGAACTGCAAATGCCCATGTACAAAGTAATGTGAGCATAAATCTTAAATGAAAACATGCAATTTCTCTATCTTTTCTCTGTTGTCTTCTTTTTTCTTCTTATATTATTTGTCAATAGGGAAAGTATAAAAAACAAAAAGAACAACTAATAACCATATTGTTGTTCAGAGACGTTTAGAAAGCTTTCCATATACAACAATTTATTTCATCCAGCAGTCCTATGATACAGGGATTATTATAATCTCTTGTTTTGTGGTTGAGAAAACTGAAGATCTTGGAAATAAAATGATTTTCCCCTAAATCAGTTATTTAGATAGCAAACAGTAAGCCTAGGGTCCAAATTCATGTCACCTATCTTCAGATTCACTGCTTTTAAACTTTTAATACTTTTGAGTTACTTATTGGATACCTAATCTAATTGTTATTTTTATGGGTAAGAATACCATAAAGATATTTTCTGCAGAAAGACCTTATTTTCTTTTTTTTTTTTAAAGCAGCTAACTGGCTTTAAAAATTGAAAGTTTCTGAACAGGAAAAAAAATCGTAGTCCGTCTGAAAAGCAGCTTGTTGGCCTTAGAGAAAGTAATAATCCACACCAGAAGACAAGCGGAGAACTGTTTCATTCCTTCCTAGCCTACCATTCCTTCCCTCTCTCTCTTACTGTGTCTTTCCTACTCCCTCCCTCCCTTTCCTCTTTCCTTCTTTTCTTCTTTATATTAAGTCCTTTTAGCATTTGTTGTAAAGCTAGTTGGTGGTACTGAATTGTCTTAACTTTTGCTTGTCTGAAAAGCTTTTTATTTCTCCATCAATTTTCAATGAGATCCTTGCCAGGTACAGTCATCTTGGTTGTAGATTTTTCCCTTTCAGTACTTTAAATATATCCTGCATTTCCTTCTAGAGAGTTTCTGCTGAAAGATCAGCTGTTAAGCATATGGGGTTCCCCTTGTATGTTACTTTTTGCTTTTCCCTTGCTGCTTTTAATATTCTTTCTTTGTATTTAGTCTTTGTTAGTTTGATTAGTATGTGTCTTGGCTTGTTTCTCCTTGGGTTTATCCTGTATGGGACTCTTTGTGCCTCTTAGATTTGATTGACTATTTCCTTTTCCATGTTGGGGAAATTTTCAAGTATAATCTTTTCAAAAATTTTCTCATACTCTTTCTTTTTCTTTTCTTCTTCTGGAATTCCTATAATTTGGATGTTGGTGTGTTTGATATTGTCCTAGAAGTCTCTGAGACAATCCTCAGTTTTTTTCATTCTTTTTACTTTATTCTCCTCTTCAGAAGTTATTTCCACCATTTTATCTTCCAGCTCACTGATTCCTTCTTCTACTTCAGATATTCTGCTATTGATTCCTTCTGGAGTATTTTTAATTTCAGTAATTGTGTTGTTTGTCTCTGTGTGTCTATTTGTTAATTCTTATAGTTCTTTGTTAATTGATCTTTGCATTTTCTCCATTTGTTTTCAAGATTTTTGATCATCTTTACTATCATTATTCTGAATTTCTTTTCAAGTAGTTTGCCTGTTTCTTCATTTACTTGGACTTCTGTGTTTCTAGTTTGTTCCTCCATTTCTGTAGTATTTCTCTGCCTTTTTTTTTTTTTTTTTTTAACTTACTGTGCTTGAGGTCTCCTTGGCCCAGTCTTCAAGGTTGAATTCTTTCTTCCTTTTGGTTTCTGCCTTCCTAAGGCTGGTCCAGTGGTTTGTGTAAGCTTCATATGGGGTGAGATTTGTGCTGAGTTTTTTGTTTGTTTGTTTGTTTTTCCTCTGATGGGCAAGGCTGAGTGAGGTGTTAATCCTGTCTGCTGATGACTGGGTTTGTTTTTTTGTTTTGTTTGTTGTTTGGATGAGGTGTCCTGCACAGGGTGCTACTGGTGGTTGTGTGATGCTGGGTCTTGTACTCAAGTGATTTCCTTTGTATGAGTTCCTTTGTTTGAGTCCCTAGCATTAGTTCTCTGGTCGTCAAGGGTCTTGGAGTCAGTGCTGCCACTCCAAAGGCTCAGAGCTTGATCTCTGGTCAGTAAAGAAGATTCCACAAGTGGTTTGTTTTGGCATTAAGTGAGATTAAAACAATTACCCAAAAGTGAGAATCCAAAGAGGAACCCCAGGCAAATGGCAGTTACAAAATCAGCCAAGTAATAATGTAATATACACATATACATATTCACCCATAAACAAAGTCAAAAACAGTCCAACAAAAATAGAGTACAGTAGATTGACCCAGCAAACAAAGGAAATCAAAAATTATATTTACCAGTTAACAAAACTAACTAAAGCACAAGCTGGAAAACAAAACTGAAGCAAGGTGCCAAGTGGTGATTAAAGCAGTGAAAACAAAACTTAAGAAATATGTTGAGAGGAAAAGAAAGAAAGGAAAGAAAGAAAGGATATGTAAAGTTAAATAGAGGTAGATGAAGAAGATTTATATACATTAAAGATTAACTGCAAGGGGAAAAGAACAGTAGGAAACGCAAACAAATAAATAGATCTAAAAAAAAATAATAAGTTTAAAAAATTAAAATTAAGAAAAGAGAAAAAAAAAGCTCAAAAGCTCATCTTTCCCTCGCTGGGAGTCCATCTCACCTCCCTAGGATGCCCTCCAACACTGTGCTGGTCTCTGGACCTGCTGTGGGGGAAGCTCAGATTTTAATCTGGTCTTACTCCTGTGTGTACTTGCCTCCAATGTCCACAGCTATCAGAACTAGTGTGTTTTCTTTGGTGGGAGCTTTCAGTGTCCTTTTATATATTCCATAGACAAAAAGTCTGCCTAGTTGATTGTGTGGATTTAACCTGCAGCTTGTATAGCTGGTGGGAAAGTTTTGGGTTTTCTTCCTTAGCCGCATTGCCCCTGGGTTTCAATTGTAGTTTTATTTCCACCTCTGTTTGTATGTTGTCCACTGGGGTTTGCTCTGAGGCTGCCCTGGAGGACTTGGGTTTGCCCCTGTGAAGGCCGGGTATGGAGGTAGTGCAGCTGCTTGGGTCGCAGGGGTTCTGGCAGCACCAGGTACCCAGGGGAGTTGGCAGCTAGAGCAGCAGGAAATACAGTGCTCTAGAAGAGTACGTCAACCAGTATTGGCCAATATGCTCCAGTATTCTTGCCTGGAGAAGCCTGGCAGGCCACAGTCTACAGGGTTGCAAAGAGTTGGACATGACTGGAGCGACCCTGTGTGCATAGAAGCAGGACTTTTATTTTTGCCTGTGGCAGCTCTGCCCCAGTGAGAGCTGAGCGTGAAGGTGGTGCAGCTGCTTGGCTTGCGGGGACCCTGGCGGAGCCAAGTGTGCAGGGACACGGACTGCCTCCACTGCAGGAGTTATGGCCCTATCAGAGCCTTTTTTCTAGCCCGTTGTAGTTGGCGATGAGAACGCCTCTTTGGCCAGTCTGTCTCTGTAGCTCCGCCCATTCAGGCGCTTAGAGGGCTCCCTTGCCGGGGCCCTTCTCTGTTGTTCGGTGAGTCAGGCACATAGAGGGGCCCCCCGGATGGCGTCCTACTCTGTAGTTCAGTGCCTCAGGCGTTTGATGGGCCAGCCTCTCTGCTGTTCAGCTGCCGATGCTGGTGTGTGGGGAGAGAGAGGCTATGGTGTTGGCTCCACTCCCTACGCATGACTCAGCAGTAACGCCTTGCTTCCGTGGCTACTCAGCTTTTCTCCACAAGCATTTCCCACCACAATCTCCTCCCTCACATCCCCTTGATCTGTCTCTCCTTATTCAATAGCAGCCCTCGCCCTGGGATTGCTCCACAATCCCTAAACTCCAGCTCCCAGCTTCTGTGCTTCCAGGGGACCTGCGTCCGTGTCCAGGATATGTATGGCTGTGGCAAGGACTGTCTGATTCTCATTCCATTTAGACTGCCACAGATGAGCTGTTTCACTCTCAGTCTGACTCAGACTGTTGCCCCAATGTGGGGATTGTACCCCTGCTTCAGTTCCCCCACCCGCTGAGGGCAGGTCCAGTCCTACTAACACTCCTGTTTTTCCCCCTAGTTCCTTCATCCTACCAAGTTTTGCATGGTTCTATATATTCTTTTCTGCTGGTCAGGTACTCCTGTCCACTCTAAGCTGGTGTTCTGCATGCACTTCTGTGTCTGAAGGTGTATTCCTGATGTATCCATGGAGAGAGAAGTATTCCATGTCCACCTACTCCTCCACCATCTTGTTTTCTTCTCTGGCAGTTGTTTTTTAAGACCTTATTATTCAACATGCTGGTCCAAGGACCAATAATATAGACCATCACATGGGAGCTGGTTAAAAATTCAGAATCTCATACTGCATCTTAGACCTACTGAATCAGATCTGCATGTTAACAAGTCTCCAGTTGATTCCTGTTCATATGAAAATTTGAAAAGTCCTGATTTAAGGCATAGAGTTTATATGATAAATTTTAATAATTTGGTAACTATCCAGTGTTTTTTAGCCATATGTTCAACTGGAGGAAAATTTTAGTGTTCACAGACTCAGTTTATTTTCATCAGTATGCAATTTTATTTCCTCAATTTAGTTTCTTAGAGTGCTCAGAGTTTAGAGTTTCAAGCTGTATCAAATTCACCCAAAGAGCTTAT
Source organism: Cervus canadensis (assembly GCF_019320065.1). Taxonomy (NCBI): domain Eukaryota; kingdom Metazoa; phylum Chordata; class Mammalia; order Artiodactyla; family Cervidae; genus Cervus; species Cervus canadensis. The sequence goes on along the minus strand of NC_057410.1, from coordinate 20,693,152 downwards.
TTAAAATACAGATTCCTTGTTGCAGCCTTTATCTTGGGTTCAGTCTCAAAAATCTTCATTTTTACAGGCTTCCCAGGTGATTCTCATTTACATTCAAATTTGAAAAAGATTATTCTTACACTAGTTCTTTATGTATTGACATCTTTCTAAGGATGGCTTTTTCAAAACTTATTATTATTTTTGAACTTTTGATTAATTTATTCCTGTCTAGAAAGATGAATTGTTGAGCCTGTGTGGCATATATCCCCGTGTATCACGGTGGTGGTAGTTTAACCAGGATTTCTCAAACTTGGTACTACTGACCTTCTGGACTTGATAATTCTTTATTGTGGGGGCTGACCTGTGCATTGTGGGATGTTTAACATCTTCCCTGGTCTTTTCCCATTAGATGCCAGTAGCACACCTGTCCATCTCCCAGCTTCCAGTTGTGATAATCAAAACTGTCTCTGGACATTGCCAAATTTCCCTGGGAAGACAAAATTGCTCCTGGTTGAGAACCATTGTTTTAAACTAAGTAAAGAATAGGAACATGGCTATAGGTGAGCCTGATGTCTACCCCCAGTGTCTATTTGTATTATTGGATTCTCTTGAGGGCTTTTGGTTTTATGCCAGAGGTGAGGAGGGGGTTATGTATAAGCTTGTAAGGGCTGCCTGGACCTTTGTGCTGGTTTAGCTCTGTGATGGGAGAGACATAATGTGATGATAGGGAAGGGGGCAAACTCTCAAAAATATGGAAATAAACAAGGTTTCTGTAGGACCTACATTCCAAAGAACAAAAAAAAATCCTGTTTTTCCTGCTTTTTCTTTTTTTCAAATGTATTTATTTTTAATTGAAAGATAATTGCTTTACAGTATTGTGTTGGTTTTTACCAAACAGCAACATAAATCAGCCATAGGGTTTTTTTTTTTTTTCCACTTTTTGAGTAGTTTTGAACATGCTGTGAAGACTTAAAAAGCTGCTATGTGGTATCTTGAGAATTTTGTAGTTTGTGTATGAGAGCTTTTTAAAATTTATTTATTTATTCTTGATTGTGCTGGGTCTTTGCTGTTGCACATGAACTTTGTCTGGTTACAGTGAATGGACTTCTCATTGAAGTGGCTTCTCTTGTTACAGAACATGAGTTCTAGGGCACACAGGCTTTGTAGTTATAGCACACAGGCTTAGTTGCCTTGTGGCATGTGGGATATTCCTGGACTAGGGATTGAACCCAAGTCCCTGAATTGACAGGGGGATTCTTAACCACTGGACCACCAGTAAAGTTCCAGGAACTTCTTTTAATGGAGCAAAATTAGGAACACCCTTTTACTTGTCAATGCTGAAAAGTGAATTAGAACAAATACTTATTTTGTACAACTCCTTGTGCATAAAGAGTTATTATGGTGCCCAGATGGATATTTTAAAGATTTAGATGGGCATATACCTATAATTTGGAGAAGGCAATGGCACCCCACTCCAGTACTCTTGCCTGGAAAATCCCATGGATGGAGGAGCCTGGTAGGCTGCAGTCCATGGGGTCACTAAGAGTTGGACATGACTGAGCGACTTCACTTTCACTTTTCACTTTCATGCACTGGAGAAGGAAATGGCAGCCCACTCCAGTGTTCTTGCCTGGAGAATCCCAGGGACGGGAGCCTGGTGGGCTGCTGTCTATGGGGTCACACAGAGTTGGACACGACTGACGTCACTTAGCAGCAGCAGCAGCAGCATACCTATAATTATTTTTTTAAAATATGTCAGGAGAAATTTGAGGATTTAATAGACAAATGAGTGTAAAACGTTTATATGATCAAATCATTTACTAACTGGGAATGTGTACAAATCACTTAATATATCTGAGTCAGTCACCTCACCTATTAAACAGGGAGAAATTGTCTCATGGGGAAGGAAGGTTGAATAAGATTAAATATGTGAAAATGCCTTCCAGAAAAATAAGTCTTTGGTAAGATTTTGCATTGAACTTGTGTTTTACACATATATTTATTACTACCAGTTTGTCAGTCAGTTCATGCAACATGAATTTATTTTGGGAACTAAGATATTACTAACAAACTAAGATATTACCAACAAACTGTGGAAAATTCTTAAAGAGATGGGAATACCAGACAACCTTACCTGTGTCTCCTGAGAAATCTGTATGCAGGTCAAGAAGCAACAGTTAGAACTGGACATGGAACAACAGACTGGTTTCAAATTGGGAAACAAGTACATCAAGGCTATATATTGTCACCCTGCTTATTTAACTTATATGCAGAGTACATCATGGAAAATGCTAGGCTGGATGAAGCACAAGCTGGAATCAAGATTGCCAGGAGAAATATCAATAGCCTCCGATATGCAGATGACACCACCCTTATGGCAGAAAGTGAAGAAGAACTAAAGAGCCTCTTGATGAAAGTGAAAGCGCAGAGTGAAAAAGTTGGCTTAAAACCCAACATTTAGAAAACTAAGATCATGGTATCCAGTCCCATTACTTCATGGCAAATACATGGGGAAACAATGGAAACAGTGAGAGACTTTTTTTTTTATTTTCTTGGGCTCCAAAATCACTGCAGATAGTGACTGCAGTCATGAAATTAAAAGACGCTTGCTCCTTGGAAGAAAAGCTATGACCAAACCTAGACAACATATTAAAAAGCAGTCATTACTTTGCTAACAAAGGTCCATCTAGTCAAAGCTATGGTTTTCTATAGTCATGTACGGATGTGAGAGTTGGACCATAAAGAAAGCTGAGTGCTGAAGAATTGATGCTTTTGAATTGTGGTGTTGGGGAAGACTTTTGAGGGTCCCTTGGATAGCAAGGAGATCCAACCAGTCCATCCCAAGGGAAATCGGTCCTAAATATTCATTGGAAGGACTGATGCTGCAGCTGAAACTCCAATACTTTGGCCACCTGATGTGAAGAACTGACTCATTTGAAAAGACCTTGATGCTGGGAAAGATTGAGGGCAGGAGCAGAAGGGGATGACAGAAGATGAGATGGTTGGATGGCATCACCAACTTGATGAACATGAGTTTGAGCAAGCTCTGGGAGTTAGTGATGGACAGGGAAGCCTGGCATGCTGCAGTCCATGGGGTTGAAAGAAGTCAGATACAACTGAGTGACTGAACTGAACTGAAGATATTATGTTATCAGTTTATTGGAAACTTGAGACAGCAATACTTTTAGAGTCTGTATGATAATGTCTTATATTTTAAGGCATTTATAATGAGATCTTTAGCTACTGCAGTAACTGACTTATTATGGATTATTTCTAGAAACAAACCACTTTATGCCAAATTAATAAAATTCGAACCAGTTTTTGGATATAGAGTTTGTAAAATTTGTCCTCATTTTGTAAATTGCGTGGTGAAGCTTTAAATGTAAGCATAGGAATTATTTTATTTTTCTATAAATGAGTGGCAGGTTTAAATACTTGATCATTATATGTATATATACTTGTTTATTAATGTTAGGGGAAAATGCTTAGAATTAAGCAAAATCAGCTGCAGGTGTCTTATGTGAAGCAGTAGTTCTTCATCAGTTTTTTGTTAAATAAACAAAAATCATTTTTAAAAAAAAACCCTTGAAAATATCCGTTTGAAGTGATGTGTGACACATCATATGATTAACAATTTTTTTAATTTATTTTAAAAATATAGGTAATTTACAATATTGTTTTAGTTTCTGCTGTGCAACAAAGTGAATCAGACGTATGCATACACATGTCCACCCTTTTTTAGATTCTTTTCCCTTGTAGGCCATTACAGAGAATTAAGTAGGCTTCCCGGGGCTACACAGTATGTCCTTATTAGTTACCTGTTTTATAAATAGTGGTGTATATATGCCAATCCCAGTCTCCCAGTTTATCTCTCTCCCCCTTAACCCTGGTACCCATAAGTTTATTTTCTACATCTGTAACTATTTCTGTTTTGTAGATAAATTGATTTGTACCATTTTTTTTTAACTGCACATGTAAGCAATATCGTATGAGATGTGTCTTCCTCTTTCTGACTTCACTTGGTACGACAATCTCTAGGTCAATCCGTGTGTGCATGCTTAGTCGGTTCAGTCGTGTCTGACTCTTTGTGACCCTTTGGACTGTAGTCACCAGGCTCCTCTGTCCATGGCATTCTCCAGGCAAGAATACTGAAATGGGTTGCCATTCCCTTCTCCAGGGGATCTTCCCAACTCAGGGATGGAACTTGATTCGCCTGCATTACAGGCGGATTCTTTACTGTCTGAGCCACTGGAGAAGCCCCTAGGCCCACCCGTTTTGCTGCAAATGGCATTATTTCATTCTTTTTTATGGATAAGTAATATGCCATTATATGGGCTTCTGTGGTGGTTCAGTGATAAAGAATCTGCCTGCTAGTACAGGAGACTTGGGTTCAATCCCTGGGTTTGGAAGATCCCCTGGAGAAAGAAGTGACAACCTCTTCCAGTATTCTTGCCTGGAAAATAACAAGGACAGAGGAGTCTGGCCGCAATCCATGAAGTTGCAAAGAGTAGGATACAATTTAGCAACTAAACAAAAGCAGTATTCCATTGTATAAGTCTTTTTTATCCATTTCTCTATCAATAGACATTTAGCTTGCTTCCATGTCCTGGCTATCGTAAATAGTGCTGCAATGAATGCTGGGGTGAGTGTATCTTTTAGAATTATGGTTTTCTCTAGATATATGCCCAGGAGTGGGGTTACTGGATCATATGGTAATTCTATTTTTAGTTTTTTAAGGTACCTCCATACTGTTATCCATAGTGTCTGCACAAATTTACATTCTCACCAACAGTGTAGGAGGATTAAAATTTAAATTGATGGGAAAAGTCTGTTTTGCAACTTCATTAAGTTTAAGGTCAGTTTTAACTTAGAAATTAAATTACAAATACCAGCTCTGTCTTGCCTTTCGAGAAATCTATGTCATATGTTTTAGTTATATTTGTTAAAAGTGTTGAAGCCAATTAACAAATGTTTGTTTGAAATGAGACACAACTATCAACTTTCCTCTTACAAATCCCTTCCTCTCATTATATATTCATGAGTTTCAAAAGGAACCCCAATATAAAATAAGGTTATCCACGAGCAACAAGTGAAAAAAGGCTTGGAGATAGGAGATGGAAGTTTGAGCATGGTTAATGGCAGAAATCAATATAGCTAGAAATACCTAAGAATTGCAGATTCTGACTTTGATTCAGTGATCTAAAATTATGTTTGGAATCAGTTGTGACAATATATGATGCTGTGAGGAAAAATGAAATGGCATGGTCAGAGCAACCAGATATAGGAATAAATGTTATTTTTATTATTAATGTTATGAGTAGAAATAGGAGTTTTTAGGAGGCAGTAGCTGTGGATTGTGAGAAGCACAAATTAAATGCCATAGAAGAGTGAGAGATATATGTGGTGAAGGACTTGGCTTATTTGGGCAAAAGACTATTCCAGAGCAATAAGAGCTTTGTGTGTTTGTATGCAAGGAATTATTAGGAAATTGGTGCTACTCTTAAAAAAGGTAAGGACACGTGGTTCTGAATTGCAACTCATTCTTGGTATGATAAAAAAATAGAAGCCTAGTATTTTGATAATATGTAAGAATATTTTCATTTTTACTTTTGATTCCATTTTCAGTTCCCTCCAAGTAGTTTTTCTTTAATATGAAAAAATATGCTTTTAAACAGATTTTTACACTGTTCATTTCCTTAAATAAGAGCGTGACAGTAAAGATATGGGACTAAAATTTTAAAACATATATGTTTGTTTACACTGAGTTGTTATGAGGTCATACTTCCTAAACAGCATTAAACATTGATTAAAATTGTCAAATTTAGCAATGCCATTTAGTCAGTGATTAATGTATAAACAAACAATGGAAAACTGGACCGGCTTTGTATCTCTCATGAGCACTGATATAATGTTTAGATTAATCTAATTCTTACTGAGCAACAATTTGGATATGTAATGACTGGTTGTTGGCAAAATAAACGTATACTTATTAAATTAGTTTTTAATATTTAAAAATACTAATCTGCCTTCTTGGAATGAATGCTGTTCATCTTGATGAATTTTCACATCCAGCATGACAAGGCAATGTTTCAAATGAGTAGGTCTGTTTCTTAGTTTCAAGCAGGTTGGATTCAGCCCAAACAGCTACAAAGTAGCACAGATAAAAAGGGCAAAAGTAGAGACAGATGGACTCCCCTGTGGCCAAAAAGGCTCGGGAGACACTGTGAAGGAATTGGGACTTCATCTGGGCCTTAAAGTGTGAATCCAGTTTAGACTGGCAGATAAGAGAAAAGACAAAGAGCAAAGATGTGTTTCTGAGTTCTTCTGCAACAAGAGGCTTATATCCAGGTGTGCTGGTAGGTTACACTGCAAAGATAGAGACTAGCTCACGGGTGAACAGCGGGTTACACGGAGTGATTCTTCTCTCAATTTGCCAACCACTGACATACAACAAACATTTGAGAAACTTCTCACCTTGGGGCATGTTCCTTGGCTGTGAAAAAGTCTTTGAAAAAGGAGTATTTGTTCTCCTTAGGTAACAAGGTTATTGTGAGAATTAACATATAATGCCTACAACATGCACTGTAAGAATCAGTGTTACAAAAATATCAAGTGGTCCACTTGTGCCCCTGTGTGTGGGTGGTTACCAGCCACAGCTGCATGCTGTCCCCTGCTTGGTAACTGTATCTGCATCCCTGCTCAGTTCCCTCTCATGCTTACAATGTTTATTTCAGACCTTCACTGTTCCCTGAAGACCTTTGACTCTACCATTCTCTTCAGTTCAGCTGCTCGGTAGTGTCCGCCTTTTTGCGACCCCATGAATCACAGCACGCCAGGCCTCCCTGTCCATAACCAACTCCCGGATTCTACCCAAATCCATGTCCATTGAGTCGGTGATGCCATCCAACCATCTCATCCTCTGTCATCCCCTTCTCCTCCTGCCCTCAATCTTTCCCAGCATCAGGGTCTTTTCCAATGAGTCAGCTCTTCGCATGAGGTGGCCAAAGTATTGGGGTTTCAGCTTCAACATCAGTCCTTCCAGTGAATACCCAGGACTGATCTCCTTTAGGATGGACTGGTTGGATCTCCTTGCAGTCCAAGGGACTCTCAAGAGTCTTCTCCAACACCACAATTCAAAGGCATCAATTCTTCGGCGCTCAGCTTTCTTCACAGTCCAACTCTCACACCCATACATGACCACTGGAAAAACCATAGCCTTGACTAGACAGACCTTTGTTGGCAAAGTAATGTCTCTGCTTTTTAATATGGGGTCTAGGTTGGTCAAAACTTTCCTTCCAAGGAGTAAGAGTCTTTTAATTTCATGGCTGCAGTCACCATCTGCAGTGATTTTGGAGCCCAGAAAAATAAAGTCAGCCACTGTTTCTACTGTTTCCTCATCTATTTGCCATGAAGTGATGGGACTGGATGCCATGATCTTAGTTTTCTGAATGTTGAGCTTTAAGCGAACTTTTCCACTTACCTCTTTCACCATTCTCTTGTTCTCAGCCAATAACTTCTTTACCAACCATACAGCAAATGGAAACAGTAACTTCCTCATCCTTCTTCTCTCATTACAACCACATTCTTTACACCCACCCTTTCTTCCTCTCCTCCTACCAACGGAATAGATACCCTTACCCCTGGGAGTCAGGGGTCTATCTCAGTGCTGAATCTCATCTCTTCCTGTCTTCAGAGGAAACTTGCTCCATCTAGTATCCTCTCAAACTCAATTTTCAACTTCTTTCTAGTTATTCCTTCCTGTCTTTCTGATAACCTAGATGGCTGGGATGAGGGGAGAGTGGAAGAAAGAGATCCAGGAGCGAGGGGTATACATGCATACACTTAGCTGATTCACTTTGCTGTACAGCAGAAAATAATACAACATTGTAAAGCAACTATAACCCAATAAAAAAGAAAAAGAGTAAATATGCTTGCATTTCTTCATTAACTCACTTCCTCTTCTCGCTCGTGTTATTGTCCCCTCTCCTTTATAGCCGTATTTCTTTAAGATATGATGTGTTTTCATTGTCATTATTTCTTCATATCAGCTGCTCTCCTTAACCCACTTCAGTCTAGAGTTTTTATCCCATGTCCCTTTCTAACTGCTCTCACCAAAGTCACTGATCATGTCTATATTGTTAAATCAGACATCTTTCAGTCCGCATCTTGTTGACCTGTAGGCAGCAATTAATTCTATTGATCAGTCCCTCCTTCAAACACTTATTTACCTTGTCTTCATGAGAGCACATTGTATTGATCAGGGGTCAGATTTGCAAACAACAGAATCCATTCTGGCAGTTTAAGCAGAAAAGGAATATATTAAAGGATGTTGGGTGGCTTACAATATATGTGGGAGGACAGCTTTAGATTATGTTAAGCCAAGACAACTCCTATCTCATCTGGGTGCAAATCCCACTACCTCTGCTTCTTGCTATCAGCACCACAGCTCACACAAATACTGACACCGGGATTGGACTCTGGAAGCTGACCAGTCCTGAGTGCTACATACGTTCTCCACCATGCTTGCTAGAAGATCTCACAACCGGCTTAGTCAGGAGTTCTCTTCTGAATAGAAATGCTTGCCCCTGATTTTCTCTCCTAGGCTGCAGGTCTGCATTCTAGCTGTCACCTATGCTGAAAACTTGAGTTGTGACTTCATCTTGTACCTGAGACAAGGGTTCCCCAAACAGAGAAGGTGTGTTGAAAAGGTAATAGTTGCCACTATTTCAACATTTGTCTGCTTCCAACATGCTTTTAACTTCACTGCTATTTCTCTGAGCAGTCTTTCTCAGTCTCTTTTCTTTACTTGTCCTCTCCTTGAATATTGAAGTTCCCCAAGGTTCCATCTTAATTTTTCTCTCCTTATTCTCCACTCTCTTTCTGGGTATTGATGTCTAACACCATGTCTTTAATTACCTTCTCCGTTCTTAAGATTCTCAAATCTTGATCTTTAGTCCTGTCCTCTCTCCTGATCTCTAGGCCCACATATCCGACTGCCTGTTGGACATTTTTATTTGCATGTGTCATAAGCAACTCAAAATAAACATGTGTAAAGCCATACTCCTCTGTTACCCAAATGGATTCCTTTAGTTCCCCACAGGACAGGTCCACTCAGTTGCTGAGAAGGAAGATGTTATCCTTGAGAACTTCCTTCCTTCATCTGTATCTCGTTAGTTCCAGAGTGCAGTCAGTTTTAGATCTCATGTATTTTTTTTTTAATCTGCCACTATCTCTCCATATTCAACAAGAATAGACAGTTGCGCTCATTTCGTATTCCTGTAAGGTTATGCTCAAAATCCTTCAAGTATGCTTCAGCAGTACGTGAACTTCCAGATGTACAAGTGGGGTTTACAAAAAGTGAAGGAACCGGAGATCAAATTGGCCAACATTTTTGTTGGATCACGAAGAAAGCAGGGGAATTCTAGAAAAACATCTACTTTTGCTTCATTAAATACACTAAAGCCTTTGACTATGTGGACAACAAACTGGAAAATCCTTAGACATAGGAGTACCAGACCACCTTACCTGTCTGCTGAGAAACCTGTATGCAGGTCAAGAAGAAACACAACCAAACATGAAACAACTGATGAGTCCAAAATCGGGAAAGGAGCATGTCAAGACTGTATGTTGTCACCCTGCTTATTTAACATCATGCGAAATGCTGGGCTGGATGAAACACAAGCTGGAGTCAAGATTCCAGGAGAAATAACAACCTCAGATATGCTGATGATACCACTCTAATGGCAGAAAGTGAAGCAGAACTAAAGAGCCTCTTGATGAAAGTGAAAGAGGAGAGTGAAAAAGTTGTCTTAAAATTCAGCATTCAGGAAACGAAGATCATGACATCTAGTCCCATCACTTCATGGCAAATAGATGGGGACAAAATGGAAACAGTGATAGGCTTTTTTCTTGGGCTCCAAAATCACTGCAGATGGTAACTGCAGCCATGAAATTAAAAGATACTTGTTCCTTGGAAGATAAGCTATGACAAACCTAGACATATTAAAAATCAGAGACATCACTTTGCTGACAATGGTCTGTCTAGTCAAAGCTATAGTTTTTCCAGTAGTCATGTATGGATGTGGGAGTTGGATTATAAAGAAAGCTGAGCACCAAAGAATTGAGACTTTTGAACTGTGGTGTTGGAGAAGGTTCTTGAGAGTCCCTTGGACTGCAAGGAGATCAATCCTAAATGAGTTAAACCAGTCAATCCTCTCAAGAGTCTTCTCCAGCCTTGAATTCTCCAGTCACTCTCAGCCTTGTCTCACATTTTCCTATTGCATGTCTTTATCTCTCTCTCTGTATCTGCCTCTCTCTGCTTCTATCTTTCTGTCTTTGTCTGTGTGTGTGTGTGTGTGTGTGTGTGTATAAATAGATTGTTGGTCAGTTGAAAAGTTGTGTCCAACTCTTTTGCAACTTCATGTACTGTAGCCCACCAGGCTACTCTCTTCATGGGATTTCACAAGCAAGAATACTGGAGTGGGTTGCCATTTCCTTCTTCTGGGGATCTTCCCAACCCATGGATTGAACCTGGCTCTCCTGCTTGGCAGGCAAATTCTTTACCATTGAGTCACAGGGGGAGCTATAGATACAAAGTCAGAAATCCCAAAGATTGGAGTAATGTATTTTGTTAACTGTAGCAAGAAAACTGATGTAATGCTAGTATTTTTACTCTTCTTGAAGAATATACCATACAATTTACAATGAATGAATTCTAAAAAATGAATGGAGGAAATATATGACTACTATTTTGAGATGTCACAAAGTTATGTGTTTCAGTAACATAGGTATAGTTTTCAATGCATAAAAGTTAATATTTGGTAAACAAACTCATTAATACTACTAACTTTAAAACATGATTGCTAGAATTCCTTGAAATGTTAGTTTATTTGTAAATCACATTTTAATTTATTCTTTTCACTAAGCTGCCTACTTTTACTTGCAAATTTTTTGTTTTTAAAAATACTCTTATCTTCCCAAATGTTACTCTCAAATCTCTTTCCAGAACTGCATTTCTTAGAACTTAGGCTTTTTCTTGTTTTATGAATTACATTATTGATCTCTTTGCCAACTTTACCAAGCCAGTTTTTCACAGCTGGTGAGCCAAGACCTAATAATAACCCATACTGATCTGTGTTATTTTTCAATATAAGGAGTTCCTGAGCTGTTGAGCTGTGTGACTTCAAGATCTTATTGGCTATGCAAGAAGTCATTAGTGTTCATTAGCATACTAACATACTCCTCTTACAAGACAGTACTGAGAATACTTGGCTTTACAAATGCGCCATGCTGTATATAAAAAATGGTACCAGTGACATGCAAAGCATAACATGTGGGTAGCTGGATGGTGTGGCAGAAATACAGAAGTGAAAGGACAGCATACCTGTGTGCCCACTGCCTCCAAAGTTAATGTGGAGACTAGCGTGTGGCCAGAAGGAACATTAACTTGGGACCTGTGGTCTGAGAACAGTATTCTCATTTTGACTGTCACTCAGAAGCCACGTAAACTTGTACTAGAGGGATCTTTCAGAAACACAGATCTGATTAAATTAACCCTCTCCTAAAACCTTTCCCAATTCCTATAGGATGAAGTCTAAATTTTTTAATTTGGCTCATGAAAAGTTTATCATCTGACTGATCTCTGCTACCTCTTTAATTTGTCTCTGGCATCTCCATTTCTCCAATTGTAAGTGACTGGGATTAGGTTAGATGATTTCTAAAGTTTCCTTTCAGGTCTAAAAATCTGTGATTCTGAATAATTACAAAGTCGGCCTCAGCTTTCAGATAGAATAAAAGGGAATTTATGAATTCCTGTTTCTGAAATAGCTCAGCTTGAATTATCCTGGGGCAAGGGAAGTTGTTCCAGTATAAGAAACACAGTTTGCTACTGCTTTTTAAGTTTGGTAGAGTATGATTGTATGTCCTCCAAAATTTTAGAGAATCAGATTCTTCAGTGCAAGCCTGCAGATCATGTTCTCTTTGTTAGAACTGTGAAGTATGCAGGCTGGTAATGATTTAAAAATCTCTAGCCTTTATCTTTATAGATGATTAAATTAAGGTCCAGGGAGATGAAGTGACTGTTTGGTTTATAATAGAGTCAAAGACTAGAATCCAGGCTTCTTTATTCCCACTGTAGTGTTTTTCCACGATACAAGAGTATTCACGACAATGGCTTATGTTCACTGTTCATACAAAAAGCCCATATCTAAGTAAATGCCTATAGAGTGTCCTGAGAAGACAAAGAATTCACATCTGCCAAACTGAGCTCCAAGTTCAGCCAGTGTAAACAAGGAAAGTTATCTTTTCTCCTCCCAGATGAAAAACCATGAAAGGATCCTTTGATTCATTCAGCAGATATTTAGTGAGGGCCAGCCATTGTTCTAGAACATACACTCTATCCTCCTGGAATTCATATTCCAATAAACATAAACTACATATATATTAAGGCTTCCCTGGTGGCTTAGCTAGTAAAGAATCTGCCTGCAATTTTGGAGACCTGGGTTCGATCCCTGGGTTGGGAAGATTCCCTGGAGAAGGGAATGTCTACCCACTTGAGTATTTTGGCCTGGAGAATTCCATGAACTGTATAGTTCATGGGGTCACAAAGAGTCAGACATGACTGAGCTACTTTCACTTCACAGATACATTAACAATAACTTACTAGGATACTTTTAGACCCTGACAAGTAATATGGAGCAACTGGGGCTGGGGAGGAGTTACTCTAGATTTAGTAACCACCTAAGGCTCCAACTTTTATTTATTCATGAACATTCTCCTCACCTTAGTTATATCTTTCTTAATACTTCCACGATTGTACCTACCAACTCTTGTGAGGTATATTTTTCTCCGCTACTTCCCCACCTTCCTCCTTCCAAATGCTTCAATGTCTTCATATCACAGCAAAGAAGATGCCTTTCTTATATTTGTTGGGCATTTAAGTCCATTTGTATTGTGTCTCCTATCCCATACATGTATTTCTTTTTTTTCCTGCACAAACTTCATTCAAATGGAATATTGTTTCTCAATATTTCATATTTTTGCTGCTTCTGCTGCCTACACCAGACTTGAATCTTTACAGTACTGTTTCAAACCTCTGTTTGACAGGAAACTCTATATCACTCACTTTAAACCCACTTCTTCAAAAGCCACCTCAAGTCCTCCCATACCACGCAGATTCCTTTGTTGCCTCTCCTTAGGCAACAACCTTCCTTTTTTTGTTTTCTTTGGGCACTTAGCATATAGAACCTCATGTTGTTATTCATGTAGATATTATCTATCCTGGCTTCTTAAAGATAATTACATTATCAACTCCTCAAGTTGGGGTAGGGAATCACTTCAGTTCACTTCAATTGCTCAGTTGTGTCCAACTCTTTGCAACCCCATGAATTACTGCCCGCCAGGCCTCCCTGTCCATCACCAATTCCCGGAGTTTACCCAAACTCATGTCCTTTGAGTCGGTGATGCCATCTAACCATCTCATCCTCTGTCATCCCCTTCTCCTCCTGCCCTCAATCTTTCCCAGCATCAGGGTCTTTTCAAATGAGTCACCTCTTCGCATTGGGTGGCCAAAGTATTGGGGTTTCAGCTTCAACGTCAGTCCTTCCAATGAACACCCAGGACTGAGCTCCTTTAGGATGGACTGGTTGGATCTCCTTGCTGTCCAAGGGACTCTCAAGAGTCTTCTCCTACACCACAGTTCAAAAGCATCAATTCTTTGGCACTCAACTTTCTTTATAGTCCAACTCTCACATCCATACATGACCACTGGAAAAACTATAGCCTTGACTAGATGGACCTTTGTTGGCAAAGTAAGATCTCTGCTCTTCAATATGCTGTCTAGGTTGATCATAACTTTCTTTCCAAGGAGCAAGTGTCTTTTAATTTCATGACTGCAATCACCATCTGCAGTGATTTTGGAAACCAAAAAAAATAAAGTCAGACACTGTTTCCACTGTTTTCCCATCTATTTGCCATGAAGTGATGGGACCAGGTTCCATGATCTTGATTTTCTGAATGTTGAGCTTTAAGCCAACAAAAAGCCAGCAAAAGCACTCTCCTCTTTCACATTCAAAAAGAGGCTCTTTATTTCTTCTTCACTTTCTGCCGTAAGGGTGGTGTCATCTGCATATCTGAGGTTGTTGATATTTCTCCCGGCAATCTTGATTCCAGCTTGTGCTTCCTCCAGCCCAGTGTTTCTCATGATGTACTCTGCATATAAGTTAAATAAGCAGGGTGACAATATACAGCCTTGACATACTCCTTTTCCTATTTGGAACAAGTCTGTTGTTCCATGTCCAGTTCTAACTGTTGCTTCCTGACCTGCATACAGGTTTCTGAAGAGGCAGGTCAGGTGGTCTGGTATTCCCGTCTCTTTCAGGATTTTCCACAGTTTATTGTGATCCACACAGTCAAAGGCTTTGGCATAGTCAATAAAGCAGAAATCGATGTTTTTCTGGAACTCTCTTGCTTTTTCGATGATCCAGCGGATGCTGGCAATTTGATCTCTGGTTCCTCTGCCTTTTCTAAAACCAGCTTGAACATCTGAAAGTTCATGGCTAACGTCTTGCTAAAGCCTGGCTTGGAGAATTTTGAGCATTACTTTACTAGCATGTGACATGAGTGCAATTGTGCAGTAGTTTGAGCATTCTATGGCAGTTCCTTTCTTTGGGATTGAAATGAAAACTGACCTTTTCCAGTCCTGTGGCCACTGCTGAGTTTTCCAAATTTTCTGACATATTGAGTGCAGCACTTTCACAGCATCATCTTTTAGGATTTGAGTTAGCTCAGCTGGAATTCCATCACCTCCACTAGCTTTGTTCATAGTGATGCTTCCTAAGGCCCACCTGACTTCACATTCCAGGATGTCTGGCTCTAGGTGAGTGATCACACCATTGTTCTTATCTGGGTCATGAAGATCTTTTTTTGTACAGTTCTTTTGTGTATTCTTGCCACCTCTTCTTAATATCTTCTGCTTCTGTCAGGTCCATACCATCTCTGTCCTTTAGTAAGCCCATCTTTGCATGAAATGTTCCCTTGGTGTTTATAATTTTGTTGAAGAGATCTCTAGTCTTTCCCATTCCATTGTTTTCCTCTATTTCTTTGCATTGATCACTGAGGGCGTAGGGAATAGTTATAAAATTATTTATATCACTAAATATAAATTCCTAAATGTGGTCTAAATTAATTGATTGTCAGAACATATAAACACTGTTTTAAAAATGGTCATTTGCTCCTTATTAAATGCACATTATTTATGTTTCTGATATGCATCACCTCATAACATTATAATTTAAGTGTTATTTCTCCAGTTAGAATTTGTCTTTTTTGCCTCATGCACTAAATGGACCTCTCAGTGAAGAACAGAGAAGCCTGGTGTGCTGTAGTCTATGGGGCCGCAAAGAGTCAGACACGACTTAGTAACTGAACAGCAACTTCGCTCTCTCAGATAAGCAGAGTTAAAGTCCTTTGGTACAGCTGAGCACGTTAATAATCCCATATGACTCCTATTATGATCTTAAGACTCTGGAAGCAGATGAATTTTCATCATGTTACCCCAGGGTGCTTGCAGTTTGACTTTTTTAGGCTGTAATTGAACATGATGCTTTTTTTATGTATGCATGTGTGCTAAGTCGCTTCAGTTGTGTCCGACTCTTGAGACCCTGTCTGTAGCCCCCCAGATTCCTCTGTCCATGGAATTCTCCAGGCAAGAGTACTGGCGTGGGTTGCCGTGCATTCCTCCAGGGGTCTCGCCGACTCAGGAGAGCCCACATCTGATGTTTCCTGCATTGGTAGGCATGTTCTTTACCACTAGCACCACCTGGGAAGCCCTACTTTCCTTATAGACCAGTGGAAACGTATAGAAGTAGCAGGGGTAGATAGTGTTCCCTGCGTGCTTGCGATGAATGCATATTCTGATTTTTTTGTAGTGTCCTGTAAACATGAATTAAGTCCAATTAGTGTATTGTGTCATTTAGGACCTTTCTTACCTAAAGATTTTCTGTCTGGAAGATCTGTCCGTTGATATGAGTGAGGTATTAAATTCTCCTACTATTACTCTATTCCTCTTAATTTCTCCCTTTACATCTGTTTATGTATTTGCTGCTGCTGCTGCTGCTAAGTCACTTCAGTCGTTGATGTATTTAGGTGCTCCCATATTGGGTGCCTTTATGTTAATGAATGTAATATCCTCTTCTTGTATTGATTCTTTTATCATTATATAATGTCCTTCTTTATGGACTTTTTAAAAAAGTCTATGTCCTCTGAGATGAGTATTGCTACCCCCTCTTTTTTGTGATTTCCATTTGTATGATATATCTTTTTCCATCCCCTCACTTTCAATCTATGTGTCTTTTGCCCTGAATTGAGTCTCTTGTAGGGAGCATGTTGTAGATTCTTATTTTTTTTAGTCTAATCTGCCACTCTGTATCTTTTTTTAGTCACATTTAGTCCATTGATATTTAAAGTAAAGTACTTATTTCCATTTTAAACCCTATTTTCCAGGTCATTTTGTAGTTCTTCTTGTTCCTTTCTTTTTCTTTTTGTTGTTTGATGGCTTTCTTTTGTATTTTGCCTGAGTTCTTTTCTGTTTGATTTTTGTGAATCTATTGTATGTTTTTGATTTTGGTTACCCTGGTTTTCAAGTGTGTTGATCCATGACTCTATCTACTTGCTTTAGACATAGTCATGTAAGTTCAAACACATTCTAAAAGAACTACGTTTTTTACTCCTCGCCCCCATATTTTGTGATTTTGATGTCCTGTTTTACATCTTCATGTTTATCCTTTCACTGTTAATTGTATTTATACTGCTTTTACAATTTTTTTTTCTTTAACTTATACACTGACTTAAGTGATCTTCAGTATTTTACTGAAGATGATATTTATCTGTTTTCTTTAGATTTGGGAAGTTTTCAGCCATAATGTCTTCAAATATATTTCACTTCGTCTTTCTGCTTCCTCCTTCTGGAACCCCTACTATGCATAGGTAGTCATGCTTTATTTTATCCTATAGAGCTCGTGTATTTTTTATATATTTATATTTCCTGTTGTGAGTTTTCCTTTCCTATAGATTCTTGCCTCTTTTCTTTTTAAAGAAGAGCTTTCGATATTTATTTTGAGTAGGTATTGCATTGCTGTGTTCTTTCAGTTTTTCTTGTCTGAGAAATCCTTTATCTCACCTTTTATTTGCAGTGATAATCTTGCTGGGTAGAGTGTGTTAGGTTGCAGGTTTTTTCCTTTCATGACTTTGAATGTATCGGGACATTCCCTTCTGGCCTGCAAAGTTTTTGCGGAGAAATCAGGTGATATCCTTTTAAGGGTTCCCTTGTAACTGATCCTTTTTCTCGTGCTGCCTTTAGAATCTCTCTTTATCTTTAGTTCATTTTGTTTTAATTATAATATGTCTTGGTATGAGTCTGTTTGGGACCCTCTGTGCTTCGTATTCCTTGATATCTGTTTTCTTCTTTCGATTGGGGAAGTTTTCAGCTATAATTTCTTTAAATACATTTTCAAGCCCATTTTCTCTCTCTTCTTCTGGAATCCCTACTATATGTAGGTTGTCATGCTTTATATTATCCTATAGATCTCCTATGTTGGTCTTTTCTTTCTTTCTTTCTTTCTTTTTTTCCCATTTGTATTATGTCTGCTGTTCTGATTTGGTGTTTGAATTATTCTGTCTTCCAGATCACTTATTATTTCTTCTGTGTCTTTCAATCTGCTATTCATTACTTCTAGATTGATCTTTAGCTTAGCAATTGTCTAATTTTGATTTATTCCTGTTTATAGTTTCTAGTTTCTTGTTACAGTTATCTGCATTTCTATTGATCACCTTAATTCCTTTAGCATTTTTGTTGCCTCCTTTTTGAACTTAGGGTCTAGACTAAGTAGACCGGTGAAGTCTGCTTCATTATTTGTTCTTTTGGAGATTTCTGTTGTTCTTTTAATTGGGAGGAATTCCTCTGCTGTTTCATTTTGCTTAACTTTCTGTATTTCTATGAATTTAGGATAAACCATTATCCACTGTGATCCAAAAGGGTTGTTTTCCTGTGGGATCATCCCTGTGTAAGCTGCATTATTCCAGTATTTTTGTTGGAAGGGCTGTTTTTGATGTGGATGTCAAGCACATCCTTTCTCAGGTTATGTTGGCCATTATCCCTTTGATAGGGGTTGCAACTGATGTTGCAGTGTCCAGAGACTACACTGATGTTGGACAAGGCCTCTTTACTCTGTGGCTGTCAGACCCCTGTCAGGGGCAGGATCTGCTCCCCAGGTTTTGGAGTAGAGGCCCTAAGAACCAGGTTCAATAAGGCTCTGTTGCCTTAAATGTTTGCTCTGTCCCAAAGGATGTGACCAGTGAAGTATGAGACTCAGTGAACCTATGTACTGCCCATGTAAGCATCCATGGCTTTGCCCAGAAGTAGCCCCAGGTTGCATCCCTTTCTCCACTTTTTGCCCCAGACCTAGTTCTAGGCTGTGGTGTGGAGTGGGTTGGTGCTGGGGGATAGGATGCTCTGGCTGCAGGGATCAAGGTGGTTATGCTGCTTCCTGGAGCCTTGACTGCCTCTGTGGCAGACCTCTCCCAAGTCCTGTGTGCCCCAGATCTGGCTGCAAACTGTGTGATAATATGGGTGGAACCAGAAGGCTCTATCTGGAGATGAGTGCTATATACTCCTCCCAAGGTGCTGTCCACTCAAGGCACACGTTTATCTGGTGCCACCTGACCAAGTCCACTGCAGCCAGACCCCTCCTCACCCTGTGAGCTCCGATGATGGGCTCCAAGGCCAGACCTGCCCCTTCATGTGTGAGCCCACCGTGTGCCACAGCTGGACCCAGTGCCACCCGTGTGAGCACTGATGGTGGCACCAGTGCCAGCCCCACCCCTGCCACATGCATGCTGTGCTGCCAGGGGGCTTTCAGGGTCCACCTGAACCGCTCCCGAGAACCCCTGGGCTGTCTCCGTGCAGCTAGGCTGAGTTGCCTCCAAGTGCCCTTCTGACTGGGGTTTAACACCTAGTCATGGAGTGCTAGCAGCCCTGCCTGGCACACATTTCAGGTGTTTGGGACAGTGGTGAGGGGGCAGCCATCTGTTCTGTCTCTCTCCTCCATGATTACTAGCAAGCCAGTATGCACACACTCCTTGTGAGCAAAGTCCAGGCCCTTCTAGTGCCAGCTGACCTCTTAGCTGCAAAGGGGTCCTCCCGGACAAGGGGCTACATGTGGACTTTCTGTCCTTTCCAGATCTTCTCAGAGATGCCAGTACTGTCCTAATGCCTTTTTCTTTTTCTTTTCTGTCCAACCTTACTATATGGAGAGCTTTCCTGCAGCTTTGGTTGTGTAAGAGCTCTTCTCCAGTTTCTAGTTGACTCTCTGTGAAAACTCCTGTACGTAGATGTATTTTTAATGTGTTTGTTGGGGGAGGTTCACCTCATGCCCTGCTACTTTGCCATCATGATTCTTCTGAGTGATCCTTAACTCTGATGCATTAAACAGGGGTTATCAAATAATGGCCTGTGGGCCGAATCTGATTCACCTTCCTATTTTATAAATAAAGCTTTATTGGAACATTGTCAGGCTCATTCATTTACATATTGTCTATGGTTGTCTTCATGCTGCAACAACAGGAGTTAAGTAGTTGCAATAGAGATCATATGGACCTCCAAAGCCTAAAATGTTTACTATCTGGTTCTTTACTGAAAAATGTTGCTGAACCCTACATTAAATTCTTCAAGGAGAAGATTAAAAATAATATTATATGTGTGTTCCATTACAGATAATTAAATAAGAATTTGGAGTGAGAGTTAGGAAGTCAGCACAAAAACCAGTGGTTTTTAAAAGCATCTCAGTTAAGTATAATGTGTAGCCAGAGTTAAGAAACACAAATAGATGATCCCTGCCCTTCAGGAATATATTTGACTTATTAGAAAAAAGAAGCCTACAAAAATTAATAAAGGTAAAATGGATATATCTTTAATGGAAACATTTGCAAAGTTCCAAGGGAATATTACATAGGGAACATTTTACTTCATTAGGGAAGTTTTCACAGAGAGATAAACAGATTCTTGAAGGGTGAATCGATTGGTAGACAAGACCCACTGAGGTGGTGATAGGGGGAGAAGGAGACTGGAGAATGACATGTGCAAAAGCACCTAAATATGAAAGAGCATGGCCCCTTCGAGAAATTACTGAAAGCTCGGTGTGGCCAGAACACTGAGAATGAAGAAAGAGTGAGGTCATAGAATGTAAAGTCAGAAAAATAATAGCCAAACTGGGAAGGGCTTTGTACGCTGCTTGTAATTTACTGTGTTGACTTTCATTTAGAAGTTGAATGGAAAATTGAGTCTCTCTAAACTTCAGTTTTTTCATCTGTAAAATACGTAGTTAGCCCAGATGATTGCCAGTGGTCCTCTAGCTCTAAAATATAGCTGCCTGAGAGACTGTGTCAGCTGCTTCTTTTGACACTCTCAGGAAGCATAGTTGAATTTATATGAATGTCATGACTTTTGTAGTATTGGATCATCTAGTTCTCTCCTATAATTGGCCCATTTCTTTTAATAGTACAGATGAGGTCAGTGTTACTTTGTGGCTTACCACAAGGATTTGAGAAAGTAGACTTCTATAGGAGAAGCACTTTGCCTAGTCAATGCATTAAGACCCTTAATAAAGAGTGCTACATAATGATAAAATACCTGTAAAATGCTCTATGTTCCATGCAGAGAGAAACTATAAAATGGGGGCAGTTTTATTGTTAAAATTCACGTTCTTCACAATTAGTACTAGTGCTTATTATGGCTTTGCACTTGCAAGTTTCTTCACTCAAAACTTGGTGTATGACAAGGTCCTACTGTATAGCACGGGAAACTCTGCTCGCTGTTATGTGGCAGCCTGGATCAAAGCGGGTTTGGTGGAGAATTGATATGTGTACATGTATGGCTGAGCCCCTCTGCTGTCCACCTGAAACTATACAGCATTGTTAATCAGCTGTACTCCAAGATAAAATAAAATGTTTTAAGGAAATGTCACTTCACGTGGTCATGATGCCATAACAATGTATATAATTGCACAGAGTGGAGAGAGAGAAAACAGGTCAGGGACAGATCCCAGGAGACACCAGCATTCACCTGGCAGGTAGAGGAAGAAGAGCTCCTTGGAGTCAGAGAAAGAATAATCAGAAGTATACATGAAATATGCAGTGAGATATGGCAGGATCCAAGGGACCAGAGTCCCTGGCAGGAGGTTATGACCAGCAAAGTATACCTGGTAAACCCACCTGTGGACTAGACTAAGACGTTTCTTTCATTGTAATACAGACTTAAGAAAGCTTGTGGTCGGAGCAGTTCAAAAGACCTAGGTTCATATGCTTTGATCTGCCAATTAATTATCTCTGTGACTTAAGGAAAGTCTTTTAACCTTTCTGTGCCTCAGATCTCTCATCTGAAAATGGAGGTAATAGTTAAGCTCATTCTATCTACCTCAACAGGTTATTTGAGTTCTTTGAGGAATTACATGTGAAGTCTAGCCTATTGTGAACTAAACAGCATGTATGCATATAGTTATTATTTTTGACAGACAGATTAGTGATTGCTAATAAATGCTTGAAACTTCATGGTCTATGTGAAAGTGAGTGAAAGTTGCTCAGTCGTGTCCGACTCTCTGTGACCCCATGGACTATATACTGTCCATGGAATTCTCCAGGCCAGAATACTGGAGTAGGTAGCTGTTCCCTTCTCCAGGGGATCTTCCCAACCCATGAATCGAACCCAGGTCTCCCACATTGCAGGCAGATTCTTTACCAGCTGAGCCACATGAGAAAAGCATATATACTCTGCTTTAATAAAGCTCTTTAAGTTGTAAAGTTTCTCAGATCAGTGAAGCATTGTTTTTCCCAAGAACTCATAAGTCCTCTCTCACACAAGCATGTGGGGCTTCCCCCAACATCCTAGCAGCAGCAGTGTGAGATTCAGGGTCCTGTCCCAGGCCTTGCCTACCATCTTGCGCCGTTCTTTATTGTCAGCGTGCCACACTCACTATGATTCTTTGATCTACTTTCCTTCTAGACGGGAGATCCTTGAAGACACGTCATACCTTACCCATGCCCTTCTGTTTTCATCAATAAACCCCAGAACAATGCTTGGAACAAGGAAGGGGAACATAAATATTCACTGGAAGAGGGAATAAATGAATAGTGACCTCTAGCCTTAGCCTTAACCTCATTATAAGAGAACAAAATTGGATTATTAGTTTGCACTAAATCCTTAGAGCATTAATAGTTTCTTCAGACACATTAAGCAATTCCAAGAAAACAATACTTAGAATATGAATTACTATGAAAGTTCTTTAGTATGTTGTCTTATTTTGCTGTTTTACAGCTTCTTATTTATATCAGGCTCTACACTGTAATTTCATCTCTGTTCAACACTTACTGGGATAGCTATATGTCTAATAAACTACATGTTGTTGGTTTCATATCTTTAAGTGAAGATTTTCAAGTTCTGGTGTTTATTGAATATTTTATTTACCTCTTTCAGAGCCTCCCCAAGTGTACAGAATAGCCAGTGAATCAAAAAATAATATATGGTACGCTCAGTGATAGAAGCTTCTAAGAGCCTAAGGCAGTCCAATCTCTATGTTCTGATTCATTTTCTCATTCTATCCAAGGTAGATGAATGGGCTGGATATTTTGAAATATATTTTAGAATGATGCAAGTTGAAATAAAAAGACATCTTTTAAACTCCAACAAGAGCTGTTAGGAAAAAATATTATAGTTTCTGTCATTTCAACATCAAAGGTTTCTATTAAAAGAGATACTTTGAATACATTTTAAAAATTCTTCTCAATTAGTAACTTTTGCCCTCTCACCACCAAAGAAAATTGTAGAAAAACTCTGTGATATTGGCCATGGTTGACCTCTTTGCCCTGCTTTTTCTTCACAGACATTGATGAGTGTGCCGAAGGGCGCCATTACTGTCGTGAGAACACGATGTGTGTGAACACCCCGGGTTCCTTCATGTGCATCTGCAAAACTGGATACATCAGAATTGACGATTATTCATGCACAGGTAAACAGCGGCTATTTGTGAAATAAATTACCCCATGCCTTAAATTTACTTTTATTTATTTTTTTTTCCATTTATTTTTATTAGTTGGAGGCAAATTACTTTACAATATTGTAGTGGTTTTTGCCATACATTGACATGAATCAGCCATGGATTTACATGTGTTCCCCATCCCGATCCCCCCTCCCGCCTCCCTCTCACATTATTTATGTCATCATCTCTCTATTCAAAAGTTGACTGTTATGTAGAGAAAATACTATTTAAGGGCTGTTTCTAAGATTTGCCATAGAATTCAAATTAGTGTTGAGTATAAATACTATTTAAGTATACAGTTATATAATACTGATTTTATTCTTCAGTTTATCTTTACATTTGTAATACAAATATCTTATCCAGAGCAAGGAGATAGTTCTTTCCTTAGAACAGATTCAGAATTAACTATCAAATCAAGAAGATATGCTTTTACTAATAAAAAGTATCTTGTCATTTTCACTCTACCTCCAACTTATAATTTTTATCAGGTGGGCGTATAAACAACATTAAGTTTCCAGGGAAGGACTCTATAATACTTCCTGGTAAAAATACAAAATCTATAATAAAAATATTGCCTTTGTTAATGTGTATTCTTCCAAGTCTTCATTATTGTGATAATACTGCATACTCCAGATCTTTCTTGACTTAACAGTGTGGTTATGTCTGCATGAACCCAGCATAAATAGAAAATTTCTTAAGTTGTTAATGTATTTAATGCATCTAAGCCTTCAAACATCACAGCTTAGCCTAGCCTACCTTAAATGTGTTCAGGACACTTACATTATCCTAAAGGTGTGAAAATTATACTAACACAAAGCCTGTTTTGTAATAAAATGTTGATTATCTCATGTAATTTATTGAATACTATGATGAAAGTGAAAAACAGCATGGTTGTAAATGTATCGGTTGTTTGCATCGGCTCTCTACTGCTGCTCAGAATCACAAAAGTATCATGCTGCATATAGCTAGCCTGGGAAAAGATCAAATTCAGAAGTTTACTTACTACTGAGTGTATATCATTTTTACACCACCATGAGGTCAAAAAAATCATTTATTGGACCATTGAAAGTGAGAACCGTCTGTACTTGGTATCCTGTTTATTAGTTAGTGCAAAGGGAAGGTCCTTCCTCTAAATTCATAGTGTCTATAAAACAGGACAATGA
This sequence comes from Cervus canadensis, assembly GCF_019320065.1. Lineage (NCBI taxonomy): Eukaryota > Metazoa > Chordata > Mammalia > Artiodactyla > Cervidae > Cervus > Cervus canadensis. The sequence goes on along the minus strand of NC_057410.1, from coordinate 20,668,926 downwards.
AAATAAATTGTAATGGGAAGTGCCTTCTTAATCTATGGAGAATAACCAAAGATATTCTGAAGGTAGAACAATACATTTAATATAGAATTGCTAATGGATTTACATATTCTTGCTTTTTGTTAGTTCATCCTAAGCATTTCCATATTACGGAAACAATTCTGCACTTTCTCTTTATAAAAAATACAATCACAATGAGTGTCAAAGTATCCTGATGCAGTACTACAGAGATATTTTTCAATGTAAAAAAGGGAATATAAAAGAACAAGTCTTATTAAATATATGAAGAATAAAAGAAACAGTTTGCTATAATATTGGTAATATCAGTAAGTCTGAGTTCCAATGTAATAAATAACAAAACTGTCTAAGATAAAACTATTCAGAGAGTGATATTTCAAGATGTGCTCATTAAAAATCAGTGTTAGCAATTTTCAAGGAGCCTGCTAATTTTTTGTCATTAGAGACTTAAAAAGCTTTGTACATTTTTGTACTTTCTAGTGATTCTTTTTGTTTTTCTCACAATCTTAAAAAGTGCTAGAGATAAGTAAGGAAGAATACACAGCACAAAATTTGACATAGTGTTGAATGAGGAGTGTTTCTTCGGGGAGGGTATTTTCAAGAGGCTCATTTCCATCCTGAGCCTCTCTGTTGGCTGTAAATCCTAGGGCTAGTTCAGCTGTCATCCCTTACAGAGCATCTCCTTCTTTGGCTCTACCTCTCCCAGTATATTTTCTTTCCAAATAAAATCCCAAAAATCACTTTTTTTTTTTTTTACTACTTAGGGAGAATTTCCCTTAAGATTTCAAAGTATCTAATGATAAAAATGAAGTGTCCCTTTGTTGGGATACCATGGAAGGTTGAAATCATCCTAGGAAAAGCTATCAAGGCCATGATTTTTTGCCTAAGGAACCAGAGCCAGGGATTTCACGATCTGGCAGATGCTAGAACGTGTTTCTTTATTGATGCACCAGCATTTCCAACAAGCTATTTCTATGCTTCCATTTAAAAGAGACTTTCTTGCCTCTGAAATTTCTATCTACTATGAGTAAGAATCCCATGGACAGAGGAACCTTGCAGGCTGCAGTCCATGGGGTCACAAGAGTCGGACACGACTTAGTGACTAAACTACCACCACATGAGTAGGTCTGCAAATTTGAGAATTTACATCCATACATAAAAGCTAGATTTTCTTGGGAATATGGGTGAATTTTATTTTGTCCTCCAGAGTCAGATGATCTTTGGCAAAACATTTTATGTTTTACCATGCGGGGTCAGCACATATTTAGGGTTCCTGTAAAGGAATGCATTTTAAAATTCTCCCTTTGTGAATCTTTTACTCCACCCTTTCATATTAGCATCTGTACAGAAGACTTGAAGAAATGACTCCTCTCTGATGTGGGTTTGCCTCATGGCTGAAAGCAGCACAGCCGTACTTTTTCAAGAGCTCTCCTAAGACCAGAGTAGGACTTTGTTTCTCTGCGAAGATGCGGGTTTATTTTCTCTGAATTTTAGAAACAGACATTCACATACTTGCAGGAGTAGACCTTCCAGAATAAATGTCAAGACACCACTGCAGAGCTATTCTCTGATGTTTGTGACTGAGCTCTTGAAGTTCTGAATTTGTTTTGCTTCTGTATCCCGGCCTCTGTTTCCTAGTGAAGAGCACCTGCCATAGTGTGACAGGTGACATTGTCGACCCTGAACCCAGCAGACACCCAAACCTGCTTACCCTATCCGAAAATAGATCATAGGCATTCTAATTTAAAGGAGAATCCAAGGCAATATGGATTACTTTAGAGTCAAGGGCTTTGATCAATTAAAGTAGCCTTTTTTGCTTTTATAACCCTGTAGTTCTGGCATAGAAATTATGTACAATACAGGGGATTCACCTTCCATAGTTGGTAGAATTGCACATTGTTTTGTTTTGTTTTGTTTTCCTGTCACTTTCAGATAATTTGAGCTAGAATTTCCTCATGATGAGATTTTAGAGATGGAAAAATTATTGAGGATAATCTAGTCCAATCTCCTAACTTCCATAAATGAGGAAATTGAGGCTCAGAGAGATTAATTGCCTTCCTTTGGTCAAACAGTCAGTGGAAGGCAAAAGGGAGTCAGAGATAAGACTTCTTATTCTTAGTTCTTATGTTGTTCACCATTTGTTCAATTTGTAACCACACAAAAACAAGTAAGGAGAAATGATTCATATTTTATCTAGAATTGCATGATTGAATTTATAATGTTCAGTAGCTAAACAACTACCTTTCTATAGATTGTTTCACCTCATTAAGTTCAACTCTAAAAGGAATTTTTTCCCTACAGATCTTATAGTAATGATCAGAAGTCAAGAGAAATAGAACTTGTCACTTTCTGGGCCTCTGACTCTGTTTTGCAGTTTCATTGATGACTCAGTTGCACCATTTGCACATTTTATATTCTTAATAAAGTGTTGATGCTGCCCTTTAAAATGCTTGTAAACTCATAAATATAATTTTCCTTCCAGTGAGGATTTCTTTCATGGCTAATACTTCATAATCTCTGTCCTCATATTCTTTTCTATTCTGGAGAAAAACATGGGTCTACCTACAAGAAAAGAGAAAGTAAAGAAGGGAGGAAGAAATGGAGGGAGGAAAAAAAGAAGGGAGAGAAGAAAGAAAGAAGGAAAGACAACACAGAGGGAAGGGAAGGAAAAGAGTTTGGTTTGTACAAGTCAAGATGTTAGCAGTCCATTCTTTCATCTCTCTGATTATAAAAATAACTTAATTTTGATGCATAACAAAGTGTCTTGATTATTTATCTCGACTAAGAGTTGGTGATGGACAGGGCAGCCTGGCGTGCTGCAGTCCATGGGGTTGCAAAGAGTTGGACACGACTGAGTGACTGAACTGAACTGAACTTGAATGCCTTTCTTGGTGCACTCACATAAGCACTGATTAAATTGGAGACATCTTTCTGTAACTTATCAGCCCCCCTTTTTTCTTGAAACTTTTTATTATGTATTGGGATATATCCGATTAACAACGTTGTGGTAGTTTCAAGTGAACAGCGAAGGGATTCAGCCTTACATATACATGTATCCATTCTCCTCCAAACCTCTCTCCCATCCAGACTGGCACATAACATTGAGTAGAGTTCCATGTGCTATACAATAGATCCTTGTTGGTTATCCATTTTGAATATAGCAGTGTAGACAGTTCTTCTTGACACTAGTCTTGTGTAGTGGACAAAGAGTAAGATAGTTCTGGTAATACAGATGGGGGTCACAGATTTTGGAATTATCAAAGGATAAAAATATCCTGAAGGAAAAGGTTTATTTCAGATTTTCATGATTTATATCTCTCTACTTTGAGTATTATAATGAAAAAATGGAATTCGCATTCTTTTTTATGTTGATGAGCTTGTAAGCTTTCCTCTCTTGTGTAGTTTTTTAGAGTGGGAACAGGAATGGGGAGGGTAGACCATGCTCCCACCGAGGAATGGAAAAGATCCTGCCCAACTTAGGGAGAAACTTGATCCTTTAGGGCAGTGGTATCCAACAAGGGTGATTTTGCCTTCCTGCCTCTCAGAGATTATTTGACAGTGTGTGGACAGGTTGCTGGTTACCACAGCTGTGCGAAAGGGGGATACTGCTGACATCTGACAGAAGCCAGAGACATGCTAAACATCCTATAATATTATTACACTAACTAACCTCTTTGAGGAAATTCTGATTTTTCTGGAACCCTTTCCACTGGGAGCTTTTTCTATGGTTACTTTCCAACTGAGTCATTAATCTTTATCCTGCACAGGACATCCAATATAAGACAGCTCCCCATAACAAAGACTTATATGACCCAAAATGTCCGTGGTGCCAAGGTTGAGAAATTAGGGTCACCTCATCAAGAATGTAGCATGTACACTTTCTTTTTAATTTCCCTTTTCCTCTCTCCTGTTTTTTTTTTGTTTTTTTTTTTAGACCTTATATAGAGAGCCCTTTGCTCAGTTCTTATGGTACCCAGTGTCCTTTTATTGGCCACAAAAGGGGCCCCTTCTTGGTAAGTCCAGCTCTCTCCCAAGTTCTTTTCTCTCCTTTTTCTTATCAAAAACCTGTTCTTAAGACTTACAGACATAGAAATCAAACTTGTGGTTGCCAGTGGGAAAGGGAGTTGGAGAAGGGACGGATTGGGAGTTTGGGGTTAGCAGATGCAAACTGTTATGTATAGGATGGATAAGCAGCAAGGTCCTACTATCTAGCACAGGGAACTATATTCAATATCCTGTGATAAACCATAAAGGAAACGAATCTGGAAAGGAATATATATATATATACGTGTGTATGTGATGTGTGTGTGTGTGTGTAACTGGATCACTTTGCCCTGTATAGCAGAAATTAATACAGTATTGTAAATCAACTATACTTCAATAATATAAATTAAAAAAAAACCAAACAACTGTTCTTAGCTTAACCTAGGGAATATGGTAAAATTGCAGACGTCACAGAAGTGGCAGAGGGGATTTTTAGGGCCCCTCGAATTACACTATCCTGCTGCCTCTCCACTATGCTTTATACTGACCCTAACTGCTTCTATTGTTCCAGAGCTACTAATTCTGGCTTTGGTCCTTGTCACATATCACAGAAAGTTCATAAAGTGTCTAAGCACAAGAAATTCTACTGGATACTTGATTTTTGTTGTTAAATGAAGAGCCTCCTCTGGTGTCCCCTGAGGAGTTTTACTTCTTAAAGTACTTAACTTTTTATAGCATTGAATACTAGTGCTTACATTTTATGATCTCATTGTTGCGGTTACTTCTTTTTCTCTAACATGGTCCATACTGACTTCTTAAAAAGTCATTACCATCCTATTTTTCAGGTTTTATTACTGTTGATTTTCTAACATTTTCAAGAGTTTTGGATGCTATTTGACATACACAGAAGGTTGCAGAGGACTTACTACTGAGCAACCAAAGCAAAGATTTTAAGTCTGTTGTAACCCATTCATGCCCCTTCCACAAATAGTTGTCTCTTTTGTGTGTGTTTGTTTGAATCCCCTATTAATTAATGCTAGAAAAGGTAATTTCCTTAAAGTGCTTAAAGAGAAGAAACACTGCATAATATTCTTCTTTTTCATCCTGCAGTCTTCCAAAAAGAATTTAAATTGAAGTTGATAATTTATTTTATGGATCTACAATAATTTTTTTATCATCTGCTTTAATATGGCTCTCAGTGGATTTATCAAAATCACAAGTACAGAAGAAAATAGATAATTCATTGTGCATGTAGCATGATAATCACTGGTATATAAATTGTGAAGGAAGTACAAGTATTGTGGACAATGGCAGAGAGGATAGAGGATAGGAGGCTGGGAAAAGCACAGATCAGAGACGATGATGGTAAAGAACAGGAAGGGAAAATATGCATATCAGTGCTCACAAAAATCCTAAATAAAGTAATTTTAATTATAAAAGGCCTTGGCTCTTTAGCAAAATGCCTAGCACAGAAGAAATCTTTAATAAAGTTAGCACTATCGTTGTTGTTGTTGCTATTGTGATTAGAGAGGTGATCCTCTTGAGGAAATGTCTTATTTCCCTAGGACTTTTTCAACTGGGCACTTCTTTCTGGTTATTTTTCAATGGAATTATTTCTGTTATTATTATTATACAGAGATTTGCTGGGGCAACAGATTCAGTGGGTTTTTATTTATTCAACTGACTTATTATGTACCTGTGAATGGCAGCAACTGAATAGCACTCTCTCTGGAAGTTAGAAAAACTCCTTTCATAGGAGGATTTGTTGTACTTCCTAGGATCAGGGAGGTTCCTCAGATTGTTCTTGAGAATGAATGCTGGGTGGGGATACCCAGAGGCTAGATAGCTGCCTCCAGGCCTTACTGTGGATACTAATCTGCCCAGAGTAGAAATGTGGCCTGTAGAGAATTAGTGAGTCTGGTCAGTTCTCAGGCAGGGCAGATTTTATGAGCCTGGCTGCTTCCATGTGGATTTCTTTTCTAAAGACACACAATCAATGATCAGCCAATCCTACCATTTGGCCACTAGTTGCCATGACTATTGGGAAAGACTTTTGCATTTTTATGAACAGTCATTCCAAATTTTCCTTTTCTGGAATCAACATTACAAAATATGATACAATTGTGGCATATTTCATTAAACATGAAAAATCAGATTTGGGGTTTTAAAATTTAAAAATACAGCCTCTAATGCTAATAGCTGCCTCATTCATCTCCTACAGTTCCTTATATATTATTATGCTGTATAGTTAAATTATTGAGTAATTTGAAAATATAAACATGATTACAAAATCAAATTAAAATACCAAGCTTCAGGACTCAAAGAATTAATAATGAAAAGCAGTTTTTTAAGCAAACATAATCAAGAAAACCTCTCTAGAAGAGTATGTACTGTGGTTACCAGGAAGGGTTAATGTTTAGAAAACTTCAGACCACATTTGGAAAACTTACAGAGAACAGAAGTGAGACACGTCTGCAGAGTGAGTGTGGAGGCCAAGGCAATGTGCTTATCTCTCTTCTGAAACACATATGTGCACGCATACAATTAGCAGTCAGCTCAAAATGGAACAGGCTCAAAGGCTCAGGGAGCTGAATTGCCTTTTTCAAGATGAAAAGCTTGGAAAAGGAGTCTGTGCTATCTGAATCTGTCAGTGAGTGGGGGTTGCACACCAGGGCCGATATAGTGGTTTCCAGGCTTGTCAGAGCCTTTATGCAGCATCTCAGCCCAGCCGTCGTATCCGTGTATGACCTCCAGCCCGGCTGTGGTTTGATCAGAGAGCACACCCAGTGGTGTGCGTCCACACAGCACTTGAAGTGATGGGAGCTGCCTCATTAAGCAGTCTCACTGGCTTTGACTTGGTTGGTAAACCCTAATTCACCTTTGTCCCAAACAGATTACTATTTGAGTTTTAATATGAGATTTTTATGTGAAAAGCACAGAGCTGAAAACTCACAGAGGGGAATAAAAAGATTATACACGCTGGGAGTGTAATAATAGTGGTGTCTTAGCAACAGACAACCTGTGGGGGACAGGATTATTGAAACTGAGGTTTAAAAGATGCCTTTCACATCCTTCCTTGATTGTTGGCTTTGGCACTTCAGCCAGAATGGAAGTGTGGCCTTCCTTCTGCCTCTTCACTGCATCTCCATGGAACAGAGCTCATCTTCTGGCTCTGCTGCTGATCTAGTCTTGCAGTGGCTGTGTGTCCTCCTGGTGACACAGTCCTGTGTTCCCCTCTTCTCCCCACTCCACAGTGCCTCTGTAGTATCATGTTCAGGTCACGGGTTTGGACTCGGAGAGTGAGCTTCTCTCAAATCCAGAGCCTCTTCTCTCCTCTGTGCCTCTGCCGGGTAACTGCAGGGCCTCACTCACCGTTTGGATAATGCTTTCACCAGTCTATCTGTTGCCACCTATTTCAGTGATTGTTACTTTCTTTAGATAACTTCTGATACCACATAGAGGCTTTCTTTTGATTAAACCAAGTTCTATCAGAGGGACTAACATTGTTATTACTTATCTACTGCTGCATAACAAACAACCCCCAAATTTAACAGTTTAAAATAGCACACATTTATTGTCTCATAGTCGGTGGGTTAGGTATCTGGGCGTAGAATAGCTGGATTCTTTTTTTCAGGTCTTTCACATGGCTACAATCAAGGTGTCCACCAGGGCTGGGGAAGGGTTTTTCCCTAACCTTACCTTTGTAGTTGGTGGATTCAGTTCCTTCCTGGCTGTTGACCATTAGTTTCCCTCAGTTGTTGCCATATGGCCCTTTCCAGCATGGCAGCTTGTTTCATCAAAACCCGTCAGAGAAAGAACCTGCTGGCAGGACAGAATCAACATCTTTTGTGACCCAACCAAAGAAATGACATCATATGACTTTTGCTAAAGTGTATTGGTTAGAGGCAAATCACTGAGACCCAGCTCATTCTAAAGAGGGAAATTACACAAAGCCATGTCTATCACGAGATGGAGATCAGTGGAAGCTCTCTTAAAGGCCGCCTGCTGGAGACATTAAGTGTTATCAATAGTTAACTAACCCACTTCAGCTAAGTACTGATAGAGAGCTCCAGGTTGAAAAATAAGAGTCATGAATGAAGTGTAAAATGTGCTGTGTTAGAACTGTGTGTGAATGATTGTGAAAAACTCAAGATGCCACATTGCTTTCACTTTTCTTGGCGGCAGAGTTTTGATCTGGGTGCATAGTAGGGTCCAATTTAATAGAAGGAGATGGTATAAATGAATCATTACTGTACTTTGTGGTATATTCTGTAACAAAGGGAAGTGCAGAGAGCTGTGGCCAGCTCAGAAGGGGCAGTGAGAAGTCCGGTTTAAGCCTGGTTTGGGGAAGGCGTCACCAAGTGACATTTTAAATTGAGGTTTTTAAGGATGAACAGACATTTCAGGAAAGTGAGAGAAGGCATTTCAGGAAGAAGGAAGAGTAAGTACAAAAGTATAGGTTGTTTATAATGGCAAGTTTAGTATGAATGGAATTGTTAGCGATAAAGCCAGCAAACTCTGGAAACTCTAAGACACATTTTATAGTTTCTAAAACATTTCACTCAACCTCTGTACCTTCTAATTGAGATGTGCACATTGAAGCGTCGGTATTTTACTTTGTTTTTGTTTTATGTTTTTTTCTTTTCTGCTGTGAAAATGATTATTAAATTGATGATGTTTCTAACAGTCAATGCAGAGCTAGAATCAAGGTGATAGGATATTTCATTTCAAAGAAGACAGAATGCTCTGTCAGTATTCTTGGAACTTCATGAAAGCATATTTCAGTGTGGTCTGATGAGAGCTGAATTTAGAATTTTCCTAGAACAAAATCATAACCATTAAGTCACTACCTGAGGCATTTTTATACAACAGATTTGAGCATACATATCCCTTAAATGTTAGGAAATGCAACAACAACAAGGAAAAAGACAGGAAATGGCTAAGTGTTCCACAGAGCTTCTCTCTTTAGTTGGTCCAAATCAAATCTTAATCTTCTCTCTAGCCTCCTCATCTCCACAAATATTTTAAGGCATTTTAGGATGGATACTAGCTCATCCAGATTTCTTGGATCTGAGTCTTTGTTGTGCTGTCTGCCAGCTGTGATCTTGAGCAATGTACCTAACCTCTAGGCTTCATTTTCTTCATCTTTGAAATGGGATGATGTTATATACCTTACATGTTGTTATTAGAACCAAATGGGGTGAAGCATGCAAAATCATCAGTATAACAACTGAAACATAGTAAGCATTTAGAAGTGATAGTTATCTTTGTTCCTAGTTGTGGTAAACAGAATAATGTCCCTCCAAAGAATCCCAGGGATGGGGGAGCTTGGTGGGCTGCCGTCTATGCCGTCTATGTCGACTCACAGAGTGGGACACTACTGAAGCGACTTAGATGTCCACATCCTCATCCTGAGAACCTTTAAATATGTTCATTTACATGGCAATAAGGATTTTGCATATCTCATTAAGGTTAAAGGCCTTGAAATGAGGAGATTATCCTGGATCATCTGGGTAGTTTCAATCTAATAACGTGAGTCCTTAAAAGACAAGAGCTTTGCCTGGCTATTGTCAGTAGGAGATGGGTCTATGGAAGGATGATCAGAGACTTGCAACATTACTGGCTATGAACATGAAGGGGGTCGGGAGCTGGGGAACACCTGGAGATAAAAATCAACAACGCTTCCAAAAAAGAATGCAGCCCTCTGGACATGTTAATTTTAGTCTGGTCGGACTCATGACCTATAGAACTATAATATAATGAATTATGTCATTTCAAGCCATTGAGTTGAGAGTTTGTTATGGTGATAATAGAAAACTAACATATTATTATTAGCTCAAACTGTTGAATTGTGCAAAACTATATTTAAAAATGATTCTCAGTTCCCATCTCTTTTCTAATTGTTGAGGAGCAGTAATTCAGTTCTGAAGCAAGTCTGGTGTTTATGGAGAGAGTTAGGAAGATAGTCTGTTACACAGAGGGGATGCAGTTCATATTTATGCCTGAATTCCTCACTTTAATGATTGAGTTGCTTTTTTCATATTCGGTTTCCGGTATAAAAGTTCAGGGTGCCCCTTATTTTAAAAGACATTTTTCTAGTCTAATTCTAAAGAACACAAGCACATGTACAAACACACAAAATTATGCAGAAAGATCAAACCAGTCCATCCTAAAGAAAATCAGTCCTAAATATTCATTGGAAGGACTGATGCTGAAGCTAAAGCTCCAATACTTTGGTCACCTGATGCAAAGAACTGACTCCTTAGAAAAGACCCTGATGCTAGGAAAGATTGAAGGCAGGAGGAGAAGGGGACAACAGAGGATGAGATGGTTGGATGGCATCACCGATGCTATGAACATGAGTTTGAGCAAACTTTGGGAGTTGGTGATGGACAGGGAGGCCTGGCATGCTGCAGTCTTTTGGGGTCGCAAAGAGTCACACATGACTGAGCAACTGAACTGAGCTGAGACTATACATTTACCCAAACACAGTAAATCCAATGATGATATAGAACATTTCTTATCTGCCTACTTTTTAAAAGATTATTAACTTCATAATATGAAGAAAGTTGGCAGATAATAATTTTGAAAGTACTATTTTTAATGTACATGTGTAGACTTAGTTGTTGGGGGATTGCTGCTGCCATAGATCTTTGGAATGGAATGCAGGGTGGTTGAGAATGACCTTTATATTCAGGAAGGCTCCATGCCAGCAAGACTACATCTGAGTCACAAATCAGTGACCAGAACTGGCTCTCAGGTTTGATATATTTGGCTTTGGGGACATTTTAATGATTCAACATTTAAACAGTCAGACGATTTCATTATGAAAATCAGGAATCCCAGCCAGATTTTCAGATGGTTCTCCATTAATTTTGGGTCTGTGTCACTGCACCTCAATTATCAAATGCAGCTGCCTTGTAGCAGCAACCCTCTTAGGAGGAGAGGGTGTCCCCATTCATTGAAAGTCCTCATTTCCCACTCACTGAGACTCAGCAGTTCCAGTAAAAAAAAACTGATGTCTGATATCAGAATTCCTATAGCCAGACTATCTCATCCATTTACTTTACCATGAATTAGAGTATTTTTAGTTTGCAGCCTATGATTTATAGTATTAAAGTGATCATAAGTATGGTCATTTTAAGTCATAGAGATTTTAATATAGAAATAATGTCAAAGGTTTGGTTTTTTTATGAGTCATGTTCCTACCAAATCCATAAATCACATTGACATAAACCTCAGGAAAACCATCAGACACTTCAATAAATTTTGAATTCATCTTTATTGGTTTTCCTTGTGAAATTAAACAACCTTAAATAGTCATGTCACATGCAGAATACGTATGCCATTCTAGTGTAGCATCAAATAGTTGGCCAATTTTTAAAACTCCTAAAAATTGAGTTCATTACAAGTTTATACAGAACAAATTGTTTAGAACAAAAAAACATAAAATTTGGTGATAAACTGGAAAAGGTCCGTGGAAGTGAAACTGATGTGAATAATAGATGTTCTTTTCTAATGGCCAGTTTATTCTTTGATAGATGTAATATTTTTCAAAAGGGGGCAGCAATTAATGGCTTGTAAGGAGATGATAAGATATTGCATAGAATGTAACTATCTAAGGGAATATAAAACCTAGATTCAGTTTGCAGGATTTCACTCTGAGTTAATCAGTGAAAGAGGCAATTACCAGTTGCAAGTCCTCTGCTAGAGGAGCTGGGCCAGGGGCTTTTGGCATTAGCTTAGCTGATATTAGTGACGCTTTTGATTTTGTTTGGCTTCTCTTTATACACATAACAAGTCCTGTATTATCCCTCCTTTAGCAGTAAAGCCTTCCACATTTCTATGCAGAACCTGATCCCGATGACAAACAACTAAGAGCAAAGGGGCAGAGAGCCCTGAGTGGCTGTCTACCGACTGTCCTCGTGGCCACAGGCAACTCTCAGCCTTTGTGCATCTCAGTTTCCTGTCAGCAAACGGGGGGGGGGGGGGAATATGATTTGCTTATATGTAGTCAATGCTCTTAGGTGCAAGTAATAGAAAAAAAAAACTCTGGCTTTCTTAACCTTAAAGGGACTTCCTGGAAAAGTTTGTACAGCCTGAGAAGCAGTCTGTAAAATGTGCAGAGACCAAGGCATTCCTGCAGGCTTCAAAGCTCTAATGGTTTTCTCAGGAAGGGGCAATTATAAGATGTTGTTACCCATTGCTAGGGGCCACTACAGGATCCAGAGTGAGAAAGACATCACTGCAAGGTAAAGCTAACTATCCCACTGCTTCCAACCACCCACTCTACATTCAGAGTTCCTGGGCAGAAGCAGGTGGTTGCTTCAGTGTATGTCACATGGCCATGTATTTGCCAAGTGGCAGGACATTGGCTGGGGTGGAAGGAAGCCTTCTTTTGGCTTCCATGGTGAGAGAGATGCTCTGACTCACACGGAGGATGATGTCTTCAAAACAGACAAATGGATGAGATGCTGGATGGCTGAAAAGTGGGGTCAGGAATGGAGAAGACAGGAGAGACAGACAGACAGGGAGAGGAATCTATGTTGTCCTCACTTCTTAATCTTCCCAGCTGAGGTGGGTTCTATGGTAAGACTATATGTAAAAGAAGGTTGAAAACCTTTCGAAGCATTACAAAATTATAACATGGTATGGTTATTGTTATTATTCCCACTGTCATGATCTCACTTCAAACCTTCATTGTTTTTCACCTGGACATTTTCAATATTCTTCTGGCTATCTCACTGTCTGTAGTATTTTGCCTCTTCACTATGACTCAACTCTGGTCAACAGCTTTGTCTTCCTATCCAGTGTAGTCATTTTCTCTTCTAGAAACTTCAATGAAAGTAACACTGACACAGCTTAGCAAAGCATATATGTCCACCTATATCCATGTATACGTCCACCTCTATCCTTCTACAAACCACAGGCTTCTCCTGTTTTGCAAAACGACCATAGAACTTGATAAGGTACCACACTGTAGTGCAAAACTTGATAAGGTACCACCCACCCTATAATACAAATTCTGATGTAACTGGCTCCAGCCCCATTCTCCACCTCGATGACCCAAAGGTCTTAGGTTTTTAGAGGGTTGGGAGGAAGAAAGGAAGTAGGAAGTCACTGACATGATCATCTGAGACTTTAATATTTCAATTCAAAGCCTATTTAACCTTGCCAGGATTCAACAGAGAGCATGCTCCAAAGCCTTCCAGCAGGAGAAGGATTTCAGGCTCCCAACATGTGTCAATCTCTGAGTCTAGGCATACAGCGGTCCCTGTCTGCTCATGTGCACCCCTCCGTCACAGTAGGGTTGCATCCAATCATAGTGACCCATGTCGCACAATTCCCTGCTCCTTCTAGTCTAAGCCAAGAAAACTGACCCACTAAATTCTAAAAACCAGAAGTAGCAGCACCTGTCCTCTCCCCTTCCAGCCACGCAGTGTATCACACAGTAACTCGGCAACCAACTAAAAATAGTGTCTCCATGAACCTTGTAACATTGCTACCTTTGTCTTACTTGATTAGATTTTTAGACCCCACTTATCCCATTATGGTAGGTTTTATCATCCCATTCTCCAAGAATGTCTTTGCTGATACGGTTTTTATGGGCCAAATTAGCTTTCTTCCTTTTTCTTACTGAAATGCTGCTCACCTTCTCTGAGTCAGTGAACATGGTCTCACTTGTATGAAGTTTCTTTGAGTCTTCTCACTAGAAAGTGAGTTAGTTTAGCAGCTAATGGCATGAAGTTCAAGTGGATTTAGTATTCACCTTCTTAGAGTATGACATGTTAATAGATTTCTTCATCTGCATTTCTACAGCTCTTAATTCAATCTGTTTACTTTCGCAATTAGTTGTTTACACATCTCTCTTCCCCATTAAATTATATATGTTATTTGAAGACAGGCTTTATGTGTTTTTCATCTCCATGCTCACAGAGTGAAACTTGATGAATTTAATAAATGTTTCTTGAATCAATTAATTAAAGTTGATATCCTATCTTTATAATAATGAGAGGAAGGAAGTGACGGGTAAAGCATTCACATGATCGGTGCATTTTGGTGTTTTCAAAAGTAGTTTTATCAACAGAATTCAATAATAGGTCTCAGAGCTAGATAGCATTTCTGGGAAATGTATAGCTATTATCTTGTGAATGCTTCCCACATGCTATATATTTAACCGACATAATCCCATGCTGGAGATATCCCTGTTCATAGGCGAGAAGACAGGTTGAGTAACTTGTTCACGTTCTCATGTATTATAAGTGGAGGAACGCTAGTCAAATAAGGAAAGAAAGCACATTTGGCCACTCTCTTCTCTTCTTTCATCATTTTAAGGAAAGCAAAACTACCCCTAGACTATAAATATATTAGCCAAATGTGTATTGGTAAACTTTGGCTCTGAGTATCACTGTGCTCAAGTTTATGTCTGTTAGGTTTTGTATCAGAGCTAGCCCCAGATAGCATGGGATAGGAGACCAACTCCCTACTCCTTGGCATTTTCCTCAATCTCTGGTTTCTAGTAGCCTCACATTCCTTCTAGTGGATTTAGAATGGATGCAAGCTATCGCACTTCTTTATGTCTTCTCTAGTAGAACTCATAAAGCCAGGCGTTCATTAAATAGCTAATTATTGAGCACTTACACATAAGACATTCTGCTTATAATAACAAGAGCTAACATTTGTGTTCACTATATGCTGGGTACAATGGTAAACCCCTCAGTATATGCATTTTCTCATCCAATCTTATTAGCTATCTTTTAGGTTAACACTGTTATCATCTCTGTTTTACATATGAATGAATTGAAGCTAAAGAAGTTTATGTAACATCATAAATTTGTAGGTTTTTAAGTGATAGGGCCACTCAGGGAATCTAAAAGTATGTCCCAGTAGTATTTTGACCTATCAGTCAAAATAGCTGCATGGATCAAGAGTAATTTTAAGCCTCCATTCATTCAACTTTTCATTATTTAACTTTTTCTCTGACTTCTTTCCTTAAGTTGGATTCTTCACTTTATGTTCAGTAGTTAGTGTACTACTGTACACAAGCATCACTCTTGAGCCAGATCCCTAAGTCTGAATTCTGATTCTTCAGCTTAACCTTCAGCAAGTTACTTAGCTCAGTGCCTCTGTTTCCTCTTCTGTAAAGTGGGAATGAAAATAATAATACTTATACTCAGTGTGATGGGTTAATATATATTTACCCATATATACACACACACACATATATATATACACACACACATATATATACACACGCATATATATACACACACACATATATATACACACATATATATATGTATATGTATGTATAATATACAAAGCATTTACAGCAGTGCCTCACTTGTGTTTTCTTTTTAATATTTATTAACTGCAATTTGGAAGATATGTGCTTTTGCTTTGGATTATAAAAATATAAAATATACCCTTGAGAACTTTATAATCTACCAGAGGAGATGGAAATACATCCATTTAACCAGTTAATGAAAATGAATAAAAGACAAAATTAATTACTAAAAAAGTTATAGGCAATGTGCTATGGCCATTTGCTTGTACAAAGTTATAAGAATGGATGAAAGATGAGGGGTAAAAAGAAATGAGAAAAAATACATTAAGTAGGAATTAGGAAGTGAGGGGTGTGTGAAAGGACTGATCATTTAATAGCTGGAAAACTTGAAGATTTTTCTATCTCCTTGAGACTTTTTCTCTCTTAGTAAAATGGAGAAATTATACCCACCTTATAAAGATACTAAAAAGACTAATAGTATTAATGTTTAAGTGACTACAAAAATGGCTGTAAAATAACATATGGTTAACCAGATAATATGAGATCTATCCTATTATTTAACTATAAAAGAGATTATTATACCCAGGAAGAAATTTGGAATTCAGAATAAGGAATTCTGAATAAGGAATTCAGAATATTTTTCTCCTGGTCTAACTCATTTTTGCCTCAGCCAACACCTATTTGCTATAGCTGTAGGCATCTAGGCCGCCAAGATTCCTTGCTCACTGTCTACATCCAGTTCAACTACATGTCTTTTGTTTTTGTTTTCAAAATAAAGCTCAAATCTGCACCCTTGTCTTAATCTCACTCCCAGTATACAAGTCCAAGCCACCCTATTGTTGTCACCACCATATTGGTTTTCCATGTTTGTTCTTACTATTTCCAACCTATTCTGTGCCCAGCAGTCAGAGCAATAGTTTAAAAGCAAAAATTTTTTTGAACCATGCTATACCCTTGCTTATTGCCTTCAGGGGCCCCTCCTTAGAAATCTGTGATAGAGTTTCTCCTTACCTCTCCTCTTTTGTCTTATTCCAGTCTGCCTTGCTTCCCATGTTTGGTCTCATTGGCCTCTTCTTATTTCCTGGAAGAAATCCCAGACCTCGCTCTTCTTCAGAGATTTCCTGTATTCTGTTCCTTTTATTTGGAACACTTTCCCTCCCTTTTCTCTTGCTCAGTTCTTTTCCTTATCTTTTAGATTTTAATGTTATTACCTTCCTAGTCTGTTTTATATAACTAGCCTCTTCCCCATTCCCTGTGATTCTCAATCATGTCACCTATGTTTCCTTCAAAAACTAGTATCACACACAAACCTTTCTATGTGTTTTTCTTACTTACGGCCTGTTTTTCTCCAGCTCCTGTTAGCTCCACAAAGGCAAGGAAAATGTTGCTTCTGCTTTGTTCCTCATTGGATACCCAGAATAGTTCCTGGGAACTTGATGACTGAATACCAGTAGACATTTGGATTCATTAATTCATTCAACAAATATGTGTAGATTACTACCAAGAGCATCAAAGCACATCATATCAGAGTTTATGGAATAAAAAAATATTGTATTAGGGAATGTGGAATATTGTGTATGTATGTACTTTACCAGAGAAGGCAATGGCAACCCACTCCAGTACTCTTGCCTCCAGAATCCCATGGACGGAGGAGCCTGGTGGGCTACAGTCCACGGGGCCTTGAAGAGTTAGACACAACTGAGCGTCTTCACTCTCACTTTTCACTTTCATGCATTGGAGAAGGAAATGGCAACCCACTCCTGTGTTCTTGCCTGGAGAATCCCAGGGACGGCAGAGCCTGGTGGGCTGCTGTCTATGGGGTCGCACAGAGTCAGACACGACTGAAGCGACTTAGCAGCAGCAGCATATACTTTACCTCATCTAGTATAGCATGTCAGCAGAGTTTATTAGTGCCTTTGGAAGACTGACAATCAAATATTTCACCAGGAACCTGAGACTGAACTAAGACTTTTCTCCTTTGTCACACCCAGTTATCATACTTGTCTGATTCTATTCGAGGAAAAATTTGAGGTATAATTCTAAAATACTAGTAGGTGGTTGCCATGGCTCTGTTTTTTTTTTTTTTTTTTTTTTTTTTTTTTTTTTTTCTTTTTTTTTTTTACTTTCTAAGTTACATTGCATAGAATTTATCTCAGATGTATTATACAAAATGAAACTCAACTATATGCCACACAATGAGCTCATCTCTGTCAGTTTTGCTAGTCCCTTACTCATGCTTATTGCTAAACCAAGCCTATTTTGTCTGTATTTTTTCTTCTACTGCAATATAATGACCTGAATATGTTATTCCAAGCTTATCCCAGCAGAGGAATAGAATGACATGTTAATCTCGTTGCACTGGTTTCTGTGTTCAATCTATCAATAGCTAAGTCTTTTTGTTAACTGTAGTAAGTATAAATTTGAGGCACTTTCAACACAAATGTTCTTGTATTATTATTCCTTTCTAGTTTATCTTATCCTGTCAACCATGTCCCTGGTTTGATTAGATTTTCCCTGGAGATTTCATTGATATTGTTCTAAGTAGAAGCTCTTACCCATGTTTCTAGTCTTTTTTTTTTTTTTAAGTCTTGTTAGTATTTTTCAAGTATAGTATTTTCTTTTAAATTTTGTGAAATCTTGTATGCACATAGTAGAACCAGTCCATCTAAATGAATTAGGTTAATATTTATCAGTAGAAGTCCTACTGAAATTCAAGGGAAAACAAACACATATGTTTTAAAAAGTTCAACATTGGTGAATTTAAATATACCACATTTATGTGAAACCCACAATTTTTCTTTCATATTGCTATGTGTTTTATTTTATATATATTTTATTTTCTTTCTGATACAGAAGTATTAGATGTGCCCAGTAAAAATATTCAGAAAAGCCCTAAAAAGGAGGAAGGAAATTAAAATCCTCCACTATCCCATATCCTATTAGTATTTTAGAAATAGTTCTTTATCTATGCATGCAATGCATATATCTTTTGAAATTAGATCAGAATCATACTGTTATTTTTAATCTTTTAAAATGATCAATTTGGTATGAATATTTTCTCATATCAATAACATTTCACAGCATTATTTATAATGGTTGTTTAGCATTCTATAAAATAGATACACTCTAATTTATTTAGTCAGTCATATATGTTTGACATTTTAAGCACTTACCAAAGTTTCATTGTTACAGATAACACATGGGGTGGGGTTTTTTCCTAAGCCTCTTTGATAATTTCCTTAGGATTCATTTCTATGAAGAGAACCATCAGGCCTGCGTTTTGCACATCTTAATACTTTAGATGTATATGATCAAATTTTGATAATTGTCCTCTGAAAGTCTGCACCGATTGTATTCCCAGTCAGCAGTGTACAAGAAAGGCTGGTTCCCTGGTCCTGATACTCAGTTTTGCAATGGAACTTTATCCTTTTTATCTACCAATTTTAAGACTTAAAAAGTATATATATCTTGGTGTTTTTAATGTATTTTATTACCAGTGGATATGAACATTGTTTTACCGTGCATGTATTGATTTCTTTTTCCTTTTGTGAGTTGTGTGTTCATGTCCTTTGATCCTTTTACCTATTTTGGCTATTGAAGTTCTTCTTATTGATTTCTAAACATTACATGAATTTTCAAAGTCTTTAGTGTGGTTAGCACAATTATCAGATCAGAATCATTTAGAAATTCTTGCCTAGAAGATAATCTATAACCAGTTTATTCTAGCAGCCCATACCTATAAACTGAGTAGTGGGAAAGTACAATAGTGACTTCATTGATCAGTCTTTTCTAGCTTCAAAGGATCCTGTAGGTATTCCAATGACTATCATCTCCATTTCACAGAGGAGAAAATTGTACTTTCAAAAATTGAGAAATTGATACAAGGCATCACAATTGTAAATACCAGGGCCATGATAGAGTTTTAGGTGCTGAATCTGCCATGTCACCTTAATCATGTTCTCATGCTTTTGATTTCCTCTTTTTCCTTTTCTCATTATTATAGTTTATTTTTCCTCACTATTTTATCAACGCATCAGTGCTAACAGGTATTTTAATCAATGTGGTTTTAAATGGCCTCTCAAGTCATTAGGGGAAGCTGGCTTTATATCACACACTGGGCATTACTAGATGTCTTACAAAACGTGAATCATTTCTTTATCTTTCATTTTGTCCAAGTCTCTTTTTGTCATGAAATGATTTGATTGAATTTTACAATTAATTTTATTGCTTATTTATGGATAGAAAATATGTCAATAGATAGGCTGAGGGAAAAGAAATATGATTTAGCTGACAGGGAATTAAGATTGTCTTTGCATTGTTTCGGATCTGGTTATGTGCTTACTTATTTTCCCCATTAATTTATCTTAAGTATAAAGTGATACTATTAAAGTTGGCATTTTTCAGATATGTGCTTTGATTTCTTTGATTTCAGTTTGTGGCGATGGCTTTGTATGGAACTAGCCATGTGCTCCTCAGGTATATCTGGTGCCAAGAGATGGTATCTGTGAGAATTCTGGGTAGGATTTGATATTTGTGGAACATTTTTTTCCTCTTTATAAAATAAACATAGTTCTCTCCAACACTATCACTCTTAACTGGTTTAGTTCTAAGTGTTAATATCCTCAGTTTCATTTTATCATCCCAACTCTTTTGGATTCTAAATACATTTGATGACTGAAAGAAGTATTTGGAGACAAAGGTATCCCAAACAGAAAACTATCCACCTTATTCTTTATGCTTTATTGCAGAATTCCTGCTTTACAGTATTTGCACTAGATTTACCCACCTTGTTCCTCAGATATTTCTGTGTGAATAGCATGTTAACTATATTATAGCAAACATAATATGGAAGATCATTCAGTCTAATAATGCTGGTTGCTAGGAGACCATATTCCCAAAATAGCAGCTGAAGCAATGTGATATCAGCTAAGATAGCTAAACAATGTTGAATGTAGAAACTGATAACAATTGTACTGACTGTTACAAATTTTGAGTTTGTTAACACGGTTTTTAATCAAAGCTAGAGAAAAATTAAGTGCTCCATTTAAAGCTTTTGGGGATTTCAAGGAGGCGGACTAGTTAATTGTAGAAAAAGACAGATCAGGATTCAAATCCTAGTTCTATTATTTAATTAATCCCAGTAACAGTGGGCAAAATATTTACTGCTTTAGTTTTATCATCTTTATTACAGTAGTGATGATAACATGTACCTTATGGGGTTGTTGTGAAGACTCAGTGAAAATGTTTTCACATAATTCCTGGTGCCTAGGTAGTCTTCAATAGGTTAATAGTATGATGATTGTGATGATGATGATAATCATCAGATGATATATGTAAACCATTTTTAACCCTTTCATAATTTTGAAGCAATCAACAAATAGTTTATGAGCATGAGCTTCAAGTAATAAACTATAGAAAGAAGTGCTTGCCCTCAAAGAATTCACAATTTCATTATATATATATATATATATATATATATACACACACACACACACACGCACGGGAAAAGATGATACTGCCCAGCATAGACAAAGGCTCTAAATTGGGATAAAAAGTTAGTATGTTTGAAGCCTGAAAAGAGGCTTGGGTTTGTAGCCTAGTGAGCAAGGAGGCAGTTGGTATGAAATGAGAATAGGGGTACGAAGATGTCAAATCATGCAGAGTCTTAAATCATGGAAGGTGTTCTAACTTTAGTTTAGGTATCATAGTAAGCATTTGAGGTGTTTTCAGCAAGGAGAGATGTGATTTGATTTGTGTTTTAAAGACATTTCTGTGACCTGTGTGGAGAACAGTTTGGTTCAACCTAAGAGTGAAGTTGGAAGGACCAGTTAGGAGGCTTATCTAGGCTAAAGATGACAGTGACCCAGGCCAGGACACTGGCCCTGGAAATGGAGAAAAGCGAGCAGACTCTGAATCCTTTGAGAGAGGATCATCACAGCTTGTGATCTCTGCGTTTTACAGAATGAGGTCAGGGGAGGAGTCAAGCATGACTCATATTTCTGAATTGAGCAGCTGGGTGCATGGTGATGGTGAAGAATGATTAAAATGTCAAGATTAGCAAGGAAGAGGAATTAGCTTTTTAAATAAGTGAATTAGCAATGAAGGAACTCAAGGTCTTCTTGGGAACCAGCACATGGCCCAGTTCAGCTCAGGATAATTCACGTGTGTGTCAGGAATGAGGTGGGATGGGCAAGATACAGTTGGAAAGGGGTTGGTTGGCACAGGTCCGCAGGTGTCAAGCCAGTATATGTGGAAGTGTGTTGTGTATCCATGTGTGTGTTTATTTACAATCAAGTCTACTCTCTGTAGACTTTTCTCTTCTGCTCCTACGTTAGATAGGCCTAATCCTCATGGAGGGTGATGAGGACAGAGAGAAGAACACAGAGAACAGCTGAGTGTCCACGAGGGTAACTTGTGGCTTTTCAGCTTTTCAAATGTGGCTCAACAAAATTACTGTGTCATCAAGTGTAAATTGTACACTAGATTTTGAAGACTTAATATGAAGAGAAAGGATTTAAAATATCTCAATGATTTTTATATTGATTATATGTTGAAATAATATTTTGAAATGATTGGGTTGGCTCAAATATTAAAATTTTCATTAAATTTTTAAATGTGGCTATTAGAAAAATTATGCATGTAACTTATATTATGTTTCTGTTGGGCAGCTTACATGGACCACCTCAAGAGTGACTTTCCATATTGCTAATCTATACTTTCTTGAAAACAGTAGTCTTTTTTTTTTTCATCATTTATTTTTATTAGTTGGAGGCTCATTACTTTACAATATTGTGGTGGTTTTTGCCATACATTGACATGAATCAGCCATGGATTTACATGTGTTCCCCATCCTGATCCCCCCTCCTACCTCCCTCCCCATCTCATCTCTTTGGGTCTTCCCAGTGCACCAGCCCTGAGCACTTGTCTCATGCATCCAACCTGAGCTGGTGATCTGTTTCATCCTTGATAGTATACTTGTTTCAGTGCTATTCTTTCAGAACATCCCACCCTCGCTTTCTCCCACAGAGTCCCAAAGTCTGTTCTGTACATCTGTGTCTCTTTTTCTGTTTTGCGTATAGGGTTATCGTTACCATCTTTTTAGATTCCATATATATTTGTTAGTATACTGTATTGGTCTTTATCTTTCTGGCTTACTTCACTCTGTATAATGGGCTCCAGTTTCATCCATCTCATTAGAACTGATTCAAATGAATTCTTTATAATGGCTGAGTAATGTTAAAAGACGCTTACTCCTTGGAAGGAAAGTTATGACCAACCTAGACAGCATATTAAAAAGCAGAGACATTACTTTGCCAACAAAGGTCTGTCTAGTCAAGGCTATGGTTTTTCCAGTGGTCATGTATGGATGTGAGAGTTGGACTGTGAAGAAAGCTGAGCGCTGAAAAATTGATGCTTTTGAACTGTGGTGTTGAGAAGACTCTTGAGAGTCCCTTGCACTGCAAGGAGATCCAGCCAGTCCATCCTAAAGGAGATTAGTCCTGGGTGTTCATTGGAAGGACTGATGTTGAAGCTGAAACTCCAATACTTTGGCCACCTGATATGAAGAGTTGACTCATTGGAAAAGACCCTGATGCTGGGAGGGATTGGGGGTAGGAGGAGAAGGGGACGACAGAGGATGAGATGGCTGGATGGCATTACCAACTCAATGGGCATGAGTTTGAGTAAACTCTGGGAGTTGGTGATGGACAGGTAGGCCTGGCGTGCTGTGATTCATGGGGTCGCAGAGTTGGACACGACTGAGCGGCTGAACTGAACTGAACTGAACTGAATATTCCATTGTGTATTACCATAGCTTTCTTCTCCATTCATCTGCTGATGAGCATCTAGGTTGCTTCCTTGTCCTGGCAATTATAAATAGTGCTGTGATGAACACTGGGGTGCACATGTCTCTTTCAGATCTGGTTTCCTCGGTGTGTATGCCCAGGAGTGGGATTGCTGGGTCATATGGCAGTTCTATTTCCAGTTTTTTAAGGAATCTCCACACTGTTCTCCATAGCGGCTGTACTAGTTTGCATTCCCACCAACAGTGTAAGAGGGTTCCCTTTTTTCCACACCCTCTCCAGCGTTTATTGCTTGTAGACTTTTGGATAGCAGCCATCCTGACTGGCGTGTAATGGTACCTCATTGAGGTTTTGATTTGCATTTCTCTGATAATGAGTGATGTTGAGCATCTTTTCATGTGTTTGTTAGCCATCTGTATGTCTTCTTTGGAGAAATGTCTGTTTAGTTCTTTGGCCCATTTTTTGATTGGGCCATTTATTTTTCTGGAATTGAGCTTCAGGAGTTGCTTGTATATTTTTGAGATTAATCCTTTGTCTGTTGCTTCATTTGCTATTATTTTCTCCCAATCTGAGGGCTGTCTTTTCACCTTGCTTATAGTTTCCTTTGTGGTGCAAAAGCTTTTAAGTTTCATTAGGTCCCATTTGTTTATTTTTGCTTTTATTTCCAATATTCTGGGAGGTGGGTCATAGAGGATCTTGCTGTGATTTATGTCGGAGAGTGTTTTGCCTATGTTCTTCTCTCAAAGGAGGCAAAGATATACAATGGAAAAAAGACAACCTCTTTAACAAATGGTGCTGGGGAAACTGGTCAACTACTTGTTAAAGAATGAAACTAGAACACTTTCTAACACCATACACAAAAATAAACTCAAAATGGATTAAAGATCTAAATGTAAGAAGACAGTAGTCTTGATGAGTAGAGAAAGTGAGATAGTGTGAATGAGTCATGCCAAGATGTGTTATCAATAAATACTTAACTAGGGTCCTTGGGTAAAGCTATATGTCAGCTTTATCCACAGGAAAGTGTTAATCTTCTACAACTCGAAATACAAGATAACTGCAAAACATCCCATAGCTCTGCCA
Source organism: Cervus canadensis (assembly GCF_019320065.1). Taxonomy (NCBI): domain Eukaryota; kingdom Metazoa; phylum Chordata; class Mammalia; order Artiodactyla; family Cervidae; genus Cervus; species Cervus canadensis. The sequence goes on along the minus strand of NC_057410.1, from coordinate 20,644,755 downwards.
ATTTCTCTTCTCATTGTTGCTGTCCCTACAATATTTAGCTCTTTCTCCTCTAGATTTGTTTGCTATATTTTTCCTGTAAGTTTTCTCTGATCAGCTCTTTCCACTCAGACTTATATGTCATGTACTTTGTTGCCATTAGCCAGGTGTTCCTGATGCCACTCATCAATAGAACATGCAAATATATTGAGGACTTTTATATAACCCTTATATATATTAAAGTCCTCACCAGGTCATTTATCCATCAGTGGTACCTATAATACGCCGATGCTTTTTAGTTGGTGTTACAGGAGCACTACAGGAGACTCAAGCAAATGATTATTAAGCATATACATGAAGAGTTGGGAATCTGATCAGGACAGAGTAAGTCTAAACACTTCTGTTTCATTGGTTAAGAAAGACTACATGAAGGAGAAGATGTTTCAGGAGTTATCAAATGGATAGAGTTTGCAGAGTAAAGGCATCTATGGGACATCATGTCATAAGTTTGTAGAGCCAGAGAGTTCTCTGTGTTGAGAGTGAGTCACTAGGACTAGGAGAAGCAAAGGATGGAGGAACGTAGAGAGAATGAGGAAAATGGCAACGGGTTTTTGTCAGTAAGAGTCTGTGAAATTTTTGGTCTATGCTGTAGCATAAAGGTTCCAATGAAAGTTTTTGGAGTAATGGGTTGAGAGAAATACTATAAAAGTAATTTTGAAAATCAGCTAGATAAGGCTAGTGGAGGTGATGGAATTCCAGCTGAGCTATTTCAGATCCTGAAAGCTGATGCTGTGAAAGTGCTGCACTCAATATGCCAGCAAATCTGGAAAACTCCGCAGTGGCCACAGGACTGGAAAAGGTCAGTCTTCATTCCAATCCCAAAGAAAGGCAATACCCAAGAATGCTCAAACAACCGCACAATTGCACTCATCTCACATGATAGTAAAGGAATGGTCAAAATTCTCCAAGCCAGGTTTCAGCAATACGTGAACTGTGAACTTCCAGATGTTCAAGCTGGTTTTAGAAAAGGCAGAGGAACCAGAGATCAAATTGCTAACATCTGCTGGATCATCGAAAAAGCAAGAGAGTTCCAGAAAAACATCTATTTCTGCTTTATTGACTATGCCAAAGCCTTTGACCGTGTGAATCACAATAAACTGTGGAAAATTCTTTAAGAGATGGGGATACCAGACCACCTGACCTGAATCTTGAAAAACCTGTATGCAGGTCAGGAAGCAACAGTTAGAACCGGATATGGAACAACAGACTGGTTCCAAATTGGAAAAGGAGTATGTCAAGGCTGTATATTGTCACCCTGTTTATTTAACTTATATGCAAAGTACATCATGAGAAACACTGGGCTGGATGAAACACAAGCTGGAATCAAGATTGCCGGGAGAAATATCAATAACCTCAGCTATGCAGATGATACCACCCTTATGGGAGAAAGTGAAGAAGAACTTAGGAGCCTCTTGATGAACGTGAAAGAGGAGAGTGAAAAAGTTGGTTTAAAGCTCAACATTCAGAAAACCAAGATCATGGCATCCAGTCCCATCACTTCATGGCAAATAGATGGGGAAACAGTGGGAACAGTGGCTGACTTTATTTGGGGGGCTCCAAAATCACTGCAGATGGTGACTGCAGCCATGAGATTAAAAGACGCTTACTCCTTAGAAGGAAAGTTATGACTAACCTAGGCAGCATTTTAAAAAGCAGAGACATTACTTTGCCAACAAAGGTCTGTCTAGTCAAGGCTATGGTTTTTCCAGTGGTCATGTGTGGATGTGAGAGTTGGGCTGTGAAGAAAGCTGAGCACCAGAAAATTGATGCTTTTGAACTGTGGTGTTGGAGAAGACTCTTGAGAGTCCCTTGGACTGCAAGGAGATCCAACCAGTCCATCCTAAAGGAGAGCAGTCCTGGGTGTTCATTGGAAGGACTGATGTTGAAGCTGAAACTCTAATACGTTGGCCACCTGATGCTAAGAGCTGATTTATTTGAAAAGACCCTGATGCTGGGAAACATTGGGGCAGGAGGAGAAGGGGATGACAGAGGATGAGATGGTTGGATGGCATCACCAATTCAATGGACATGGGTTTGGGTAAACTCCGGCAGTTGGTGATGGACAGGGAGGCCTGGCGTGCTGTGGTTCATGGGGTCGCAGAGTCGGACACAACTGAGCGACTGAACTGGAACTGTAAGGCTAGTATCACATTAATAGATAGAGGAGGTTAATTTCAGGAAGATGAATTTCATTTCTATACATACTTCTTTTTTCTCATGAAGGTATTTTTCAGTTTTTTACCCACTTATCTCTGAACTTGTAAGGCTTGTTTGGTATTGGATGGAAATGGATCAGTTTCAGTTATATTTAGGATTTGTAGTTAATTAAAAATGTATATTTTGAGTCTGAACTTTTCACATGGCAACCTTTTATTATGTCTGAATATATTAATATTTTCTCTAGGATAAAAAGTTTTATAGGGATGGTGTGAGTACAGAAAGAAGGTGACGGTTTTCCCTCATAGTAGAAGCTCTTTTCACCAATCACAACTTAACCTACCCACCAGATACACTGATATTCTCCAAAACTAGTGTTGTTTCACACACACAAAAATAAGTCGAATAACTTGATTCAGTCAAGTCACTTAAAATGTGTTATCAAATTAGGTATGGGCATGATAATTGTAAAATATTTGGAAATTATGTAGAAATCTATTATTATCCATTCAAATTGCTCTGCAAGTGTCTTTAATTTCTCACTCCACTTTATATAAATTAAAGCTGGAACTCTTACACAGTGAATAATCAGTATGATTTTTGGAGGATGACTTTGAGTAACTCAAAGCAAAAGAGTTGGCCTACATCAGAAACTGACAAATACTCATCTGTATATTTCAAGTGTTTAAGATATGTATGTATTACCCTTTGTGACTTCTTTCTTCATCTATCTCATGACACCTAATCACACTGGGCAAAAGATTTTCTATGAATTTGATGTTTTAGAACATGGAGAGGACTCCAATCTAGCTACCATTCTAACTTACTGCAACATATATGAAGAGTATGATTTAATACTGTGACTCACCAGCACTTCCTTGACACTTGTTCACATATTATAAACTGGCTTATTTCTCTCCTCTGAATTTGCTTACATGGAAATCACCTAAATGCCTGCACTAAATCCTTTTGCTTATGTCTCTCTGGTATTTTATACTGTTGCCCTTGACTCTTAAAACCTCTCTTATTCTTGGCTTATTAACTAGACTAGTCTGACTTTTGCCTATCTGCATATGTTTTTTTTCTCCTACTCCTTTATGAACTTATATTCAATATTTCTTCTTTCTACTTCCTTACTCTATTTCCTATTCCTCCAATTTTTTTTTTCTTGACACAATTTTCACTGGTAGTCCCATTCACTACTGTAATCAGGAAGACTCTGTTGTTCTCTGTGGCCTAGTTAGAGCATTCTCCTTTGGTATATAGTCTTTGGTACAAAGACTGTAGAGATAACTGAGTTATATTAGAGCAAAAGGAATTAATGAGATGATTCTAAGAACATGGGGATATTCGTGTATATAATAGTATACCCCTTCCCCTTACAGTGAAGAAAGAATGTGTCAATTTTACCTCCTTCAGTTTCCCATTTCCAGGCTTTATGAAAACAGTGGTTTTTTTTTTTTTTCTTTTTCTCTCAAATATGCTAATGCCATTGGTTGATTACATGTTTGGTCAACATCTCTGTTTCACTTTGTTCTTATAGCTCTTTAAGTGAACGTGATGATAATATTAAAAAAAAAATTTCCTCCAATGTGTCAGGGATAGTTCTAGATGCCTTAATTTTCAAAATGATACTGTACATTTGTTATTATTAGCCTCACTGCATAAGTGAGTATGGGGCATTGGAATTTTCAATAGCTTGCCTAAGATCACATTACAAATAAATACTGGTGTCCAAGTTTGCTCATTTTGAAAGCCATGCTTTTATATATACAGTTTATTGATTTAGTTGCAGTGTGGGCCTTCACTGCAGTGGCTTCTCCTGTTCTGGAGCACAGACTCCAGGGTGCAGGCCTCAGGAGTTGCGGCGTGTGGGCTCACCAGTGGTGGCTCCCCGATTCTAGAGCACAGTCTCAGTAGTTCTGGCACAAGGGCTTAGTTGCTTCATGGCCCGTGGGGTCCTCCCAGACTAGAGACTGAACCCATGTTTCCTGCACTGGCAGGCAGATTCTTTACCACTGAGCCACAAGGGAAACCCCCTAAAGCTGTGCTTTTTAATGAATGCATTTAAGTCTATACATTTCTATCTAATCTTTACTTAAGCTGCATTCCTTTTTATATCATTTAGGTCTAAATTATAATTTTATAATTTTTATAAAACTTTATAATTTCCATTGTGATTCCTTCTTAACACTTGGGATATTTAGATGTGTTTTCCCCCAACACATGTAAAAATTTTGCTTTCCTACTTTATTAACTTATCTAAAATAACTTTTATAGATATCTATTTTAAATTGAAATATAGTTTGTTTACAGTGTTATATTATTTTCAGGTGTGCAACATAGTAATTTGATATTCTTATAGATTATACTCCATTTAAATTTACAAAATATTGGCTATATCCCCTGTACTGTACATTACATCCTTGTGCTATTTAGTTTATTCCTGTTTGTTTGTACAACTTAATCCCTTTCCCCTTCCTTGCCCTTACCCCTGTTTCTCTCCACATTAGTAACCACTAGTTTGTTCTCTGTATCTGTGAATTTATTTCTGTTTTGTTATATTCATTCATTTGTTTTATTTTTTAGATTTCACACATAGGTAAAAACATATGGTATTTGTCTTTATCTGACTTACCTCACTAAGCCTAATACTGTCAGATCCATCCATGTTGTTACAAATGGGAAAATATCCTTCTTTTAATGGCTGCATAATATTCCATTGTGCATATGGACCACATTTTCTTTATCCATTTGTCTGTTGATGGATATTTAGGTTGCTTCTACATCTTGGCTATTTTAAACAGTGCTGCTATGAACATTGGGATGCCTAAATATAAATATCTATTTCATTCATCATGTCTTAAATTTTATTGTTTTAATTCTTAAGGAAATGAAAAGGGTAGAAGAGCATATACATCACTTTCAAATGAGTAAAAGATATGGATCCTATTTTCAAAAAGCTTAGTCTGTTAGATCGTTCTGTAACAAATAAGACCAATCAAAAGAAGAGAATATAATAATGCCGAAAATCCCATGGACGGCGGAGCCTGGTGGGCTGCAGTCCATGGGATCGCTAAGAGTCAGATACTACTGAGCGACTTCACTTTCACTTTTCACTTTCATGCATTGGAAAAGGCAATGGCAACCCACTCCAGTGTTCTTGTCTGGAGAATCCCAGGGACGCCGGAGCCTGGTGGGCTGCTGTCTATGGGGTCTCACAGAGTCGGACACGACTGAAGTGACTTTGCAGCAGCAACAGCAGGAGCTTGAAGGATAAGAAATTCAGTGAGGATTGTCTCAATCATTTTCATGAAAATGATGGAATGTGAATGGGGTCTTATAGGGAGGATAGAATTTGGGTGAATTGGGTAAAGGAAGGGGATTTCAGGCAAGGAGGCCAACACAAATGAAGTTATCCTGGCATAAATACTATGTTCTTGGGTCAGTGACTAGGCCATCCTTATATTGCCCCTTGGAACACAGGAAATAAGTCTAATCTTGGTTTCATTTGTGTGTGTGCATGCGTGCTAAGTCGCTCAAGTCATGTCTGACTCTTTGTGACCCAATGGACTGTAACCTACCAGGCTCCTCTTTCATGGGATTCTCCAGGCAAGAATACTAGAGTGGATTGCCATTTCCTCCTCCAGGGGGTCTTTCTGACCCAGGGATCGAACTCACGTCTCTTATGTCTCCTGCATTGGTAGGCAGGTTCTTTACCACTACTGCCACCTGGGAAGCCCTTTTTTTCATATAATAGCACTCAAAATAATGTTCATAAAACTACTAAGTCTCTGGGAGTATCTTTTTTGAATTAGCTAACTTTCCTCAGTTATTATTTACTATTCCTAGTGAGTGTCTATGAGTCTGTTCATTATGACTGTTTATTGATATGTTGGGCTTCCCAGGTAGCTCAGTGTAAAGAATTCACCTGCCATTGCAGCAGCTCAATCCCTGGGTGGGGAAGATCCCCTGGAGTTGGAAATGGCAACCCACTCCAGTATCCTTGCCTGGGAGGTCCCTTTGACAGAGGATCCTGGCAGACTGCAGTCCATGGGACAGACTCAAGTGAGCGAGCACTGATGTGTTAAACTTAATACTTCTTACATGGGATCCTTATCACAGGACATGACCCATGACTTCTTAAAAGGTAGTTCCCAGGATGAAAGCCACAAGAAACACCAACAGTAAAATCTTGAATATGGAATAATACCTTATAGTAGTCAAATCCAGGGTCCCCAACCTGCTGCCCCCCTTCCTCTGGGTCTGCATAGCAAGATGTGAGCCGCAGGAGAGCAAGGGAAGCTTCATTTGTATTAGCAGCCACTCTCCTCTGCTCTGCCTCCTATCAGATCAGCATCGGCACTTGATTCTCACAGGAATGTGAACCCTACTGTGACCTGCACATGTGAGGATTCTGGGTGGCATGCTCCTGATGATAATTACCCTGAAACCACCTGCCCTACACTGTCCATGGAAGGACTGTCTTACACAAAACCAGTCCCTGGTGCTAATAAAATGGGGAACCACTTGTCAAATCTACAGTGTGGCCATGCGACTGGGAAAATTAAGGAGTAACTAATTTATTTTTCATAAGTTGTAAGACTTCTAAGGGCTTCCCTGGTGGCTCAGATGCTAAAGAATCTGCCTGCAATGGAGGAGACCTTGATTTGATCACTGGGTTGGGAAGATCCCTTGGAGGAGGGCCTGGCAAGCCCCTCCAGTATTCTTGCCTGGAGAATCCCCATAGACAGAGGAGCATGGTGGGCTCTAGTCCATGGGGTCTCAAAGAGTTGGAAATGACTGAGAAACTAGGCACACAAAAGACTTTTAAAAGAAGATCAATTAGATTGATTAGGTCTTCTTAACTTACAAAGTTTTGAGTTCACACTTGGAATTCAACAGATCTGACTTTCAATTCTAGCTGTTTCACTTAAAATTCTATGATGTTGGATGAATTTATTTAACCTCTTTATGACTCATTTGCCTCATCTATAAAATGAGAATAACAATACCTATTTCTTAGTGCTGGTATGAAGATTAAATCAAAGAATTGTGTACATCACATGTTGTAGTACTTGGCACATTGTAAATGTTCAACAAGTCATAGCTAAATATAAGCTTGTATATAAATGTCAGCCAAATGATGTAGCGTTTTCTTATTCATATCAACTCTACTTGAATATATACCAGTATAAAGTTTATATCCCCAAAATGGTAGAATGTTAAATATGTAAAATATGCATGTAGGTATTGTTTCCATATGAATAATGAACCATAATTAATGTGGCTGTTAGTATATGGAGCAAGAAATAGTGAGTGCTTCACTACTGATTATAACATGTAACCAAAATGTTATTCCTTAAATGATCCTCTTTTTAGTGTTGTGTATGCTTAGTCACTCAGTCGTGTCCAATTCTTTGTGATCCCATGGACTATAGCCTGCCAGGCTCCTCTGTCCATGGGGATTCTCCAGGCAAGAATACTGGAGTGGGTTGCCATGCCCTCCTCCAGGAGATCTTCCCAGCCTCAGGATTGAACTCAGGTCTTCTGCATTTCAGGCTCAGTCTTTACCATTTGAGCCACCAAGGAAGCCCTCTCTTTTTAGTTGCACAGTCAAGGTAATCTTTTCAGAAAGAAAAAGGCAGATAAAGACATTTCTAGAGTAAACATATTGTGAAATCCTCCATGTATATATCTAGGTTTGAAAATAATAATTGCAGTGTCGATGAAAATTTATGACAGTGTCGGCAAAAGTAAAAGTGCACGCAAGATTCTGTGGTTGATGATGGAGTCTGTGGAAAGCGATTTGCTGATATTTTCAGTCTGCATGTTGGTTCAGTTACTGTGATATTCATAATGAATGAGGAAAATAACATTTTAACCGAGAAGTGCCAAAGAGAGTCACCAGTGTATTATTTCATTGTATATGCCTAATTCATCTCTGAAATGTGGAGTCCATCCATGAACACCTTGTATTAATATGTGACTATGAAAGTGACAAATAGTTTCAAGGGATTAGATCTGATAGAGAGAGTGCCTGAAGAACTATGGATGGAGGTTCCTGACATTGTACATGAGACAGTGATCAAGACCTTTCCCCAGGAAAAGAAATGCAAAAAGGCAAAGTGGTTATCTGAGGAGGCCTTACATATAGCTATGAAAAGATGAGAAATGAAAGGCAAGGGATAAAAGGAAAGATATACCCATGTGAATGCAGAGTTCTAAAGAATAGCAAGGAGAGGTAAGAAAGCCTTCCTCAGTGATCAGTGCAAATAAATTAGAGGAAAACAATAGAATGGGAAAGACTAGAGATCTCTTCAAGAAAATCAGAGATACCAAGGGAATTTTTCATGCAAAGATGGGCAAAATAAATGACAGAAATGGTATGGACCTAACAGAAGCAGAAGATATTAAGAAGAGGTGGCAAGAACACACAGAAGACCTATACAAAAAAGGTCTTCATGACCGAGATAATCATGATGGTGTGATCACTCACCTAGAGCCAGACATCCTGGAATGTGAAGTCAAGTGGGCCTTAGGAAGCATCACTATGAACAAAGCTAGAGGAGGTGATGGGATTCCAGTTGAGCTATTGCAAATCCTGTAAGATGATGCTGTGAAAGTGCTGCACTCAATATGCCAGCAAATTTGGAAAACTCAGTAGTGGCCATAGAACTGGAAAAGTTCCTTTTTCATTCCAATTCCAAAGAAAGACAATACCCAAGAATGTTCAAACTACCGCACAATTATACTCATCTCACACGCTAGCAAAGTGATGTTCAAAATTCTCCAACAGAGGCTTCAACAGTACATGAATCGTGAACTTCCAGATGTTCAAGCTGGATTTAGAAAAAGCAGAGGAACCAGAGATCAAATTGCCAACATCTGTTGGATTATTGAAAAACCAAAAGAGTTCCAGAAAAACATCAACCTCTGCTTTATTGACTATGTCAAAGCCTTTGACTGTGTGGATCACAACAAACTGGAAAATTCTGAAAGATATGGGAATACTACACCACCTGACTTGCCTCCTGAGAAATCTGTATGCAGGTCAAGAGGCATCAGTTAGAACTGGACATGGAACAACAGACTGGTTGTTGTCCTTTCCCAAATCGGGAAAGGAGTACATCAAGGCTGTATATTGTCACCCTGCTTATTTAACTTATATGCAGAGTACATCATGAGAAACGATGGGCTGGATGAAGCACAAGTTGGAATCAAGATGGCCGGGAGAAATATCCATAACCTCAGATATGCAAATGACACCACCCTAATGGCAGTGGTGGTTCCTTGCAAAGAGGAACTAAAGAGCCTCTTGATGAAAGCAAAAGAGGAGAGTGAAAAAGTGGGCTTAAAACTCAAGATTCAGAAAACTAAGATCATGGCATCCAGCCCCATCCCTTCATGGCAAATAGATGGGGAAACAGTGGAAACAGTGAAAGACTTCATTTTGGGGGGCTCCAAAACCACTGAAGATGGTGACTACAGCCATGAAATTGAAAGATGCTTGCTCCTAAGGACAAAAGTTATGACCAACCATAACATGGACAGCATATTAAAAAGCAGAGACATTACTTTGCCAGGTCTGTCTAGTCAAAGCTGTATGTCATGTATGGATGTGACAGTTGCATTATAAAGAAAGCTGAGCACTGAAGAGTTGATGCTTTTGAACTGTGGTATTGGAGAAGACTCTTGAGAGTCCCTTGGACTGCAAGGAGATCCAACCAGTCAATCCAAAAGGAAATCAGTCCTGAACATTCATTGGAAGGACTGATGCTGAGGCTGAAACTCCAGTACTTTGGCCACCTGATGAAAAGAACTGACTCATCTGAAAAGACCCTGATGCTGGGAAAGATTGAAGGTGGGAGGAGAAGGGGACAACAGAGGATGAGATGGTTGGATGGTATCACCGACTTGATGCACATGAGTTTGAGTAAACTCTGGGAATTGGTGATGGACAGGGAGGCCTGGCGTGCTGCAGCGCATTGGGTCGCTAAGAGTCAGACACGACTGAGTGACTGGACTGAACTGATAAAGGTGACATCCTGCACGTTTCCAGGTCAACTTGCCTCTGACACCTTTGAGATGCTTTTGCCTCTGATTCACTACTGCAGAGTCAACACAACACTGTGTTCTATTGCTAAGAACACAATTTCATTAGTGGGACTTCATGTTTTAATCCCCTGAAACTGAACCTGGCTGTAAATACTTCTATTGACTATATAATCGTATAAATAGGAAAAAATATTTTCAATAAACCTAAAAATATTCTCCTGAGGTGATTTTCAAGCGACTTTTTTTGCAGATACATGTAACTCTGCTAACTCAATATTTTTCTTTTGTAGTGGACTCTTAATATGCTGGAATGGAAATTATACCCTTTCATGTTTCAATTTGAAAGTGGCTGTTTAGGCCATTTGTATAGAAATAGTTGTCACTCAGAAGTAGCATTAATAAGTAGAATGAAATTATATTATTGGATTCCTTTTTACCCAAATTCAGATACACTTTATACAATATCATATCTCTTGAAATGTGACTGCATTCAAATAAAAACCTGGTATTATACAATTATTCTGCATTGAATAGAGAAGCTGTTAGTCTTATCCCTCAGTGCATATCTACTAGTTTTCAAATTTAAAGTTATGAAGTGTGATAAAAGGCTTACAGAAGGAAAGAAGTCCTTTAATCTGAAGGACATATGGATCCATCATCTTTGTGAGTCTCCTCTGTGTGGGTGCAATGCTAATCACACAATTCCTGTGCTCACTGACTTCATCATCTGTAGGAATAGGAGACTAGTAGCAAGTGGATGAATCGTATCAAATATTTGGCATGTACAAGTGCTACCGAGACCAGCACTGGGGATCTACTCAGGCCGTGTATTCACATAGGGTCATGAGAGAGGAAGAGCCTGGGCAAAAACAGACAGAAAAAGCAGGTCCAAATAGCCCAAAACAAAGTGCTGACCGATAACAGAGGGCAGGTCTCAAGGCTGGGAGTTAAACAGAACCCAGTAGGATTGGAGATTTAAGTAACAAGATTTAACCATCTCCATCTCAGCTGCATGAGTACTACATTTTGACCCGGATTGTGTCACATTGCCAGAGAAGGCGATGGCTCCCCACTCCAGTACTCTTGCCTGGAAAATCCCATGGACAGAGGAGCCTGGTCGGCTGCAGTCCATGAGGTCGCCAAGAGTCAGACACGACTGAGCGACTTCCCTCTCACTTTTCACTTTCATGCGCTGGAGAAGGAAATGGCAACCCACTCCAGTGTTCTTGCCTGGAGAACCCCAGGGACGGGGGAGCCTGGTGGGCTGCCGTCTATGGGGTCGCACAGAGTCGGACACGACTGAAGCGACTTAGCAGCAGCAGCAGCAGCAGTGTCACATTGCAAGTAGCTAAGTGGTTAACACTTTCTACTTATAAAGTCTTATAACTTTGTGGCTATGCTACAGTTCTTCAGCAATCACTGTAAAACTGCAAAGTCTGAAAAACTAAGGGGGGATTTACTGATTTACCATTGTTTCCACTTTCAAAAATTATACCATTGTAGGATTAGCTAGCATTGTCATAGAATGATAGTCGCTCAGTTGTGCCTGATTCTTTACAACCCCATGGAGTGTAGCCCACCAGGCTCCTCTGTCCATGGAATTCTCCAGGCAAGAATACTAGAGTGGGTAGCCTTCTAAGAAGAATTCCCTTCTCCAGGGGATCTTTCTGACCCAAGGATCGAACCCGGGTCTCCTGCATTGCAGGCAGATTCTTTACCTACCATCTGAGCCACCAGGAAAGTCTATGTGTTGTTGTATCTTGAAATGTACACTTTTTCTGCTCTTAGTGCATTGAGATATAAGGTGTATGTGGAAATTTGTATCCTTATATTAACTCTTCCTTCTTGACATTCATGTAACATTTCCATCTTGATGTTTGGATAGCACTTATTTATCCTCATTTTGTTACAAAAAAAAACAAAGGATATCAAATTTAAAAGGTAAAATGGGTCCAATTCTTTTTGTGTCACTGTGCAATAATCACTGTGTACTTGAATTCCATATTAGTCCTGTTTTCTCATCACTGTGTTTCACTGCTGGGTGCATTCAACACTGATTATCAACTATAAGTCCTTTACTCTTGACCTCCTCACCCATTTATTTATCAGTTTCTGCTGATGATGCCAAATTATGTTGGAACATGTGAACCCGATAAGGACACAATTAGTTCCACTTAATGATAATTGGTCTTCTGGTATGGTTTCCAGGAATATATTGCACCATTAAAGCAGGAATCACTTATTTGCAAAATCAAAGTCATCTGTTTACTCATATACTTCTGTTAACATATTGGTGTTACCCAGAGGGGGAAAAAGTGTATTCCCTGAATGTATTTGCAAAAAGAATTTGTACAACTTTCTCTTAAGTGGGTTAGTTTTTAATACTATCGGTTAAGCTATTCAATCTGCTAATCACGGTCTTAGAATGGGAACTTGGCAATAGTACTTTAAAAAAAAAAGTGAAGGAAAATAAGTTATATCTGCAGGTAAGTATGTATCTGTGCATTTTTATTTTTTATTCTGACAGTCTGCCTGTAATTTGTGAAGGATTTTGGCTGGCAGTCAAACTCAGAGCAGTCAACCTTTACAATTGTTTGTTTCTGTATGTGTTCCCAAGTGTCTTCATAGCTGAAATGAAAGAAGTAACACATTTGGTGTACATCAGACTTCTCTAGATCAGGATTTTGGTGGATTTTTTTAAATTCAGTTCTCCTGACTTTTTTCATACATCTGCTTTTTTGTGAAGTGTTCTATGTATCTTTTTAAACTTTGAGAACACAGTCTTGATTTAAAACAAAACTTTGTTTCAAAGATTTGCATTTCAGTGCAAAGATTAGATTTAAGCAACATGAATACACAATATTTGAATTATGGGAAGTAATAAATGTCCATTTAAATTTGGGTTTTAATTTTTAAACATTTATTTAACAAAATCCTGCCCAAAATCTGTAGGCAGAGGTTTTTATTGAATTGACGGGGAAAGCAGTTCTGAATTTCATAAAGCATTCACGAGGGAGACCGTATTGTCAGCAGCAGTAATTACAGCAGGTAATAGTGTCATTTAACCTGTCACAGACCACTGAACGTGACGAGCAGGGGACGTACCAGCTGTCACACCCTGTTAGCTTTCACGTCCTGGGACTTGCAAAATCACACCAGGACTCACTCTTGGAGAATGAAGGGAAAACAAAAATAAAGCCAGATTAAAATTTATTACAGTTTTTATAGCGAGACTGTTCCCAGAAAACAAAAATTATAAATCTCTGTAAAGTTGAAAGTCAACCTAGGCATTCCTCTTCTTCATTTTTGTTTCTTATAGTCAAAGGCTGTTGGCCTGGAAATAAATATAACTCAGACTCAATTCTGCTGCTTTTTAACTGTGACCTTCGATAAGCCATTTAATCCCCTTGCGCCTCAGTTTCTTCTTGTGTTCAATAAAAATTTCGGTGAAGGATACACTCTCTAAGGTCCAATTTCCCTTTTAAAACCCTCCGTTTCTACTGAGAATAAATTCTCTTCCAGTTGTTGTAGATATACCAGTGAACATATTAGAGTTGCTGCCCTTATGAAACTTGTATTCTAATGAGGAAGACAGGCCATAAACACATAAGCAAATAATTTCAGATAGTTTAACATCAGATAAAAGCAGGTATTGTGAAGAAAGAATCCAGGTAAGCAAAGGTGTGAGACAGAGCTTCTCTGAGGAGGCACCCTCTGAGCAGAGGCCTGAATTTGGTGACTAAGCCCTGTTACACTGTGGGTTAAGAGCAACTCAAGAGGAAGAAACAGCAAGATGTTTTTTGTGTTCAAGGACCAGAGAGAAGCCAGTGTAGCAGGGAGGAGGGAAAGAAGTAGAAAATGACTTCACTGGCGCATGCTGTGGCTATAGCAAAGACTTTGGGTTTTATTCGAAATGAATAAAGTCAAAGTGAATCCAGGGAAAGGTTAAGAGCAGAAGGATGTTGTGGACATCATAGGTTTTGAAAGAATTTTTCTGCCTGCCTTATAAAATAAGGCTTCTGGTGGAAATATCTGCATTTTAACAGCATATGCTCAATATACTAATATATGTGTGCATATTGTTGCTTCAGTTGTGTCCAACTCTTTGCAATCCTATGGACCCTAGCCCACCAGGCTCCTCTGTGCATGGGATTCTTCAAGCAAGAATACTGAAGTGGGTCGCCACGCCCTCCTCCAAGGGATCTTCCTGATCCTGGAATCAAACTCACGTCTTTTATGTCCCCTGCATTGGCAGGCATGTTCTTTACTACTAGTGCCACCTGGGAAGCCCCACTGATATGTAAATCATTACTTTAAAAAATAACATGATTTCAAATTTATGGGGATAAATTTTTGTAGAGATATCAGAGAAGACTCATGACCACAGGATTCTTTTAATATCTTTCGGGTTTTTTTTAAGATTACCTTTGAGTTTCATTTTACCTTAGATAATGTAGAATTGGCAGGAATAATCACAAAAGAAGAAAAATGCTAACTTTATTTGTGCTGGCGTGTTTAGTTTTCAGCCTAATTCAGGAAAGATTTGAGGATATGATAGCATATTATAAGATTTGATTAAACAAAGGATAACAAACACTTTTCCAGATATCTTTCTCTAGAATAGTTGAATTGGAAGAGAGAGTTAAGGTGCATATTTCCAATCAGACATGGAGGAAAATCCTGCATGTATTCAGCGCTAAGGCTGGGAAGTTTCTTAAAACATTCTAAATGGATTTTTTTCTTCTGTTGGTGTGTCATGCCAAACTGATTTTTTAATGCATGAAAACATTCAATCAACAAACATAAATGGAGCATTAAGTTCTAGTCAAACATTCCACCAAGCACTCGGGATTTAGCAGGGACGCCTACAGAAAGTTTACTGGTGATAATATGCTTGACTAGGGAGCTAAGAATCTCTTTAAAGCTGTGTTTACATTCACACCTGCATTCTGTCATTACTTAAATGTCCAGCAATGGCTGGGAAGTTGATAAATGCCCATTATGGCAGGACTAACTCCGCTTCCAACCAATCTGTTTTGTCAGTTGTCTATAAAAACAGAACACATCTTCCTTGTCACTAAGGAGATCATAACCTAGAAGTGAAAATTGGTCTGTACATAGACAACTGCAGTTCGGTCCTATAATAGAGGAAAGTGCAGCAAGCTAAGGAAACAGGTTAGGCAAAGATGCTGAGCCATGAAAATGATGCTGCGGCTGCGGCTGCGTCGCTTCAGTCGTGTCCGACTCTGTGCGACCCCATAGACAGCAGCCCACCAGGCTCCAACGTCCCTGGGATTCTCCAGGCAAGAACACTGGAGTGGGTTGCCATTTCCTTCTCCAGCACATGAAAGTGAAAAGTGAAAGTGAAGTCGCTCAGTCGTGTCCGACTCTTCGCTGGACTGCAGCCAACCAGGCTCCTCCATCCATGGGATTTTCTAGGCAAGAGCACCGGAGTGGGGTGCCATTGCCTTCTCTGATGAAAGTGATGAGTTAGTGGCAAAGGAAATGAAAATTTAAAGAATAAGAACAAATCAATCTCTGCACATCTACCTTCCTGTTTCCAAAATAAATCTGTAATTAACATCATATTATACATTTCCTAACATTCAGTTACTCAGAAATATGTATAACTAAGGATTTCTGTCTCCTCTTCTAGAGAACTCTATTTCTCATAGGTTTCCAAACACGATACCATCATTTTGTTTTTCCTAGCTCTGGGACTTTTAAAAATAATAATTTTGATTTAGTGGCTTAGTCCCTTCAAAGTGTTATAACAAAAACACTACAGACTGAGTGGCTTAAACAACAAGCATTTATCTATAGTCCTGGTGGCTAGGAAGTTCAAGATCAGAGTAGTGGCAGGTTCATTGTTTGGTGTCAGCCTGCTTCCTGATTTATAAATGACAGTCTTATCCTTGTGTCCTCAGATGGCAGAGGGGCATGAGAGTTTTCTGGAGTCTCTCTTACAAGAGCACTCATCTTATTCATTAGGGCTCCATTCTCATGATCTAATCACCCCCTAAAGCCCTACTTCCAAATACCATCACTTTGGGGTTTAGACTTCAACAAATGAGTTTTGGGAAGATCCAAGTTTCCAGTCCATAACATTCAGTTTATCATTTTGTCTTGGTTGAGGATGGATAATGCAGAGGACAGATTAGAAGGTGGAAGCAGAACTGGCCAGTGGAAAATTAGGTTACAGTCCACTTGGTCAATCTGCCATCATGGCCCAGGAGGCTACTTGAGCCAGCTGTTCTTGGGTAACTTGCAAGTATTTCCCATTTTGCCTTCTGACCTTCCTCCTTTTGTTCCAATTTGTCTGTCTTAAAGGGACATTTTGAATGAGCAAATGGATTTTTGTCGTTCAATTGAAGATACATGGAATACGTTCAAGTAGCACTAAAAGAGGGAGGTTTTAAATATACTTACTTGCCAGTTGTATTAGATCTGAGCCGCCAGAAAAGAAGGGAAGGAAAGGCTGTGATGAGGGAGCCCTGGGTGTAATTAGAGGAGGGGAGAGTAAAATCTGCGAATACAAAGAGCACATGTTTTCCCCAGAGCAGGACATTGTTGACTGTAATTAAAACACACTTGCAGTAAGGGAGAAGATTGCTACAAGTTACCCGTTAAAAAATTTAATTGATACTGCAGAAGAATGAAAGAATGCAGGGTGATTAAATTGGAGAGGGAAAAATGGAAATAAAGCTTACACTGAGAAAGAAGGGCAAGAAGCCAAGAGGTAAGAAGGCAGGTAGTGAAACCAGACGGGAAGGAAAAGAAAGGTAGGGTCAGGATCCAGTCGCACTGGTCATCTGGTTTTGAGATCTGATTTCTGTTCACATCCAAACGATTCAAATCAGATTCAAAGAATTCAAAGATTCAAAGAATCTGATTGGGATAATGGAAGCCAAAAGGACTGAGGATCCACGAAGGGTGAAAGGCAAAGGGAAGAGCTTGTTGAAGCGGGACGTATGCTATTCAGTTCAGTTCAGCTGCTCAGTTGTGTCCCAACTCTTTTTGAGCCCATGGACCACAGCACGCCAGGCCTCCCTGTCCATCGCCAAACCTGCGGTTTACTCAAACTCATGTCCACTGAGTCGGTGATACCATCCAAACATCTCATCCTCTGTCATCCCCTTCTCCTCCTGCCCCCATCTCTTGCAGTATCAGGGTCTTTTCCAATGAATCAGTTCTTCAAATCAGGTGGCCAAAGTATTGGAGTTTCAGCTCCAACATCAGTCCTTCCAGTGAATATTCAGGACCAATTTCCTTTAGGATGGAGTGGTTGGTTATGCATGCACTCCAAGGGACTCTCAAGAGTCTTCTTCAACACCACAGTTCAAAAGCATCAGTTCTTCGGCGCTCAGCTTTCTCTACAGTCCAACTCTCACATCCATACATGACTACTGGAATAACCATAGCCTTGACTAGATGGATTTTTGTTGGCAAAGTAATGTCTCTGCTTTTTAATATGCTGTCTAGGTTGGTCATAACTTTTCTTCCAAGGAGTATGCGTCTTTTAATTTCATGGCTGCAGTCACCATCTGCAGTGATTTTGGAGCCCCCTAAAATAAATTCAGCCACTGTTTCCACTGTTTCCCCATCTATTTGCCATGAAGTGATGGGACTGGATGCCATGATCTTAGTTTTCTGAATGTTGAGCTGTTTCCCCATCTATTTACCATGAAATGTAGGGACCGGATGCCATGATCTTAGTTTTCTGAATATTGAGTTTTAAGCCCACTTTTTCACTCTCTTCTTTCACTTTTATCAAGAGGCTCTTCAGTTCTTTGCTTTCTGCCATAAGAGTGGTGTCCTTTGCATATCTGAGGTTATGGATATTTCTGCTGGCAATCTTGATTCCAGCTTGTGCTTCATCCAGCCCAGGGTTTCTCATGATGTTCTCTGCATATAAGTTAAATAAGAAGGGTGACAATGTACAGCCTTGATGTACTCCTTTCCTGATTTGGAACCAGTCTGTTGTTCCATTTCCAATTCTAACTGTTGCTTCCTGACCTGAATATGCTATTCGGGGAATATGAGTGATGGAGTGGCAGGTTAAAATCTTTCTCCGACTCCTCTGCACACTTTCAGAGATTCTTGGGAGCAAGAGCTCCCCTTTGTGAGAAACAGTGAGAGAAGAATTGCTACATTTGAAGGAAACTCATCAAATAAAAGTGAGTGGTTCAGAATGAGGTTTTGAATGAAAGCCATTTCAAATTCTTAAAAAGAATGTAATATAAAAAGAAGAGGCACTCTAACCATATTATCAGGAGAGAAAACCCTTTTTGGATTTTAACAAATGGTTTCTAAATGACAGAAAAAAGATTTTGCTATACTGCTGAGTTGATTACTGTCTCTTAAGAACTAAAAAAACGTGGGTATAAATTAGTTGACAACTGCCTCTCTGTCTGCTCTCTATACCTAGTACATACCAATTATATGCATTCATACATACAAATATATATACACACACTCATACAAAATATATTCATACATATATTGCACACATATAAAGAAATACACTTATGTGTATTATTTTATGGGCAAACCACAGCTATAAATATTTTGGAAACAGGTATTCTGCCTTAATCATCTTATAGCAATTACAACTCTTACTTAAGCATATTAGAACTTAATTGTAATATCAATAAACTTTATTGCAATAAGAAATACTAAAAAATATCAAAAGATATTAGCTCCAGCATGTCAGAGATAGCTATATACTATGAAGTACAGAGTCCACAGAGAAGTGTGAAATAAAAGTTTATCAAAAGTACTTGTGTGTATATATATATATCTTGTGTTTAATCAAGTATACTGAAGAAATATATATATATATATATATGTAAAATCCTTTGGAGTCTAAAAAACTTATATCTTGTATTTTGCTGTAGTAAAGACTCAAATAACTTTCTCTAAGAGAGATGAATTTTGTAATGAAGCTCATTTTAAAAATTAAGCTTACAAGTGAAAAGGTCAGTGATTTTCCTTTGTCCCATAGTCCCAACCCTTTAATATTTGTGGATCATTTTACTTTCTGTACATTGGACAATAAAAGGTCAGAATATTATGTCTGATCCAAGTATGGAAATCTGAGATCATCTTGAAAAACATTGGGAAGGCTTGTCTAGGTTGTTTCAGTTGGTTGTTTTTTTCTTAGATAATTTTGTATTTCAAAAGTCCCCTTTTATGTTACATTTTTTGAGATACTTTTTCTGATTCAGTTGGTTGAATATACTCTCTATTCTTACTATTTTTTGTAGGCATTAAAGCAGAGCAGGCCTTAGAACTTTAAATGAAAGAATAGATCACATGGCGTTAGGTAGGGATGATCTTTTTCTCCATTAGAAGTTTTCCCTAGCTTAGTGAACATCTTTCTTTTCTTTCAAATAAATCTTAACAGATGGGGAGGAAAATGCCTCTTTCCTAATTTAGAGGCAGCACTGATATTAAAACGTAGGAGCATCAAGCTTGAACCTTTGTCTTGGTGAGATTAAGCATCATGATCTCTTAAGCAATACATAGGTACTGCCCTAAATGATAAATCCCAAGCATGGTACATGGATTTGGAATGAATAAAATGGAAACTACCCACTGTGAAGTACTCTGAGAAGTTGAAAAGATTGATTTTGTATAGATTGAAGCCAAATATTTATTTCAATATTTGAATCCATGTTAACCAAGCACCTAAAATATGTCAGATGTTATGGCAAGAACAGAGGACTCAAAGATCTGTTATAAAAAAATTTGCTATCTCAGGGAGTATACTGATTCATGGGGAATGGGTAAAAGAATTATCAAAGAAAAATTCCTGACAGTGTGATAAGGGCTAAGCTTGTGCTAATTTATGAAACTTTCCTGCACTGAATTGTTTCATCCATTACCTCAGGTAACTCTGAAGAACATACAGATCCACAATCCCCAATCTACAGTTCTGAACTCCAGAATGTCACAGGGAGCTCTGGACATTGATTGTTTTTATTTTTTAATTCATTTAGCCGCAGAATTGATCTCATGCCTGTTATTTTCTCATCTTTATCCAATTTGATATGAATAGTCATACCTTTGCTACAGAAATATTGGAATACTGAGTACTAAGCCAGATCCTACTGTAGACTGGAGGGTTATGGGGTAGCAAAGAGTCAGACACGCCTAAGCGACGCACACCCCCGCCCCCTCCAGATTCTGCTGGAGATTTTCCTTGTACTGTTGTTAGGTCCATTTAACAGAGGAGGAAACTGTGATGTAAAGAGATTAAATAATTTATGTAAGATCTGACAACTGGTAAAAAGCAGAGCCAGGATCTGAACTGAGGTAACCTGACTTCAAAGTCCTTACTCTTAATACTGCTACTGTGGCTTTTAAATGCTGTGATGTCATTAAGCCTGTCCTAAGGGGCTCAACTAAGTTAGACTGAGGAAGTTTTAAGAAAGGTTTTCTGAAGAAGGAAGTTTTGTTTGATCTGAGTGGTAGATGAGTAGGAGAGTTAGACAAAGAAAGGGGGGAAGAGCCTTTGAGACAAAGAACCCAGATGCCTGTGTGAAATATATAGGGATTGGCTGGTATGATCTTTGGCCATTAGTAGGATTTCAGTCGATGTCATCATTAATAAACGGGTGCCATGGGGGAGTTGTAAATGATGCAGTTTGCTGACAGCAAAGTTTCATAATGGAAGTCTTGATGAGTAAGTGGTGTCTTGATGGCTAGGGATAAGGTTGAGAACAGCCAAGGAAGTAGAATCTGGATGAACTGGCCCTTGGATGTGGTGGTTGGGATGAAGCGCAGAGAGGTGTATGGGTATGTGCTGTGTCCCTTCGGTGTGACTCTATGGACTGCAGCCTGCCAGGCTCCTCTGTTTCTCCAGGCAAAAATACTGCAGTGGGTCACCATGCCCTCCTCCTGGGGGTCTCCTCAACCCAGGGGGCAAACCCGTGTCTCTTAAGTCTACCTGCTTTAGATTTTTAGACTAAAATCCACTTTTAGACAGGCGGATTCTTTACCACTAGTGCCACCTGGAAGCCCCAGAGAAGTCTATGGTGATGCCTAGATTCCCAGTTTGAGAGGAAGAAAAACCTAGAGGATACATTTAGCTACAGATTCACCTGTGGATGGGAAATCTGAGGATGTTCTTTCATGATGACCTGGATGTTTTCTGTGAAGCTGTTGGGAAGGTTGTGTGCCAGGAGTAAGGGAATGAGAATGGGGCAGGTGTTTTAAGAGAAAGCAGCAGGACTGTTGAGGGGAAGGGGAAAGAGAGCAGGAGATGGGCAGAATTGTCGCTGCAGAACACGTACCTTGACATTAGCAGGTCACTGAATGTTTTGCGTGTTAGAGACATACTTCATAGTGATTGATTAAGTCCTTAACAAACACTCATGGAGATCAGTGATGGCCCAGTCATTGTGTTGGATGTTGGGGCAATTGATGGATTAGACCCAAGGCTTTAGCATCGAGGGGTTATCTATGAGACAGATTTTGGTTGAGGAATGTTTTCTTGGTTTTTTGTCACCATCAGTCGAGTAAATTCAAACTTCTAATATGATCTGTGCTTTTATATTTTACTTCTTAATTCTATTTTCTTCTTTTCCATAAAAACCAAATCAAACCAAACTAAAATGAGAATAAAAGTAACAAAACCCCTAAAATTAAGTTGCTTTCTCAGTTCTATTCATCTCACCACCACCTTCCTGGTCATCCAGATTTGAAACCCGAGCTATTTTTAATGCTTTTATTCCTCGTGGCTCAAAAATGGATTCACTGTGGGGCGCATTAGTTCTGTGTCTAACCCTGCCCTTCTCCCCGCATCACTGTGTTCGTTTTATTGTAGGCCCTCTTTCAACATAGTTTTATTCCACAAGAGTAGAGGAACTGGGACATATAAAATGAAAGACACAATTGCTGCCTTAAAGGGACTTGAGTCTTATGATCTGCCTTGACTTTCCAGCTCCTCTTTCTGTGTCCTGGCAGTACTTCCTTACACTGTACCTGGGCATCACCCAAGGCGGTGCTTGGCAGGCAATAAGCCCTCAGTTTCTGTCTGTTGGCTTTCTTCCCCTTCCACTACCCCTCCTCCTCCTCTGTATCCCTTTGTTGCAACTCTCAGTGTCCCACAGACACTTTTTTCCAACTCTCAGTAATAACCTAACACCAATGTAAAAGGAGAAGAATAAAAGGAAGAAAGAGGGATTAAGGAGAGAGAGGGAGTTTGGCTTGCTAACGTAGGACTCCTCCCCGTGTCAAGGAAAGTTATTCTCTCCTCAACTGCATACTGCTGTTAATTTCCCTAAAATCAACTCTGACTTTGTGATCCCACTTTGCATTGTACAGGGGAAGTGGCTGTTTATTGTCCACCTGATAAAATCATGCTGTTTTCCTGACCCTGTTCACATTGTTCCTTACTCTTCACTGTGAGTCATCACCTGTAGCCGCTCAGCCTCTTCAGGCCCGACTGTACCTCATCTGGTGGCTTTTGCACCCATGCTCTGCCCATGTGGAATGTTCCTTTCCATCTTTACTCTTTTCTTGTTAAAACTCTTTCTGTCCTTCAAGACCCACTTGTTTGGCCTGTTTGCCACGTGACATTTTCCCGGAATTATGGGAATGCCTCTCAGTTGTTCCTCATCTCTTCCTCCTTAAACTTTTTGAGATCTCTGTTTATAGGTTGTAGTTTTTTGTTTTTTTGTGTTTTTTTTTTAACACTGAAGGCAAATCGTGGTCTTATCACCTCCCAGCTATATGACATTGGCCAGGAAATGTCCTTGCTCTGAGAAAGCTCTAATTCCTATTTGTAAAATAGGAATAATAATAGTACCAATCTGAAAAGATTTTTGTGAAGACTGAAGGGGATAATGCATATAATGTATTGCACTTATATGTATATGTATATAATGTATATACATACATTATACATACATACATACAATGTATATAATGTATATAATGCACTTAATGTAATGCTTTAGAGTATGTAGTAAGCACTTAGGAATTAACTACTGTCATTATTACTGTTATTTATCTCTTACACACTAATCAATAGCTGCAGTATTTCATAGTTATTATCTCTTCACATCATCAATCCTGCAATAGTTCAAAAGTTTCTTGAGGTCACAAATCCCAGTTTGATGCATCTTTGCCACTTCTGGAGCACTAGACTCACATAGCAGAAGCTTCATAAATGTGTGTTGAAAGAACAAATGAAAATCACCTGGTTGATGCTTAAAAGTATTTTGTTACCCTACGTTGTGTTCAGACAAAGCTTACTTCAAGAAACACAAAATAGGGCAA
Source organism: Cervus canadensis (assembly GCF_019320065.1). Lineage (NCBI taxonomy): Eukaryota > Metazoa > Chordata > Mammalia > Artiodactyla > Cervidae > Cervus > Cervus canadensis. The sequence continues at coordinate 20,621,217 of NC_057410.1, read as the reverse complement.
AGTAAGATTTTGCCATAAAAACTGAATTTTAATTTCTTTGTGAAATTACTGTAAGGGTAAAGAGGAAATTTGTCCTTTGGTTGTTAAGATTCTTGATCAAATAAGGATTAGGCAAGAAGTCTGAACACAGAGTGAAAAGACTAGAAGAAAATAAACCAAGCATGTCCAAGGAAGGAAATTTAACAAATTCCTAGTTGGCCGAACAAACTGAAGAATAACAAGAAGTCAGTACTGAATTGGTGTGGTCAGTGAACAGGAAACTTGAGTACTGAACAAGAAATGCTTGGGTGTAAAAATGAGTTTTAGTGGGTTTGCTACAGCTGTAGGCATTGAGCAGGCTCAAAGTATAATTTCTTTTAGCTGCTTGAATAGTGTTAAAAGTAAAAGTAGATTTCTGTTAAAATGACCTTGTAATAAATAGACGTTTCTCTCTAATAAAAGTGAGTAAGTATGGTAATTATAAGAAACAAAATGAATAGCTCCGGGTAGGTTTGATAGAGGCATTTTCCCTTAATGTAACCACTGAATGTTGTTTCAGTGGCATTTTAGAAAACAGAAGAATGTCCAGAATGTATTTGATTTCAGAAAAGATTATGAAGAAAGCAAATTCTGTAAGACATTTAGGTTTTCTCCAAATAATTGAAATAGAAAAGAGGGGATATTATCTTTAGCTGTCCATTTGCTAATAAACACAAAATGAATTTTCCTACTGAAGTAGGTAATGAGATGAGAGGGTAACTAATATCCATTGAGTGTCTATTATTTGCCAGTGTGTTTACCTTCATCATTTAAGTTTATTCTTTGCAACAGTTCTCTATCATAGGTCTTAATTTTCTCATTTTAAACTTAGAAAGATCGGCTAACTTTCTCACGGCCACTGAGAACTTGGAATAAAACGGCATCTCAAGCCAAGCCTGTCTGGAAAGCATATGTAGCATGTCACCTCCCTGCTATTGCTTATTATAATAGTACATAATTTTCTCATATTTCTACTTTGTCCTTCAAATGTAGTTAGGGTCCCCTTACAGAACAGTTGAAGGGGGTCATTTTAAACTGATAAATGGAAACAATCTTCTTTAATCATTAGGACAGATGTTTGATTTCAGAGATTTGTCTTACTGGCATCATTGGGCACTATGTCTTCACATACCAGATCACTAAATATTTGTGGAGGGGGAGGAAGAAAGGAGAAGAGAGAAGGAAGCACTTCAAGTTCTTTCCAATAGGCTCCCAAATTCTCTAAAAATTGTTGAGTTGTAATAGAGACGTTCTTTATATTCAGTTTGTACTCACTTTGAAAAGACCTTCCATTGAATTATTATCTTGTGAATGTACTAAGGAGCTATGCGTGCATGCTAAGTTGCTTCAGTCAAGTTCAACTCTTTGCAGCTCTATGGACTGTAGCCCACTAGACTTGTCTGTCCATGGGATTCTTCAGGCAGGAATACTGGAGTGGGTTGCCATGCCCTCCTCCAGGGGATCTTCCTGACCCAGAGATCGAACCTGTATCTCCTGCATCTCCTGCATTGCAGGGGAATTCTTTACCACTGAGCCAACAGGAAAGCCAAGGAGCTATGGTCAAATCCATAGTTATTTTGTTTGAGAAACAGAGATGCCATGTATTATCTGGGGACTCATCATTGTTGCCATTCTTCTGAGAGAAAAATAAGAGATCTCGGTTGCAGACCCACTGGCTATCATGTTCTGATGCTCTTTACAGGTCAGAGCACACTGACTTTTGTGGGGACACATACGATTGAAACTCATGGATGAGCTTCTGTAAACCTCCTTGATACCTTCAGGCAAGCAATATGGTTTCCAGAAATGTGAGAGGACAATAACCAAGCAGTTCTTTGCTTTTGAGATAAATCCCCAATCTAACCATATAGTTTGATGATGTTATTAAGAGCTCCTCAAGAAAAATTTGCACTTCTGTGGGCTTCCTTGCTGCAAGACTTATCCAGTCTTAAGCCTGATGGAGCTTCTTCCCAGGTTTCTAATAATCAGATCATAGTAAAGGCCTGAGGCCGGTTGTCACTAGATTTAGAGCCACATCTTGCCACATTCAAAGAGAGAATATGCTCATTGTGAACTTGTAGTCTAGAAAACACTTGGTTCAAAGAGAGTGAAGCAGTTTTCTTTGTGGAATTTGCACCTGTCTAGTGTGATAGCTGCTGTTTTCCCAGCATTTCTGGGTTTAGACAAGAGAGCAGAAGATGCAGCATAGGTAATATAATTACTGGAGAAATCTATCAGAGGAAAAGAAAGATTCTCTGAGAGTATTGGGCCAGTTATAAAGCTATGAAGATATATTGCATTCTGTTACCAGAAGAGTGGAAATTACTGTGTAAAGATGACAGCCAAAGGATCTGGTATATTACAGGCATATAAACCAGAATTATCCAGAAGCAAAGGATGACATTACCAAAGCCTAACTACTGGTATCTGAAGAGAGGACTCTTGGACATTGGAGATATCTGTTTGCCAAACTGCATTAAGGTTGAACTTCCAAAGACTTAATTTGAGGGAAGCAGTGCTGGTATCCAGGTTCTGTGAGGCAGTTACTTTGTTTTTCAAACATTTGTACTTGACCATACTGCTATTTTCCTTTATTTTTGAAAATGTCTCTCAACTGAGTGAAATGTGAATTTTAGTATAAGCTGAAATTACCTCAGTCCTTTGTCCTATGGAGTTCTATAATTTTGAATAAGGCTCCTCTAGTGTTCAAAGTATTAGAAAATACAATAAAGAGATCCACAGCCTCAGATATGCAGATGATACCACTCTAATGGCAGAAAGTGAAGAGGAGCTAGAGCTTCTTGTTGAGGATGAAAGAGGAGAGTGAAAAAGCTGGCTTAAAACTCAACACTCAAAAAACTAAGATCATGGCATCCGATCCCATCACTTCATGGCAAATAGATGGGGAAAAAGTGGAAACAATGCCAGATTTTATTTTCTTGGGCTCCAAAATCACTGTGGACAGTGACTGCAGCCATGAAATTAAGACGCATGCTCCTTGGAAGGAAAGCTATGACAAACCTAGACAGCATGTTAAAAAGCAGAGGCATCACTTTGCTGGCAAAGGTCCATATAATCAAAGCTATGGTTTTTCCAGTAGTCATACACAGATGTAAGAGTTGGACCATAAAGAAACCTGAGTGCTGAAGAATTGTTGCTTTTGAACTGTGGTGCTGGAGAAGACTCTTGAGAGTCCCTTGGATGGCAAAGAGACCATATCAGTCAATCCTGAACCAAATCAACCCTGAATATTCTTTGGAAGGACTGATGCTGAAGCTGAAGCTCTAATACTTTGGCCACCTAATAGAGCAGACTCTTTGGAAAAGACCTGATGCTGGGAAAGATTGAAGGCAGGAGAAGAAGGGGACAAAAGAGAATGAGGATAGCATCACTGACTCAATGGACATGAGTTTGAGCAAACTCTGGAAGACAGTGAAAGTCAGGGAAACCTGGCGTGCTGCAGTCCAGGGGCTCCCAAAGAGTTGGACACGACTTAGCAACTGAACAGCAGTGATAACTTCCTAATCACTAAGCATTAGAAGACTTCTAATGTGTAAACATTCAAAATTTCTGGATAATTACATAGAAGATCAATAGAATAAAAAAATAGATCAGGGAAGACATATCATTAAATGTCAGCAGGCTTTATTGCATAGCAATCAGTAGACTGCTTTTTGGAGTCAGATGTCCTGACTCACAGCTCTAGCAGTTATCAGCCATGTGGTCTCAGGCAAGATAGGTAACATCTACAAGACAAGTTTAACTTTCTGAAAAATAATAATGTTTCCTTGTGAATATGAGGATTAAATTAAGTGGTTTTTGTTACAAAGTGTGTAGTATGTAGTAAGCACTGAATTAGAGGTACAATTATTATAAATCACTGAAGTTCATTCAAACTTGTAAGAGGCTCAAGATTCCAAAAAGAAAAGAAGCAAATATGTAAGTGCTGTTTTAATTTAGAATATGTATCTTTCCCTCACACACATAAAAAATATCTGTGTCGAATGCTCCCTTCTGCATAAAATCATTCTTGTATTCCCACTTACCCAACTAGAAATGACTTTCTCCCTTGATCTCAACAACATTTTTAAACAGAGATTAATTCCTTGCTTCAGCATTTCTCATAATGAAGCCATGTATGGCTTTTATGTTTTTCTCTAATCTCCCCAACTAAATTATAAGCTCTGTGAGGGTAACTACTACTTATAAATATATTTTTAATCCCAGGAAAATCCTAATACAAGTAGACACTGAAAAATAGACATTGAAAAAGTTGTATTTAATTGAATTGTAGATATACTTAAATTACTTTCACTCCTGTTTTCTGTAGTACTTGCATTTTGTGTCATAGTGAACTTCTTGATTAGAACATAAATTCAGGTGTGTAGATTATTACTTTATTTTCATAAATGAATTTTACTGTGCTGACCTTTGTCACTGGTATAAAATCAGTTTCACATATATGTGAAGATGCAGAGCAAGCAAATTATGGTATTCAAGACAAATCTTTGCCAGCTATCACTGTAAGATTATCTGTTCTATAAAGAATGTACTATAATAATTGACACCCATATTACTGTCTTTTTAAAACTGTTAAAGGATGGAGTTTTCCTTCTATATTTCTTTTCCATTTTACTAAGTTTAAAATGCATAGATACAAAAATGATTATATTTTGATTAAAGCTATTATGCGCTAATATTTTTAGTGAAAAGAAAAAGAAAAGGGTGCATTTGGTTTCAATCCCAGCTATTGTTTGAACTGTCATGTCACATGAACAATGACATTTCATCTGAGGATATGAAGATAGCATTGAATCTGATGGATTGAATATTCTGAACATCATACCTGAAATGTCTGCATTTCACTATATGTGAAATAAAACTTGGAATTCATTCACACTTACATCCTGACATGATCTTCTCAAACACTGGTATATAATATTGATTTAAATTCTGACATAATATTTCCCTTCTTATTTTATCTGTTATATGTTTAAAATGTTGGAGGAAGTTTTTAAAATGGATAGGCTGACTGGTGGGTTGGTGGTTGAGTTTTTTGGGATATGTTAGTCAGGGAAAGGGTAAAAAAAATTGACATTTGACCAAAACTGGATATGGCACAGCAATCATTAACTATTTATTGAGATAACCTTATAGGATATTTGCTCCTTGCTTCATTCACATTCTCTTTTGTAAAGAGCTGTCAAATTAAAGTTAATTCTTCTGTGAGATTTCAGGAAAGGCATTTTAAAAGACTTTTCTTAAGATCACAGCTTAGTCGATAATTGTGAGTATGACCAACTTTAAGTTGTGTGAAAAAATTAAAGTGGTGATGAAAAGGAATCATTACTTGTTTTCAAAGTGTGTCTTGCTATCTTAGTAAACATTTGAAATATTCCAAACCAAATAAAACACTATAATAAATAAACAAACAAAAAAACAAAACAAAACAAAAAAACAGCTTATGTTTCAGTAGCTTTCCATTTGATATCTAGTCTCCAGTTGAATGGGTCTTCCCAGATGGTTCAGTGGTAAAGAATCCACCTGCCAGCATAGGAGATACAAGAGTTAGGGGTTTGATCCCTGGGTTGGGAAGATTCTCTGGAGAGGGAATGGCCATCCATTCCAGTATTCTTGCCTGGAGAATCCCATGGACAGGAGCCTGGTGGGCTTTAGCCTCTGGGGCCACAGAGTCAGATACAACTGAGCAACTGAGTGCACACAAACACACACACATACACACACACACACACTACAGTTGAATGGATTAGGTTGACTTGAATGATAACAATAGAGGAAGGGTATCCTAGCTTTCCTGATCTGGTCATTCTTTTTTTTTAATCATTTATTCAAAACACTGTTTGAATGCTGAAATGAAATCCAAAGAAAAATGTAAAATTCTTTTCCTAAACTTCACAGTCCCAAGTGGTGCATGAAAATAGAGGACCAAGGAGAAGCCTATACTTAAGATAAAATATAGTAAGAGAGCCTTGTGCTAGGAAAAGCAGACAAAGCCCCCAACTCTGCAGGAGGTAGGAGAAAGATATTTTCACAGAAAATATGTCATTTAACAGTGAGAGACTTTATTTTGGGGGGCTCCAAAATCACTGCAGTTGGTGACTGCAGCCATGAAACTAAAAGATACTTGCTTCTTGGAAGAAAAGCTATGACCAATCTAGACATGCATATTAAAAAGCAGAGACATTACTTTGTCAGCAAAGGTCCGTCTAGTCAAAGCTATGGTTTTCCAGTAGTCATGTATGGATGTGAGAGCTGAACCATAAAGAAAGCTGAGCACTGAAGAATTGATGCTTTTAAACTGTGGTGTTGGAGAAGACTCTTGGACTCACAAGAGTCCAGAGGACTGTAAGGAGAGCCAACCAATCAATCCAAAAGGAAATCAGTCCTGAATATTCATTGGAAGGACTGATGCTGAAGCTGAAACTCCAATACTTTTGCCACCTGATGCAAAGAACCGACTCATTGGAAAAGATTCTGATGCTGGAAAAGATTGAAGGCAGGAGGAGAAGGAGATGATAGAGGATGAGATGGTTGGATGGCATCACCGATGTGATGGACATGAGTTAGAGTAGGCTCTGGTAGTTGGTGATGGACAGGGAAGCCTGGCGTGTTGCAGTCCGTGGGGTCGCAAAGAGTCAGTCACAACTGAGTGACTGAACTGAATTTAAAAGTAGTAAGAATTTTCCAGGAGAATCCATGGGGCAGGCACTGAAGGCCAAGAGAACAACGTTTGCACCGATGTGCACTGGTACATTTGAAAACTGTCTTCACCTTGAATTGCTTAGGACCCACTTGATCATTTCAGTGGATGCTGTGAGTAAAGGAGAACAGAGGGAACCAGATCCCGGCTTGTGCAGTTATTTACATTTGTTGAACATTACCACACTGGATGCTAAACTAAATCTTGTTAGGCCCTTCCTCTACCCAGTGGGTATCATCTAATTAAGAGGACAAGCAAGGCAGGGATAAAAAGAGCATCAAATCAATCAGCAGCTGTCTTTAAAGGGCCGGTAGCTGTCCATATAGAGATTTATAGATTAACTGCAGCTCTTTGAATTGCACTGGAAAGAAGATTGGCAGCAGCTGCAAACTACACAGTGTGGATTTATTTTGCTTTAGGCCGCTGAACTCAGAGGTAGGTAGGCTGCCCGTTCTGGTCTCTCCGATATTTAATCGTGTCCAAGGGTAGCCCTAGTTAGGACACTCATTTGTAATCCAGCTGTTTTCTAGGCTGCCATCAGTATGCATAAATTTATTAAAATCTCTGAAATATTCTGATTCTAGATAATAAAAGTGGAATTTTATATAATTGGGGGAAATTCATCCAGGAATTTGTAGAATAAGGTATCTATTACTATAATTCTAAAACCTTAGTGACTGAAATCTCTCTGTTCTCTGAAAAGTTATTGGGAATAATCTTTATAAAGTTATTATAGAGCTATAGTTAAAGGTACCCAACTTTGTGCTTATTTAACACAGGACATAGAATCGTGAAATGTTAACCTTTAAAAAAAAAAATAAAGTGCATCTGATTTTAATAGTTAAATGGTAGTCCAATCTCAACTGCATATGTCAAAGGCAAGTTTTTTTTTCAAAATTAGATATATTACTGTTATGTTGTCCAGAATAGTATGTATGTTGTTTGAAATACTCAGAGGTCTAAAGTGAAAAAGCAATATTTCTTTTTGCTTTGATTATTCATATCATGGTGAATTAATGGCTTAATTAATGTTATTATATTAAAATATATATTTAATTTTAGACCTGAATAATATTTATACAAGAGCCTGGGTGATCAGTGTGAGTATGAGGCTGTAGGGATTTCATATCGCTGAACTAACCCGTATGCATTTCCTTATCTGTATTTCATTTCCTACTCATCTTGATTCTAGTGTTAGATCTGTTTTCTTTCTCATATTTACTGTAGTTATTCCTCACATTTACATTTTTGCTGAACACTGAGCTCGAATTCTGAAGTTGCCTGATATGACTGTGAATTTGGGCAGGCCCCTGAAGCACTCTGAGCCACCATTGACTCGTCTTTAAACTAGTGATAATGACATTGGTTCTGCCTCTCTCATAGCAGAGCTGGGGGTATTAAGTGATTTGGTGCTTTTGAAAGTGTCAGGTTACACACAGTTAAAGAAGGTTATCATATTGACTGTATATCTCAAAAAGTTTGTGTTTGCACATATTATAAAGGCAAGATTGTCTTATTTAAGAAAAGAACGACCTCCTTTGCAGAAAGAGGCAACTTACGAAGAAATGCCAATACTCCCCCAACAGTTTGCATGTGTATCTTTATGCTTGCAAATGTGGATGTGGGTGTTAACTGCATCTAATTCCTAGGGCTTCAATTCCATTATCCTGCAGGTCAGGATTCGTGGAGCAATACAGTCACACCTCCTTTCCTATCATCCTTCCCTTGCTATAGGAAAAAGTTAGGGGCCGATTTATATCATGAGATAATTCCCCAAATATTAACCACTGAGACTATAAACAGCTGGCTGTGGGATCTACTTCTGAAAATTAATCCCGATCCTTCCCTCTCTGCTCCTCTCTTCCTTCCTACTATTCATTTGCCTTTTGTCCAAATCTTTATGTGTTCAAAGTTTGTGGATGTATGTACTATGTATGTACCTCAAAATGCAAACTCTTCTTTTTTTTTTCCATCCATGGGATTTTCCAGGCAAGAGTACTGGAGTGGGCTGCCATTGCCTTCTCCAAAATGCAAACTCTTCTTTAATAGATACTTTGTGCATGTTTTTGTTGGAAAGAAATGCCATACAATAACAAAGATAAAGGTGCAATTTAAAACGCAGCGTCTTTGAAAATCTATCTTTGAGTAACAAAACTGTATCCTCCTTTCAGAACATGATGAATGTGTCACAAATCAACACAACTGTGATGAAAATGCTTTATGCTTCAATACCGTTGGAGGACACAACTGCGTCTGCAAGCCAGGCTATACCGGGAATGGAACTACATGCAAAGGTAAAAGATTTTAGTGCTAATTCCATTAGGGATGATGCAATCCATCTCTCCTTCCCTCCACCCTTTTTCATCACTGTTACCTACCTTCTGGGTATTTCCCACAGCCATTGAGAACTTCAAAGTGTAGCTCATGTTCTTCCTCTTGGATTACATCAGTGTTTAAGTGGCCAGCTGTTCATCAACAATGATTTAATGTTCCATCACCTCAACCGCAGTGGTTTTTCACCTCTGTTCCTCCCAAGCAGACCGTAGCCATAACCATACCCTAGGCACTTTTGTACAGAACTGCTCCATCTTTGAAATCTAGACTTTAACTTTTTATTGTCTAACCCAAAGTCCCTTTGGTTCCAGTTTTTCCCCTTTGTTCTTTTCACAATTTTTCATCTTTAACCTCTCTGACCTTTCCTTTTCATCCAGTTTTCTAGTCTCCTCCCAGGTTCATATATTTCTTTTTGAGTCCAAACATTATAGCTGTATTTTTTCAGCAGTACTATCAACCCATTTGTTTTACTACCATGATTCACTGTAAACTATCTGTTTGGGATCAGTCTGACTGTTTTTCTTCTCTATTTTCTCTCTTGAGCTGTTAGGTGCTAATTAACTGGGAATATTGGGTTCGTATGTATTATCATCTCTGATTTTACCTGGTTTGTCAATACCAATCAATAATTCTCAGCTTTTCATTTCCATCAGTGGATATTCCAACTAATCTACCACCATCCATTAATTCTGTCTTGCATACATGCTCTCTTTTTCCTTTATCAGATGAGCTTACCTCCTAGTTCACAACGGAAATAGAGGAAACTATTTTGGAAATTCATACTGACTTCCATATGATAAAGTCCGTATTTCTTATTATGTCATATAAAACTTATGACTTGTCTAATTTAGACATTTTAAGCTTCAAAACTGCCCATTCCTCAAATACACTGTCACGGAGATTACTAAAATTAATTTTATTTGATGCAATGTATATGGGAGACAGGAAATAACAATAAATGATTATTAATGCAGTGTGGCCTTGGAGCATGAGTCTAAGGCCTGTTCTACAATAATACACTGGATGCAGACATGGATGAGCCAGAGGATTACTCTGTTTGTAAAAGTTATGGAAATCCATAATTTAGAGCATTGTAAAGACCTACTCATTTAGGGGTCCGAATCCCACAAAGATTTCCTCAGAATCTAGACTGATCCAGAGAAAAGCTAAATCCATAGCATAGTGTACCTGAACCCTTAGGACTTCCCCAAAGCATCTGGGTGTGCTGAGAGTTAAGAGTTCATCTGGGGGCCCAACCTTCTCAGTCTGAGTTGTATTTGACTCTCACTCCTTATTCATATGAAGAGTAAACTTCATAGTGTAAAGAATTCTTGAAGCCTTGAGTAGATGCAGATAGAAGATTCTTTGAAATAAGGAGAACTTTCCAGGATCTGTGAATTTCTTCTGGAAATTAGGACTGCAGCTGGCCTGAGTAAAGACTCTCCAGCCCTGCGTGCCTCTCTGATGGGAGTGTCAAAAGCTGGGGAGAGATGTGGTTTAGATGTAGGATCTGCATCCTGTCCTCCATCAACGTGCTGAAATCTTGCAAATTACTCCAATGAAGATATATACATGATGTACCCTTTCTTTTTATGAGACTTAAATTCCTCATCTCTTTGCAAATTCCTGGTGACTAGGTATTGTTTTTGCCTGGGATGAAGACAGATTAGGACCTAGAATCAAAGAAGCCAACTGGGCCTCTTTGAGCCCCTTCTTTTACCTCAACCACAAAATCTCAGATTTCTACAGTTTACCTCTCTGAGAAAGTACATCCTAACTAACTAGAGGAGGCATGTGCCAGAAAACTAGAGAAAAAGCTTTTGCCTCAGGCCTGGAAAATGCTGATGTGGTTCATCCATGACAGACCTGGCTGGGCTGAGGGAGCAGCCCTGAGCCTTACAGAAACAAAGTATAAATTGAGGTGGAAACAGAAGTTTCTAAGGGTACACAGTCTTACCTACCTTGTTTTTCTCACTTTTTTCTTTTTTGGAAGTGAAACCATCTCAAAACATCACCCATGCAATGGGTTGAAGCTTGGCTCCCTTTTCTACTCACAGAAAAACTACCCTCCCTCACAAACCCACTCTAACACAACAGGCCATGAAGTTTCTTTGCCCTGGATCCTGACCTATACTTGGCGGGGAAATACAAGACTCTTCCTAAAGACCCCTTTGGCAAATTCTCATTATTGGCTAATTCATCCCTTTAGGATGGATTTGTAGCTTTTTGAAAGATGGGGCATTTTTCTAGTATTTTGACATTTTGGCCAGTGTGTAGAATGATCAGAGCCTCATTGGATTCAATCATTTCTAGTTTCTGAGTCTCATTCTCTAGATGGTGGTTTGCTCTTTAGGTAACTGTCTAGGATAGTTGCCGTTTTTTATAGTTTTAATTTCAAGATTTTTAGAATGTTATAATGAGATGCAATACTAATTCTAATGCACTTCCTGCTGTGTAAGGTTACTGGATTTTGTTAAAGTTCAGTATTTTCTTTTATAGGTGAAACACTTAACTTCAGAAAGAATATTATTCTACAAATTGTGTTGAAGTTTCTTACCTATATGGAAAGTATATTATGAATATGAAATTATAATAGGATGTGTAGTTTGATGTCAACATTTTCAAGGCAATAAAGAAAAGCTAGTTTGAAGAATCTTGAACTACGTCCTTATAAAGTGCTAAAATCATGTATCTGAATTATTTTAGCATTTTGCCAAGATGGTTGTAGAAACGGAGGAGCTTGTATTGCCACCAACGTATGTGCCTGCCCACAAGGCTTCACCGGGCACAGCTGTGAAACAGGTAAGGATATCATACCGTCTTCTAGAAAATGAACTTTTACACCAATGTATGAAGTAATCCATGAGGAAAATAGTGTTTCAAGTGGGCTCTCAAAAGCATGGTTCTATTAACACGGAAGCTTAGGACGCAGGAGGTGGAAAGTTTCAGTGAGGGGTACTCACTGAGTATTTGCCCAAAGTCTAAAGAGGTTTTGCAGCTATTATAACTAGAAGCATATGGAACTTTCTCAGAAAAAAAATGTTCGGGATTGCCTAGGATTTTATGACTTCATAATTCATTTTACTCATTTGGAGCCCCATATTCCTAGAAATTGTATGATAATATCAAAACATGGAGTTCAAGCTTCTGGACAGCTCACTTTCTGGAATATACTACTTCCTGCATCCACATTTGAGATGTTTTAATAAATTTTTACCTGGTCCACTTAATGTTTTTTCATTGTTGTATATTTACAAACGATTTAAAGTTCTCTACTCCTTAATTTTTCCTCACCCAAGTCCATTCTGAACTTACTCTTTCTGATAGAGGTTAATACTAGAAGCTTTTAAAAATATTTAAATATATATATCTATACTCAGTATATAGCTTATGACTCAAAGTAAGATGGTTTTGCCCATTTAAATGCACCTTAAGAATTTAAAAAGTACATTGATTATTAGGTCCTAATTAAAATCATGTCAGTAGTAATTTTGGTTGCTCTGGGTTGTGTGCCTACTGTCGCTTTAATCATGCCTGACTCTTTGCAACCCTCTGGACTGTAGCTCACCAAGCTCCTCTGTCCATGGGATTCTCCAGGCAAGAATACTAGAGTGGGTTGCTATGTCCTCCACCAGGGGATTTTCCCAAACCAGGGATCAAACGCACGTCTCTTATGTCTCCTGCATTGGCAGGTAGATTCTTTACCACTAGGGCCACTTGGAAAGCCCTGTTTTGGGTTAAATGGGTTCTAATAGCAGGTCCTCCCAAAGTCTGATTATTCTCCCTAAGAGAAAGCTGCTGCCACCAGTGATTGGTAGTCACTGCCTCCTGTTGCTTTTTATAAATCTCTGTGCAGTAGACACAGTGAATGTCCCATCTCCATCCCCCTTGCAGTCATCTGGTTTAATATACACATTGATCAAAATGTAAGACAAAAATGCTCTGGTCCACTTGGAAAGTGAAAATTTTGCTGAAAAAGTACTGCCACTATACACCGAAGGATGCTAATGAAAGGACTGCATCACTACATCCTTTGTTTCTGCAAATACCTCTAAGTGGTTCTTTTCAAACTTCAATGACTAATGGGTTACAAATGTCTCTAACAGAAAATGCCTAGTGACTATCTTGATATATGGGGCTCTTTCTTAAGGAGATCATTTCCTAAATCAGAAGTTCCAAAACTCATCGTGCATGTGAATCATTCATAGAGCTTATTAACTACAGATTTCAGATAATTAACTATCTTGGATTTACTAGATCAAAATCAAATACTTCCAGTGCAGTGATTCTACAATCCTTCTATCCCATGATCTCGACTAGTATATCAAGTATATCCCACACACATATATCAAGGTACATTGTAATTCTCCTGTACATTAACTCCTGTGGTGACTGTGTCCCTTGAATATTACAGTATTTTATCCTGTTTCTGGTGCAAGTTTGGTTAGTGAAATAGTGGCTTCTTCAGGGTATTTCAGTGGTGTGGATTTTTGAAATAAAGACTGTCCCAGAATATCTGGGATGAATAATGACTGTGCTCAATCCTGCATATCATTATTCAACTAAAAAAAATGATTTGGAGAGATTGTGAAAGTGTGAAATGGCATAAGATTAATATGAGCAATGTAAAATTTAAAACTTGGGTTAAAAATAACCCAACAGAATATTTAGCTTTCTCTATATAATTATCCTTGAACTTTCAGTCTATAAGAGGAGAGTCTCACACTTGCTCTAAGTTCAGTTCAGTGCAGTCGCTAAGTCGTGTCCGACACTTTGTGACCCCATGAACCGCACTGTGACAGGCCTCCCTGTCCATCACCAACTCCCGGAGTCCACCCAGACCCATGTCCATTGAGTCAGTGATGCCATCCAAACATCTCATCCTCTGTCATCCCCTTCTCCTCCTGCCTTAAATCTTTCCCAACATCAGGGTCTTTTCAGTTGAGTCAGCCCTTCCCATCAGGTGGCCAAAATATTGGAGTTTCAGATTCAACATCAGTCCTTCCAATGAACACCCAGGACTGATCTCCTTTAAGATGGACTGGTTGGATCTCCTTGCAGTCCAAGAGACTCTCAAGAGTCTTCTCCAACACCACAGTTCAAAAGCATCAATTCTTTGGCACTCAGCTTTCTTTATACTCCAACTCTCACGTCCATACATGACCACTGGAAAAACCATAGCCTTGACTAGACAGACCTTTGTTGACAAAGTAATGTCTCTGCTTTTCAGTATGCTATTTAGGTTGGTCATAACTTTCCTTCCAAGGAGTAAGCATCTTTTAATTTCATGGCTGCAATCACCATCTGAGGTAATTTTGGAGCCCAAAAAATAAAGTCAGCCATTGTTTCCCCATCTATTTGCCATGAAGTGATGGGACCAGATGCCATGATCTTAGTCTTCTGAATGTTGAGCTTTAAGCCAACTTTTTCACTTTCCTCTTTCACTTTCATCAAGAGGCTCTTTAGTTCTTCTTCACTTTCTGCCATAAGGGTGGTGTTATATGCATATCTGAGGTTATTGATATTTCTCCTGGCAATCTTGATTCTAACTTGTGCTTCCTCCAGCCCAGCATTTCTCATGATATACTCTGCATAGAAGTAAAATAAGCAGGGTGACAATATACAACCTTGACGTACTCCTTTTCCTATTTGGAACCAGTCTGTTGTTCCATGTCCAGTTCTAACTGTTGTTTCCCGACCTGCATACAGGTTTCTCAAGAGGCAGGTCAGGTGGTCTGGTATTCCCATCTCTTTCAGAATTTTCCACAGTTTAATGTGATCCACACAGTCAAAGGCTTTGGCATAGTCAATAAAGCAGAAATCGATGTTTTTCTGGAACTCTCTTGCTTTTTCGATGATCCAGCGAATGTTGGCAATTTGATCTCTGGTTCCTCTGCCTTTTCTAAAACCAGCTTGAACATCTGGAAGTTCATGGTTCACGTATTGCTGAAGCCTGGCTTGGAGAATTTTGAGCATTACTGTGCTAGCGTGTGAGACAGGTCATGGTGGAGAGGTCTGACAGAATGTGGTCCACTGGAGAAGGGAGTGGCAAACCACTTCAATATTCTTGCCTGGAAAACCCCATGAATAGTATGAAAAGGCAAAAAGCTAGGACACTGAAAGATGAACTCCCCAGGTCAGTAGGTGCCCAATATGCTACTGGAGATCAGTGGAGAAATAACTCCAGAAAGAATGAAGGGATGGAGCCAAAGAGAAAACAACACCCAGTTGTGGATGTGACTGGTGATAGAAACAAGGTCCGATGCTGTAAAGAGCAATATTGCATAGGAACCTGGAATGTTAGGTCCATGAAACAGGCAAATTGGAAGTGGCCAAACAGGAGATAGCCAGAGTGAACATTGACATTCGAGGAATCAGGGAACTAAGATGGACTGGAATGGGTGAATTTAACTCAGATGAGTTATCTGAGTTCATCTGCTTCTGTGTGCAAGAATCCCTTATAAGAAATGGAGTAGCCATCATAGTCAACAAAAGAGTCTGAAATGCAGTACTTGGATGCAGTCTCAAAGACAATGGAATGATCTCTGTTCGTTTCCAAGGCAAACCATTCAATATCACAGTAATCCAAGTCTATGCCCTGACCAGTAATGCTGAAGAAGCTGAAGCTGAACGGTTCTATGAAGACCTACAAGACCTTTCAGAACTAACACCCAAAAAAGATGTCCTTTTCATTATAGAGAACTGGAATGCAAGTGCAGGAAGTCAAGAAATACCTGCAATAACAGGCAAATTTGGCCTTGGAGTACAGACTGAAGCAGGGCAAAGTCTAATAGAATTTTGCCAAGAGAACGCACTGGTCATAGCATGCACCCTCTTCCAACAACACAAGAGAAGATTCTACACATGGACATCACCAGATGGTCAACACTGAAATCAGATTGATTATATTCTTTGCAGCCAAATATGGAGAAGCTCTATACAGTCAGCAAAAACAAGACTGGGAGCTGACTGTGGCTCAGATCATGAACTCCTTATTGCCAAATTCAGACTTAAATTGAAGAAAGTGGGGAAAACCACTAGACCATTCAGGTATGACCTAAATCAAATCCCTTATGACTATACAGTGGAAGTGAGAAATAGATTTAAGGGACTAGATCTGATAGACAAAGTGCCTGATGAACTATGTATGGAGGTTTGTGACATTGTACAGGAGACAGGGATCAAGACCATCTCCAAGAAAAAGAAATGCAAAAAAGAAAAATGGCTGTCTGAGGAGGCCTTACAAATAGCTGTGAAAAGAAGAGAAGCGAAAAGCAAAGGAGAAAGGGAAAGATATACCAGTTTGAATGCAGAATTCCAAAGAATAGCAAGGAGAGATAAGAAAGCCTTCCTCAGTGATCAATGCAAAGAAATAGAGGAAACAATAGAATAGGAAAGACTAGAGATTTCTTCAAGAAAATTAGAGATACCAAGGGAACATTTCATGCAAAGATAGGCCCAATAAAGGACAGAAATAGTATGAACCTACCAGAAGCAGAAGATATTAAGAAGAGGTGGCAAGAATACACAGAAGAACTATACAAAATAGATCTTCACGACCCAGACAATCACAATGGTGTGATCACTCACCTAGAGCCAAACATCCTGTAATGTGAAGTCAAGTGGACCGTAGGAAGCATCACTACGAACAAAGCTAGTGGAGATGATGGAATTCCAGTTGAGCTATTTCAAATCCTAAAAGATGATGCTGTGAAAGTGTTGCACTCAATGTGTCAGCAAATTTGGAAAACTCAGCAGTGGCCACAGGACTGGAAAAGGACAGTTTTCATTCCAATCCCAAAGAAAGGCAATGCTCTAAGTAACTATCTATAAAAGCCAGTTCAGTTCAGTTCAGTTCAGATCAGTTGCTCAGTCATGTCCGACTCTTTGCAACCCCATGAATCGCAGCACGCCAGGCCTCAAGGGCTTTGATAAAGATATAGATCTGAAATCTAGTTCTGCTGTTTCCTTATTATGTGGTCTCGGGCAGAGTAATTAGCTTCAGTGTCTTTTACTCTCTACACATCACCTTCCTCTTCACAGATATCCGCAAAGATGGGCATTATCTTGGAGCTAACATTCATTTACAAGCAAAAATATTAGGTTCATAGTGATTAAATTTTTGTGATGTCACAGAGTTAGCAGCTGAATACTAAGAGCTTTTTACCCCATACTCTACTTAAAAAAAAAAAATCTATATCGGTGCTTTTAAAAGTTTTCAAAGTTTCTTCTGAATACACTAATTATGAGGGAGAGACAGCGCCTTCATCTAGGGAGTTCCTGAAATGGTTCACCATGAGGGTAAATAAAATTTCTTCAAAACGTCTTGTTTTAGCCTATAAATCCATTCATTTCTATTCCATATATAAAATATTTAACTTACTCACCATTGAGTAAAGTTGGTGCTCAGGACAGTGGGCCATAGTTTATCTCTGCTTTCTAGCATCTCTTAGCCCAGGACCATATTTCACTATTTGAGTAGCAGGGCATTCCTGCCTCGTATCTGAGAAAGTGTAATAGCAATACTTGCCACAAGGTGTCTGCCCTAATAATTTCTCCAGGTTAGATCCTAATTCCTCACCTTCTGACACCACCACTTTGTTGATATAGTTACAAATAGAAAGTGTCGTTAAAAAAATATACCTTCAGATGAGAAGTGATGCACAGTCCAACCTCCACAACCCAAATCTGATCATATCACCACTGAAAGAAGAAAAGTCAGTGCCTCCCACTGCCCTTGAGATAAAGGCCACCTGTCTTAATGCAACATTTGAGATTTGACCCCTGCTAATCTACCCAGCTTTCACCTTCTGGTCCCTCTGTCTGTTCACCTCATTTTCACTCCAGGAATGGAGTTTCATGGAGGTAAAAGGTATAACTTGTTCACTTATGAATCTTTGAGACATTGTGTTAGGCCTACAGCTTATTAGGTGCTCCACAGATTTTTGTTGAATAAATAAACAAAGGTATAAATGAGGAATAAAAGATGATGTGGATGCTTCCATATCCTTATTTGCTGGATATTTTAAAATATTAGTTTAAAGAGGCCTTCAGTATCATCTGATCTTGTGCTTTCACCTACCGGATGAGGTAATTTCTGCCCATAGTTGTGTAGTAACTTATATATGGTGTTTAATTGTAGTTACAGGCCTGCACTAGTAGAACTCAAGGCTTCTGATTCTTATTCCAGGGTTTCCTTTCTCCTTCTTCCCTTCCTTACTCCCTCCCTTGCTCTCTTCCTTCCTTCATTCCTTTCTTCCTTCTCTCCTTTCTGCTTATGCCATGTTATATGTTCAGGAGTCCACATCCTCATCAAGCCTGTGTTTTTGTTATGCCTGTGCCTTCAGCTCCCATTCTTGAACAGTGACTTCTGTGACAGTTTTTCTCTCTCGAGGTAGGGAGGCATCAGCATGGCCGAGATTACCCATGTATAGGAATTACCTAAATGTCTGCTGAAGTTGGGTGCTGCCTGATAGCTTAGAAAGGAGGTTAATGCCTGGTTCCGGTCATTCTATCTGCTGAGCCCTCACAATGGAATCTCCGAGAAGGAGGTATTAGGATTTCCTGATTTCTTGAGAGACAATCTTAATGTACATGAGTTTTACCAACTCTTATTACTTTAGTCGAAAAGTCTCCTCTGAACCCCCTCATCCCTAATTTATTTAGTCTATTTCTCCATCATGTGTACCTTGGTGAAATGATTGAACCCATTTACCAACTTCACAAAAGGGCTTTGTGTGTGTTTTTACTGAGTAAAATTAATTTTCATGGCCTTCTTTTTTAGGCACTTGTAAGATTACTTACTTGTAGAGCATAACTTCATTTTTAATTAAACATCCTAACATTCCATCATGTGTTTAACTTGGGTTTCGCAGGGTGATTATTTCTTGGATAACTCCATAAAATGTATTTGAAATCTATGTGCTGAAGTTTAACAGCTCTTTCACTGCCATGCTGTATTTATTGCTCAATTGCTAAATCTCAGCAAACATGTGTCTGATGATCTAATTAATATGTGAAGCTGTCATTATACTAAAAGTAAATCTTTCAGTCATGATTTGCAGCATGACTATAAAGCAGTTGACAGTCCCCTATAGGTAACTGCTGACATATCAAATTAAAATGCTTATGACTGGGAAAAAGTTGATATCAAATGGCAAAACTAAAAAAAAAAAAAAATGTACTGCAGTATCAAAGAAAAGGATATCAGACGTTTTAGTGTTAAATGGCTGTGTGTGTGTGTAAAATAATGGGTTTCCTGACCACAGATCAAAACATGAGATGAATTTTTAATTATTTTCGGTGAGTAACTAAATGAATATAAATTTAAATGTATTCCTAAGTGTTTTTCTAGCTTTTAATATCTCTAATTTCAAAATGATAAATAAAGCATGAGGCATATATGAATGTTGCCTTACATGCAAGGTAACTTTAAAGTGGTTGAGGTGGATTGATTTTTTTAAAAGTTCATATTATTACTGTTATAGTGCAGGTAGTAAAAATCCTTCAATTCATTTATAGTAAAGTTATTTTTCTGGTAGTATGCATAGTTAGCATTTATTATTAATGTCGAATTATATTACATTTCGTGAAATTGTTAAACTAGCAAAGTTTCAAAACATTTCTGCCATAGCGTATTTTTTTTTAACTCAAATGACTCACAGTGAAATTCCATTAGCAAAATGTATATCTTTTTGTAGGAGAAGAGGGTAATTTGAATGAAAATGTTGAGATAACATAGTTAAATAAGAAAGAAAACTTTAGATGGCTTTGCTTTACCAATAACTGAGATCATTTTCTTTTTTTTTAAGCATTGTTTTGAACCATTTTGCTCTCAGTTCAGTTCAATTCAGTCTCTCAATCATGTCTGACTCTTTGCAACCCCATGGACTTCAGTACACCGGGCTTCCCTGTCCATCACCAACTTACAGAGCTTGTTCAAACTCATGTCCATCGAGTCAGTGATGCCATCCAACCATCTCATCCTCTGTCGTCCTCTTCTCTTCTGGCCTTCAATCTTTCTGAGCATCAGGGTCTTTTCCAATGAGTCAGTTCTTCGCATCAGGAGGCCAAAGTATTGGAGTTTCAACTTCAACATCAGTCCTTCCAATGAATATTCAGGACTGATTTCCATTAGGATGGACTGGTTGGATCTCTTTGCAGTCCAAGGGACTCTCAAGAGTCTTCTCCAACACCACAATTCAAAAGCATCAATTATTTGGCACTCAGCTTTCTTTATAGTCCAACTGTCACATCCATACATGACTACTGGAAAAGCCATAGTCTTGACTAGACAGACCTCTGTTGACAAAGTAATGTCTCTGCTTTTTAATATGCTGTCTAGGTTGGTCATAACTTTTCTTCCAAGGAGCAAGTGTCTTTTAAATTCATGGCTGCAGTCACCACCTGCAGTGATTTTGGAGCCCAAAATAATAAAAGTCTGCCACTGTTTCCACTGTTTCCCCATCTATTTGCCATGGAGTGATGGGACCAGATGCAATGACCTTGAATGTTGAGTTTTAAGCCAACTTTTTCACTCTCCCCTTTCACTTTCATCAAGAGGCTCTTTAGTTCTTCCCTTTCTGTCATAAGGGTGGTGTCATCTGAGTATCTGAGGTTATTGATATTTCTCCTGGCAATCTTGATTCCAGCTTGTGCTTCCTCCAGCTTGGCATTTCGCATAATGTACTACTCTGCATAGAAGTTAAATAAGCAGGGTGGCAATATACAGCCTTGACGTACTCCTTTCCCAATTTGGAACCAGTCTATTGTTTCATATCTCATTCTAACTGTTGCTTCTTGACCTGCATACAGATTTCTTAGGAGGCAGGTATTCCCATCTCTTGAAGAATATTCCACAGTTTGTTGTGATCCGCACAGTCAAAGGCTTTAGTGTAATCAATAAAGCAGAAGTAGATGTTTTTCTGGAACTCTCTTGCTCTTTCTATGATCCAGAAAATGTTGGCAATTTGTTCTCTGGTTCCTCTGCCTTTTCTAAATTCAGCTTGAATATCTGGAAGTTCATGGTTCACGTTCTGTTGATGCCTGGCTTGGAGAATTTTGAGCATTACTCTGCTAGCATGTGAGATGAGTGCAATAGTGCAGTAGTTTGAACATTCTTCGGCATTGCCTTTCTTTGAGATTGGAATGAAAATGGACCTTTTCCAGTCCTGTGGTCAGTGTTGAGTTTTCCAAATTTGCTGACATATTGAGTGCAGCACTTTCACAGCATCATCTTTTAGGATTTGAAATAGCTCAACTGGAATTCCATCACTTCCACCAGCTTTGTTCATAGTGATGCTACCTCAGGCCCACTTGACTTTGCATTCCAGGATGTCTGACTCTAGGAGTGTGATCACACCATTGTGGTTATCTGGGTCATGAAGATTTCTTTGTATAGTTTCTGTGTATTTTTGCCACCTCTTCTTAATATGTTCTCCTTCCGTTAGGTTCATACCATTTCTGTCCTTTATGGTGCCCAGCTTTACGTGAAATGTTCCCTTGGTATCTCTAATTTTCTTGAATAGATCTCTAGTCTTTTCCATTCTATTGTTTTCCTCAATTTCTTTGTATTGCTCACTGAGAAAGGCTTCTTATCTCTCCTTGCTATTCTTTGGAACTCTGCATTCAAATGGGTATATCTTTCCTTTTCTCCTTTGCCTTTAGCTTCTCTTCTTTTCTTAGCTGTTTGTAAGGCCTCCTCAGACAGCCATTTTGCCTTTTTGAATTTCTTTTTATTGGGGATTGTCTTGATCCCTGCCTCCTGTACAGTGTCACTAACCTCCATCTGCAGTTCTTCAGGCACTCTTTCAGATCTAATCATTTTGCTCTACTTAAACAAATACAAACTTCACATACAAAAGCCATTAAACAAACTTCATTGTAAAAACTTGTGAAGAAGGAAGTTCAACTTCTAATCCTTCTCCATGTCTATTAAAGTTACCTTTCCAGATCTGAATTTCTCAATGGAAGAGACCAGATACAAGCAGATATTTCAGTGGCTTTTGTAATGTGGGAACAGACCTGTGGTGGTGGTTTTCAGTCTCTAAGTCATGTCTGACTGTGACCCCATGGGTTGTAGCATGCCAGGCTCCTCTGTCCTCCACTGTCTCCTGGAGTTTGCTGAAATACATGGCCATTGAGTCTGTGATGCTATCTAACCATCTTATCCTCTGCTGCCCCCTTCTCATTTGCCTTTTCCAGGTATTCATTAATCTGCCTAAGGTGGGGACTCCAATCATACTTGCTGAGACCTAAATGATCTTATTGGTTTCTATGGATAAAAGTGAATGAATTACATTTGATGAATGAATGTATATTAATTAGCTTAGGATGAATTTAGATGCCAATGTTACTTTTTCCTGTCACCAAATTAAAAACAAAAGCTCTCTTCAAAAGCTTTTTGACCATACCTGTATATGAGTTAGCTTAGGTGCTTAAGACATGTCTTTTTTTCGTGTTGGTGATCCTTGACCTCTTTTAAATAATCCTTTTAATTTTTTAATGTTATGCCAAACCTTGGTTCTCCTTGAAGCATTTAACAGAGTGGTCAAAAATATAAAAATTAGAGTCAGAGTAACATCGGCAAGGTCCTAGCTGTACTCTTGACCAGCTGTGTGATCTTTTCTATATTACTTCATTTTCCTGTGCCTTAATCTTTACGTGTATAAAATTAAGATAATAA
The DNA here is from genome assembly GCF_019320065.1 of Cervus canadensis. Classification (NCBI taxonomy): domain Eukaryota; kingdom Metazoa; phylum Chordata; class Mammalia; order Artiodactyla; family Cervidae; genus Cervus; species Cervus canadensis. The sequence goes on along the minus strand of NC_057410.1, from coordinate 20,598,460 downwards.
AACCAACCTCATGGGTTGTTCTGGAAATTAAAAGAAGTAACGTTAACAGGGTGTACCACACCATGTCTTAGATGTGGTGAGTTCTCAATAAATTGCATTTGATGTGTTTATATTATACATTTTAAGTAAAATTTACATACAGAGTTGTCTGAAGCTTTTAAATGTCCTTAAATTGGCTGCATGTACTCTGAGATGTTATAAAATAAGGGTTAAAAATAAGAAATAATTTGTTTTCTTGATTTATTTATCATTTATACTGCTTTAAGTATAATTTTACCACATTTCAACGGTTTAAAATGTTTAATTTAGGAATTTGCATTCTTTACATTTGCTTATAATTGCTTTATTTTAATTCTAATGCTAATCTTTAAAAAATAATGTTTTATGGAAATTTGTCTTTGCACTATTCAAAAAGTAGTTAAAAGTTCTCAATGTTAAATCTCAAAGTCATTTTTCCAAGTCCTTCAGGTTAATTGGAAAAAATTCTTACTCTTTGCATGTATTAGTCATGTATAATAGATAACAACTCTGATGGGGAAATTTTTCAGACTCTTTTATTGTAAGGCCTACCTAATTAACACTAGAAGTGAGGACATGTCATAGAGTTAATGTAAGGGGGAGAAAAAAGTATATTTCAAGCTATTAGAAGGCTGGTCTCCAGAAATAAAATTTAGAAATTTTCAACAGAGCTCCAGTTTTGCTTTAAAAATATTGATAATTTTTTCATGGGATCACATTTGAATATAACTTATATTTGATTATAACTTTGAGTTCCTAGTATCCATATATCCCCTCTTACTTCTTTTATTCAAAGCACACCAAATTATTTTTTAGATTTTTCTTTGATATTATTCTAAAATCAATTAACTGAATACATCATTCATATATTGAATAAGCAATATACGTACATGGTATAAAGTTTCAAAGAACAAAGAACATATAATTAAAAGTAAATCTCCTTTGTATCTCTTTCCTAATCACTGCTTTTCTTCCCCCTTAACAATATGCTTTGGAACTCAATAGTATTGATACATTTTCATTAGAAAGAGTGATTCAAATAGGGAAGTCAGTGTTACAGAAGCTTGCTATCCCTCACGTAAGTACACTTTTAATTTGTAACTCTGGGGTCACTAATAGCAATGCACATCCTGGGTATAGGATCTTTCTTTTTCTTTGGGCACCCTCATACTTTGGTTGGGAAAGTTCTAGTACTTTCTCCTTCATATATTCTAATTTTGTTTACATACATAAGCTGATGAACTTCTACTCATCAGAAATAGGAGGTATGAGCTTGATATCTTGGAGAGACTTTTGAAAGTGGTAAAGACACAAATAGGCTTCCCAGGAGGCTCAGCAGTGAAGAATCTTCCCGCAATGCAGGAGAGGCAGAAGACTCGGGTTCCATCCCAGGGTCAGGAAGATCCCCTAGAGGAAGGCATGGTAACCCACTACGGTATTCTTGCTCAGAAAATCCCATGGACAGAGGAACCTGGTGGGCTACTGTCCATGGGGTTGCAAAGAGTCGGATGTGACTGAAGTGACTGACACGGCACAGCCCAAAGAGGCAAACAGCTATCTGGGACTTAGTCTTCTCTATTCAAAGTATATGTAGGACACATTTCATATTCAGTCAAATTATGTTTGCTTCTTGCATTTCATTTCTTTCTTCTATCCTTTGTTTCTCTCTTCCTGAGGGACCTACTTTAGTACTCTTGGGAAGAAAAAAGTGATGAAAGTGTTAGACACTCAGTCGTTTCTGATTCTTTGCCACCCTGTAGACTGTAGCCCACCAGGCTCTTCTGCCCATGGGATTCTCCAGGCAAGAATACTGGAGTGGGAAGCCATTCCCTTCTCCAGGGGATCTTCCTGACCCAGGGATTGAAATCTGGGTCATCTGCATTGCAGGCAGATTCTTTACCATTTAGTCTGTTAGTGGTAAAATCTCAATCTTGGCTTGAAATGAGCTTTATGCTGTTTTCAGTCTCAGATGAGTTAGGTATAGAATTTCAGGTGTTTTCTCTTAACACATGAGGGAAATATTCTATTTGGAATTGAACTGTGGACGTAGCTGCTTCTTTCTTTTCACCCAATTTCTGATGCTCTCAAAGACAGTCTGTACTTCTTTCTGGAGGGTTCTTATCCATGGCTAGTCTCCATTTCTTTCTTTATGTAAGCTTTATGGAAGAAGCCACTGGGATTTAGGTACAACATAACCATAGTAGTCAACTTTATCCAGATGATAAGTGACTTTTCCTTAAGAACTCTACTGTTTTTTGAGAGTCTAGGTCATTTATTTTTAGATTTAAACTAAACTGTAGTACACAGAGACAGAGGTAAATATCAAATGTATGGGTATACACTCAAGTCAAAGGAGATGAGTCAAATTTGCAAATGACATAGATTGAGAAAGGTAGCTAATATGGCTGCCTTTAAACAGAACTGAGATTCAAAACTACTCAGACGGTACGAACAAGAGGATTGAAATACCCGTATGACATTTAACAAACATTTAAAAGCACTTCTGTAGCTGTTCTACTTTCAGCTTTCAAATTAGGACACACTGCTTCTACCAATGTTTCAATTTTAGAGTCATAATTCTGATCTCTTACTTTCTTCTTTTCTTCTACTGTTCTTCTTTCTCTCTGTCCCCTTTTCCCTATTCCCTCCTACTGGTTCCTTGAGAATAGAAAGGAAACCTACAATTTTTTGTTTTTCGTGGGGCTCAGCATCATGCTTTGCAGAGAGTAGACATTCAATGAATGTTAATAAAATATAATAGACTCTTGCATTTGGGTTGGAAAAAACAACTGTACAGGATTGAGGAAACTAACTTCAACAGTTTCACACTCTCCTTGACCACTGATCCAGTTTAAGTATGAGAAAAAGGATATTGTGCTATCTCTAAAAGAAAGTATATACTAAGTCTGTGTTAGAAACAGCATAAAATCTAATGTAAGTAATTTGCAGTTGTTCAGTCACTAAGTGGCATCCGTCTCTTTGCAACCTCATGGACTGCAGTGCGCCAGGCTTCCCTGTCTTTCAGTATCTCCCAGAGTTTGCTCAAATTAATGTCCATTGAGTCAGTGATGCCATCCAACCATCTCATCCTCTGTTGCCCCTTTCTCCTCCTGCTCTCAGTCTTTCCTACACCAGAGTCTTTTCCAAAGAGTCAGCTCTTTAAAAAAAAAGAGTCAGCTCTAGCACATCAAATGGCCAAAATATTGGAGCTTCACCTTCAGCATCAGTCCTTCCAATGAATTCCTTTGGGGTTGACGGGTTTGATCTCCTCATTGTCCAAGGGACTGTTAAGAATCTTCTCCAGCACCACAGTTAGAAAGCATCAATTCTTCAGTGCTCAGGCATCTTCAAGGTCTAACTCTCACACCCATACATGACTACTGGAAAAGCCATTGCTTTGACTAGATGGACCTTTGTTGGCAAGGTGATGTCTTTGCTTTTTAATATGCTGTCTGAATTTGCCATAGCTTTTGTTCCAAGGAGCAAACGTCTTCTAATTTCATGGCTGCAGTCTCCATCCACAGTGTTTTTGGAGCTCAAGAAAATAGTCTGTCACTCTTTCTACTTTTCCCACATCTATTTGCCATGAAGTGATGGGACTGGATGCCATGATCTTAGTTTTTTGAATGTTGAGTTTTAAGCCAGCTTTTTCACTCTCCTCTTTCACCTTTATCAAGAGGCTCTTTAGTTCCTCTTCAGTTCAGTTTAGCTGAGCTCAGTTCAGTTCAGTTCAGCTCAGTCATGTCCAACTCTTTGTAACCCCATGGACTGCAGCATGCGAGACTTCCCTGTCCTTCCCCAATTCCCAGAGCTTGCTCAAACTCATGTCCATTAAGTCAGCAATGCCATCCAAGCATCTCATCCTCTGTCGTCCTCTTCTCCTCCCGCCTTCAATCTTTCCCAGCATCAGGGTCTCTTCCAATGAATCAATTTGTCACATCAGGTGACCAAAGTATTGAAGCTTTAGCTTCAGCATCAGTCCTTCCAATGAATATTCAGGACTGATTTCCTTTAGGATGGACTGGTTAGATCTCCTTACAGTCGAAGGGACTCTCAAGAGTCTTCTCCAACAGCACAGTTCAAAGGCATCAGTTCTTCGGCACTCAGCTTTCTTTATAGTCCAACTCTCACATCCATACATGACTACTGGAAAAACCATAGCTTTGATTAGACAGACCTTTGTCAGCAAAGTAATGTCTCTGCTTTTTAATATGCTGTCTAGTGTAATCATAGCTTTTCCTCCAAGGAGCAAGCATCTTTTAATTTCATGGCTGCAGTCACCATCTGCAGTGATTTTGGAGCCCCCCAAAGTAAAAGTCTATCACTGTTTCCATTATTTCTCCATCTGTTTACCATGGAGTGATGGGACTGGATGCCATGATCTCAGTTTTTTGAATGTTGAGTTTTAAGTCAACATTTTTACTCTCCTCTTTCACTTTCATCAAGAGGTTCTTTAGTTCCTCTTCGCTTTCTGCCATTAGGGTGGTGTCATCTCCATATCTGGAGAAGGAAATTTCAACCCACTCCAGTACTCTTGCCTGGAAAATTCCATGGACAGAGGAGCCTGGTAGGTTACAGTCCATGGGGTCGCGAAGAGTTGGACACGACTGAGCGACTTCATTTTCACTTTTCACTTTCATGCATTGGAAAAGGGCATGGCAACCCATTCCAGTATTCTTGCCTGGAGAATCTCAGGGTCAGAGGAGCCTGGTGGGCTGCTGTCTGTGGGGTCACACAGAGTCGGACATGACTGAAGCAACTTGGCAGCAGCAGCACCTCTATATCTGAGATTGTTGATTATTCTCCCAACAATCTTGATTTCAGCTTGTGCTTCATCCAGCCTGGCATTTTGCATATTGTACTTTGCATGTAATTTAAATAAGCAGGATGAAAATATACAGCCTTGACATATTTCTTTCCTAATTTTGAACCAGTCCATTGTTCCATATCCGGTTCTAACTGTTGCTTCTTGACCTGAATACAGATTTCTCAGGAGGCAGGTCAGGTGGTCTGGTATTCCCGTCTCTTTAAGAATTTTCCACAGTTTGGTGTGATCCACACAGTCAAATGCTTTGGTGTAGTCAATAAAGCAAAAGGAGATGTTTTTCTGGAACTCTCTTGCTTTTTTGATGATCCAGCAGATATTGGAAATTTGATCTCTTGTTCTTCTGTCTTTTCTAAATCCAGCTTTTACATCTAGAATTTATTGGTTCATGTACTGCTGAAGCCTAGCTTGAAGGATTTTGAGTATTACTTTGCTAGCATGTCAAATGAGTGCAATTGTATAATAGTGTGAACATTCTTTGGCGTTACCTTTCTTTAGGATTGGGAGGAAAACTGACCTTTTCCAGACCTGTGGCCACTGCTGAGTTTCCAAATTTGCTGACATGTTGAGTGTGGCATTTTAACAACATCATCTTTTAGGATTTGAAATAGCTCAGCTAATTACAGCTGAGTACTTTGAAATCCTAAAACATAAGTAACTGTCTCCATGAATTCTGTGTTTCTTATTGCATGGTGGAATATTTTATTCACTTTGGCCAACAGATTGTAAGAAATTATTGGAAAATGGGAGTTTGATGAGGGAAAGTTTTCTTGGGAGATGAAAGCCTCAGCAGATGTAGAGGATAGTTCAAAAACTCTCAATGTTTAACCAAGAGATGAAAAACAAAAAAAAAACAAAAACAGAAAAGAAACGGTAGCATGCAAACTCTTCTTAAATACTTGAAGAGCTAAACTAGTATGTGAATTTAGGATATTATGTGTAGCTGTAATATGAAAAAACTAGCAAATTTACCCAGAGACAACTTGGAGTTCCAAAAGAAATACACTGATCACAAAAGTCGTATGAAAATGAACATCGAGTCTAGATTACCAAATATTAGAAGCACTTCAAGCATAGAGAATTTCCACATGGGTCTCAGTATATGTGAGTTATATTATGACCTTACCCCTAATCTCTACAATACCCCCTGGAGAAGTTAATATTATCAGATGTAGAAACTGAGATTCAAAAAGATTAAGTAAATTGTTTCTGGGCTATACAGCCATTAAAGTAGGGAAATAAGAAATCATGCCCAAGGATGATGAATTAAAATAACTTGTGATCTTTCTGCTCTGATATTTGGCCTCTATTGCACCATAAAGATGATTAAATGCCTTCAAAAATGGCAGCCAACTTTGTGGAATACAGAAGCCAAATTATCTAAATTAAATATTTATTAAGTTCTAGGCACTCACAGTACAACATGATGTACATATGAAGATGCAGAATGTAAAATGCAGGTTTTTTCCTCTTGGGAGTTTGTATCTCTATCTAATGCACAGGGCAGCATTTTACCTAAATGGCAGGGAAAGTACAGGTGGAAACAAAAATAATAGTAATACCTTTTAAGTGATTGCTAACTACTAATCTTGTCTGATATGGTAACCCCGGAAGAAATTGCTCTCAAGAAGAGTGAATTCTGGAGCTGTAACCCAGAAGTTGTAATTTACCTGGAAAGCTTCATGATAAAACTCTTCCTGGTGGGGCCTGGAAGGCAAGCAAACAACTGATTAAATGTGTGAAAAGTACGCTCTAAAGTGTTAGACAGGGTTTTTTATTGCCAATTTTCTCAGTATTCAGTCTGAAGGTAATTATAAAGCTGAGTAAGAATGAACTTTGACCTCTTGTTTAATCAGAAGCCCTAACAAAACAAATTAAAGGAATTCTCTGATCGTCTTTGAAGATGTGGGCTCTTTCTTCTCTTTCTGAGATGAGATGTTTTCATTTGCTTTGAGAAGCCTTTAAAATATAATCAATCACTCAAGAATGTTTTCTTTCAGATTTTGAAAGGTCCAACCTCAGCCTTAAAGTTAACCTTAACTTTTTTTTCTTTTTGTGTAGAGCCAAGTATATTTTTGTGACATTATTCTCATTGAACATGTTTAATTCAAGGAAAATAAAATCAGTTAACTGCAACTGTTTGTATTTCTTTTTTGCTTGAAAGTCAATCAGTCTGATGGATTCCATAAATATGACAACTTAGTCATTATAATCTTCCTGGTTTTGATCATTTAGAAAAAAAAAAGAAATTAATTAAACACAGAGACCTATAAACAGTTCTGAATAGCCAAGAATCAAAAGTAAGTTTCAAATTACAGGATGTCACAACCCTTTACTCTGTGAATAATGGGAAGGGGACTCTTTCCATAAGTCACAAAACTAAATTATGAACCAAAGGGTGTTGAATCTCTATTTATAGATAATTTTGCACCCTACACTGAAAGAGAGGCAATATTGGTGAGAGTGGGCACCCTTGTCTTGTTCCTGATTTCAGGGGAAATGCCTTTCCCCTGAAGGGTGCCCACTCTCACCACTACTATTCAACATAGTGTTGGAAGTTCTGGCCACAGCAATCAGAGCAGAAAAAGAAGTAAAAGGAATCCAGATAGGAAAAGAAGAAGTGAAACTCTCACTGTTTGCAGATGACATGATCCTCTATATAGAAAACCCTAAAGACTCTAGCAGAAAATTACTAGAGCTAATCAATGAATATAGTAAAGTTGCAGGATATAAAATTAACACACAGAAATCCCTTGCATTCCTATATACTAACAATGAAAAAACAGAAAGAGAAATTAAGGAAACAATACCATTCACCATTGCAACAAAAAAGAATAAAATACTTAGGAGTATATCTACCTAAAGAAACAAAAGACCTATACATAGAAAACTATAAAACACTGATGAAAGAAATCAAAGAGGACACAAACAGATGGAGAAACATACCGTGTTCATGGATTTGAAGAATCAATATTGTCAAAATGGCTATTCTACCCAAAGCAATCTATAGATTCAATGCAATCCCTATCAAGCTACCAACGGTATTTTTCACAGAACTAGAACAAATAATTTCTCAATTTGTATGGAAATACAAAAAACTCGAATAGCCAAAGTAATCTTGAGAAAGAAGAATGAAACTGGAGGAATCAACCTGCCTGACTTCAGACTATACTACAAAGCCACAGTCATCAAGACAATATGGTACTGGCACAAAGACAGAAATATAGATCAATGGAACAGAATAGAAAGCCCAGAGATAAATCCACGAACCTATGGACACCTTATCTTTGACAAAGGAGGCAAGAATATAAATGGAAAAAAGACACCTCTTTAACAAGTGGTGCTGGGAAAACTGGTCAACCACTTGTAAAAGAATGAAACTAGAACACTTTCTAACACCATACACAAAAATAAACTCAAAATGGATCAAAGATCTAAATGTAAGACCAGAAACTATAAAACTCCTAGAGGAGAACATAGGCAAAACACTCTCCCACATAAATCACAGCAAGATCCTCTATGACCCACCTCCCAGAATATTGGAAATAAAAGCAAAACTAAACAAATGGGACCTAATGAAACTTAAAAGCTTTTGCACTACAAAGGAAACTATAAGTAAGGTGAAAAGACAGCCCTCAGATTGGGAGAAAATAATAGCAAATGAAGAAACAGACAAAGGATTAATCTCAAAATTATACAAGCAACTCCTGCAGCTCAATTCCAGAAAAATAAATGACCCAATCAAAAAATGGGCCAAGAACTAAACAGACATTTCTCCAAAGAAGACATACAGATGGCTAACAAACACATGAAAAGATGCTCAACATCACTCATTATCAGAGAAATGCAAATCAAAACCTCAATAAGGTACCATTACACACCAGTCAGGATGGCTGCCATCCAAAAGTCTACAAGCAATAAATGCTGGAGAGGGTGTGGAGAAAAGGGAACCCCCTTACACTGTTGGTGGGAATGCAAGCTAGTACAGCCGCTATGGAAAACAGTGTGGAGATTTCTTAAAAAACTGGAAATAGAACTGCCATATGACCCAGCAATCCCACTTCTGGGCATACACACTGAGGAAACCAGATCTGAAAGAGACACGTGCACCTCAATGTTTTCACGCAAGCACTAATAGCCAGGACATGGAAGCAACCTAGATGTCTATCAGCAGATGAATGGATAAGGAAGCTGTGGTACATATACACCATGGAATATTACTCAGCCATTAAAAAGAATTCATTTGAACCAGTCCTAATGAGATGGATGAAGCTGGAGCCCATTATACAGAGTGAAGTAAGCCAGAAAGACAAAGAACATTACAGCATACTAACACATATATATGGAATTTAGAAAGATGGTAATGATAACCCTATATGCAAAACAGAAAAAGAGACACAGAAATACAGAACAGACTTTTGAACTCTGTGGGAGAATGTGAGGGTGGGATATTTCAAAAGAACAGAATGTATACTATCTATGGTGAAACAGATCACCAGCCCAGGTGGGATGCATGAGACAAGTGCTCGGGCCTGGTGCACTGGGAAGACCCAGAGGAATCGGGTGGAGAGGGAGGTGGGAGGGGGGATCGGGATTGGGAATACATGTAAATCCATGGCTGATTCATATCATTGTATGACAAACCCACTGGAAAAAAAAATAAAAAAAAAAGAGAGGCAGTATTTAGTGACTAAAATCAATTAGATTAAAATCAATAAATTAATTTTAGCTTATATAGGAGCAAAATGGGCAGAATTTTCAGATTTAGTTGAAGTTATTGATAAATATTCATACCATATTATCTGAGATCAATCAAATCTTTATCCTCATTTGCATTCTTGAAAGGCGAATTGATGGAAGGAGTTCGTTGTACATTCATTGTGCTTGTTTACCTTATACCTCACCCCACTCCTAGATGACTCTTCTGGAAATCAAATGTAACTTCTTAAGCACTGTTTCTAATATGTTCAGGTTTCTTGATCTTCCTGCAACAAATTCCTTCAAGCAGTCTCTCCCCCCCCAACCCCACCCCTTTTGTTTTTGGTTTCCTTGACATGACATTTTCTCCAGACTGTCCATATTGCAACAGCCTTATGTTATCGATGTTATGACTCACATTTTGGGGGGAAAGATAGAGAAGTAAGTGAATTGCCCAAGGTGACATAGCTATTCGATTGAAGAACTTGAAGTTAAACACACTGTGACATAAATCTAAAGCCGGTCAGTAAATGCTACACTTGGCGCGCCCACTTGGAAGCCCCCACGGGCATGAACTGTTGATGCCCTTCCTTGTCTGCCTATCTGACTACCTTTGTTTGCAATTGCTTCCTTGTTTCATCTCCTAAATGTGGAGATTAAATTACACCCTTGACCTCTTTCTTAACACTGTCTCCTGTGTGGAACTCACCTACCTTCAAGTCATCAAAAGGAATCCTCCTCCACAGCTTAACTCTCACATTCCAAAGGGCTCCTATGTGTTCCTACTTGGACATTTTGCAGTACATGACAGCCTGCTTCCCTCCTGTTACCTGGATCCTGAGTGCTTCCTTTCCTCCATATTGGAATCGCCTTGACCTGACAACAGCTCTCTCCTTTCATGCCCTTCATCCCCCTCAAAGTAACACCAGTACAAATACCATGTAGCAGAATGTTAACTACAGTTTTGATCATAAAGGCTGAGACCTAAATAACAAAGCAAGGGCCAAAAACCAAAATTAAATAGAGATCCCATTTTTCTGACAATCCTTTGACTATTGCTTGCCATAGAGTCAGAGGCAGATTCTTTGTTAAGCCAGTAAAGCTTAAGCTGTACTTACCTGACCGTGCTTCTCTCTTTCAAGGCCTCAGAAAGAGCCCTAGCTTACTTGGTCATGTATTTTTGTAAAATAAGCAATAATTATGTATTTTGGTAATCTCTTTTTCTTCTGAAGGGGCTGTCAATATTATAAAGGCTTCTCACCCTCAGATTCACTCTTACAGAGTCCATTCTCCCCAGGAAAGATATCTCCCACTCTAAAGTCCTGGCATCATACTTCTGTTCCTTCTAGATCCTTCTTTTTCCTGAGATCCTTATCCTCTCTTGAGTTTAAACCTTTAAATTCTTCTTCCTATCCCCCCGCTGCCCCTACTTTCCTCTCCCTCATACTTTGGAAGATGGAGTAGCACTTTTGTACCCAAAGTGGTCATCAGGACATTTTCCACTGTAATAACATATCCCACGGTCCTGTTATATAAAAACTATTTCAATTATTATTTGGGACTGCCTTTTAAAATTTCCTGACACATCAGCTTCCCTGGTGGCTCAGTGGTAAAGAATCCGCCCACCTATGCAGGAAACGCAGGTTTGATCCCTGGGTTGGGAAGAACCCTCTGGAGAAGGGAATGGCTACCCACTCCAGTATTCTTGCCTGGAGAATTCCATGGACAGAGGAGCCTGGCAGGCTACAGTCCATGGGGTCACAAAGAGTCAGACACAACTGAGTGACTGACACTTTCATTACTTTTTTTCCAGTACATCAGCTGGTCATGATTGAAAATGCACCATATGCCGAACATTGTGCTAATTGCTTTACATTTGTTATCTCAGTTTAATCAAAAAAACAATACTCTGAGGTATATGTAGCTATTTCCATGATCATTTTAAAAGCCGTTCTTAGTGAGGTTAACCAGTGCATCCAAGGTCACATAGTAGGCATATGGTTGGCTTTCTATTTAATTAGTTACACCTGGTACCAGACATGCACTCATTACCCCTGCTCTATTTTACCATCTAGGTATCACTGTTTTGTGAATTTCTCCTTGATTTCTCCAACCAGGAGAATTCTTGTCTTCCTCTCAACAACTATGATTGTGCCAATTTTGTTTTACTTCTCTAAGATTGCCTTGTACTGTTATTAGTCTTAAGACACAAAAACATGACCTTAGACTCTTACGCAGTTTCAGTGCCTTATGGGAATCAATCCCATAGTTTATGGATTGCTTTTACGACTGAAAAACAATTTCTGTTATATCTAGATAAAGGAGATTACTACTATTAAATTCATAAGTAGTTTACTTTTAAAAAGTATATTGAAAAGGAAAATCACCTAAGACTTTAAGCAAAGCATTACTTATATGGCTTATGTCCCTCAAGTGATGAACCTTGGCTACACTATGGAAAAATGTATATTCGTCTCTTTCTTGAAAATGCAGCATGTCATCTTCCCTAATGGGTGATATTGACTGTAACAAGGGGGGGATCTGTTAAAACAAAAGCAGGTGTTCTTAGTTTACAGGGGAAACAAGGATAAGCCTAATTGATGACCTACTAATAATAGCTTTCTACTAATAGTAGAAGTAGAAGGGGAAATATTAGAAAGCAGTGACATTTTATTTTCTTGGGCTCCAAAATCACTGTGGATGGTGACTACAGCCATGAAATTAAAAGGGGCTTGCTTCTTGGAGGGAGAGGTATGACATACCTAGACAGCATATTAAAAACCGAAGATATCACTTTGCCAACAAAGGACTGTATAGTCAAAGCTGTGGTTTTTCCAGTAGTCATGTATGGATGTGAGAGCTGGACCATAAAAAGGCTGAGCACCAAAGAATTGATGCTTTCAAATTGTGGTGCTGGAGAAGACTCTTGAGAGTCCCTTGGACTGCAAAGAGATCAAACCAGTCAATCCCAAAGGAAATCAACTCTGAATATTCATTGGAAGGACTGATGCTGAAGCTACAATACTTTGGCCACCAAATGCGAAGAACCAACTCATTGGAAAAGACCCTGATTATGGGAAAGATTAAAGGCAAAAGGAGAAGAGGGAAGGAGAAGAGGAGGTGGTTAGAGAGCATCACCAACTCAATGGACATAAGTTTGGGCAAACTCCAGGAGACAGTGAAGGACAGGGAATCGTGAAGTGCTGCAGTCCATAGGGCTGAGAAGAGTTGGACATAACTTGGAGACTGAAGAACAACAATAGCAGCAACAGTAATAGCTCTCACCTGACTCTGATGAATTTGGCTACTGCCATTTGTACAAAGGGATAAATCAGTACTTACGGATTGGATTGGGTTGAGTATATTTTACCCTCTGAGTTACAAGTTGAGTGACTCAACAAGGGGAGTGTGAAGAGAGGGAAGCAGGGGTATTTTCTCAAATGTAATGGGTAAAGGAATCAAGTGAGACTGAAAATGGACACCAGTCAGTGGAGCAACAGGCAGGGTGTGTAGTGAATTGGAGCCAGTTGGCAATTTCCAGAAAAAGTTTCTGTGCAAATCTGTGTACAGTTTCTATGGGGAGGACTTTGACAGACATTCTGGTGAAGAAGTTTTGGCTTGCTTTGGTTGTTACAAAGAAAATCAAGAATAGTCCTTAAAATGGACCTTAATGAATGTATGTTTTAGCCAGCATTGCTTAAAACTAAAGCTTCTTTGAACTTGTAAAGACTTGTCTGGAGCATACTTTTTCATCTTTCTCTTTGAGTTTAGATGCTGCAAAAGGAGGTTTTTGGAGTAAGATGGTTCGTTTTTCACTGAACTGAGAGGAATGAGCACAAACTCAGTCTCCAAAATGTAGGCAGACCAACATCATGGTCAAAAGTGTGAGTCTGGGAGTCTGGATGCTAGAGTTCCCTCTTCCAGGTCCAGTGTTTCAGGCTGTGTGGTGCTTGAGTGAGCAGTAGCATGTTTCTTAATCTCAGCTACCTCCTTTGTGAGAAACAATTAACCAAGTACCCCTTATGGTGGTTATGAGTACTAAGTGAGCTAATTTAAGTGAAACACTTAGCACAATGCCTGGCACATAGTAAGTGCTAAATAAATATTAAATAGTACTGTTAAAATCAGTATTATTTATGAAGGCATAGAGACAGAAACTTGATTAGATGCTCGAAGAATTGATGCTTTTGAACTGTGGTGTTGGAGAAGACTCTTGAGAGTCCTTTGGACTGCGAAGAGATCCAACCAGTCCATCCTAAAGGAGATCAGTCCCAGGTGTTCATTGGAAGGACTGATGCTGAAGCTGAAACTCCAATACTTTGACCACTTCATGCAAAGAGTTGACTCACTGGAAAAGACCCTGATGCTGGGAGGAATTGGGGGCAGGTGGAGAAGGGGACGACAGAGGATGAGATGGTTGGGTGGCATCACCGACTCAATGGACATGGGTTTGGGTGGACTCCAGCAGTTGGTGATGGACAGGGAGGCCTGGCGTGCTGTGGTTCATGGGGTCGCAGAGTCGGACACAACTGAGCAACTGAACTGAGGGAGTGAGGGGAGGGGGAAATAGGGAGTTATTACATAAAGGGGGCAGAGTTTCTGTTTGGGATGATGAATCATTCTGGAAATAGATAGTGGTGATGATTGTACAACATTGTGGACTTAATTCATGTCACTGAATTGTAGATTTTTAAATGGCTAGAATTTTTTAAAAATTGTGTCATTTAGCATTTACACAATAAATGAAAGAAAGAAACAAAAAGAAAGATTATAAATGATGACTATCACTTAGAATTTTTTTCTTTTGGTTCTGCCTAATGCCAGGAAACACACAGATTACATAATTTCAGATCCAACACACTGACTGCTTTCATTGCTTACTTCTCTGTCCTCTGAACCACAAGGGAAGATCCCCAAGGTCAGGTGTCCTCTAAGATGCCCTCATGGTGGGCTAGGAGCTCATCTTGGCAGTCTTGGGGTCTCTTGGGCACATGATCAGGAGAAAAATACTTGTATTAGCAGATCCCCACAACTTCAGCAGTGGAGCATAGCTTGGGAGCTTTTTACTGATGCTTCATAAGGAGGGGTGAAGCTTGATGAAACTAATTCAGTCGTGGTGCTTATCAGTCATCACAGATGTGCCAGCTACTTTCCTTTACACTCCATCTAGGTCGAACATATGGATTCCGTCTCCTACAGCATCATAAGAACTGTTCATCATTTTAGATCCAGAAGATTTTATTAATTTAGCAGTAGACAGGTGACCACCAAGAGGACTCATTATGTGGTCCATCAAAGCCAGGATGCACTAGACCCAGACAGGACATTTTTCTCTGAGATTTCTTCCACAACTTAATGGATTTTTAAGACTCTAGAGTTATTAAATAACCACCTCTCTTTTGTTACATTGAAACTACTTAAAATCTGATCCCTGCTTGACACATGAGGTTAGATTGCATGACCTCAGAAGTTCTTCTTGATTCTTATTCTATGAATCAAATCCACCCAGCATAACTAGTCTTGAAAAGAAAAGTGATATCATTTCAAATAATTTCCTTTACCAAGCTATGCAAATATATGTAAAATAATACATGTGATAATTTTGTAATGTAACATGTACTTAATGAGATTACATGATTATTAGACGTTATTTCTAAGCTACTGTTGTTCATCAGTAATGATTACGATAATTAGTTTTACTTCATTCTGATTGGGGCAACTGTATATACAACTTTAAAATGCTTAAGTCAATACATCACTCAACAACTAGTGCTTTAGATTAGACATAGTTGTTAATTTGTGTAGAGTGTAAGGTGGATGTGTTTTTAGTTCCTTAACACATGTATACCAAGCTCAGGCTTTGTGCAGGGCACTGGTCTAGGTACTGGGACCATGGTGGGGAAAGAGATTGGGCAACATCCTTGTTCTCATAAAGCCTATTTCAACCTCCTCAAAAATAACCCTTATATCTAAATAATGTAGATGCTAATACACTGTAGAACAGAATGGGGGAAGTTGGCTACATCAATGTGTCTCTTATTATACATGACATAGAAACCCTGTGAAATAATTTTCATTATCCCTACTTTAGAAGAGAATAAATTGCCTTAAGATACTTGCAAGACCAGTGAAAGTGTAGCTTTTCTCATCAGACTCCTTGGTAAAATTTATATAATTATTTTAGATATTGTCACAAAATGGGGGAGAAATTTGAGAATTAGATGGATACATAGGTAATCCTATTCTGAGCGAGCCTGTGAGAATGATAATTCATTATAAAAAATTAACAGCAACAAAAGAAATACTTGCTTTAAGAGATCTTGTATATGTGACATATAAATAACTGTGTCTGTACATCTATCTAGTCCCCCTTCAAAGTCAGTTGCTTCTACCCCACTCACTATACTATAGTAGCAGTTTCAGTCAGAGGTGATTTTGTCCCCCACAGTACAAATGGCAACATTGGGAATGCCACAGTACAATGGCAGCATTCTGGGTAGTCACCCCACCATGGGGTGGTGGGGATGCTACTGGTATCGATTAGCTAAAAGCCAAGGATGCTGCTGTCAGGATACTGCACAGGATAGAGCCCCCGTGACAAAGTAGCACTGGACTCAAGGTTTAAAACCCTGCATTAGAGGGATCGGCTGATATGTTTATACACACCTGAGCATACACACTCCCTTGGTGTGCAAATGGGTAATATACTTATTATCTTGTGATTTATTTTTACTTACTGAAAGTTGTAGTTCTTTCGGTCAGTACATTTAGTTCTGTCTCATTCCAGAGAACTGCATAGCATTTTCTATGTATGTGTAAATGTATCATAATTTATTTAACTCTTCTCTATGAATAGATGTTTAATCTGTTTTCAGTTTTTTTTCCCCCTATTTCAATTGGTTGCAGTGAACATCCTCATATGCACATTTTTTGTACAAAGCTAACAACATTTTTCTAGGACTATTTTCTAGAAGTGAGATGGCAAAGCCAAATTGTATGAACATTTAAAAACTTGGTAGATATCACCAACCCCTCCAGAAAGGATATACCCAAGTAATAATTCCAGCTAATTATCTGTGAGAATGACAGGGATATTTTCAGCTTCACAAGTGTGCTTTACTAAAAAGGAATAAGCAAATAAAGCAAATAAAGCTTTACTTTAAGCAAATAAAACTGTACTTGATTTCAAGAATGTGTAGACAGGCAAAGCCTCAAAAGCTCATTAAGCTGTATCAAAGAACATAATAATGGTCACTGGAAAGTATTTGGTGATAATCATAGAAATCACTCTGTTATACAAGCAATAACATTGAGAGGACTAAACCCCATACCAAGTGTATCCACTGTCTAGATTGTGCTGGAAAATTTACCAGAAAGTTAATGGATTCTGGCTGCTTTGTTAATATGAGCCACTATGTCATCTGCCTTCACCTAACTGCC
The DNA here is from genome assembly GCF_019320065.1 of Cervus canadensis. Classification (NCBI taxonomy): domain Eukaryota; kingdom Metazoa; phylum Chordata; class Mammalia; order Artiodactyla; family Cervidae; genus Cervus; species Cervus canadensis. Next base: position 20,581,479 of record NC_057410.1, on the reverse strand, counting down.
TGGTAGCGGGAGGAACAGCAATTGTCCACAGGATTTATAGCTACTTGGCTTTTCAGTAAGGCAGAAAAAAAATAAACCAGAGAGTAAGTCGCCCACTGAGATCATTAGAAAAGGAATCATGAATAAATGAATTCTAAGAATGAGATATTGTTAGCTAGAAATGGAATAGGTAAAATCTGAATTAAATAATCATTTCTACTAGTCTTTCCCAAACAAAACAACTGTATAAATAAGGCTCAAATATATAATACAGAAATAATACCCAATCCTCTAATTTTCATATGAAACTGAAAGAGCTGGTTATGAGCTTGATAGATTTGTTGGCTGAAAGGGTGTTGTATAACATGAGATCCAGAATTGCGTGCCTGCTTTGTCAGCGAACCTTAAGGAAATCTCTGTCATTTGTATGACATTTCTTGCATGTTGCTCTGTCGTTAGGGTATTTGTCCTATGAGAGGGTCACTCTGGTCATCTGTGAATAGGATCTGAGGTGACAGTGTTAGAAAAGGCAGAAGCTTCCTCTCCTCATGGAGCTTACATGTTCAGAGGGAAAAGTATTGAATAGTCATTTGGTCTCTGTGGGAGAGGGCGAGGGCGGGATGATATGGGAGAATGGTGTTGAAACATGTAAATTATCATATGTGAAACCAGTCGCCAGTCCAGGTTCGATGCATGATATAGGGTGCTCGGGGCTGGTGCACTGGGATGACCCAGAGGGATGGGATGGGGAGGGATTTGGGAGGGGGGGTTCAGGATGGGAAACACATGTACACCCATGTCGGATTCAAGTCAATGTATGGCAAAACCAATACAATGTTGTAAAGTGAAATAAATAAATAATTTAAATTTTTTTAAAAAGGTCAATTATATAGTTATTTAAGTCATGTTGTGATAAAAGTTGAAGATATGATGAAAAGATGTAACAGGGCACCTGACCAAGTCTAGAGGGTGAGTAGGGAGGCCGCCTTCAAGATGTGACATTTAAGTCAAAACAGGGGGACCACCTGACATGTAACTTTGAAACCTTAACAACAGTTTGTATCACATTTAGGGTACATGTCGGATATTTCCTAGTGTTTTCACCCATTTCAAAAACTAAACTTTCCTATAGAATAAAAGCTTCCTAAAGAAAACTAATAATATTAGAAATCTTTGTCTTTTCCTTAACAATTAACACAGCTCATGACACATTGTAAAGCCTAATCAGTAGTTTCATTCATTTATTCATTTGTTTTACTCAGTCAGCAATGCCTAAGATGTGACCATTACTATTCTAGGTCTCCAGGAAATAGTGATGACCAAGAGGACAAGGTCATGTGCTCAGTAGGTTTCCGTTTTGGTGAGGGATCCGTGCAAACAAACACTTCCCTGGTGGCTCAGATGGTGAAGAACCTGCCTGCAATGCAGGAGACCCTAGTTCGATCCCTGGGTTGGGAAAATCCCCTGGAGAAGGGAATGGCTACCCATTTCAGTATTCTTGCCTGGAGAATTCCATGAACAAAGGAACCTGGCAGGCTCCTTGGGGAGCCTGCCTCCGTGGGATTGCAGAGAGTCTGACAGAACTGAGCAACTAACATTTTTACTTTCCATACAAACTTAATAAGTAGATGATAAGTGACATGATGTACTATAAAGAAAATAGATAGACTAATGTGGGAGAGCATGAATATTAATGGTTAGCGAAATCTTTTTTAAAGAAATGGGATTTAAGTTTGGAATTTATGGCATCAAACTATACAACTCCTCTCCTGCCACCCCCAGGCTTCCCATTGTTCATCTCTTCTTGTTCATTGAAGACTCCTACATCTGAATGATTGTATTCTTCCCTCACGCCTTCCTTGGCTCTCTGTATGCATGTGAATGACCCAACCAAAACCCTTTTCAGCTCTTTGATCTTTTTCTCTCCTCTGTAACCCACTCCTATGGCCATGACCTTGACCTTGTCCTTACTTACATCACCCTCAAAATCTCACTTTCAGGCATCTTTCTCTTCGGCTGCCATCTTCATCCTTTCATCTCACATACTCCTTTTTTTTTTTTTTTTTTTTTAATTTTACTCCTTTAACTGTTACCCTTTATTGAGAACATTGATCCTTTTATCTAAATATCTTTCTAATACTCAGCTTGATTCTGTGGTTCATTGCTCTAAACACACCTTTATGAGTATTCATTAGTCTTTCCCTCTCTACATCGTGTTATCCAGAAAAACCCCAGTCCTTGTCAGATAGAGTCATGGCTTCCTCCACTCTGCTCCAGAGCAGCCATCAGTGGAAAAGTACTCTACTGACTGAACACTCTGAGCTCAAGAATGCAAATGACCAAAGGGATGCTGAGCTACCATTCCCTAGAATGTTCCTTTCCCACTCTCCAGAGTAACTGCTTCATGTCCATTTCTATCTCATCAAGCTTTTAACATCTCTCTCTATCAAATTAACCCCTCACAACCTTCACCCACTCCCTTCTATTGATGACCCTACCTTTAATTTCTTTGATACCCGAATGAAAGAGAGGAATTACCCTTGAAAAGATTTGGGAAAAATGGAAGCATACAATTGTTATGTAACTCTTCATATGTTTTCTCAAAGTGGCTGCTTTAGCTAGTGGCTCGGTTGGTAAAGAATCTGCCTGCAATGCAGGAGACCTTGGTTTGATTCCTGGGTTGGGAAGATCCCCTGGAGAAAGAAATGGCAACCCACTCCAGTACTCTTGCCTGGAGAATTCCATGGACAGAGGAGCCAGGCAGGCTGCAGTCCATGGGATCACAAAGAGTCGAACAAGACTGTGCAACTAACATTTAGCATTGTGTTTATGTAGCATGAGCTTAAAATTTTTGTTGAGATGACTTTTAAAATTCCAGCCTAATTTGATTTTTTTTTTCAATATTTACATGTTTAGGTCCATGTTTGACCTTGCTTCTTCTTTGGTCCAAATTCAGAACTTTCAACATATTTCTAAGATATCTGTATTCAAGTTAAATCATATTTTCAGTCATATGTTTTCTATTGAGTTTTATTACCTTATTATAATCTCACAAGGAAAATGACTCTAAGCCATTTAGAAATCCTGTCACTTCAAAGAGAACTCAAGTTTTTTGTGGATTTTTTCTTTTTTTGATTGTGTATTTTATTCTTTCAACCAGTCTATAAAAAGACGTTTACTGGAACTTCCCTCGTGGTCCAGTGACTAAGACTTCAGGCTCCCAATGCAAGGCGTCCAAGTTCGATTCCTAGTCAGGGAACTAGATCCCACATGCTGCAACTAAGACCTGGTGCAGTCAAATGAATTAAAAAAAAAAAAAAAAGACATGTAGTTAAAATGAGCCAACTAAAGGTTTTACACATACTTTTTTTTCAGTATTAAAAGTTAGTTTATAGCTAAGATTCATTCCACAGGAATATCTCCTTCAATCTGTGATTTGATTGTCAGTGTTTAAGCAACTATAAAGACATTGTTCCAGATATTTAGAAGAGTGTTTTACAGCAAGATCTTTAATAAGCAGATAACTTCTCAGTTATGACTCAAATTATAACCCTTCATTAATTTTTTCTGCCTCCAATATATAATGTGGGCAATGTAGATTGTAAACTGGAATTGCCTTTTTGCTTTTAAATTAAATTTCCATAAGATAAAGAGTTCTAATTACTTTCCTTCTAATTATAACTTACATACACAAGCATAGTTGTCCATTAGTGATACATTGGTTAGTAAAGGCTGGTGACATTAAGTATAGGTTTTAGTCTACAACTATTAGAAAGTTTTATTTATTCACTGACAAACCTGAAATTATACACATGTGGAAATCACCTAAAATAGGAATGGAATTACTTATATAATTAACTAAAGCTTTCAGAAGTTGAAATATAAATTGTCCTATGTAAATATTTTAATATTTTAAAAAATTTGTCACAAAATGAGGTTTACCTGTAAATATTTTACCATACTGATCATTTTTACAATACTGTTTTCTATACTGACTTAAAAAAACATTACAATGATTTGAATTTCAAACTCAAATTCTTTTTACTTATAAGGTCACAGAAACATGCATATGTTAGATGAGATGAGATGAAATATGTAGGTCACAGACAGTAAAACATCCTGAGGTTTCTCTATAGTGATTTTTGTAATTTAAAGCAAGTTCCCAGAAATTCAGCCAACCAAAGCTTTCTAATTTTTGTCTCATATATTAGTATATGGCTCTCTCCAGATAAGTATTTATATATTAAAAAATGGAAAGTGGTCTGAAATGGTCTAAAAAAAGTAAATTGCTTTTGCCTCAATAGTGAATTTGTTTTTCACATGATTTCTGGAGAATAACATACATCAGAGGAATACATTCATGCACTGGGATCACTGTGGTATCAGTAATTGGACAGTGGATCTTTAAAAATCTTTGATAGATTTAATTATATATAGTATCCCTGTCTTATTACTATAGGTACTAAAAGTTGAGCATGGATGGTTTGTGAGTATTGGCAGATAATCCATGAGGTTGACTCTACTTTGCATTCTCAAAATGAACCAGTTTCTGTGGAATGTTGAAAGATACACCAGAAGTCACTTATTATGAATTTAGCTCTATGTTATGTTAGGAGGGGGAGACGTGGAGGAGAGAGCGTCTGAGGTCCATGGAATAGCATCTGTCCTACCTCTGACCCTTAGAGTGCTTCATGCCATCTCCAGGGTGCCTTTCTGTCTGAGCTGCACATCTGTGAAGCAAGACTGTGAGAAGAATTGCCCCTTAGTCCCAACCCAATCTCAACAGATACCTCATCTTTTTTGCCTTAAATCAATGTGGATCTTCCACATAACTATTCTCTGTTCTGACAAACCCATAATAGAAGAATGATACTATACAGTTTACAAGGTTATGTTATAAGGTTTTGTCCAATTTAAATTTAGCGTTAATTTGAGTGGGTACAAAATTCATTCAAACTTTTAGTCAGGTTCCCTTCCTAAACACTCAACAGTGTAGCACATTTTAAATTAATTGTTACCATTTCAGGAACCATTACAAGAACTCATTTCTTGGTTCCAAAAAGCTTTCTAGATAGTTTCAGTTCAGTTCAGTTCAGTCGCTAGATTTTAAATAACCCCATAAAATTATTCTATAAAATTGATGTTGTTATAAATATTTTAATATGGCTTAACAGTTTTGTAGAGTTAAGGACTGCATTATGTCTTTTGACCATCTCAGAAAGCCGTATCTTTATGACAGAGATTTCCTAGTCTAGAGGTGAAGTAATCCAGGCTTAAAGAGTTAACAGAATTTATTTTTCTGGTTTTCTACAACCAGAAAGTGGCAGGACTAGAAACTGAAGTATTGTCTTCTGATTCTAAATGTGCCTTAAAAAAACAACTTAATCAACTCTGTTGATTTAATTCTGTGAGAAAGAACAATTTAACTGTGTAAAACTAAACAGTGTTAAAGCTAAATTTATACTTAAGGCAATACTAAATAATTCCATATTACAAGGTGAGGCAACTAAATAGATAGGTTTAAAAATTTTCAAATCAACATTTTATAAGATCTAACAAAATATGGTTCCACTCAAAATCAGTTTACTTCAGCTCCTCAAAAGTGTTTGATAAACAGGTATGAGGCCAGGGTGCTAAGTATTACACTTGTTGCAGAATAAAATGGTTACTTTTATGCCTTTTGACACATCTAGTGAGGGTCTCTGGTGAACACTTGTCCTTGTCCTTTAACAGATTCAAACTTAATTTCTGAAAAACAAAAAATGTCTTATCTGTAAGTAGCCTTTTTGTACACCTGCCAAAGTAAGCAAACTCTGGGAGCTAATTCAGACTCCTGGTTTTTAACTAAAACTTAAATTTGTCATCAGTGTGGTTGAATTTAAAGCAGTGTGTTCTCTCTTTAATCACTAACCAAAATATAGCATTTCAGGGAATTAAAATTAAAAATGATATTTATCTAACACTAGCCAAAGGTCCGTCTAGTTAAGACTATGGTTTATTCCAGTAGTCATTTATGGATGTGAGAGTTGGACTATAAAGAAAGCTGAGCGCCGAGGAATTGGTGCTTTTGAACTGTGGTGTTGGAGAAGACTCTTGAGAGTCCTTTGGACTGCAAGGATATCCAACCAGTCCGTCCTAAAGATCAGTCCTGAGTGTTCATTGGAAGGACTGATGTTGAAGCTGAAACTCCAATACGTCGGCCACTTGATGCAAAGAGCTGACTCATTTGAAAAGACCCTGATGCTGGGAAAGATTGAGGGCAGGAGGAGAAGGGGATGACAGAGGATGAGATGGTTGGATGGCATCACCGACTCAATGGAAATGAGTTTGAGTAAACTCCGGGAGTTGGTGATGGACAGGGAGGCCTGGTGTGCTGCGGTCCATGGGGTTGCAGAGAGTCAGACGTGACTGAGCGACTGAACTGAACTGAGACAAAAGCTGGTTTAAACCTCAGAAATCTTTAGAGCATGATAATCACAAAAAAATCTCAAAATCCATTCCTCTGGGTTTTCTGAGCCCTGTCTCAGGAAGGTAAGGTAATAAAGAGCAAACAAACAAAGCTATGCCTCTGAGAAAGGCCTTTACTAAGTTATAGTTGAACTTAGAAGAGAGAGAAAGTAGACATTTGAAAACTTATTATTTCTTTGCAAATTAATAGTAAAATATTGACCATCACCTTAAGACATTGCACTTATAAATTACTCTTAGAGTCCAAACCAGGAAAAAAATTTGTTTCTTTAGGAAAACTTGGGTGTGAAAATCTCTCCATCTTTCCGTTTGCGACTTTGTTGCCAGGAGCCCGCTTGCAAATACCCTGGTGGCTCTTGCTCTCTCTTGGCAAATTTTTGCTCTCTTCTTTTCAAATTAGTTATAATCCCTTTGAGAAGTAGATAAGATATTAATTAAATAAACACATGTATCTAAATTTTGAATAGAACCAAACCAATGTCTAGAGGAAAGTAGAATAGCTTCTTATGACTTCATTGTAGTACTCTCATTCCCTTTAAGGAATTTTCTTATTTCTCTTAGTGATTTCATATGCTTAGGCCTTTTTCTATCTCAATCAATTTTTTTACTTTACATTTATTTTCAAAATTTAAACTTTATAATTTTTTTTTACTTATACCTAAAATGCTGTATGAGAGGATGGGTTTTGTTGTTATTTTTCTATCTTTATATATTTAAGTATATATTGTTTTGATATATTTAAAATGTAGGTTGTAATATTATGTTTACAATGTTTGTAAAAGGAGAAATATGGCTCCTTGAAGAAAATTAAGATAGAAAAAAATACTGGTAAAGTACAAGTTTAGAGAAAAGTGACTAAGAGCAATTTAATATAGTAGAATCAGATAGAAATGTACAGCTTAATATAATACTTTAATTCACACGTCTAAACTTAAGAGAAAATGTTTGGGGGAGGAGCCAAGATGGTGGAGGAGTAGGACGGGGAGACCACTTTCTCTCCTACAAATTCATCGAAAGAATAACTAAACGCAGAGCAAACTTCACAGAACAGCTTCTGATCGCTAGCTGAGGTCATCAGGCGCCCAGAAAAGCAGCCCATTGTCTTCAAAAGGAGGTAGGACAAAATATAAAAGATAAAAAGTGAGACAAAAGAGCTGAGGACGGAGATTCGTCCCGGGAAGGGAGTCTT